>NC_065544.1:43257458-43914125 GCF_932294415.1 Quercus robur | reverse complement strand
AAAATTAGTGTAAGTAAATTAATGAAATGCAAAAGATAAAATATCTAATATAAATAAATCATTAAAAAAAAAAAAAAAAAACTCACTATCAACCTATTTTGTTGGAACGGTTTAAAAAATTGCACACACAGTTATAAATTCACAAACTGATCTTGTGTAAGCAAATTTTAATTAATTTCCTCACATCCCATCCATTTTAAATTTGGGTGGTCAGATATACATTAATTAAAGTCTGTCCCTGTTTCTCAAAAAAAAAAAAAAAATTAAAGTCTGTCCCAATTAATTAATTATTTATTGTTGAACTCGATCAAAGTGGATCTAAACTAGGAGCTAGTCTAGGAGTGATTAGTGAACAAAGGTTTCCCCATCCAACATATCAAGGTTAATATCCTTTGCCAATTATTACTTCAACAAAGCCCTAGGACTGGGACTGAAACTGTTAGACTCAGACTGACTGACAGACTGGGCAGAAGACCTTCTTACGTGTGGAGGAGTTTGCTGGCAGCAAGGGAAGTTCTTGAGAGGGGGTCCCGATGGATCATTGGTGATGGAAAAAAGGTTAAGACCTGGGAGGATAGATGGCTCCCAACTCCAAACACCTTCAAAGTAATGAGTCCGCGGTGTCAAGTTCAAGTGTTGGATAGGGTGGAGAATCTAATAGATAGGGAGAAAGGCTCTTGGGATGCAGACTTGGTGAAAAGCAATTTTGTTGCTCATGAGGCAGAAACCATTTTAAGTATCCCTATTAGTAGCACTCTCCCTGAGGACTCTCGGGTTTGGGCAGGAACAAGGAATGGTTTGTTTACTGTTAGAAGTGCCTATGAAGTGGCTTTCAATCTCATTAAGGAAGGAAAACAGCAAGTGGCCCTAGGGGAAAGCTCAGACAGATCAAAAATGAAGGTTTTTTGGAGGTTTATTTGGAAGTTGGAGTGCCCGAATAAGGTAAAACAGTTTTTCTGGAAAGCCTGCAAAGACATACTACCCACCAACTCTATGCTTGTTTCTCGGAAAATCACCGGGATTGATAGTTGTGGGTTGTGTGGGATTCGTGAAACCTCGGGTCATGCTCTTTGGGGATGCAAATTTGCTTCAGAGGTATGGAAAAATGGGGGTCTGCCAACAAGAGTAAGAGACCAGCTTCGGTACTCAAATGAATTCATAGATGTGGTGTGGAAGCTGAAGGAGGATAAGTGTATCCAAGACTGGGAGTGGTATGCAATCATGGCATGGAAGATATGGAATAACAGGAACTCTTTCAAGCATGAAGGCCTGTGTAAACAGCCAAAACAAATTGCAGTAGAAGCCCGAAACTACACTGAGGAATGCAGACAGAGTGATCCTACACCTAATGGAATTCAGGTTCGAACCAATACTTGCTGGCAACCGCCAAGGGCTGGTTGGTATAAAGTCAACGTGGATGGAGCCATTTTCAAGGATGCCAGGTGCTGCGGTGTTGGAGTCGTGATTAGGAATGAAAAAGGCCAAGTCATGGGAGCTTTAAGTAAAAGAATTCATCTGCCCCTGGGGCCTTTAGAGATTGAAGCAAAGGCTATGGAGGAAGGCATTCAGTTGGCAAAAGATCTTAGTCTTAAGGAGATCATCATTGAAGGTGATGCAAAGCAGGTGGTGATGGCCATTTCCGATTCTTCCTCGGCCCCAAGCTCGAGCAAGAAGGTGATTGAGGGAATGCGTCTCTGCTTGCTGCATTTTAATTACTGGACGGCTTCCCATGTTGGCAGAAATGGTAACATGGTTGCGCACCGGTTAGCCAAGCATGCTTTGTTTGAGGAAGAATGTTCTGTTTGGGTGGAAGATACCCCCCATTTTGTATCAAATCTGGTTCTTATGGATGTAATCTCTATGGATAATTGTCCAAATCAATGAAAGGTGAATGATGTTTGTTATCAAAAAAAAAGACTGACTGACAGACAGTCTACTTCTACTAGTAGTAGAAGTAGATTGTAGAACAGATACGCGTATGTTGTGTTGAGTATTCTTGTGGTTTCTCTCTCCTACTTTAGTAACAGATTTTAATGAGAGAGAGATATCTTCTTCTTCTTTTTTGAGGGGAAGAGAGAGAGATATCCTAATTTGTTATATCTTCTAAAAAAAATAATCTGTTAATTCTGTTTATTATTAACAAATTAATTTAAGAGAAAAAGTTTATTAAAGAAAACTTTGTTTCCTTTTTATTTTATTTTTATAAGCTATCTTATCTATCATCATTTTTAACTAATTTCCTCACAACTCATTCATTTTAAATTTGATTTAAGTTCCGAAGTAGGCTTCCCAATAGTGTTAAGTTTACTTTTGGATATTTCTCAAAAAAATAAAAGAGATTAGTTTAAGAGAAAAAGTTGATTAGAAAAATCTCTGTTTCCTTTTTAGTTTTATTAAATATTAATAAGCTATTATCTTTGTTTCCTTAATTGACCAATTGCAAATGGGTAGCATTGCAGAACTCAATTAATTAACGGATTAGATAATTTCATTACAATTGCCTTTTACTCTAACGTTTGTCTCATACGTACGTTTTAATTGAATCAAAATTAGTTATATACAAATAATATAATTTTGAAAAATTTTCATTTGAACTTTTTTTTTATATATAAATTCTAGAGAATCATTGAACCTAACTGTTACAAAGAATTTTTTTTAGTCCCAATTGTCTTTTGGTTTTCTTAGCCGTAAGGATGGACAAATTAATATTATTAATAATTAGTTAGTAATCTGTACAATTTGTGGAGTACTTTCTTTTCTTTTCTTTTTTTCCTAGAAACATGGATCAAATATTTAAGAGAGAATTATTTAGTAGCTGCAAAAAATACATTAATAGTTCATCCTTTTCCAGACCTGTGCCAACTACTTCTACTCTCCCCCCATTCTCCATTTTCACATCTTGAGGAATTAAAACGACAACTTTCAGCCAATTTTTTTATTTGAAAATTTTAAGCTAAAAAGTCCTTAAAAGAACAAAGAGGGAAAAAAAAGGTTAACAAAATATCGGATGAGTCTTGAATGGATAAGATGGTAGATATCTATTGCTTTAGTGTTCTCCTTTAGACTTGTTAGAAATACTGAATGATTGTATTGTATTTCTTCAATAAAAGAATATACATCACTGCCTTTATATAGGAGACATATGTGTGCAGTACAAGTAGAGTGTAGTACAAGTACAAGTGTGCTATACAAGTAACCTAATTGGGCCTAAAGCCCATAACACAATACACGTTAACAGCCCCCCTCAAACTCAAGGTGGATGTGAGACCAACTTGAGGTTGTCAACCAAATCACGAGTGCGTCCCTTAGGAAGTGACTTGGTGAAGATATCTGCAAGTTGATCTTTGGAGGAGACGGAGAAAAGCTTAAGAGCACCATGGACAAGATGATAACGGATAAAATGACAATCAATCTCGATGTGTTTAGTCCGTTCATGAAAGACATCATTATGAGCAATATGAATGGCACTCTGGTTGTCACAATAAAGGGGAGTAGCAGAGGAGGTGGACACACCTAAATCCTTAAGGAGCCATCGTAGCCAAAGGAGCTCAGATGTGGTATCAGCAAGAGCACGATATTCTGCTTCAGTACTGGAGCGGGCCACAAAGGTTTGTTTCTTGTTTCGCCAAGAAATCAAAGAAGAACCAAGGAGAAAACAGTAACCTGTAGTAGACCTACGATCAGTAGGATCTCCTACCCAATCAGCATCAGAGAATGCACGGAATACAAGAGGAGACTGAGCTGAGTAGAAAAGGCCATGAAAGAGGGTGCCCTTCAAGTATCGAAGAATGCGCAGAACAGCAGCATAGTGAGTTGATCGTGGAGCAGACAGATACTGGCTCACCTGATGAACAGCATAGGAGATGTCTGGACGAGTAACTGTGAGATAAACTAGGCTGCCAACCAATCGTCTATAAAGAGAGGGATTAGACAATGGTTTCCCCCCTGAGGGAGTCAGATGCGCATTAAGCTCAACTGGAGTGTCAACAGTCTTGCTATTAGTGAGTCCAGCTCGAGACAAGAGCTCAGAAGCATACTTAGCTTGAGTAAGATAAAGTCTATCAGTAGAATGAGTGATTTCAAGACCCAAGAAGTAGCTGAGATGTCCAAGATCTTTCATCTCAAATTGCTGACTAAGAAAATCTTTGAGTTCTTGAATGCCACTGAGGTCATCACCAGTTATGATCATATCATCCACATACAGGAGAAGTAAAATAGTGCCTTTGTCAGTGCGACGAAGAAATAAGGCAGAATCATAATGACTGGCCATGTAACCCAAATGAGAGATGGTAGAGCTGAATTTGGCAAACCAAGCTCGTGGAGCTTGTTTAAGGCCATAAAGTGCACGTCGAAGGTAACAAACCTTGTTTGAGTCAACAGAGAGACCAGGAGGAGGTTGCATATAAACTTCTTCATGTAAATCCCCATTAAGGAATGCATTTTTGACATCCATCTGAAAAAGATCCCATTTACGGGCAGCAGCAACAGCTAAGAGGGCACGGACAGATGAGATACGAGCAACCGGAGCAAAGGTCTCTTCATAATCAATCCCATACTCCTGTGTAAAGCCTTTTGCAACAAGACGAGCTTTGTAGCGCTCAATGGACCCATCAGAGCGAGTCTTAATCTTGTAGATCCACTTACAACCAACCACAGATTTCCCGGGAGGGAGTGTCACCAAATCCCAAGTATGGTTTTTAGATAATGCATCAAGTTCCTCTTTCATTGCAATCTGTCATAAAGGGTCAGTGGAAGCCTCACGATAGGTGTGAGGCTCATGTAATGTAGCAAGAGCAGTGTAACAATGATAGTCAAGTAAATGTGTAGGAATAGATCTTACTCGAGTTGAGTGACGAGGTGGAATGTCTTGTGCAAGATCTTCAGGCGGAGCAGGAGCAGGGGACCCAAGCTCAGGGTTGGGGTTGGGTAGCTCGTCTTCAACCTGTTCATCTTCCACCTGTTCATTAAAGGGTGAACTAGGAAAGGGATCAGTGATATCTGGTGGTTGGACAGAGAAGTCTACAAGAGAATCAGGAGCAATTACAGGAGGATCAGGAGCAGCTACAGAAGGAATATGTGCCTCATCTGGAAAAAGATCTAAAACAGAAGAGGAAGATAGGGAGGCACGAAAGTGAGAGAGCTCGACAAAGAGGCGATGTTCCCAAAAGACAACATTGTGAGAAATACGAAGACGATGAGAGACAGGGTCATAACACCGATACCCCTTTTGAGTTTCGCCATAGCCAAGAAAACAACAAAGCCTTGACCGAGGCTCAAGTTTGTTATGCTCATGTGGCTGAAGAAGAACGAAACAAGCAGAACCAAAGGAGCGAAGGTGGTGATAGTCTGGACATGACCCAAAAAGGCGCTCATATGGAGTTTGATTTTGGATAACCGGACTCGGAATGCGATTAATAGTATGAACAACATGAAGAGCAGCTTCACCCCAAAAAGGAACAGGAACTTTGGCAGAGAGAAGAAGAGCACGAACAGTGTCAAGAATATGACGAAGTTTCCGTTCGGCTCTACCATTTTGCTGAGAGGTACCTGGACAAGTTTGTTGATGAACAGTGCGATAGGAATGCAAAACAGCTTGGAAAGCATATTGAGTATATTCAAGAGCATTATCAGATCGAAAAATTTTGATGCGTTTGGAAAACTGAGTTTCAACCATTTTTGCAAAATTAGAATATACTTGCAATAATTCAGAACGATGTTTCATATTAAAAATCCAGCTATAGCGAGAGTAATCATCAACAAAGACAACAAAATATCGAGATCCACCAATACTAGAGACAGAAGAAGGGCCCCAAACATCAGAATGAATAAAGTCAAAGATATCAGTAGATATTGATTCACTAGTATTGAAAGGCAAAGCTGGTTGTTTTCCTAATTGGCACGAAACACAATCAAAATTTTTTGTAGACACTGAACCTAACAAACCTCTAGAAGCTAATTGTTGTACCCGAGAGAAAGATGCATGACCAAGTCGAGCATGCCAAAGTGCAAGGGAAGGAATTGAAGAAGCAGTAGCAGCTGCAGCAACAGAAACTGGAGCAACAAGTGGAAGACGAAGGTTGTCCACGGGAAACATACGCCTAACTCTGGGACCAGTCCCAAGCTCCTGTCCCGTCCTCGGATCCTGCACAATACACCCAGAATAATCAAAGATAATGCGATAACCCAACTCAGCTAATTGTCCAACAGAAAATAAATTATAAGAAAGGTCAGGAACATTAAAGACTCCAGGAACTGAGAGATTGGAGGTCGCAACGGAACCTATACTATGACCAGACATTGTGGAACCATTTGCTGTGCGAATATTAAGAGGGTGCGGTGCAGGTTTAAGGTCAGAAAATAAGGACGAGTGAGGTGTCATGTGATTGCAACAAGCAGAATCCATAAGCCAAGAGGTAGGAGACATACCAGATAAAGCTGAGAGAGAAGAGGAATAAGATGCATTACCAACCATACGAATGACATTGGCGATGATATTTATAAGGTCATCTCTGGAAATGGTGAAAGTGGATCCAGAAGACTGAGACTTTGCAGAGACGGGAGCCATAGGATGGACACTCTCAGTGTTAGCAACAGTAGCAGCAGAGATGGAAACAGCTGATTTGTTGCGTTGATAGCAAGTCTCAATATTATGGCCAAAACGTTTGCAAAAATTGCAAAAACGTTTGTTAGATTGTCGGCGACGATTGTTGCAAGAGGAAGAAGACTTGTCCTTATTCTTCATTTTGAAGCAAAATATGCAAAAATAGACTGCAAAAATGAAATCTACGCGAAAAACTGGGTAAGGAGAACCTGGACTAAAAAAGTCAACCCTGGAAAAGTCAATGGTCAACGGTCAACGGCCAGTCAAAGTCAACAGTCAACCTGAAAGTCAACGGTCAAATCCAGATCAGAAGGTGACGTCAGCGGATGACGCAAGCAGTGACGTCAGCAAGCTGTTAGGGCTGACGTCAGCGATGACGTCAGCGAGGCCGTTGATGCACGTGACGGCGCGTGGAAGCGCGTGGAGGCGCGTGACGGCGAGTGGTCGGAGCGTGAAAAGAAGATGTGGCGCGTGGAGGCGCGTGACGGCACGTGACGGCGCGTTGTCGGTGCGTGAAAAGAAGCTGTGGCACGTGATGGCGCGTGTGGCGCGTGATCGGCGGAACAGCAACTTTGAACGGCGCGTGCAGTCTCCGATGGCGACGAGGCTTCCACGAGTGTGTAGATCGGCGCTGGACGATCTCAGTGGTACCTTCAAAAACGTAATCGGAACAATAATTGCAGCGGCGATGCAAAGAGCAGTTGTCTGTGCAGTGTGAAACTCCTTAACGACGGCGGCTGCAGGTCCGGAACCCAAGGACGACGACTGGATGACGTCGGAAGTTCAACGGCAAGAGGCTGCGGCGGCAGTGTGATAGCGGAAGTGTTGTTAAAAAGAAATTCACACTAATGAAGACAAGACTGCTAAGAAAAGGTCAGAGCAGTGGCTCTGATACCATGTTAGAAATACTGAATGATTGTATTGTATTTCTTCAATAAAAGAATATACATCACTGCCTTTATATAGGAGGCATATGTGTGCAATACAAGTAGAGTGTAGTACAAGTACAAGTGTGCTATACAAGTAACCTAATTGGGCCTAAAGCCCATAACACAATACACGTTAACAAGACTAGGGTCGGAGTCACACACACGGATTTACTCATTGTCCTCAACAAGGTGAGGAAATGTGAAAATGATTTACCTTCTTGAGAATATTCAATGACACTGTTTGGTCAATCTGTAATAAGTACATTAATTTCAGTGTAGCCTTTTTTTTTTTTCTTTTTTTTTTTTTTTGGAGGGGTATATTAAATTTAAAAAAAATATATATTAATCCTCTAGTATATTATAAAAGTTTTTTTTTTTGGAAAAATAAATACAACATGCTGCTAATCCCGCAGTTCGAACCCTTTCTTCCCTAGACCTCCAAATACTTTGTACTTGGGGAGATACCAATTTAACTACAAGACCTTTGGCCTAGTATATTATAAAAGTTAGATCTTGCAACTAGTGGATACATACAGTAGTCACACATGTTTCTGTTTTAATCTATACTACAATGACATGTGGTGATTTCCTATATTTATTTGTATTATATGGACAAACAATGTCATGTTCAAACAATTATTTATATATGTCAATATGTTTGTCATGTGTCAATAATAACTTATAAATTTGAATGAAACAAATATATTTCTTTAATATGATATTTATGTTCAGGTTTTAAATTTTTTTATGAGCACTAATTCTTAATTTGTTATTTGCCTCTTAATTTTCCTAACCATTACCTTCCAATGGCTATTCAAGTGACAGATTTAAAAACAAAGGATTAGCTTTTATTTTTTTGCTCCTCCTATGGTGTCACGTTGGATTTGATGAATCATGGTTAGCAAAGCATTTAGCTTCTGCCACATTAATTGTCCTTAGCTGTTATGTTTATACTCATAATAATTACGAAACACCAAAGACAGCTATTTCTATTCTTTTTTTTTTTTTTGAAGAGGGAAACGTCCTCATATTTCATTAAATATAAGTGGAGTCAAAATACACAGCTTGCTCAACAGGTGGAGGGGATTCCTCCATCCAGATTACATTATGTGACTCAAACTTTGCATGCCTAGCTAGTAAGTGTGCTACCGTGTTGGCACTCCTTTTAGCAAACTGAACTTGTGACCATCCAAACCCGTTAATCAAGCAGAGCACATCCTGCAGAATATGGCCAAACCGGGATGATAAACTTCTCTTCCTCTCTAATGCGTTCATGACCGTTTGATTGTCTCCTTCAACCACCATATCCCTAAACCCACATTCCAGCGCAAACTCCACTGCACGCCTACAAGCGAGGATTTCAGCTTCCTCACTGCATGACACCGGTGGTCCCCTGCTTGAAAGAGCAGCCATAACCTCTCCTCGATCATTCCGAATAATAGCTCCAAGGCCTGAAGCGTCTTCATCCTTGAATATCGCCGCATCAAAATTTAGTTTGAACCGGTTCAGAGGTGGTGGTCTCCAGCTAATCGAGAACAAGCTTGGCGATCTTGTGACTAAACAGAGTTGAGCATGCCGAAATTCATCTAGGTAATCTTCTGCTCTTTTATTTAGAACTCCAGGTGCCTGCATTCGTTTCCCATGGATCAATGTATTTCTTTGATTCCAAATTATCCAAGCCTGCACTAGAAAAAGTTCTAGCTCTTCAATGGTGAGTCTAGCCATCAACTCCTCCCAAAGTTGAATCATATCCTCCAGCCCCACATGGCACTTCTGTATTCTAACTGGACAACCAGCCCATATATCCTGCGCTCCACCACAATTCCATAATGCATGGACTTCAGTTTCTGGTTCCGTCTTGCATGTTTCACACCGATTATCTGTAATTATTCGCCTCTTGACCAGGTTGACTTGAGTTGGCAGGATACCACGGCAAGCTCGCCAGCCAAAGACCTTAATTTTGTTAGGGACCTTTAGCTTCCATAACATTTTCCACACCTCTCCTCCCACAACTCCCTTAGAACATTCATCCCAGTTCAACTCCTTCCCTGCTTTTTGTGCCTCACGATACCTTGACTTTACCGTATACACACCTGATTTCTCTCCATTCCAAACAACTGTATCAGCTATATCTCTGTAGCTCAAAGGCATGCGCATAATGGCTTCAACATCTTCACAGTGGAACTTCTGCCTAATAACTTCACGGTCCCACCCACGAGTCTCCGGATCCATTAAATCCTCAACCATCATCCCGTCTTCGATATTAGATGTTGGATGGAGCACTCTATTTGTATAATGGTTTGGAATCCATGCCTCATTCAGAATCCGAATATGGCGCCCATTACCAACCCTCCAATATGTTCCTCTTTGCAAGATTTGTTTAGCTACCATGATGCTCTTCCATGTGTAAGAGCTGTTTGGTGAGTCAGTAGCCTCCAACAAGTGACTTCTTGGAAAATATCGGGCTTTCAAACATTGGAACAACAGAGAATTTTGGTCTTGCATCAACCTCCAACCTTGTTTGGCTAGCATTGCTAAATTGAATTGGTGAAGATCCTTGAAACCCATCCCTCCTTCTATTTTTGGTCTAGTTAGTTTGTCCCAACTTAGCCAATGTATTTTCCTCTCATTCCCAACCTGTCCCCACCAAAATCGGGCACACATGGATTGAAGCTCTTCACATAATTTAACTGGCAACTGGAATACACTCATCGTGTATGTTGGAATTGATTGAGCCACTGCCTTGATTAGAATCTCCTTTCCTGCTCTTGAAAGAATTTTCCCTTTCCACCCTTGTAGTTTTTTCCACACTCTATCTTTGAGAAAAGAGAAAGTGTGGTATTTACTCCTCCCTACCAAAGTTGGTAGCCCCAAATAGGCCTCAAATCTCTGTACTTCACTCACACCCAGCATGGTTTTGATTAGCTCCCTTTTCTGAGAAGCTGTATTGCTACTGAAATAAACTGAGGACTTCTCCATATTTATACACTAACCCGAGGCTTCTGCATATAATTTCAAGATCTCCAGTACCTCCTTTGTTTCTTTCTCAGAAGCTTGACAAAATAAAAGGGAATCGTCAGCAAACAAGAGATGTGAGATTTTAGGGGCTCTCCTACAAATAGAAACGCCATGGATATGTCCCTCCATTTCTGCTTTTTGCAACAACGATGTGAATCCTTCTGTACATAAGAGAAATAGATAAGGTGACAAGGGATCTCCTTGCCGGAGACCTCTTGTAGGAGTAATCATACCCTTTGGTTTGCCGTTAATTAGAATAGAAAAGGAGGTTGAGGAAATGCAGCTATTTCTATTCAATTTCCCCACTTGACAAGATATGCTAGTTTAATTCATCTCCTTCGTACATCAAAAAAAAAAAAAAAAAAATCATCTCCATTGGGTCCTCCCAAATCTGCTAATGACATTTTCTTCCTAGAAATGCTTCATATTTTTTGATAAGTTAAAAATCGTCTTCATATTATGCATATATTTGTCTTCTCTTTGGTTATTGGAAAGGATCATGGCAAAGTAAAAGAAAGATTCTTGTCTTCTCTTTGGGTGGCTGTTACTTTAGAAGTGTACGTTGTTGTACTCCTCTTTAAGGCTACGTATAATTGATTCCATGTAATGACTTATTTGCAGGTATGGCCAAGATTACAAATTTTTTTCTTGAACTGTAGCCCATATGGATTTTTACTTGCTTCAAAATTATTTCAAATTGTTGAGATCTAAAAAAGATCACAGTACCCAAGTCCAAAGAAGTGAGTCAAGCCCAAAAGAAAATAAGCCAAGCTCGAGGAAGCAGGTGCAAGGGGACCACGAAAGAGAAGAAATGGCAGTCCCAAGAGGCTTGAAGCCCAAAGAAAAAAGAAGAAGCATTAAGAAGGAAAAGAAACCCACGGCAAGAGATTAAAGAAAATAGCCAGGATCCTCAGCAACCACCAAGAGGCGCGGATCCTTCCAGGCGCATAAGCACAATCAAAGGAAGATTAAGACAGTTCAAAAGAAAAGGACAAGAAAAGAAAACAAGAAACAGAGCAGAAGCCACAAGTGCCACAAGACCCAGCAAAAAAAGAGAGGAAATAACCAGCGACCTTTCATGGCACAAGTGGGAAGCGCCTCAGGGAACCAGAATGGAGAAGTACGAAAAGGGGAATGGCAACAGACGACTTTCAAAATCGGCATAATGGGATTCCGCCCGGATGGGAAAAAAGGCAAAAAAGGGAGAATTGCCAAACGATGAGATCGAGAAAGGGATGACCTCAGCACATCCCGAAATAGGTAACCAGCCATGGACTTTTAAAGGAATCAAAGCTGAAAAGAAGGGAAGAGTGAAAAAACAGAGAATAGAACCTGCTGAATAATGGGCACGGTACATACTCTGTTAACCATAAGACAAAACAAGGGAACCAATGGTTCCCTTGGGATTCCAGAATATCACTATAAAAGGGGGGAGAGGTTACGAAGAAAGTGGAAGAGATTTTTGAGAGGTGAAAAACTATCGATAAAATTATGTAAAAGAAGAGAAAACTGAGGGAAAGTTAATAACATTGCTTCCCAGTATCCTGTAAAAGCCACTATTGCACATACTCGGATTCAAAAAAAATCAAACATTGTAAGTTTTGAAAGTTGAAATAGCCATTCAAGACTGTAATTTTTGAGCTTGATTGAACCTTGTATCACATCTTAGTGAGTATACTGTAACCATAACCATAACAAAGAAAATATTAATGAAATATGTCTCACTGATTTAAAGATCCTTATAACATTATTTTGTGCTCTTTTGTTGATCCTGTTCTCTGCATTTACCTTGCTGTTTTGATATGTCTTTTAATACGAATATCCTTGCTTGTCATTTTACGTGTATTGTAGGAAGCATGCTCTGTGCATTACTTGATTCTTAAACAGCCTGTTAGCTACGGTGAATCAAGGCCCGGTCTACCAAACCACAACTTATTAGGCCCGGGATCCTTGGGCCTGAGTGTCACAAAAAAGGGCACTCTCACACAAATCAATGCCAAAATGTATGTATTATAGAGGAACCTAGACTTCATGTTTGCTTGAGAGGATTTAAGTGATGCATCAAATATGTTATTGATGTTAGGGGATAATAAACAAGAAGTGATATAAATACATACATACATATATATATATATATACTAATTTGATGGAGTATGAGAGTGTTCAGCATAAGTCGATTTGTATTTTGTTGCATGCACTATTAACTTCATTTGGTAAACATTAGAAATTGTGAAGATAAGAGTTTTGTATATTTTTTAAATATTAATGGATTTTATTATATTTTAAGAGTAAAGGAAAATTTTACATAAGAGTTAAAAGGTTATAATTTAGATGCAAAAAAGAAAGAAGGTCTAGACTCTAGACTAACATAAAACTTTAAAATTAGTGTTGAACTCGTCATAAGATAAAAAATATAAAAATTAAAATAAAAAATAGAAAACTAGGAGGTTTCATTTCTTTTAAAAGTGGAATAGACAAAAAAATCTTAAGTTTTTTGTTGTGTACTTTATATATATATTTTTGATGAGAGTTCTAATTGTCTATTTCTCTGGTTGAAGATCTTCAACAAGAGACTACTTTTAAGAAGAAGAAAAAATTATTGAAGGATAGTCTAGAGCTAATTCATGATAAATGTCTTCCTAATTATGACTAGGGTTACACAAGAAGTTTCCACTTGATTGACTATTGTCATCACTCATATGTTGTGAAGCGCCCAACATGGATATTGCTTCTTTGGGGATAAATGGTAGGTGAAAGTTCAAAAACGTGTACAAAAACACTTTTGAACGTTTAGACCCCCAAAAACCAATTTAATCAACACACGCAATATGTTAAACAATAGTGTGCGGAAACTTAACATATGCTATAACATGGTATTGATTAAACAACTATCTAAGCCACAACAAAATAAACCACAGCAGATAATGTAAAGGCAGAGATAGAGAGGAAGGAAGATGCAAACACAGCGATAACACCAGATATGTTATCGAAGAGGAAACCGAAGACCTCGGCGAAAAACCTCTCCGCCGCCCTCCAAGCGGTAATCAATCCACTAGAAAATACAGTTGGGATACAAGGACAGCAATAGACCCTCCAAGCCTAATCTACCCAATGCACCTAAGCCCTCCAAGCTTCTTGCTCCAACGAGGTTGCGCCGAACCTTTTTCTTTTCTAGCTTTCCGGATTCCGCTACTTCACCGTAGCATCAACCAATAAAGATTGGCTCCTTCCTAACTGCTTCCCAGAACTCCAAACGACTGTCTCACAGAGATGATAATGGTGAGAACCAGGTTTGGTATAAAGGCCTCTCAAGGATTTGACAATGGAGAGGAAGAGAGTGAGGGATTTTGATGAGACTCTAAGGTAGAGATTGTGGGTAAAACAATCTGGTTTTTCTTTAGGGTTTCTCTCTCAAAATTCTCTCTGGAAGCTCTCTTTCAATCGTGGGTTAAAAGGGTATTTATACTGAAGAGGAGTGGAATGCGAAACGTCAGGTTTTTCCAAAACAGGGGTGGCTCGCGGCTTGACCTCGCGGCTTGACTAAGTCGCGAGTTCCAGTCGCGAGTTAACCGTATGGCCAGTTGTCCTGTTTTGTCCTGTAGTGCTCCAGCTAGCATGACTGTTCATCTTCCAGCATGCTTGGCACGTGTGCAGATTCTGGCGGGTTGAAGCCGCGAGTCCAGTCGCGAGTCCCAGCCGCGACTCTCTGTTTTCTTGCACACTCTTGAGCAATCTTCACACTATCTCACTCACTACCCTTACAACAATCCCACCTAAATACAAGGTTACTAAATGCTGAATTACAAGCAAATTTGGCACGGAATAAAGCCAATTAGATGGTTGAATAAATTCAACCTTACAGTAGGTGCAAAAGTTTATTTGTCATATAGAAGAGGATTACGCATTATTACATTTTTCTAAGCTATATATAGGATCTTAACATTAAAAAAGAATAATTATAGTATTGTTTGAAGATTATATTTTCATTGTTATGATAGTTAGAATTTATACCTTTGAACAAAGTGAAAATATATAACTTTTGTTAAACTATTTTGTGCATTGCCCAGGTTAATCACTAATTTTACTTAAAAATTGAAAGAGAAATACCAATGTTAGAAACCCTAATCCCTCTTGGTTTTAAGGTTTAGCCCGTTATATTAATGCTATTCCTATTTGTTACCTAAATGTTTTTAAGTTTTTCATCTTTAACCTATGTAATTAATGGAATAACATATCCTTCTTGCCCACGGTTTTAGTAGTCAGGTGGTGTCCAGATCAATATTGAAAATTACCAAACTTAATTATACAAAAATACAAATTTGAACAAATATGGAATTGAATAACTTTAAATTTATAATGGACATTTGTAACGTGTAAGTGGAGATAGTGAAAGATATTGTTGGGAAAAATAGTCAATCAATACAATAATACACTGCAAACTCTTCACATTTGTCTAATTTTGAGGGCAATTCCAACAATTTAAGTAGTGATTGCGATTAGAGTTTGAAGTTAATTTATTTTACTATTCATCTTATTTTTATAACTATTTATAAGTATCACTGCACTGTTTAGTATTATTCATAAGTTCCACTATACTATTTCAGTTAATTTTTACTTTTATCTATAATACTTTAAACAAAATGTTTTCAGTTTCAGTTAAATAAATAGTCCCCAAATGGACCCCTAAAATCATGCATGCTACATTTTATGAGGATCAATTATAAAAAAAAAAAAAATTAATGTTAAACAAATTATAACTTCCCAAAAGGTTTAAAGCCTTCACACAACATTCAAGAGTTACTGGCTTTTGTATGTTGTGAGTTGTGTAATATTAAACCTAGGTTCCCTCTCCCATGTGTGTATTACTGTCCTGTGTCTATCTCAAAAGAAAAACAAGTGGTTTAGTTCCACATCGCCTAAGTGAGTGTATCCCGAAAGGTTTAAAGCCTTCACACTGCATTCAAGAGTTATCGGCTTTTGTATGTTATGAGTTGTGTGATATTAAACCTGGGTTCTCTCTTCCCTGTGTGTGTTACTATCCTGTGTCCATCTCCCAAAAAAAAAAAAATTACAACTTAACCACAAATGATTTGATTGAAATTTTAACCATCTCATACACTTTTACAAGATCAAATTTTAACCATCTCATACACTTTTACAAGATCAAATAGATTAGTCTTTTCAAAGCTTAGCTTGATTCTTTTCACAGAGTTCTCTAAAGTCTAATCTCTCATCTCTCTCAGTCCAAACTCCAAAAAACTTGAGAAGACTAAACCATCCGCATTAACAGAGATGAGCACCTTGAGGGAGAGAAGAATAGATGTTGCTAGTCATCCCAGAGAGCTGGAGATTGTTCCGAAATTGCTAGAGCTGGATGCATTCAAGAACCAGAGGCCACCTGCAATGAACGGATTAAATCCGTTAATTTCAGGACTTTACCGAGAGGATGCATGTGTAAGATTTTTAATTTTTTGTTTCTCTGTCACCATTTTATTTTGACATGGCTTTTTTTTATGTTTATACTGATTTTCTAATATGTTTTCAGACGATCATTGATTTCGTGGACAAAGCACTGTTAGGTTACATTACATGGGAGTTCGATCCGACGACCGGGAAGCTGCTGCACTTTGGTTTTTTTTACCGGAAGATATTCCGACACATTGGGAAGATCCTGTACTCCTATCACAAGAACCGCCAGTTCTGCGGCGATGTTATCGGCCGAATGTTGGTGTCTCAGAATTTAGATGTCTTCCATCCGTATGATGGGGTGAGGAGGCCTACTGATTTCGCCGAGGGGAAGAAAACGGACATCAGACATTTTCGCTGGCTACTTGCATGGGTGGTCAAGAAGGTCTTCCCGAATAATTATGAAGAAAGTTGTTCTCCTTTTTTCAAACTAATTTTTTCGGAAGTTTTTCTCCATCGAGAGGTTATCAGACACAACTATATGTTCCAGTACTTCCATCCGGTTCTGTATGGCAACAAGCACAAGTTCAACTTCATTCACGCATTGAAGAATTTCGCCGACCACAACAAAGGTTTATTTTACAAGCAAAATAGTGGACTCCAAAACAAGGCTTACGGATTCGACAAGTGGTGGACCAGAATTGAAGAGAACGAAGAGGAAACTAAGGACACAATGCTGGGTGCTGTGTACTATTATGAGGATACTCATACCCAAGCATACGCAGGTCGCCCAAATACTCTGCTGACTTATCTACGCAATTTACAGGAGCATTTCATGAAAGGTATGGAAACGAAAAATGAAATGATTCATACTCAGAATGTACTAAATAGAGAGGAGAACATAAGGAGGAAAGCAATCAATGATGAACTGGAATATAAAAAGAGGGGCCATGGTTCTTTTTCAAAACTATAGAATGAGCCGAATGTATGTAATTTCTCACTATTTTGAGTTTTTTTTTTTTTTTTTTTTTTTTTTTTTTTGTATATTAACAATTTTTATCCTTCTTTGTTTTAGATGTTGCCTTATCTGAAAGATGATACAAAGCTATTTAATCTTCCTTCTTATATTGAGATGGAGCAGAGGATAACCGACAAGTTTCCCGGTATCTACTCATCATTGATGGATATTTTTCTTAGGTCCTTTACCGGGACAGAGTCGGTTCTGTTTCATTGCAAGTTGGATGCAATCCTCGTGGAGGAAGGATCATTTGCTGGGAAGATGTACACGAATTGCGCAACTTCTTCTTCAAGTCATTAGAAAGAGTGATTAGAGAAGGTAGTTTACGAACCTTCTGTGTAATTAATGCATTAATATCATCTTATATGTGTAATTATGTATTGGGAAGATCCTGTACTCCTATCACAATGCATTAATATCATCTTGTCTGTGTAATTAATGCATCAATATCACTAAGCCCCAAAACGACACAGTTTCAATTATTTTTGTTTGGGATTTTATTGATGCACAGAATACTGGGTTTTTGTTCAATTATTTTTTTGGTTTTTGTAGCACTTTGACACTTTCAACAGTTGATTGGGATGAATTTTTTAAAGGATTTTCGTAGCAGTTTGTTGTCAACTATAGTATTTTCCATACTATATTACATATATTATGCTTATTATTTACAAATTGCCAATATTTCGTGATTTAGTTTGTTGTGCATGCATATTTACCATGATTCTATTATTAAAGGTCTCAATCCAAACAAGTGTTGTTGGAAGCAATGAAGTGGGTAGATCTAGAAAAGATGCTGGAGTTAGTATTGGAAAAGGAAGAGTTGGAAGTGGAGCTAGAAAAGGTTGAAGATCAACAACAATAGTAATTTGTAGGATGGTTAATTGTTAGAATTTTTTTATGGTTACTGTTTTGTAAAGCTTTTCTTAAGCTTATATGATGTTAATACTGTACATAAGTATCCTATTTTGCATTGGTTAATGATTTACAAAAACTTTATGAGAACAGCTGTTAGCTGTTAGTTGTAAGGTAAGAATTATTACTATTTGAAAATAAATTACGTCCGGAGCTGGCGTAAAAGGCTCTTTTTACGCCCGCCAATCCTGGAGCGACACGTCAGCAAAAACATTTAGACTCAATACACTTTATTACATGCAATTATAACCCAATTAAAACCCCAAATATTCCTCAAAGTTCAAAGCTTCTTCTCCGAATGGAAAACCAAAGGTAAACTCTCCTCCTCGTCCTTACATCGGAGCTCCATTCCGCCAAAGTCATCACCGGAGTTGTTTTTAGAGCCTGAAAAAGATGTCGAATCCGCCGTTAGTCTAGTGTCACGATCTCAAGGTTTGTTTTCGCATGATTTGGTGGTTCTCCCCTATTTTCAATTTTCAAATATCAATGGGTTTGGGTTTTTTGGGACGTCAATCACTTGTTTTTGTATGGGTTTTGTTGATTTGGTATGGGTTTTGCTGTTTTTCTTATTGGATTCTGAAATCTTAAGTGGTAGGTTCAATGGGAGGGAGGAGAATTGAATATGAATGAGGTCAAATTTTTCTTCCTTCTTTCAGAAAAATTGCAAATCTTAAATGGGTTTTGATTGGATTCTTAAATCTTAAGTAGTAGGTTCAAACCAATCTGATTGTGGTTCTTCAGTTTTTTTTCCAAGCTAGTCTGGGTTCTTATGAATTGTGTTTCGGTTCCAAATCATGATTTTTGTGGGCTTCCTTTTTAAGTTATGAAATTTTTTTTTTTTTTGAGGTTTCCTATGTATTTGGATCCCCAGTATTGCTCTGCCGTTGCTCTTTTGAAAGGATTCATTTAATTAGTTGAATTGTTCTTTATGTTAATATTTACATACATACCATTCATTTTCCTATAATATGTAACATGGGAAATGGGATTTTTTTATTCTCTTTTATGTCTTAAAAATGTGAGATGAGATTTACTTAAACCAGATTACGCCTTTGTATGGAAACCAAGAACAACAAGATTCAGTTATATCTTCTTTTGTGTGGCTGCGCTTGTTCTAATCGGCTTTCTATATTAGATATGATTGAGCTACCCTGTTCTCTCCCTAACGAAGCTTTTGTTTTAATTTCAATTGGCGATGTGGAGTCAGTGTCATAGGTCCCAAATTGTTTTGATCAAGATATGGCCAATCCAATAATTTGGCAAGTTTGTTCTTTTGTTCTTCCCTAATAGGCTTTTTATTCATGACAAAATGAAAAACTGATTTGAAATGGCCAAGTTGTGAATTTCTGAGGTCCATTAGTTAGCCATATAGGTTGATTAAGTGTATTAAGTACTGTATGAATTCTTATCATGCATCCAAATGGGAAGTTTTAGTTTTGAAGGTACTTATAAACAAAAAAGTTTCAGTTTTGAAGGCAGGTGACCTACCCTGCAGTTGTCATCCTGGATAATATATAATTATGTTATCTCATGTTCAAACTAATAATATCTTTATGTGTCATAATGTTTTTAGCTCTAAACTCTATTTTTTTGGGTGAACTGTTTAGTCATAAACCTGCATTCGTTATACTAAGTAGCATTGAAATTTACATGAGAATGAATGACTAAAAGGAAGCACAGATTAAAACAGAGTTTCTAATGCTCTTTTTTGGGTGTTTTTTTTTTTTTTTTTGGGAGGGGGTGGGGAAGGGTGGGAAGTTTGGTAGTTGTGCCCTTTGCATTACATAGCCAACAGAGTTTTTGTTAATGGTTAGAACGAGTGTTCTCAAGATGTATATGACTTTTCATTCTTTTTTTTTTCTTTTTTTTTTAATTTTTAAATGACTTCTCAAGATTCAAGTGGGTTTCTAAGTGCTTTTATTGTCTGAATTTTTTTTGCTAATGTTACTGCAACTTATTCTGTTTTTCTTTTTTTCCCAGCTATGATACAGATAGATGGTTTTGAATATTTAAAGGAAAAATGCCCTACTCTCTTGATTGAAATCTTGGAGTATGTGGCTAGAGTTAGTGAACACTTTGTCATCCAACACCAGCATGGAAATGAAGCCTAAAATCCTGTATTTTGGAGAACCGAATCAGCAAAAGTCACTTCCTAGATTTGGTTTTCTATTTATATAGATATGGAGGGGATAAAACCCTCAAATGAGGAAATTATATACTTTTAACTTTCTGTAGTTCTTGCTCTTTTCACAGCAAAACAATGTATTTTGGAGAACAACTGAATTTATAAGTCATGCAAATGGCATGTTGCAAGTGGCAATTGGCTTATTACAGAAGTTGTGTAAATAATACCTATACCTTTGGCATCACAATCTAATCTTCTAGAGATCTTTCTAGTGGCAATTATTTCTCTATTGAATCTTAAGATGTCACTAAGATAGATTGAATCTTAAGATGTCACTAAGATAGACTTCCACTAATTAGAATGTTAATTTGTTGAAGGAATCACCTAGTTTACAAGAAGGTGAATAAAACTTGAAAATTTTATCAACACATCTCAAAAAAAATTTAATAATTTCTTCCATCTAATATAAAACCTGACACAATTCAATATTTAAAGGAACTTGAGATTGTTAAATACTTAATACAACAATTGAAAGTTTTTAATTCCATTATTTAATCTGAAATAAAACCTATCACACAGGTTTGGAAATATATTAGAAAAAAAAAAAAAAACAATTCACAATTCTATTTAAAGGTCTCTAATTCAGAATACATTTACTTGAAATAAAACCTGTCATGATATATTGTTCAAAAAGAGGATGATAGGATTGGAAATACATTTAAAATAAAGCCTGTCATGGTTCGGTATACAAAAAGATGATCATAGGATTGGAAATACATTTAAGTCAAACCTATCACAATTCTTTCTAAAAGTTACTAATTAACAATACATTCATATCAAAGTTTCTGGAAGTTTTAATGATTCAGTTGTTCCTTCAAAATACAAGATGTTTAGGCTTCATATCCACATCGGCATAGGATGACAGATTGTTCACCAACTCTAGCCATATACTCCAAGAATTCAGTCAAGCCAGTAGGGAAGTTTTCTTTTAAGTATTCAAAACCATCTATCTGCAATTCTGCATCACAGCTGGGAAAAAAGAAAAATAATCAGAGCTGGGGAAAAAATTGAGAATAAGCTGCAGCCAACATTAGCTGAAAAATCCAGACAATAAAAACACTAAGTCTTGAGAAGTCAATACAAAACGAAGGGTACAACTACACAACAAAGCAATAGAAATATCAAACCTCATGGTGAACATTAAGTCACAATGCTTGCTGTCATCTATCTAGTCTGATTTTTTTTTTTTTTTCATCAATCCTAGTTTGAAATTCTCACCAACAGATCTGGAACATCTATAAAGATTACCATTTTTTTTTTTTAAAGTAAACTCTGTCCAAGTGGTATCAAGTATGTCATTAGCATCTGCCAATGTACTTCAAATTCTGTTATGACTTCAGCTTGTAAAAATCGTAATTTTTTTATTAGCATATCTTTTGACTGAACTGAAATTGAGCACAATGGGATTGACCATAAGTTTATTGCTTTGAAATTAAACAAGAATCAGCAATTGGTTAATTTCTTTAATTTTTTTCCACCTCATAGGGAAAATTAGTAACATCATTTTAATCCTTATGCACTTCTATTATATACAACCCTCACTCTAATTGCTTCTTAAAAATACTACTCCAAACAAAAGTCTATAAGTTCTCTTTGAATTTTCTAAATTAGTAGTATTAATATGGACGTAATTATATAAATTTTTTATAAAAAATAGAGAGAAGTCCTGAATCTTATTCTCATCATTCTAGTTCTTGTTCTTTTACTGTGAAAAATCCTATTCTCCTTCATATCACTAAAGAACCACAATCAGATGGGTTTGAACCTACCACTTAAGATTTAAGAATCCAATCAAAACCTACTTAAGATTCATAATTTTTTCTGAAAACATGAAGAAAAATTGACCACATTCATATTCAATCCATCTCCCTCCCATTGAACCTACCACTTAAGATTTAAGAATCTAATAAGAAAAACAGCAAAACCCATACCAAATCAACAAAACCCATACAAAATCAAGTGATTGACGTCCAAAAAAAACCAATCCCATTGATATTTCAAAATTAAAAATAGGGGAAAACCACCAAATCATGAGAAAACAAACCTTGAGGTTGTGACACTAGACTAACGGCGGATTCGGCATCCTTTTCAGGCTCTAAAAATAACTCCGGTGATCACTGTGGCGCAATGAAGCTCTGTTGTGGGGAGGAGGAGGAGAGTCTACCCTTGGTTTGCCGTTTGAAGAAGAAGCTTTGAACGTGTTTGAGGAACATTTGGGGTTTTAATTGGGTTATAATGGCATGTAATAAAATTCTATCTTTGCTATTAAAACAAATATAAAAAAGTTATTCCTTTTTTGCTTTAACTTTTAATTTCATGAATGCATTCTATTTGAAATCGTCTATTTAATTTTTAATTTAGTTTTTTCATTTTAATAAAATTTTATAATATATTTAAAGGTATTTTTATCCTTTTTAGGGAATTTCTATGCAATTGATTTAATTTCTCTTTATTGTATGTGATTTTGCCTTGTATTTGTTTTACTAATATTCTATTAATTTTTCTCCCAAAAAAAGAAGACAAAGAAGAAGATGTTCTATGTTTTAATGATATTCTATGTTATATTTATGCCAACAATTTAAGAAAACTAACAAGTAATAGCACCATAGTGACACCAAGGAATTGTAAAAAGTAATAAAAACTTAAAAACAACTTATAATAAATAAAATTAATCCCATTTTATTGTGAAGATAAATTTTTGTGAAGATTTGTTATATAGAGTCTACTAATAACTACCCTCCTATTTTATTGTGTAACATATCTAATGTGCGCCTAAAATTATTTATTTAATTTAATTTTTTTTGAAGAAAAATGTGTGCCTCAAATTAAAATGCAATAAAAAGAAGAAAAAAGAAAAGTTTAATGTCAAAGTATGATACTTAAAAATCTATAATTGACTTAAATGGATTACTATGATTGACCTTAATGGAAATATCAGCTACTCCATAAGAGTGTGAATTGAAACTATAAATGAGACCGTAATTAATTTCCTTTATAGTAGCAAATAAAATTATATTCTACAATAGCATTACCTAAATCACCAGTGTGATTCAATTTATCAGTAGAGCTCTATGATCCTTCTTAAAATCTATAACTGACGTAAATGAATTACTGTGATTAACCATTTAACCTTAATGGAAATATCGGCTACTCCATGAGAGTTTGAATTAAAACTATAAATGAGATCGCAATTAATTTATCCTCCTTTAGTAGATTGAAAAGGGACCTAACATAAAATGTCTTTAAGTCATCAATAATATTCTCCAAAGTTACTACACATTACTAAGTGATATCTGTTTTCAAAGCACCCAATTAAAGGTATTTCATGTCTTAATTCCTTTTTTTTTTTCTACTCTATATATGATGTAGGGGCACAATTTTATGATCCAATCCCTGTTGATCAAGCCTTGGCCCAAGAAGCCCCACACAATGAATTTCTTGTAGAGGATGAGTTGAAGAACTTAGTCTCAGTGAACTTAGACGGTTTGTTGCATGGACAATAGAATTACAGAGACAAGAACACAGAAATGGACATGAAGAGAAACTTTATTCATGGGCATAGATGCGTACAGCAGGATTTTGCTCCTGTATTCCTTCTTTTCTATTTTCCCGTCCCCCTCTCTTGGGGGACTCCTTTATGTTATATAGGCCCTCTCCTATCATCAGGACTCTCCAATTGTTGATCATCCAGACCCCTACTTGAGCACCTGTCCTATCAGACACCCTTATCATTTTTTTGTGAGTTGCAGTGGCCAAGGTAGCACTGTTCAGGGGTCTTTTCCTCATTAATGCGGTCAGGAGAGTAGTTGTGATACATTTAATGTGGTGGTGGCAGCCTTTCATGAGATATTTCAGGTTCCCTTCTTTTTTACGTGTTTGGAGGATGAACTGCAATGACTGGGGCGCGCCTTTGATCCAGATTTCACAATGTCCGAAGAGGAATTACTCCTCGGACACGTTTTCTTTGTCCCATTGGGCCTAAATATTGTTTGGGCCACGATTTCTCCTCGGACAAGCACTTCCTCGGACGGGCCCAGGGCCCAGCCAGCCTATTATTCTGGGCCGATCCCTACAATAGTCCCTCAAAACTCCGGTTTTTGATCTCCTTCCGAGGAGAAAAGCGGGGTTTCGACATCAGCGAAGGGTGGAATTAAGGAGACTTTGGTTCGCGCATGCGGACAGTTACTTTTGACGCGCTACAATTTACAAGGCGCGGCCATTTACTCCTGGTAGCTTTATGTCTCCTTTATCCAACAGCGAGCGCAGATCTGAAGGCCAGCATTTTTCCTTGAATTTTTGAGCGGGAGTGATTTTTTCTCTCCCCTCCTGGCTATATAAGGCACCAGAGAGGCTCAACTTTTCTTTTTATCTGCATATCAGAACTCCAAATAACTCCAAAGGACTCCAGAGAACTCCAGCGCCCAGAGATCTATGAACACTTCCGTTCTTCGAACCTCCATAACTGTTTTTGTGAAGCGTCTTCCCCAAAAGAGATTTCCAGGCATCTTACTGAGCATTTTGTGAAGGTACTCGTTAGTTTCGTTCGTTTCGTTGTTTTGAACTGCTTCTCGAATTTTCCTTTTCTCCTCGGCTTTCATTTCCGTTCCTCCGGTTCAACTTAGATGGGTAGATTCAAGGACCTAGTAGACACCCCGGCTGCCATGGGAGCCTTTAGGGCAAAATACCACATCCCGCAGGGGGTGGGTCTGCAGTACTGTCCCCTAGAAGGAGTATTGACAAATAGAGGCGAGGGTGAAGTTGTCATCCTTATGATCGCTTTCATAGAGGGAGGAATGACACTCCCCATGCGTAGGATTACACGGGACTACCTACTAACCATAGGTTGACGCCGCATCAGTACGCTCCAAACATGTTCAGGATACTAGGCTGCGTAGATGTCCTGGATGAATGAATGGGTCTAGGCCTTACCTCGCATGATGTGGTTCATCTGTACGAGTGCCACTACATAGAGAAAGGGGGGTATTATCTTAAGTCCCGGTTGGAGCTTTCAGACCCTGAAGGAGAGCAGGATCGAAACTCCGCAATTGGCACTCCCATTATTATAGCCTGCTCGGACGACTCTTCAGACGAGGAGATAGACAACATGGCCGGTAAAGGAAAAACCTTACGAGAATTGATGGCCTCCCGAGGAAAAGGTCAGTCATCAAAGGGACCAACCCAGTCACAGACCCAGGCACTTCCTCCTGTGGCTCCTCACGTTCCCTCGGACCTCGGCCTCAAGGTTAACCCGGACCTAAAGAAGAAAAGGTCGGTTGACACCCCGGAGGAAGGTGAGGTGGTCCCCCACCCGGCCAAACAGCAAAAAACCACTCGGGGGCAGAGGAGTAAAAGAGGTTCCTCCGTGGAGAGCCGAAAGGAGGAAAACCGAGCTGAAGTGCGCGTTCCCCCGCGCATTTGGAGCCCAAAGTTGGAGCTAGATGGGGTTGCTATCCCTTACACTGCATCGATCCGAGAATATAACAGGGGCCGAGCAGGGTACATAGCTGATGCTTTGGAGCAGCCAGTACTCCTTCCTCGGGATATGGAGGCCTACAGGCGGTTCTCTCAACCTGAGCTTTTTCTATCCCTCAAAAGGGATCTCGCCATGGTAAGTGACTTTTTTACCCTTTCATTAAATTATTAAACCTTGTTGCATTCTAAGACAGTTATGTTTCATTGGCAGATTACTCAGCAGGTGTTTGTGGCTGAGGAGTTTTGTCACGGCAATCGCAGCTTGGCTGAAGCGGAGGTCCAGTCTAGGACAGAGGTGGAGAAGGCCTTGGGGTCCCTCAAGCAAGAGAACTTTGAACTTATGGAGAAGTTCAAAGAGTCAGAGAAAAAGCACCGGAGTGCAGAGGCCGGCTTAAAAAATGCTGAAACCTAAGCGGAGGACCAGCGCCAACAACTGTATGTGACTGAGACCAGCCTGGCTACCAAAAAACAAACAGTGCTGGATCTCAAGGCCGCACTACAAAAAGCCGAGGAGGAGGTACGGTGGGCTAAAGAGGAGGCTTAGCTGATTCGGGAGGCTGCCGAGGCTGAAAAGAAAGCTGCCTATCAGCTTGGGGCTGAGGAAACTGAAGCTAGGCTCTCCGAGGAGATTCTGGAGGTGTGCAGAGATTACTGCAGCATCTCATGAGCTCACGCCCTTGATGCTGCAGGAATTCCTGTAGACTCGGCGCTGAGATTTCCTGAGAAGGTTTTCTATCCACAGGAGATCCAAGAGAATCCTGATGGCACTCCAGCAGTTTCTAAGCAGGTGTTGGCTATTCCTGATGCCATCCCTTTATCTAATAGAGCCAAGGATCCTGCCAAGGACTCCATCTCCGAGGTTCCTCCTCCTCAGCCAAAGCAGAAAGAGGATCCTCCTGCTGAGGCTTAGTTCTTAGTATTTTAATTGTTGTATTTTCTTTTCTTTTTTTTTTAGAACGAGAGTTGTCTTATTTTTCATTCTTTTGTAAAGACCTCTCTTTGTATTAATCTCGGCGTATTAATATAGAATGTTCTTTTTTCCACCACCTGATGTTTACTAATGCAGTTCCTTTACTTAATGTTTGCAATAATATGAACGAATGTAAATGAATAAGAAAAAAGGAAAGCTGTGCGGAAAATTTAGAATGACAATTGCACTTATACTAGACTACGCACGTACCTTAAAATTGTCCAAGAGTTTTAAGTCATTAATTTCCCCTAAGTCTGTGGTCCGAGGAGCCATGCAGGACTTAAGTTCTGTTTAAAACTTGAGTAGGTGCCATAAGTCATTAATTTCCCCTAAGTCTGTGATCCGAGGAGTCATGCAGGACTTAGGTTCTGTTTAAAACTTGAGTAGGTGCCATAAGTTATTAATTTCCCCTAAGTCTGTGGTCCGAGGAGCCATACAGGACTTAGGTTCTGTTTAAAACTTGAGTAGGTGCCATAAATTTTTAATTTCCCCTAAGTTTGTGGTCCGAGGAGCCATGCAGGACTTAGGTTCTGTTTAAAACTTGGATAGATGCCATAAGTTATTAATTTCCCCTAAGTCTATGCAGGACTTAGGTTCTGTTTAAAACTTGGGTAGATGCCATAAGTTATTAATTTCCCCAAGTCTGTGGTCCGAGGAGCCATACAGGACTTAGGTTCTGTTTAAAACTTGGGTAGATGCCATAAGTTATTAATTTCCCCTAAGTCTGTGGTCCGAGGAGCCATGCAGGACTTAGGTTCTGTTTAAAACTTGGATAGATGCCTTAAATTATTAATTTCCCCTAAGTCTGTGGTCTGAGGAGCCATGCAGGACTTAGGTTCTGTTTAAAACTTGGATAGATGCCTTAAGTTATTAATTTCCCCTAAGTCTGTGGTCCGAGGAGCCATGCAGGACTTAGGTTCTGTTTAAAACTTGGATAGATGGAAATGGATCAGTGGGTACACGATGATCATGGAACCAAACACAGGCAGAGCCGTTTTCATTAATAATAATATCTTCTTAGGTTATTTACATTCCACGGGCGAGGTACAGTTTTTTCGTCCAAGTCTTCTAGGTAATAAGCACCTATTCCGGTCACAGATGTGATGCGATACGGTCCTTCCCAATTGAGCCCTAGCATGCCCCAAGAGGGGTTTTTGGCGCTGTCGAGAATCTTTCTCATCACGAGATCCCCTAGACCTAAATGTCGCAGTTTTACATTAGCATCGTATCCTTGTCTTAGCTTCTGATGATAATAGGCCATATGGATCATTGTTTTTTCCCTTCTTTCCTCGACTAAGTCTAGACTTCTCCCAAATGACTCGTCATTGCTGTTTGGGGTGAAGGCATTAGACTTCAGTGTGGGGAAGCTGTTCTCGATTGGAGCATGGCTTCAGCCCCGTAAGTCATTGAAAAGGGGGTTTCACCCGTTGACCGCCGCGGCGTCGTCTGATAGGTCCATAAAACATGTGGGAGTTCTTCCACCCATCTCCCCTTTGCCTCATCCAATCTCTTTTTCAGTCCACTCCCTATGACCTTGTTCACGGCCTCGGCTTGTCCATTTCCTTAGGGGTAGGCAGGAGTGGAATACCGGTTGGTGATCCCAAACTCGCAGCAATACTCCCTGAAGTTCTTGCTATCAAATTGCAGACTGTTGTTCGAGATGAGTGTGTGTGGAGTTCCGAAGCGTGTAATAATATTTTTCCAAATGAATTTTTGGGCGTCCACGTCCCTAATGTTGGCCAAAGGTTCAGCCTTTACCCATTTGGTGAAGTAATCAGTTCCAACTATTATGTATCGCTTATTCCCTGCAGCTTTGGGGAAAGGACCGACAATATCAAGACCCCACTGAGCAAACCGCCAGGGGCTAGAGAGGGGGTTAAGGACTCCTCCAGGTTGGTGGATATTCGAGGCGAATCTCTGGCACTGATCACACTTCTTTGCATATTCTTGGGTCTCTCTTTGCATGTTCGGCCACCAGTATCCTTGGGTGAGCGCCCTGTGCGCCAGCGATCTCCCTCCGGTGTGACTTCCACAAATCCCCTCATGCAATTCTTCAAGCAAGGACTCAGATTCTTCTGGGTGTATACATAGTAGGTACGGCCCAGAATAGGAGCGCCGATATAGTTTGTGGTCTTCCGATAACCAAAACCGAGGAGCATTCCTCCGTATCTTCTCGGCATCCAGTTTTCCTTCTGGTAATATGTCGTCCTTGAGGAAGCTCACTATAGGATCCATCCAACTAGGATTCTTTCTAACCTGATGGACCTGGACTCTCTCTCTTTTAATTGGACTTGTCTGGTACAAATCCTCAACAAGGATTATTCTTGAGAGGTCGTGTGCAGAGGATGTGGCTAGAGTGGCCAGGGAATCCGCATGTGTGTTCTCGCTTCTAGGAACATGTGTCAGATTAAAGGATTCGAAGTTTGACTGAAGGCGTTTGACCCAGTCGAGATATTCCTGCATTCTGGCATCTCTAGCTTCTAACTCACCCATCACCTGGCCAATGACCAATTTTGAGTCCGAGAACGCTTCCATTGTCTTTCCGCCCAGTTTTTGAACCACCATCATTCCTCGAAGTAAAGCCTCATACTTAGCCTCGTTGTTCGTAGCCGAGGACCCGAGTCTTAGCGATTTCTCAAAGGTAATACCTTCAAGCGATATTAGGACCAGCCCAATCCCAGATCCTCTTTGGTTGGCCGCGCCGTCCACGTAAACTTCCCAAGGCAAGATCTCTCGCGCTGAGATTGTGCCAACCGATTTTCCATCCATATTTTCCTTTTCGGTTATTGTTTCTATAGAGGGCTCAGCGAACTCTGCAACTAGGTCCACGAGGACTTGACCCTTGACAGAGGACCTAGGCATGTATCTGATGTCAAAGGCACCCAACAGCGCACTCCACATGGCGATCCTTCCTGTGTAATCTGCACTCTTAAGTATCGATCGAAGGGGAAGCTGGGTTAAAACAATAACCATATGCACCTGAAAGTAATGAGGGAGCTTCCGTGTAGCATGCACTACAGCCAAAATTGCTTTTTCCAATGGCAAGTATCGTACTTCGGCCTCATGTAGTGATTTACTTACGTAGTACACTGGTCGCTGTATTCCATTATCATCCCGTATCAGTACCAGGCTTACAGCATGGGGGGCGACAGCTATATATACGAACAACACCTCGTCTGCCTCTGGGCTAGACATGATAGGTGGTCGTGACAAGTACTCCTTAAGTTGCTGGAATGCCCGGACACAGTCCTCCGACCACTCAAACCCTTTCCATCTGTTTATCAAGAGGTAGAAAGGTCGACATCGGTCCGTAGATCGTGATATAAACTGGTTTAACGCTGCGATCATGCCCGAGAGCTTCTGCACTTCTTTGGGATTCTGAGGAGCTTGTAGGCTGTTAATCGCTTTAATTTGGTTTGGACTTACTTCTATTCCTCTGTGGATTACCATATAGCCTAGGAATTTTCTCGATCCGACCCTAAACGAACACTTGGAAGCATTGAGCCTCAACTTGTGCTCCCTTAAGATGGCAAAGATGATCTCCAGGTCTTTCACGTGCTCGGACACCACTTTACTCTTTACGACCATATCGTCTATGTAGCCTTCAATAACTTTACCTAGCTGTGGTTCGAACATTCTGGTCATCATCCTTTGGTAAGTTGACCCTGCGTTCTTTAGTCCGAAGGGCATTACGTTATAGTGATAGTTCCCGACGGGTGTCATGAACGCCATCTTTTCCTGATCTTCTAGCGCAAGGGGGATCTGATGATAGCCCTGGAAGGCGTCCAGGAAGCTCATTCGGGGGTGGCCTACAGTTGCATCCACCAATCGGTCAATAAGCAGTAAGGGGAATGGATCCTTCGGGCATGCCTTATTCAGGTCTGCGAAGTTCACGCAGACTCGCCATTTCCCCGTTTTCTTTTTCACCACCACTGTATTGGCTAGCCATTCAGGGTAGAAAACTTCTTTAATAGCTCCGGCCTTTTTTAGCTTCATTACTTCATCTCTAACAACATTGGCATGCTCCTTGGATGGACGCCGAGGTGGCTGCTTCTTCGGAATAGAAGATGGATTAACATTTAGGTAGTGACAAATGAGACTAGGGTCAAGCCCCGGGGCATCGTAAGCGTCCCATGCAAAGATGTCAACATTCCTCCTTAGAAACCCAACCAGTTCTTCTTTTTCTTGATGTGGTAACTCTGACCCGACTTGGAAAAATCTCTCGGGATCATTTCCAACGGTGAACTTTTCCAAACTTTCACATTTTATCTCCTCGGCTAGCTCACCGTTTTGCCCGGCCGAGGTGGTTGATTGCTATAAGTTCTCGGAAGCCGAGGACTCGTCATTGGACTGACGTGAGACGGCAGCCACCATGCATTTCCTGGCTATGGCTTGATCTCCTCGGATTTCTTCCACTTGGCCTCCAGAGGGATTCTTTACCTTTTGATGAAGTGTAGAACACACGGCATCCAGGGCATGGATCCATGGCCTGACTACTATCGTAGTGTAGGGTGAGTAAGCATCGACCACAATAAAGTCCACCTCTATCACCTCTGACCCAATTTGTACAGGTAATCTTATTTGCCCCTTCCGTACAACGGTCTTTCCTTCGAAGCTGATGAGGGGAGAGTCATAAGGCGTCAAGTCTTCCGGCCTTAGGTTTAGCCCCTTGAATAAATCAGGGTACATTACTTCTACGGCGCTACCCGGGTCTACCAGCACCCTTCTTACGTCAAAATCGCCAATTCTCAATGTAACCACTAGGGCATCATCATGAGGTTGGATAGTTCCCCTTTTATCCTTGTCCGAGAATCCCAATATTAAAGGGCTCCCCTTTTTAAGCTTTTTAGATTCTCTTTCCCTGTCCTCGGAGGAGAGCCGACCAACGGCCAGTACCCTGGAAGGAGATGGCCCAGTTCTTCCTGGTGCGGCGAGGATGACGTGTATCGTTCCGGTGGGGGGTCTCAGTGATACATCCTTTCGAGGCTCTTACATTGCCTGACCTGGATGACCGCTCGAGGGGTGTAAAAGGTGGTGCAACTTTCCTTCTCGGACCAATTGATCTAGGTGATTCCATAGATTTCTACAATCTTCAGTGGCGTGTCCATGGTCCTGATGATAATGGCAATAAAGGTTCTGGTTTCTTTTCGATAGGTCCCCATCCATTTTCCCTGGCCATCTGAAGAAGGGTTCATTCCTCACTTTCTCCAAAACTTCTTGTACTGGCTCTTTGAACACGACACTAACCGTTTGCATGTTGCTTTGTCCAGTCTGTCTCGAAAAATCTCTCCTCGACTGGTTATGGCTATATCTTTCTGACCTGAAATCATTCGCCTTGGGGGGAATGATCTTCTCCTTTCCCTTTCCTTGCAACTGATCTTCTTCCACCCTTTTGTACTTGTCAATTCTATCCATCAGCTGATGAACGTTGGACACTGGTTTACCGGTGAGAGATTTCCTTAAGCCATGCTCGGTGGGGAGGCCGCTTTTAAATGTGCTGATAGCAACATCATCATGGTTCTCATCTAACTCATTATACATCTCCCAATACCTATCCGAGTATGCCTTCAGGGTTTCTCCCTCGTGCATGGATAAAGACAATAACGAACTTAGAGGTCGAGGGACTCTGCTATTTGTAATAAAACGAAAGCAGAAAGCCTGAGTGAGCTGCTTATATGATCCTATGGAATTTGTCTTCAAACTGTTGAACCATCTCATCGCCATTAGTCCCAAGCTGGATGGGAAGACTTTTCACATTAGGGCTTCATTTTGCGAGTAGATAGCCATTTTTTTATTGAATTGACTCACGTACTCCACCGTGTCTGCTCGGCCGTTGTAGATAGCGAATGTTGGTTGATTAAAACGTCAAGGCAGCTTAGCCCCTTCAATTTTGTACATGAAAGGTGATCTTGAAATCTGGTCTAAGGCCCTATTCATAGCATCGTTTCCCAAACCCTTGCTGGATGGATTCTCATGCTTTCGTACAGGACGAGACTCTTTCTCGTAAGAAAAGGTTTCGCTTGGGGGTGTTCTCGACCTCCGTCGATAACTCATGTCCTCCTCGTTAGAGGACACACCTGAGCTGGAGGGAGATCGCTTACGCTGCGCTCGTTGCAACTTTCTCTTCAGGTCGTCTATCTCTTGTTGCATAGCCTGACGACTGTTTTGCCTTTGGGATATGTGACTACCTATTTGGGTATGACTTTGGCTCGTTTGGGTAGTATGTACGCTTCCCTCGCGATTTCTCCTACTACCTGGGTTGGCAGGATTATTTTGCCGTTGGGACTCGACAGGTTCCGTCTGTTGAGGGTTCTCCTGGTGTGGGCCTAGTTCTGTCATGCTCAATCGTTGTGCTTACTGATACTCTAGTTCTTCCCACAGACGGCGCTAATTGTAGGGGCACAATTTTATGATCCAATCCCTGTTGATCAAGCCTTGGCCCAAGAAGCCCCACACAATGAATTTCTTGTAGAGGATGGGTTGAAGAACTTAGTCTCAGTGAACTTAGACGGTTTGTTGCATGGACAATAGAATTACAGAGACAAGAACACAGAAATGGACATGAAGAGAAACTTTATTCATGGGCATTGATGCGTACAGCAGGATTTTGCTCCTGTATTCCTTCTTTTCTATTTTCTCGTCCCCCTCTCTTGGGGGACTCCTTTATGTTATATTGGCCCTCTCCTATCATCAGGACTCTCCACTTGTTGATCATCCAGACCCCTACTTGAGCACCTGTCCTATCAGACACCTTTATCATTTTTTTGTGAGTTGCAGTGGCTAAGGTAGTACTGTTCAGAGGTCTTTTCCTCATTAATGCGGCCAGGAGAGTAGTTGTGATACATTTAATGTGGTGGTGGCAGCCTTTCATGAGATATTTCAAGTTCCCTTCTTTTTTACGTGTTTGGAGGATGAACTGCAGTGACTGGGGCGCGCCTTTAATCCAGATTTCGCAATGTCCGAGGAGGAATTACTCCTCGGACACGTTTTCTTTGCCCCATTGGGCCTAAATATTGTTTGGGCCACGATTTCTCCTCGGACAAGCGCTTCCTCGGACGGGCCCAAGGCCCAGCCAGCCTATTATTCTGGGCCAGTCCCCACATATGAAATATGAAATAATTTGTAAGCAAGAAAGACAACCTCAATAAATAAGATACTTTTTTAAATGAATTTGTAATCACTAAACCCTTTTTTTTTTGGTTATTTTTTCCCCTTTAAACTTCTGAAATGAAAACAAAAACATAACACACCCCTTAAAATTTTTATTTATTTATTTATAATCTTTATTTAATATAATGAAATTATTTAAAAAAAATTTCATGATTTTTCTATTCAAGGAAAATGGACCTTTCACGTAAATTTTTGTATTTTTATATAATTATGCTTACTGAAATTTATTTTTATTTATATATAATTTTTCCCAACAAAAAAATAGCTAGTAAATTTTTTTTTTTTAAATTCATACATGACAATGACATTAAAGATGGAAGTTTTCTCTTATAAATCATTAATCATGTGTGAATTTAACTGTTTCGTCTATCCTATAGTACGTTGGAAGTAGATTTTTTTTTTTTCTAGAACATTGGAAACAAATATATATATATATATATATATATATATATAGAATGATCAGCTAATGGGTTTGTGTCGGGGGTGTAAGAATAGTGGCAAAGGATATATATATATTATTTGAGAAGAAGGCAATGGGCAATGGATAAGCACGGACACAGACACAGCTTTGTTGTTTATTGCTAGTGCATGTGATCGGCAGAAGGAATTAATGGATGGTAGTACAATAATACACTATTCACTGCTACATTCATTTGAGAGCACAGCTACAGCCTGTGTCTGTGTCTGTCTAGGGCAGAGAGCAGCAGTTCTGATTGACAAAGAAATCTTAATCATTTCTCTCTCTATCTCTCTCTCAAACCCCCCGCGCCTTCTCCATCTCTTCTGTTGCCCAGTCCCATTCCAAAACCCCCTTTTTTTTTTTTTTTTCCCTGAAAAGATAGATACGGATACAAGTAAATAATTCAAAATACTTCAGTATCCAATTTTTCCACAACTTTTGAAAGCAACAAATTTGCCCTATAGATTATAGAAACAAGCATTAAAATCCTGAAGAAGAAAAAAAAAAAGTATGTTCAGATTTCAGACCTATTAATAAAACGCAAAAAGATATGAAACAATTTGATATATATTCTCATCTTTAACATGTCTCAAATGCTAGTAATCATCAAATGAAAACTCTAGGTTCATTGACTAGTAGATGAATAAAAGTTCATTGAATACCTGGGTTGATAAAAATTTCAGATGCAATTATGAATATTTTTATTTTAGAACCATATTTATTTAGATCTTTTTTAAATGTCTTTATCGTATCTATCTTTTGTGGTTTTACTAAACTTAAATTATTTCTTAAAGGATTTTTTTTTTTTTTAACTAAATGTGCAGAACTGATAAATGATTTTTTGTATTTATATTAAAATAAATCCATTAGTCTTTCACCCCTTCTTAGAAATATGCATCATTGATATTATAATCAATAACATTTAAAGATTAATGTTGCCTACATAATATATTCGTAACAAATCTTAGATGATAAATTATTATTAATTCTAATCTTGGTTTAAACTTAAATTATTTTTTTTGCCTTTCATTATCAACTTATTATCTAAAAATTTGTTATGAAAATATTATATATATGACAACAAATTTTACATTGTCTAACTAGTCAGGGTTCAATAGATTGCAATTTACCTAATTTTGAAATCAATAGTCCCACAACAACTAATGATAAAATCAAATATTTGAAGCAAATTTTAAAAGATGACCCACTATCTCCGCACAAATAACAACAATATCAATCAAAGAAGGCGAGATGGAGACCAACAACTGTTTAGCAAAGCCCATACAATTGAATCCCCCAATCACAAACCCTAATCCGAATCACAAAGTCTCGCAGCCAACAAAGTTCTTTAAATACCAATCCCAGGTCTACATGGTGCTTGGATCGTTGGTGGCGTGGTGGTGGCCCTAGGTGCACCTAGGTGCCAAATCGAAGATTTAGGTATAAAAAAATCTAGTAGTGAGTTTGGATCATGGTTGGTGTTGATGGGGAAATTGATGTTCTCAAATAAAATATGGGGGAGGCCAAGCTGAAACTCAATGTTGGGCTCTGAGATGATACCCAAAGGCTTTTGGTGTAATGATAAGCCTATCCAAACAAGAAATAAAGGCCGCACCTTAACAAAAACAACACTGAGGCCCAATAAAACACTTCATTATTGAACAACAATGCACGAAAATAAAATTCTCCAATGATAGGGTAAAATTAAATTAATGGTCCAGCAATCAATTATTGAACAATTTTAAGAAGGTGTTCACTTCAAAAAGTCTTTGTGTGTCTCAGTCAAAATAGTTTAGGGCACTTTCTGCTACTACATCAATATGTGGGAAGAATTCCATTGTTACAAACACATTATACCCTTCAATGGGAAAAAAGAAAAGAAAAGAAGAAGAAGTAAAGACCAATGATTCCATGGTGAGAAGAAATGAGTTATTTGGCATGATATGAAGGGAGAGAGAGATTCCAATTTAGTGCAACAGATGTTGAACCAAAATTCTTATGGAATATATATGTGGAGTATGTGCTATTTTGAGTAAGTGGGTGTGTAAGCTTATAGTAAAATGGGGAAAATAATGGTAAGGCTAAGTCTTTAGTGGAGAAGGAGAGGGTTGTTTATGATTGATTAGAGAGAATTTGTGGACTTAGGATATGCAGAAAGAGGGAAAGAAATGTTAAGTTATGGGTCACAATGGAGATCGGGTTTGAGATTAGGTTTGGGTTTTAATTGTCTCTCCCTCTTTAGTCATTTGGGTTTTCAATTCTAGTGGTGGTCGGTGTGGAGAGAAGTGGAGCCGTGGCTTAAATTGGTTGGGGCTTGGGTTGAATCGGTTGCAGGCAATGGGTATCTTAGCTTGGGTTGAATCAGTGTGGAGATAGGGTATTTTGGCTTAGGTTTTAATGGTGTGGTTGGGTTTTTGGTTGGTTTTGCATTTCAATAGTGTGGATCAACAATTGATTTTGTTGGTTGATTTTGGTATTTCGATGGTGGCGAAGTTTTAGTTGTAGGTGGCTGTTGGCAGCGCTGGGTGTTGTGGTGGTGGGTTTAGTGGTTTTGGGTTATCTGATTTGGGTTTGTTGTAATTTTTTTTAAGTTGGTTTTGGGTGATTTTGGAATGGGTTTGTTGGGATTTTGCCGTGTTTATTTTGGGTATGGATTCTTATTGATTATGGTAAAGATAGATTTAGTTGATTTTGGTAGGGATTGATTTGGTTGTTGGGCTTGTGATATGGATGGGTTTGGTTGTTGGGAGCATGAAGAGGAGAGGAATTCTCTGGTAGGCAGTAGCAAAGTGTAAAAAAAATAGATAGAAAGGGAGAGAGAGAAAGAATAAAAAATAGATAAAGGAGATGAGAGAGTTGATTTGTTTATATTATTTGTTGTTATAGTTTATATTATTTTAATGAGTTGTATGTAAAAATAGAAACTGGGACATTGGGTGAGTTATAATAGATAAAATAGGTTTTAAGGGTGTAAAATAAGAATTTTTTTGAATCCCTGGACACTAATGCTCTTATTAGGACTTTGAGAGTGTTGGAGTTGGTGGCATTGGTAAGCATAGTACTGCAACTTTTAGCCTTGTGGTGTTTAGTAGCTGGTGATGAATTTTTCAAAGGGTTATGGCACACTTAGGTTAGTAAATATACCAACTAGTAAAGCATGCTTGTATAATTTTTTTTTTATTCACTTCTCTCGTACATTTGTTTCTCTCTCATTTTTATTTATTTTATTCGGTTGTATGTAAAAATAAGAATTAAGATGTTGAGTGTATTGTTAAATGAGTTTTTTTTTTTTTTTTTTTTTTAAAGAATTGTCAAGTGAATTGATAAAATAGATAAAGTTGTGTTTTATGCTCCATTTGTTTCGTTGTAAAATATTTTCATTTTATAATGTTTGGTTGTACACAAGAAAATGAAAATGCACAAATCAAACCACCCATCCAAGCCAAGCACCAATCCACTGATCACCACACCCACCACTTTACTGGCCACCCAAGAATATCCATATCCACATCAACACATACATCAGTTCCACAAACAACAAATCCTAAAAACACAAAACTAGAAAATGCTCATTCAATAAACCATCTTTTGCTTGAAAACCCAAAAACCAAATGAAAACAAAAACTTTCAACAATGCACACACCCAAACCCACAGATCTACAAACTACCATGCCCAAACTCCTGATTTTCAAACCCAAGCTGAAAACTTAAGATCTTAACAACCCAAAAGGAAACCCAATCACTAAACCCACATAAAATCCGAAATAAGAAGAGAGAGAGAGAATGACGGCCATCGTTTGTGGTGGCATCGTTGTGCTCTGCTGCCATCAATGGTGGTATGGGTCTCTTGGGTTTCAACTTCAGCAAGCACGAGTAAGGAGAAAGGGAGAAACTGAGGTAGAGAGAGAAACATGAAAGTGAGAGCCACCCCAGGTGGTGGTTCGCGGTGGCTTGGTGGCGGTGTTGGCAACCTTGGGCTTCATTGAAGGAAGTTTGAAAGAGGAACTGATGAGCCACTATGATCGTGAGAGAGAGAAAGGCTTCCTTGAGCAAGATGGGTTGTGCGAGAAGAAAGTGAGAGATGGGCAGAAATTGAGAAAAAGTGTTGGGGAGTGAGGGTGAGAAGAAAGTGTAAAATGCTTTACCAATTTTTTAAGTGTAAAATATTTTCCAGTTTTTGCCTTCAGTTTTTCTTTTGACTGAAAATATTTTACATTTGACAATGATTTTACTACAAAACAAAAATCATAAATTATGAAAATATTTTCTTGAAAATACTTTACATCAAAACAAATAGAGCACTAAGGTGTAAAATAGATACATTTTTACAAAATCAGATGTGAATGCTCTAAAGAAAAGAAAAGACTAGGTTGTTAACTCACTTACTCATTGTTTTAAAAATCAAACCGGATCGGCCAACCCGAATGTTTCAACAGGAATTGGTTATCAATCAAGTTCGATAAAACCCTTAAAATTGGTCAAAAATCGGATTGGACTAAAGACATCGAGACTTTTTTGATACCATGTGTAAAGTGTAAAGTAGGGGTGTCTACGGGTTGGTCTGGGTGGGATATGTGCCCAATCCTAGACCAACTCGATAGAATTGGGTGGAGGAAGTTTCGACCCACCTCTGATTGGCAAGGGAGCCAGATCGGAGTAGTCAAATTTGCGTCGGAAAACGGTTGGTTCGGTTGAAACCATCCACAATGAAAAATCAGGTCAAAATAGTTGATTCTAGGCGAAAATTTGCCAAATCCGGTGGAGATTGTGCTAGATCCGGTGAGATTTCCACCAGATCTGGCTGAGATCTCACTAGATTTGGTGATATCTCCCCAAATCCGACATAAATCTCATAAAAATCTAAAGTATTTTGACCAAAAACTTGTCGGAAAATTCGTGTTTCGTCGGATTTTGGTAAGGCTCTGGTTGGGTCAGTTGAGGCGGGTTTTAGAGGAGAGAACCCGCCAACCAACCCGTCGGAGTCAATTTTTGGGTTCTGTAACCCGCTGCCGACCCACCAGAGCTCTCAGGTCGGTCATGGGTGGGTCAGTTCTGGTTGGGCTGGTTGGTTGGGTCGGGTCCGGGTATGGGTGGACGCCCCTAGTGCAAAGTAAAGTGGGCTTAAAAGACCCAGTCCACGCAAACGGCAAACGGGACTTAGAGCATTCACATCAGTTCGTGTAAATTTTCCGTCTATTTTACACGAAAAAACCTACTTTTTCTATTTTACACTACCACCTATATAAAACACCCACATCAGTTCTTCTATTTTACAAGATATTTTAATAAAATAATCACCTTTCTCATTTTTTTATTATTTCGCTCAACTGCCTATCCCTCTATACGCGCTCTCACTCTCTCTCTTTATTCATTTTTCCAGACCTCTCTCTCTATTCAGCCAAAAAAACAGAAAGACCTCTCTCTCTCTCTCTATACGCGCTCTCTCTTCTATCTCCCTCTCCCTCATATTTTCTGATTTCTCTCTCTCTTCTATCTCCCTCTCGGTCTCTCTCTGTCTCATCTCTCTCCCTCTCGGTCACAAACCTATGCACATCATCAAAGCCGATCCACAGCTCCGATCATCATCACAGCTCCGATCCACAGCTCCGATCATCATCACAGCTCCGACCAAGCGAGACCCACGAGCTCCGATCGTTCCGATAAGCACCGATCTGTCTCTTTTTTGTTTTTCCGTTTGGGTTTGTTTGTTTTTCCGTTTGGATTTTTTTTTAGCAAGTATATCTCTGTGTTGGTTTAAGCAACGATCTGTCTCTTTTTTGTTTTTCCGTTTGGATTTGTTTGTTTTTCCGTTTGGGTTTTTTTTTTTAGCACCGATCTGTCTCTTTTTTTTTTTTTTTTTTTCCGTTTGAGTTTGTTTGTTTTTCCGTTTGGGGTTGTTTGTTTTTCCATTGAGGTCGTTGTGCACGGATAAGAGAGAAAAATTGGTGCGAATAGAAATTAATAAAAAACTAAATACACGAGCTACAGTGCCCGTGTAAATTTACACGGGTACTGTAGCTTGTGGAAAATTTTAGACGATTATGCATGATTTTAGCTGGATTGATGTAGTGTGTTTTTTGCTTTAAAATGTGTAAAAACGGTCAAAATGTGTATTTTACACATTTATACACAGTTTTGCAAGAGCTGATGTGAATGCTCTTAGCCCTTAGGACCTTAAAAAAAAAAAAAAAAAAAAAAAAAAAAAAAAAAAAAAAAAAAAAAAAAAAAAAAAAACTTGTTTAGACGGAGCTGGACTACGGTTCGGATTGTATTTTTGGATCCCTATAAGTACTCGCAATCCGTGTGAATCTGTCATCCCCAATTCTCAACCCTAATCCAAATTCCCAAATCCATTCCCTTTCACTCTATATATATCTTAAAGAAAAAAAAAAAAAGGAAGAAAAAAAACAGTTATGGATTCTATGGAGGGGGGGGTGGAGGAAGAGAAAGGTTGGGGGAGGTTAGATGATCTTGATGGTGAATATGAGATCTGTATCTGTTCGCAAAAAGATGTCGATGAAGTGAAGTGTTATACCATTAAGGTCCCAGACCATGAAGCCCGTACTCCTCTTTCATATCTTATCTCACGTCCTTCTGCTCCACTCAGATCGCTAATTCATCGAGTACAGATAAGGGATATCAGCAACTTCACCCCAAAGAATCTCAGTCCGCTTTCTGAAACCACTAACAAGGGACCTCAAGCCACTAAATACTTAGCACTGCTAAACAACCATCTGTATTCTGTTGGTGGCGATGAAGAACTCCTTAGGTCTGAATCTGCAGAAGCTAGAGGCGCCGATTATTTCGACATCGACATCCATCTGAATGAAATCCTTATGCCCAGTAGGTTTGTCTGGACCCTTGATCTTACGTGTCCTGATATGGGTTGGAAGCGGCTTGCTAAGCCCATGAGAAACCGCAGAAAAGACCCTCAGACCATTGTTGTAGACGGTAAGCTCTATGTTTTTGGCGGTTTAAAAGGTTACGAACCCATACCCGAAGATCGTTCCTCTGGCCGTGGATGGATGGAGGTTTATGACCCCATTTTGGAAACCTGGAAAAGCCTACCAAACCCACCCTCTTATACCAGCAAGCTCGAATGCACTATTTACGGTCATTTGGAGTTGGAGGCAGACAAACACGCGATTGTGGTGGTTGATATTAGTGAAGGTAAAAACAAGCCTGCTTTTTTAAAATACGATGTTATGTCTTCTACCTGGGAAACCTGGTTTCAGTATCCAGTAGTGGTTAACTCAACTATTCAATGTGGAAGAGCTGTAGTTGTGGATGGTACTAAGGCCTTTTGGGCATCCATCGTATTTCGGGAGGCAAGGAATTTATCCACTGTGACTATCTTTGGGTTTGATTTAAAATCGAAATCCTGGGCTTACAAAGATCTCAACGTTGGATCATTTTTGGGGTATTCTGAAAGTTTCATCTGGACTGATCCTGGTTTTCTTCACTTATCCGATCACAAATTCTGCCTTTTGTTGCACTCCGTCAGGTCACGCGATCGAGTATTTTTTCTTTATTGTATCGTGCTTAATCTTCCTGCATTTACTGGCCACAATTGTTTCCCGAAAAAGTCTCTTCTTCGTTCTGCTGTTTCCGTTCAGAAATACTCGCTGGATAAGAGAATAGATCTGTTGGACTGCATGATTATGTAGGTTTCCCGAACAAGCCTCTTCTCTCACGTACACATTTAATTCTGGCTAGCTATCATCTTTTGCCCTTTAATGTAGGAATTGCTTACCATTTATGTGTCCTTGTAAAACTTGCAGCAATCGTGGAACTCAACCACCAAAGAAGGAGACAACAGAGGAAGTGTAACGACCAAAGATCATTGAAGATAGGGGTTTGCTCAGAGTACTAAAAAAAGGTTATCTTTATTCAATCCTGCAGTATTGGAACATAGATGAAGGACTCAGCTCTATGTTATATGTTATATGATCTTTTTGATTAAGGCTTTCTTAGTATTGTGTAATTATGTAATTTTCCTGCTCTTGTACTTGCCCCTTTTCTAGTTGTTTTGGTGTTAATTTTTTTAATCCCTTGCGACTACCCAAGTTTTCTTTATAAAATATGAATATTGAGTGTTAGAACCCAAATTATCAATTGTTAACCCCAAAAAAAAAGGTTTAAACATATATTTGGTCGTAAGTTTCACTTGTAGGAGGCAGTTTACAAAGCAAAGAAACAAAGAAATCAGTGCAGCAAATGTCAACATTTTCTTGATGTAGTGATAGGAGTTTAGATGCTCTACTTCTAATGGATTATGATTCTTATTTATATCTAAAAAAAGATTATCTTTCTATATTTTTCTTGTGGTTATGCGTTTTTAGGGGTTATGAAGGTGATGATTTAGGATTGATTAAGATTTCTGAATTGAGCAGCTTGTGTAAGCAAATGGTTAGGGTTATGGTGTTATAGGACTACATAATTTGCATGGGTATAGGGGTACCGCACTTAGTCTAGATGAGTACAAGAACATGAACATCAGTTGATACGGAACAAAACTAGGAGCAAAGAAGATTTTTTATTTTTTATTTATTCAAGTACTGAAGATAACTTTAGATCTAGTGCAGATCAAAACAAATATCAAAGAAGTTTTTGTTTTTGTTTTTTGGTAAGGATTATTGAGATCTAGTGTAGATCTTATGTGAACTAGCTAAAACATTTCATCTTTCAAACAAATCAATCCTTACAAAAGGTCTAGGAAGAATTTTCATTGATAAAATGAGATCATGGCTAAAGGTGGAAAATAATATGGATTCATTGATGTTGGCTGGATCATAAGGGAAGTAAGAAACTCCAAAATAGAAGAACAATTTGAAGAACCCCAGCACCTAGCCCAATCAAAAAGAGTACTCTGGCATAGAGCTTGTAACTGAACAAGCGATTTCTCTTTAGCCTCAAAAGAGTGCCGATTTCTTTCCATCCAAACAACCCACATCAAACAGCCAGGAACCATATTCCATATGTTCAAAGAAAATTTCCCCAGCCAATTACTCCAACAAAACACCAAACTCTCCACTGAACCTGGCATGACCCATTGGATCCCAAAGACTTTTCTTTAGAGGTGAGGCCAAAAGACTTTTCTTTAGAAAGTTTTCCTATCCTATTTTTTTTAAAAGAAAAAAGAAAGGTTATAGGCTGAACAAAATGGACACTGGACTAGTACGCATTTTTTGCTTTGGCTTAGATGCTCCTCCATGATTTTTGCCCCATGTTTTACGTGGTTATTTAGTTAAATATGATATATTGATTCATGTTGCTTTCTTATTTGAAATTATAAATTTAGTAAGAACATTTTGGTGTAAGTATTACCCATCATATTTATTTCTTGTTAGACCAAAACTAATCGTACGATAGTATTGATGCTGTCAAAAATATTGACACCTTGTAGTGATTGTAGTTTAAGATTCTTATAATAATTACAAACTAATTACCACCATTGATGCATTGGATTAACTAAAACGTTATTTTTGATGGCATGAGCTGCTTGATTATCCTGGTATGTGTTTAAATATTCATTATAATTGATTTTCTTGCATTTGATTTATGTAGTATTTTTTAAAAATGTTTTTTGTTTAAAGGGACGAGTGTTCTTGTTCACGAAAGGGTTGCAATTTCAAGGATGGTTATTATATGTTATATGTATGTGGGACAGACGCTTTGCTTTTGCTGTTTGTATTCTGTATTTTGTGCAATTTAGAAAGTCCTTGATTAAGTACTTAAACTTGTGGTTGTGTAATTATATAGCCCCTAATGAAGGAATTGAACTTCTTGGCTTAGTTAAAATCATTAAGGCTACATTGAAATGAATTCGAAGTTATCTTTATGTAGTAGTTTAATTATGTTTGCCGGAGTTCTTATTTTTTGGCAAGTACTATTTTGGCATTTACATTTTGACGTCATATTGTATTGTTTATGGACAACTATCTGTTCAGCTTGTTTTCCCCCAGTTAGAGTTTTCTTCCATGTTTTGGGGCACCCTTGAATCAATAATTGTATTACTTAAGCAAGTGTTTGAATTTTACATATGATGACTCGAACCATTGTGTGGGACTTTTGTGTCCCATGATAATTGCATCATGTTTTGAATTTTTAGTTAAAATACATTCTTGATTCCTGAAGTTTGCCTCGAGCGAAATTGGCCCTCAAATTTCAAAAGTAATGGCGCTAGTAGTTGTTGAAAAAACGGCATACTTTAAGGTTCATCTTTATATATGATCATTAGTAAGAGCAAAAGACAAATTTGCCAATTCTAAGGTCTTCTCTATAATGGGATAAAGCAAGTCATTCTCGTAATTGATTGAAACCTGCACAAAAAACATGATTTAACATCAGTAGAAGTTATGAAGCATACAGCATGATATTTGTCTTGCTATAGGCATGCGCAATATTGGTAACAAGAATATAATGCATTATTTCTGTGATGAGGCAAGCCGATGAATACCTTTTGAAGGGTATGAGCCACACCCACACGCTCTAGGCCAAGCCCAGTGTCTATATTCTTCTGTTTTAAGGGTTCAAGTGAACCATCCTCTTTTTTGTTGTATACTTGTATTGAATAAAAATCAGATTGTAGAATTCTATTGAATAAAAATCATCTCCAAGATTCTGCAAATTAAAAACGACCAATAATTTTTTCCTAAAGAGAGGAAAATGCACCAACATTAAACTAAATCATCAATTTTCATCAGTCAGGAAAAAAACAAAAAAACAATAATTGGTCTGTAAACTAAAAGGTAATGAAAGGTCACAATGAACTAAAAGTTAACTTTCATAATGAACCAAGGAATTTTGAAATTTCTTTTGTAGGAGAATCAATGTACTCCTTGCAGAAGACAAACTAGTTGAGTCACCCGCTTTGCTTTGCTGTTTCAAATGAATTGAATAAATTCCTGCAACATACAAAATCAGATGATCGTAGTAACATGATAATATTTGAAGACTTATTATATGTGGTTTAATTAACACGCTCTAGTGATATTTATCAAGCTGACTGCAAAAATATACAAAATGTGTTAGAATTATAGTTAAGTGATTATATTTACCATTCCCTTACAATTTAAGATTTAGGGACAATCAAAAATTATAAAAAAGATAAAAAAAATCCAGCCAAAATCTCCCATTCTTCTTTTGATCAAATCTCTAAGCAACCAAGGAAAATCATATAAGCATTTTAACTTGATGAAACCAACGCCAAATGAATACTTCAATATTTAGATAATACCTAAAGCATATTAAGATTGCATAATAACAGAACATCCATAATGCAGAAAAACAAAAAGTGGAGCATTGTCACTTAAAATCAGTAATAATTAAACATACTCAAAAGGTGGTCACATGTAAATTCTACAGGAATGGGGATCAAGATCCTCTTCATGCTGTTGGATTTCAGGTGGTCTCTTGGATGTATAACACCTCAATAACTTGTTAGTGACATTACCACATATGAATTTCATAGATAAATCAAAGGGGAACATGATCCTCTTAATTTCATAGAGAAAATAACAATCCTCAGAAAAAAAACATTGGTTATTAGTGGAATGATCGGCCCCTGATAGTATTTAGGCTTCTAGTTCATGTCAAAGGATCGGAGTAAAGGACTCAGGATTGGTTTAGGTTCTGAAATGTTTAGCAGGCTTTAAGTTTTTCAAAGACTTCTTAATAACATTTAGAGGTCATAGTAGTGTCTTTTTTTTTTTTTTTTTTTTAAATTTTTATTTTGTTGTTGTGGTGAGATGGTTAATTAGAATTGTGGTTGGCAAGCAATGCTGGATATCTCATGGGTTATAGAACTTGCACTTCTAGGCCAGGCCTTATGGGCCCAGTATCTTCTTCATTCTTGATTTTTCATTGTTGTTCACTCTCAACTTGGGTACCGAGACTATCAAAGCCTTGTAATTTGGAATATGGTTAGCAAACATCTGCTTATGATATATATAGGCAGCAAATTCTTGATTACAGTCTGCATTAGTTCTTCATTGTGCCTTCCCAATCGTTAGCTCCATTTGGTCTAATCATTCTATCAATTTCTTCTTGGTCTCAAATATCGAATACTTTGTTTTAGGTAGGTCTCATTGAAGCCTGGCCTGTTGGCTCTTTACCTTTTATATTACGGAAAAAAAAGAAAAAGAAGCTTATATGTCGCGTAGTTGCATTTGCATTTGAATTTGAACCATATCATATCATATTATATTATATATAATAAAAGTTGGGCTTAGACGTCGTAGTTGCGTTAAGTGGTAGCACCAAATTGCAGAAATTTTCTTAAATTTTTAGATTTTAAGAAAAAATATATATAAGTTTTCTTCAAGTATAATTTCTAAGTGGATATAATTTTTCTTCAACTATAATTCATAAGTAGATAAAAATCTTAATTTGATTAAAGTTTAATTACACTTGCTGTATTTCTAAGTGGAAAAAAACAAAAATCAGTTGGGTCACGTGGGGCTAAACATTAAACCAAATCAAAACAAAATTAAATATTTGCTAAATATTAAAAGACCCAGCAATTGGCATATCACTTGGTAGTTTAATTAGCTTTAGACTTTTTGTTTATATAAAATTCTTCAATATGGAGTGTGTGTATATATATATATATCAAATAATTCATAATTAATACACACCATACTGTTCTTTTGTGCTATTCTTCTCTTCTTCTACCTACAATCTCTATTATTCTCTTCTTCTACCTACAACCTTACAAGTACGTATTTGTTTACTCTACTTTTTTTTCCATCAAATTGAATATATTTTGTGTATTTGTTTAGGTTGATTTCCTTAAGTTTAATCAAATTTAGAGAATTGTTATGGATTGTTAAGTTGAATTGTTTTGTGGGTATAGATGTTGAATGTTTTTTAATTGCTTATATTTATATTTATGTTTTTTTAATATACTTTTTTTTAATTGCTACTCGATTTTTTGTTCTTAGCTGCTTTGGATTCGATTCTACATGTTACTTACATATGACGTTTTCTTTCACGAGGTAGCGCATCTATAAAGCATATAACTGAAAGCGGACAAAAAAAAAGTTGTTCCCATAGCATTACATAGGCTTAGCCTCTCTATCTCATCAGTATTCATAATTATTTGTTTCAATTGTTACATAGGCTTAGCCTCTATATCTAGAAATTTTATTAAATTTTTAGATTTTTAAAGAACTAAAAATGAATGGTATACTACCAGGATTTTAATTTATGTCTAAAAAAAATTACAGATTAATATTAGAGGAATAGTATACTACCAAGACTCTAATTCATGTCTAAAAAAAATGCTAATTAATATTAGATTAATCACGACTTTAATTCATTTTTATCTCTAAAAAAAATACTGCAAAAAAAAAAAAAAAAAAAAATACTGCTTCGCGTAAGAATTTTTTTTTTTTTTTAGTATTAATTTTAAAGAAAACCAAAAAAAAAAAAAAAAAAAAATCTAATATCAATCTAGCTAATAAATATAAATTCTTTTTGTTGTTATCTTCTCCTATAATTTATAACTTGAATAAAAATTTTAATTTGATTACATTCCAAACTCTTCATCCAATCTCTTCCTTCACTTTTTTATTCTTTGGGTAAACACTAAAATTTAATATAAAATTATGATTAACGTTAATGTAGAGTTCTAACTAATTGATATACATGAGGCCCAGGCCTACGTTAATTGATATAGATGACAGCTTTTTATCTAAGAAATTTCAGATTAGGTGCTTGAAATATTTTCAAAAAAAATTGTAAATAAATCATCTTTAGATAACTTTAAAAAATAAGTTACATTGAGCTTTACTTCTTCTTCTTCTTTAGATAACTTTAAAATTCTAAACTGATTATAACTTAAAAAAAAAAAAAAAAAAAAATCTATCCTATTTCCTTATTAGCATCATTCACGTTTACTTACTTCTTCTTCTTCTTCTTCCTCTTCTTTTTCTTTTCTTTTTTTTTTTTTTAAAATATTTTTTATTGTTACTTATGTTCATGTCATTGTTGTCAATATATATATATATTTTTTCATTCAATCTATATGACATTTTTATTTTGTGGATAAAACATATATCATAAATTAACTCTTCTTCTCTTATAATTCCTAGAGTGATTAGAAATCTAACTTCCTTACAACTAAAAATTTTCTATATATATTCTGTTTTTCCGTGTATTCTTATATATTCTTAGGCATAACAACTTCTTCTTCTTTTAGATTCTCAAAAAAAAAAAAAAAAACTTCTTCTTTTCTCTCCCCCATTATTATTAATAATTCTCATTCTTTTATAATTTCTATGTTGTTTAGAAATCTAACTCTCCTTTTTTTTTTTCTTATTACTTAGGCAATTTGATGTCTGTGAAATCCATAGTAGAAGTTTTTATCAAACCTACCATCCAAAGTATTACAAGTATGTATTTCTCTTCTTTGTTTTTGTGTTTTTTTCCAGCAATGGTGGACAAGTATGTATCTCATGCAAGCATACATGAATTTAAATTGCCTTTCAATATTTTGAATGCTTTATTATTTGCTAGATGTGATTAGGCACAAAAGTATATGCTTTATTATTTTTTGGATCATTCAAAAACACCGCTATTAAGTTAATAGGATTTTTTATATAATTTTTTTAAACAAAATGAAATTTATTTTTTCAAATTGGATTTATTCATGTTGTTTCCTTTTCCTTTTCTTTTTTTATATTTATATTTTGAATATTATCACTTAATACTTATTTATGTAAAGTATGCATAGTATTATGTATTGGTTTGCAACATTAATTAATATTTTTTGCTAATTATTAGTGTAATTTTTTATTCCCAACAAATTTTCATTAATCATTTTTTTTTTTGGTTTTTAATTGCAAAATTTTGGAACTTTAATTCCTGAATTTTCATAATCTTTAAAAAGTCATCATTCTTCCAATATCAATTTTTTTGTGCATTGATTATTTTTACTCTTGAGCCATCACTATAAAATAGGATTTTTTTCCTTTGCAATTATCGAACTTATTTGACTAAACTTGTTTGACTAAAATAGTAAAATCAAAGTTGAAATGATAGCTATTTTTAAAATTTTATTTTAAAGTGGTCATAGACTCATATGTTCTATTTCAAGCATATCCTAAGAACGGTTTGTAATCATATGTAGATTCATTAAATGCAAAATTCATATGCAAATAGTTTGATACATGCAACTAAAAATAATATTATAACACAACTAATAAGAGTTATTTATTTATTCATAAGAATTATTTATTTTGTTATAATAATTATTAAAATATAATAATTATTTTTACATATATTCTATAAATTTTATCATAAAACCGTGCAATGCACGGGCCTTTAACTAGTATAACTTTGTATTTTCGACGGTTTTTAGTAATTTTTTCAATGGTTGAAAATATCCAAATTTCTTGTAGTATATAGTAGTTAGAAGATCCTTGAGCTCTCCTATTGCGTCACCTAGACTTAGATCTTGAGCCATTGATTTATATCTTCTGCGGATGGGCTTAAGGAAGAGGAGCATGTTTGGTTGGAATTTAGTGTAGGTGCTGGATTGGGGATATATCTCTTGAAATGGGCTTTAATTTGTCATATGGATTTGGGGGCAAAAATGGCCCATTACCATCAATTTTGGAAATAATTTGCCCAGAAACACTGTTTCTGAACTATATAGCAATGTACCACTTTTTCTGGTACTCGAGCTTGGTGAGCTCGAGTACCATCTTTTCATTGGTCAAACATCTTCTCAAAAAAAAAACACGCCGCTATAGGGCCCGAAAACGTCACTATAGGGCTTAAAAACGCCACTATAGGGCCCCTTGAACCTGTTATGGGGACTCATAAAAAAAATTTTGCAGGAAAACGCCGCTATAGAGCCCAAAAACGTCACTATAGGGCTTAAAAACGCCACTATAGGGCCCCTTGAACTTGTTATGGGAACTTATAAAAAAAATTTTGCAGGAAAATGCCGCTATAGGGCCCAAAAACGTCACTATAGGGCCCCTTAACTGGTATGGGGGCTTAAAAACGCCGCTATAGGGCCCGAAAACGTCACTATAGGGCTTAAAAACGCCACTATAGGGCTCCTTGAATATGGGGCGACAGTGGATTAAAAAAACATGGTACTCGAGCTCACCAAGCTCGAGTACCAGAAAAAGTGGTACATTGCTATATAGTTCAGAAACAGTGTTTCTGGGCAAATTATTTCCAAAATTAATGGTAATGGGCCATTTTTGCCTGGATTTGGGTATAAACTATGAGTTGGGCTCATGAGAGGAGTTGGAGCGGTTTGAGTTTTGACTCTTTTGAGTTTCACCTAGGAATCTCCAAGCTTATCCTAGCCATCCATGTATCCAAGGTATCACCAAACCCAAGCCACACAAAGACTTGGAACCAAACTTTCTATTTTATTAAAAATCAGAATAAAAATAATCATAAGCAATAATGTGGTATTAAACTTATGCATGAATTTTAATATACATCTAATTACGTTTATATTTTCTAATAATGCAATCAATTGTGTATATTTTTATAATTAAAAAATTTATTTATAATTAAATGCATCCATGCATATGCATAGGATACATGCTAATGTAACTAAGGTTATCAAAATCGGGATCTTATGTAAGATTGTGGACACTGACAGCTCCACGTTAGAGCCAGGATGGTCACAGGACCACCCTAACTTGGGAAAAAATTATTATATATAAATTTTAAAAATTTTATGATTTTTTTACCTTTAAAAAAATGTGTGACCATCCTAAATTTTTTTAAGTCCAATATAATTAAAATTTGGATAAAGTTTAGCAACAATTAACTTGGTTATAGACTAAGGCTACAACTCCACTCAAAATTTTTTTTTTTTATTAGATATGAATTTTGACAAATCTGCAATTAGATTACATTTTTTTTCTTATATCCTCTAAGCTTGCAAAACTTCAAGAAGATCAAAGATTAATAGTTTATGTCATCAATCAAATGTTTAAATTTCAAGTTTTTGTAGTCTAAAATTATACGCAAAAAATAAGTTTATGGATCAAATAGTAAATAATATCCGATTGACATGAAATTTGACATGTGTTTTAAAAACATAAAGAACATACAATTCAACGGTTAGATTTTCAAAATATGTAACAATGTTAATTTGTTTAGTGAAAGTTGTAGTCTTAGGCTACAACTAAGTTTGTAGTTAAATTTTGTCCTCAAACTTTGTTCCTCCTAACAATATATTGAACCCTTACAAAACAAAAAGAAAAATCCAAGAAAAATTTTATTTAACTAAAATTTTGAAAAAGATGCAACTTGTAGCATCGATAATGAGATTATCATGCAACGATTTTAAAATAAAAAAAATTCGTAGAAGGAAATTGAAAGACTTTATGTATTCGGGTGTTTTTTTTTTCCCCTTTTATTTTTGGTTGTTATCAATATACGAATTATCTTTTTATTATATTTTTTTTAATTTAAGTTTCTTCATGACCCCCTCGGAAAAATTCCTAGAGCCGCCACTGATCGTGGGAGATAGGTGGGATCAAGGTTGTCAAAATCGAGAGCCTACATAGGATTGTGAGAGATAGGTGGGATCGTGAATCGTAGGATCGGATTGTGGATTGTAAGATCCCACATATTTTTAGATTTAAAGCAAAAAACACATTGATAATAAATTTGTGTGTTGAATATTCACGTAAATTGTGAATTTATTCATAAAAACAAAGATTTACATCATATGATGAAATTTGCATGTCATACATCGTTACGTCTATATTAACGAAACAAATATATTTAAGTTTTGACCCAATATATCTAAAAAAGCTCAATAAATGTTTAATTAGCAATCAAATAACAAAATTTTTATTAGTACATATGAAAATATTTTCCAAGTTCTAAGTTCCAAGTTCCAAATTTAAAATTCAAAGTAAGTTATCAAATTAAAACTAGCTAACTAAATTATGAAATCCAAAATCAAGATGAATATTAAGGTGAAGTAAACATTAAATTATTCTCATTTTAGGGTTCTTATAACCACCGTCCTAATCATCATCATCCATTTCATCATCTATGTAGACATTGTATATTTGTATACTAGAGCTGCAAAAGAGATGAAGATAATCACACTCAACTATTTAACTTATACCACTCAGCAACAATTACAGAGTATGCTCAAAAAAATCAATCAATCAATATAAAAATACAAGCATACTAATAAAATTATATATAAGAAAAACATTTTAGTAATATTAGAACACAAATTAGAATATTGATCAAACAAATTTAACAATGTAGGGGCTAGGGCCCAAAATAATATATTGGGCCTTGGGCCTTGTCCGAGGACACTAACAAGTCTGAGGAGGAGAAAATGACTTAAATGATCCACATTACAAGTCTCACCAATGGGGGATGAAGGGAAGAAGGTCCGAAGAGGAACTCCTCCTCGAACACGACAAACGCAGACCAAGTGTGTACTCTAACAATTGGAATGCGCCCCATGAACATGTAAGAGAGAAAAAAACTCAAAATATCTAAGGAAAAACTGTCACCACCACATTAAATGCACTGCAGCTACTTTTTTGACCGCAGTAATGTGGAGAAGACCCCTGAACAGTACTGCCTTGGCTGCCACAACTCACAGAGGGTTGAAAGGGGTGTCTGATGGGATGGGTGCTCAAGTGGGGATCCAGATGATCAACAAGTGTAAGGTCCAGATGATCAGAAAGGAGCTATATAATGTGGAAAAGCCCCCATGAGGAGGGGGCGAAAAAAAAAGAAAGAGAGAGAGAATACTGTAGCATGCTAAACAATCTTAACATTGTAATCAGTATTCGTTAAATTTTGGTCTCCTCGAACTAACGTCCATTGGCACCGATATCTTTTATTTGTGCTTGATTATCTCTTAACTCCATACTAGCCGTTGCCCAACTCATTAAGATCTAGTTCTTTAACCCATACTTTACAAAATTCATTGTATTGGGCTTATTAGACCAGGGTTCCATACACTTGGGCTTGGGCTCAGAATCTTGCCCCTACAAACAACATTATAGCTTAAAAGGTAGCAAAACCAATATAAATTCTTCATTTAGAAATGACGAAACATTCCTTCATTTTGATTACAAGTGAATTAGAAATTAGAAAACATTTGCTTAGATTAACATAACTATATATATATATATATATATAAAGTCATACCATCACAACATAGAAAAATAAAAACCCTTAAAGTTTTATCAAAACCAAAAATTTATCCCATAAAAAAAAAAAAAACTGATTTTTTTGTAGGATTAGTAAAATCAGTAGGATCCCATACGATCCTACACGATCCTACATATGATCCTACAATTTTTATGATCCTAATGCGATCCTAAACGTTTTTGTGAGGTGGGATCGTAAAATCGTGTGATTCTACGATCCAAATCATGATTTTGATAACTATGGGTGAGATCGTGGATCATAGGATCAGATTGTGGATCGTAAGATCCTACATATTTTCAGATTTAAAGCAAAAAACACATTGATAATAACTCTGTATGTTGAATAATCACATAAAATTTGAATTTATCCATAAAAAACAAAGGTTTGTATCATATGATACAATTTGCATGTCATACATCTCTACGTTATACTAACGAAACAAATATATTTAAGTTCTGATCCAATGTATCTAAAAAGTTAAATAATGGTTTAATTAGCAACCAAATACCAAAATATTTATCAACACATACGGAAATATTTTCCAAGTTCTAAGTTCCAAGTTTCAAGTTTAAAATCCAAAATATGTTATCAAATGGAAACTAGCTAACTAAAATATGAAATAAAAAGGAAGATGAATATTAAGGTGAAGTGAACATTTAATTATTTTCAATCTAGAGTTCTTATAACCACCGCCTTAATCATAATCATCAATTTCATCATCTATGTAGACATTGTATATTTATATACTAGAGCTGCAAAATAGATCAAAATACAACTTCACACTCAACTATTCAAGTTATACCACTCAGCAATAATTACAGAGCATGCTCAAAAAAATCAATCAATCAATATACAAATACAACCAAACTAATAAAATTATATATAAGAAAAACATTTTAGTAATATTAGAACACAAATTAGTATATTGATTAAACAAATTTAACAATATTATAATTTAAAGGTAGCAAAACCAATATAAATTCTTAATTTAGGAATGGTGAAACATTCTTTTATTTTGATTACAATTGAACTAGAAACTAGAAAACATTTGCTTAGGTTAACATAATTATATAAAAATAAATAAAATTCATACCATCACAACATAGAAGAATAAAAACCCTTAAATCTTCATCAAAACAAAAAATTTATCCTATAAAAAAAACAAAAAACTGATGTTTTAGTAGGATCAATGGAATCAGTAGGGTCCCATATGATCCTACGATCCTATACGATCTGACACGGTCCTACAATTTTTACGATCTAGATCACAATTTTGACAACCATGAGTGTAAACATAACAAGTGAAAACTTCGCACTTGTAATTTGTAAAGGGCATGTTTTGAGGCCTAAGAGAGCCCCACACTTTTATCAATTCTCATTGTTCCTCTCAAGTAACATATACAGTGACTTGAATTAGAGTTTTTCTACTTCAGACCATGTTTTTTCACCCTTTTATGTTTTCTATCCTACTTATCTTGCCATCATGTCATTACCCTAACCCACTATTGATCCTAATCTAAAGGCCTAATTCTTGCCAACATACCTTTATGGCATCACATGAATGGGTAGTTTCACTAATCTAAAGACTTGATTCCTAATAAACTCACTCTAAACTAAAACTATATAAGCATGTATAAGGGATGAAACAATTAAGATTCATACGACTATTGATTTTTGGAAAAAAATAAATTATGAGAACTAAATCAAGAGAATATCACATTTTAAAGGGTGTAACAAGTTAAATCCTTAATGTCTAAACTATAACAAATTAAACCTTATAATTTCTACAGTAACAAAATAGATACAAAGATTCCCAAAATCAACAAATTAATAATTCCCTATTTTAAAAAATCAAAATCATAAAGAATGTTCAATTTATTATTTTAAAATTATAAGATTTAATTTGTTATGTTTTCAACTAGCATTATAAGTTTTATTACACTTATCTTATAAACAAACGTGCCACCAATCATAAAAAGGCAAGTCATGAATTACATTCATTGCCATATTAATAATTTATAAGTGTATTACTTTTATCACTGTATATCTTTTATGCGATGGTCACTCCACAAGTATACAAGTATAAGTGTTTCTGGGGTGTGGAGGGTAAGGGTCAGGGTTCAAATCTCCATGAGGGGGCTTGGTTTACATCCAATTTGACTTACTAATTTAATAATTTTAATTCATCTTCTTTTCTAATGAAAATCTACCACATCACTTAACAAACTATTGAGCTTAAAAATAAGCTCACCTTATTTATTACTTTTTTGGGTCTGATTAATAAATACTTAATGGACCAATTTAGAAAAATTTTGATTTCACTCTTTTGAAATGGTATCAATTTGCTTTATTTTTCAATTGCAGTTGTTGTAGATGATGATGGTGATGGTGGTGGTGAGGTTAAAGGAGGAGAAGTTCCAAGGTTTGAATTTAGAGTGACCCATGAAGCTAAACTTAAAGAACTATTGCATAAGATTAGTTCTCTTGAAATTAAGTTATGCTCCGATGGTGTAAAAGAGTTCATTAGGTTGCTAAAGGGTAATACTGGAGGTGAATTGCTCCATTTGTATGTGCGGAGTTTGCGTAATTGCTCGGAGCTTCTAGATGCTTGGAAGCTTCGACGAGGGAAGCCTGGACTGTCCTATATAATTAAACTGATTTCTGCTATCCTTGGTCATCCTGATGGGGTGTATGATCCCAAGGATGGGGAGAGAATAGCTATTAGTAAGGTTCTCAACAAGTTTGCAAGATTGCTTGTTGAAGAATACATGGTAGAACTTCAGAAGGAACTAGATAGTAAAGAGGCTAAGTGCCAAAATGCAGCACTTTTGCTACTGGCTTCGATTGTTAGGCGTCAGTCGGGATTGGCTTCTGAGGTGGCAAAGAAATTTGATTTTAAATCTAAGACATTTTGCAGGCTAGCAGAATATAAAAAGAACCAAAAGGAGAAGAGGGTGATAAAGCATTCGACGAGGAAGGCATTTGTTGGCTTTGCAATGTCGTTTTTGGAGGTGGGGCGGCCAGGATTGTTGAGGTGGGTGCTGCAGCAGAGGGAAATGTATTCTGGTGTCCTTCGTGGGCTTGGGAATGATGATGATGAAACTATTATTTATGTTTTGTCTACATTACGGGATAGGGTTCTTGTGGAAGAGTCCTTGGTGCCCCCAGGTCTTCGAAGTGTTCTCTTTGGGAGTGTTACTTTGGAACAGTTGGTTAGCATTTCTGGAAGAGGGAATGATGAGTCTGCTGCAGAGTTGGCATACCATACACTGGTCCTTGTTTGCACTGATCCTTGTAATGGTTTGATGCCAGATTTGAAAAGAAGCCCAAGTCCATTGAGGGGTAATCCGAAGCGACTTGTTGGACTCATGAAGAGGCTAAAAGCAACTGAGGTTAGCTATCACAGAGACTTGCTTTTGGCTATTGTTAGTGGGAGTCCCTTTTTTGGTTCAGCCTACATGGAAGAGTTCCCCTACAACCTGGAAGATTTTTCATCATCAACCTGGTCAGTTTTCTTCAAACCACTGCATGTTCAATATGTTCTTTGTTTATTAGTTCCTTTATATTTGCATATTTGCAGAGTATCATGAAATGTCTGTGTCCTCGTCCGTTCAGCCAGTCAGTAGTTAACAAGGGATTGCTTCACTCTGATTTTCTTGTGAAGCATGGAACTCTAAGGCTTCTTTTGGAGGCATTGAAGTTGCTGGACTCCTTCATTAGTGCTTTGAATCATAGTTCTTATTCTAGTGATCAAATGATGCAGGGTCGGGCATCTCTCAAGCAAGAAATTCAGAATGAAGTCCGAACTTCTCTCCCTGATCCCCAAGTTCTACTGACGCTTCTTTCTTCTTTGACTTGCCACCCCAAGACTCGTGAATCAAGTTTTTAGAGAACAGCAGATTTTGAAAAATTACCTGAACATAGCAATAATAATATAAAAAAGTTGAAATGGAATGATGAGAACGAGGACATGGATATTGTTGTTGATGAGAACAAGGACATGGATATTTTTGTAAGTGGCATAATTCTGATCTAGATTTTGTTCTGCTGACAATGAAAGAGATGTTGGTTCACTTGAAATAGATGAGACTGACAATGGCAAGGATCTTATCAGTGTTATCTCTGAAATTTGGGGTTTAGACCAATGCTCTGAGCCTTTTATCACACCAAAGGGTGTAGAGATGTTCTTCCAATCTAAACTACCTGATACTCTCAAAATTTATATTGTAAGTTCAATTTCTATGAATCTTGTTGCCCTATGCTAAACAAGAAAGAAAACCTTTTGGTTGTTTATTTGATTCAATGTAGTTATTACCTTTTGTTGGTTGACGTCATTTCTTCTTTACGTGGTTTAGCCTTTGAAGTGATTTGCTAGCTTATTTGTTAAGAACACTTTTTTGAAAAAATAAAAAAATAAAGTATTATTTAGTTTTTCAATTTATTGTCATCTTAACTTTATTTGTCTTTAAAAGAAATTAAACCTTGCACTGCAGCGCAAGATGAATATCCTGTATTAGCTCTCTATATCATTCATGAGCGGCCCAGCAGAAAAATAAATGGGTGTTGGGGGAATTCATCAAGGGCTGAAATTACTTAGTTTAATCTGTTAATTAGAAAAGTCTACTCTCTAATGATCTCTGACAATGGTTTTTTAATTCTTTTTTGCAGTGGGTAGTGCCTTGTGTGTTGGAAGGATCATTTGAGTTCTTCATAAATCTCCTCAGCAATCCTTTAGGCATACCAACCAATCTACAGTGTTGTCTATTGACTTTGCTAATATAACATATTGGATTCTCCCCAAGCAGTGGTATTCCCACTAGAAACCCTCCATTGATGTACAAGCATCTACAGCCACTTATTAACTGGTTAATTTTTTCACCAATCAGTAATGTTAAGAATCTATCATATAGTCTGGCACGAGCAGCTATGTTTAGTACTGGTGCATTTGACAGAAATGTTGATGAAATTGGAGCATGGTTACTATTTTACCAGGGTATGACATGAGAAAATCTTCTGTTGAGGTCCTAGAATTGGAGATGTTGCAAAGCCTGTCTCCAGTTGTTATCTCATTTTTATGTGATGCCATATCAACTATTGGGAATAATTTATTCAAGTATTGGGAAATTGTTAAGCATAATACATTCCATTCGAAAGGTGCTAAAGGTAATTGATGCTTCCTATATGTTTTATGCTTATTCTGTGAAACTGAGAAAAAATTTTATGTGTCGATGCTCTCCCCATCTCTTGCATTATCTTTTTACTCTCTTTTTGGTAGGATAATTTCTACTTAGTCTAGGTTTGAACTTGATATTATATTTATTTGCTCATTTCAAGAACCTCTAACTTTTATACGGCATGATGATAATTTTCTTTGGAAATTTTTGGTGGTGAGTGGCCATTGAGCTCTTTCTCACCTGACACATCCTCCCCTTTTAAGTGCTAAGTGGAGGTTGAGGTCATGAGTTCAAAACCCATTGGGTGCGTGGGTAACTTATCAATAAAAAAAACCTTTTGGTGGTGAGTGGTTCTGGTAATCATGTAGAATTTTTACTATGTAGTAAAGGTTTGACCTCGATATTATATTTATCTGCTGATTAGTTGAGTGATTCTAAATTCTAACAAGGCGTATATGAGCAAATATGCTGCTTCCTTGGTTTAATTTAATACAAAAGTAGTCATCTATCATTCACTCAAGCCATAATGTAAGAAATTAAAGGCTTAAGGATGTAATTCTCTTTAGGCTAATCATAATGTGACATACCGATTAAAAAAGAAACTTTAGGCTAATCATAGTGTGACATGAGATCTCTCAACAGTTGTGCTGAGAGATTTATCCTTACTCCTTAACCACTGAATTGCTGTGTCATATTTTTTTTCTTTTGCTTGATTCTTTACTAGTCATTGAATTGCTGGGCTGTTCTATCCTTCTCTATGCCTGGAAAAAAGAAAAGAAGTATATTTTTATCATTAATTCAAGTGCTTCCTATCTTTCTACTAGCGATGGCTATTCTGTGCTTTTAAATTTTTTCCCTTTTTTCTGGCAGATGTATCACCTACTTTCAGCCCTCTTGTAATATGTTTCTTGCAGAAATGTCTATGGTTTCTAACTTCTGAATCTGGAAGCTTTACATTGCCTGAGAAGTCAATCATATCATTATATGTATGCAATACACTAAAATATCTAATGCAAACTCAGGTAAATATATTGCGTTTCAGCTTCATTACTGCTTGCAGTTTCTAGACAATCTAATCTATGGACTGAATTTGATAGGTAGATGCCGGGTTTCTATCTACTTTGGTTGAATCAGTCTTGTCTGAGAGACTTGGTGACTGTTCTGTAGTAGATGATTCTGGAGATTGCTTCTGTGAGTGGAGGCCATTAAATAACTTCCTGCTTTTTTCACGGAGCGTTTCACATCAACAAACTTCATGCATTTTTTCTACTGATAGAAAAGCTTGGCCTATAGATAGTTCTTTTGCAAGTACACATGATGATGTTAAACAAATTTTAAGGGCTGGGGATAGTGACAATATATCTGGCATAACCAAGGCATTTTCTTCCTCAATTATTTGCACGTCACCTGATGAGATATTGAAAAATTTTCCATCAGTTATAGATGCAACAGGAAGGATCAATCACCACGTGGCAGTTAGGAACCCTAGATGAGAAATACTTGCAACACACACTTAGCCACCATAGAATCCCAAGATAAATGGAATTCTAGCATAAAGAGGATTCCGGAAGATACGCGCATTAGTAAAGATCTTCTCTATAAGGAAATGTCTTGTCCTTCACGTTTGAGACTATTTAAGAGGATTCCTATAAGGAAAAGACTTCTACACCAAAGAAAAGAGGTCAACCTTCTACTACTATAAAAACCCCAATACTCTCACAAATCAAGGTACGCATAATTTACCCTTCTTTAGCACTCTAGATTTGTGAGAATAGTTCTAACTTGACCTTTGGAGGGTATTCGGCTGGCACCACACCGGTGCTCTCTGTTAGGTCTTCTCTCTTTGCTGTGCAGGTATCGTTACGAGCGTGCGAAGATCGTGTGGCTCACTGGTGATATTTACGCCATCATCAAAACCATTAGTTGAACTCTAACAACTTGCAGAGATTTTCTTTAATCTCTAAAGAACTTATTTGCTCAACTATTGGTTTTGAAATTTGAGTCTACTTGTTCCAGAAAATTTGGGGTTCCTTTCTCAGGACCAGATATTCAAGAAGTGGTTCAATCTATCTTCTGTCATCCTGCAGTGGTAGCATCATTATCCTGTCCTTTGGATTGTAAAGGAAACTTAGCAATTGAAGATGTGGTGGGCACTTTGGATATGTTGATTAGTTTATCCAGGCAGAGGGTTCATATGTTGGATCTTCATCTCTTGAATATATTAACAACAACTTCTGAGTACTTGTTGACCTTATGCAATATCCAAACTCGGTATTCAAAGATAATAAAAGTTCTTATAAGCAACTTGTGGTGGCCTTTAATGCCCTCGTACAGAGGCTATTTCTGGAAGCCAGGGAAAGTTTGATCTGTGCATTTGTACTAAAGACATGATGCCCATCCTTCCGACGTTTTATGCTTTACAAGCTCTCCTATGGTTTATATCTCCTTTTGAACTTCTTGAATTAGCGCAATGGATGTTTAATAGGGTTGGCATGGATGAATTGACAATTTGCAAAACATCTAATTAGATGATTCTGGTCTTCACCTTTTCCACTACTTATTGCTAATACAAGAGTCAATGGAGATGGAATGGTCAGATGATTCTGCTAGTAACTTCCTCGAACTGGAAATTCCCTGGAGCAGTAAAAGTTTTAAACAAATAATGATAATAAAAACTAAAAAGTATTCACACAGACACCAACACAATCAATAAAGTTGAAGACAAATGTTTTGCATCAATTCTTCTTGTACCTAAAAGTTTTCCACTGATAAAAAGTCTCGTCAATACATTAAACAACATATTCAGAGGTATTGTCTAAGCCCATCAAGTAGGGAGTACCTCAGGTACACACATTGTGATGAAATTTACTTTAGAATTCTAGATCCACAGATGATTTAGCACATATGTCCAGGTGTGTTGGAGGTGTGCCATATTTAAAATGCTACACAGCTTCATTATATGTAATCAACATCTGTAGTCATCATCTTCGCTAAAAAAAAATATAAATTTGATCGATAGGTTTCAATTAAACAAACTAGTAAATTTTTTTTTTTATCGAATAAGAGATTTGAGATTCGAATACACTAAAAACTAAATAATAAAACAATCATAATATAGGGACATCATAGACTAAAATTAGATTGTATTTATAAAAAAAAAAAAAAAAAAAAATACATAAAACCCTGCATCACTACAAAACCCCAAAACAAAGGAAAATGTGGATGGGCTTTCTCTTATTCCTTCTTGAAGCATTTCAGCATAGAGGTAAAGAGGCTGTTTTGGAAACCCACATTTGGCATGACCAACTACACATACTAAAATTTACAACCAAAACAGAACCAAAAAATTGGAAATTAGCAACCATCTATATCACAATGTGCATACTAAAATTTACAATTGAGCACATCTAATCAATTACAACTACATATAATCACATAATTCTCAGAAACCCTCACTCACTTACTCACCAACTGACGTTCTTGCTTTCAATCCCACAGATAGTGAAATTTGAACTCTCCTTGACCATTCACTGAGCTGAAATACCAATGCAAATGCACTTGCAATCACATTGAAAGCACGCAATACACAAAACCACAAAATCAATTTTGACATAGCATTTCAAATTCAAGAACAAAAACCACAAAAGTTCAAAATACTCAAAGCGAATAATAGAATATGGAAGAAATTCGAGTCCAAGCAAAAACAAATTGATCAGAAATAAGTTTTTAAAACTACGAAATCGAGAGAAATAGAAAAAATACCTAGCGAAGGGTTTGGATAGGGAAAAGTGTGAATATCTGAATGTAATAGTATCGGCTTGGTGAAATCAATTCGATGGCGATGATCTTGATGAGGAAATCAAAACGAAAATCATAAAAAACAGGAAAAAAAAAAAAAAACCTAGTCAAGAACTCTGTTTGGTTCCCTAGAAAATAATAGAAAAATAGAAAGGTTTTGAAATTAAATTGTAAAAATTATACTGTTTGGTTCCTAAGAAATTTCCAAAAAAATATATTAAAAAAAACCATGAAATTAACCTTTGCAAATAATTTATCGGAAATTTAATATCCTCTTATCAATGCTTTGACATAATTATTTAAAATTTCAATTGCAAAAAAGCTAAGAAGAGAATATATGAAATTAAAAACTATCAACTTTTCTATCCGATTCCCTATATTTCTCGGGATCCAAAAAGAGCATAACAGAAAAGAAAATCAAAAGGAAAAAAAAAAAAAAAAAAGCGTACCGATCAAGCTAATGAGTCTGATTTGCGAGTTGATCAAAAACCCTAAGATTTCACACACAATGAATGAGAGAGAGTGAGAGAGAAGGATAAAAAAAATTTAATCGTAAAAAACACTGTAGAATCTATATAAGATCCGTGTTTTCATTTTCAACGTTTTATAACAGTTGATAAAATATTTAATTTATTTTTTTCCACATTTATATGACTGTTGATATAACTTTTCTCTATTTTTTTTTTTAACACCTATTTCAACAGTTATGCTAACTGTGGATTTTTTTTTTTAACACATGTTTCAATAGTTATACCAACTGTAGAAATAAATATGTGAATTTTTTTACTTTTAATCAACAGTTGTGTATAACCGTAGAAGTTTAAGGTTTTTATTAACATTTTTTAGTGACCATAGATAAAAAAATGTTGAAAAAACTCAAGTTTGTTGTAGTGTAAAGATATCTGCTCGCTCTATTGGATCTTGTATTGCTGCTGGTGCTTTCAAAACTCTGTCCAGTTAAACGGAGCAGCAGGTTACAAAGAGAGTACCATACAATTTGTTATGGGAAATAGAAGAAGAGAATATTAACATCAACATAATTGAGGAAATCTTTTTTAAAGTTGTTACATTTGCCTTGCATTTTGAACTAGATTTTGCAGATAAATGCTTGCTGGAGACTGTTAATGTTGGTTACAGACAGAAATACATGTAGCAGCATAGTATTCATCCATTAAGTTTACTAATGTCAAGGGTTACAGTGATAACTCCTGTGGAAGTGCTTTCTCATTGCATTTACAAGACAAGCAAGATGAAAGCTAAATTATTGTTCCTTCTTATTGAGACAAGCTCCATGCATTTGTCAACCTTCGGGTACTTATTTTTGGGTATTCTGAACAAAGATTTGCCTCACCAGGGCAATTTGATGCAAGAAAATTGTGGCCTTGCTCTTTCAGATGAGGACTTTATGATGCTTCTGCCTGCTGCTTTTTCTTACCTGAACTCAATTTTTATAAAATTCGGAAAGCAACACCATAATCATTTTGGAAGCATACCTTCTTTATATTCCAGGATTCTTTTAAATGGTTTCCTTCACTGGAAGAGTTTTGTCTCTGGAGATATATTTGAGGAAGAATATGGTGAGCTTTTGCCATCATCTACCCAAGAATTTGTCAGACTTGTTGATGGTAGTCTCCTAGGAAAATCTATTCACATGTAGTGGTATCACTTAGCCTTCAGTGGAGCTCCAATGAAATTGAAGAAGTGATTGAAGCTATTTGATAAAATGTTCCAACAACCTACTTCACACAGTGATCTGCTGGATTGTGATGTTGGTGAGATGGATTCTCATTCACTTAATCAGTCATTAAACCATATAAATAGAGTTGTCGCAAAGATATCTTTTGGTAAGATTTTATTATATCTGGAAAATAATCAGATTCATTCTAAGCCAAAGGAAGCAGATGGCGACTTGAAGGAAGCTCCTTTGGAAATGGTATCAAATTTAGACTCATCAAGAATGCGGTTTATAAACAATCTGGTCAGTATTTGGCAATTGGTGGATAAGAAATTTCCTTTAGTCACCACTAGTTCTGCAAAGGGAAAGAGCATAGACGGTTCTACCCTATACAAATACTTGGAAGTCTTCATATTGAACTGTATTTTTGAAATAACCACAGAATTGCATGATGGTCTAGTCCAATTGCAATGTGTTCCCTTCCTGGGGTAATTGATGAGATCAGCTCTTTTATATAGGTACGAGGACCCCACAACTCTGACAGCACTCCGAGGTATCCTAAAGTTGCTGTCTGATGGAAAATTTTCACGTGCCCTATATCTTCAGTTGCTGCTTGCCCACTCTCAATTTGCCCGTGCTATTCTTTCAGTCTCCAAAGCATCTGGTTATTCTCCTATTGGTGCATTTTTAAGGCCTATGTCCATCATTCTGAGATGACTTGCTATCCCTTCTAGGAAACAAGATGCATTTAGTGGCAAGCAAGATTCAGAAACAACTGAACTGTACACAAAGCAGTTGGAAGTTATTAAATTACTCCACACACTCTTTCCAGTCAAGGCTCTTCAACGTTGTTTTGATTCTGAAAAAGATTTTGGCATAAATTTAAGAGTGTAGCATTTACTACTTCTGTCTTTTTATGGTGCAACGCTCAGTGAAGTTGACTTGGAGATATACAATATAATGCTTGAGATTGAGTCTATAAATGGATCAGACTCTGTGAATAGTGCTGAAACGGATTACCTATGGGGAAATGCTGCTTTAAAAGTTAAAAAAGAACGGGCTCTTGAGCAGGATATGTCTTTGGATATCATGACAGATGCTGAAGCAGTTGAAGAACATCAAAAAAGTCAATTTAGAGAAAACTTTCGATTGACCCAAAAATATGTGCATCTAGAGAAAAGTCAATTTAGAGAAAACCTTGCAATGATCCCATTGTGGTGAGCAGTTTTTGGGTGATCTGGGTTTTTACTTTCAGTTTATTGTTGTCTTATTATTATTTAATTTCTAATGTGATTCTCAAGATTGTCAAACTTTTATTAGTGTTACATCTTCCAAACTTTTAGTTTTTCACAACTTTATCTCTTTCTCACTCATACATTGATTATTTATTTAAGTTTTAAAATGTTATATATACCAATGCATATTCTAAATACAATCACCTATCATCTACAACAAAAAAATTAGCACAATACTAATTCTTCTCCTTATTTTTCTATTAAGCTTTAGTTTTCACCATTTTAAGAAGACATCAATTATTTTTGACAGAAAATTTCAAAGTTAAGGCAACAATAGGAAGACCATTGAGGTAAACAAAACGCACAATAAAAAATGATTTTTTTTTTTTTTTCGTTTTCCTTTCTTTTTAGTATTCTTGCATTTTTTTGAAGTGATTTTGTTGTTTTCTTTTCCAATTTTTTCAATGATATTGACTTTTGTTATTTTTAGTTGAGACTTAGAATTATTAATGCAATTTTATTTGGCCTATCATTGTTGTGGAAATTCCTAATGTTAACATGAAACATATTGATAATGAACAATTTTTTTGTTTATTTGTAAAGTGTCAAGAAGTCAAAAAGTTTTCAGTTCAGTAATTTTGTTATTGTTGCATCCCATGTGTTTGGTAAAATTTCTTTTAGAAATCTTATGTGTCTTTTCTCAAATCTGTTTGTAATTTTTATTTTGTTCATTCTATTACCAATAATATCAATCTCTACCATTAAATTTTAAGCTAATTGTGTTTTCTTGGTAAGCTTTTATTTTGTTTTTTTTTTTTTGAAAACGGATTGAACTTTCATTCATGTAAATGCTGAGAATCATAATACAGAGCCTCTACCACAGGGAGGGGAATATCCTCCACTCAGTACAACTCTTCATCCACAGTTTTTGCATATCTAGCTAGGGAGTGTGCCACAGAGTTGGCCCCTCGTTTAATACTACTGAAGGATACCCAACGAAGTCCATGTGCAAGCCATTTGATGTCTTGAATGATGTGACCAAGCCGTGACAGGTCTGCCCCTGAAGCCGAGACTGATCTCATGACATTTTCATTAGATCATGAGCACCGCCCCAACTCCTGAGCACCCCAACTCCGAAAAAATTGCCGCATCAAAGTTCAACTTGTAGACTGGTTCAGGCGGCGGAAACCATGTGTCATTACCACTTGAAGATGTTCCAGGAATCTGCAACTGCCCCTGTGCTTGGTGGAAATCCTCCAGGTAGTCCTTCGCCCTCTTATTCAGCCACCTTGGGTCCTTCAACTTACCTCCATGCATCACCGTGTTCCTTTGGTTCAAGATAAGCCAAGATTGAACCAAAAAAGCTTCAAACTCAGCTATAGATAATCTCTCCATCAATTCTTGGAATAGTTGGAGTACATCCTGCTAATCTTGACCACACTTTTGAAGTCTAATCATGCTACTCGACCAAACATCTTTCGCCACTGCACATTCCCACAGCGCATGGACCCCTGTTTCGGCCATCCTTGAACAGAGCATACACCCATCATCCTCTAATATTTTCCTCCTTACCAAATTATCATGGGTGGGGAGTATATTGTGGCAGCCTCTCCACCCAAATACCTTTATCTTATTTGGCACCCTTAGTTTCCATAGTTTTGACCATACTTGCCTTCCTTTTGGACCTGAGGAACACTCCACCCAGTCTTCATTTTTGAGATTTTGTCTTGCTACGTAATATCCCGATTTTACAGAGTAAACTCCTCTTTTGTTTTGTGACCAAACTATGGCATCTGATGTGTGTCTATGACTCAACAATATTCGTAGAATGGCATCCGCATCCTCCTTGTGGAAATTTGTACCAATAAAATCCCTTCTCCACCATTTCAAGTCCGGGTCAATAAGATCAGAGACGTACCAATCTCTTCCTACCTCACTTGGGGGGTGAATCACTCCATTTGTTGGATAGTTTGGGATCCACTTATCAGAAAGCACCTTAATGTTAGCCCCATCACCAACCCTCCAATAGCATCCCCTGTCTAGGATCGGTTTGGCTGCCATGATACTCTTCCACACATAAGAGCTATTTGGTGAGTCTGAGGCATCCATGAAATGGCTTCTTGGGAAATATCTGGCCTTAAAACACTGGTACAGCAGTGATTCCTGTTCTTGTATAAGCCTCCACCCTTGCTTTGCTAGCATTGCAAGGTTGAATGAGTGTAGGTCTCGAAATCCCATTCCTCCCATTCTCTTTGGTTCAGTGAGCTTGCTCCAACTCCTCCAATGAATTTTCCTTTCATTCCCCACCTGCCCCCACCAAAACCTGGCACACATTGCATCAAGTTCTGCACATAATTTTTTTGGTAGTTGGAATACCCCCATGGAATAAGTGGGAATAGACTGAGCCACTGCTTTTATTAACACTTCCTTCCCCGCTCTAGATAGCATCTTACCCTTCCATCCTTGTAGCTTTTTCCATACCTGGTCTTTAAGATATGAGAATGTGTGGTATTTTGCTCTACCCACCAATGTAGGCAAGCCCAAGTAAGTTTCAAATCGCTCCACTTCCTTAACACCCATCACATCTTTTATCCAATTTTTTTGTTCCACGAGTGTATTGCTACTAAAATACACCGAAGACTTTTCCAAGTTAATGGATTGTCCCGAAGCACTAGCATACACCTGCAAAATTTCTTTTATCTTCTTCACTTCTTTCTTATTGGCTTGGCAGAATAATAAAGAATCATCTGCAAAGAGTAAGTTAGAAATACGTGGCGCCCTTCTGCATATAGAGACACCCTTGATTTGACTCTCCATATCTGCTTACTGTAATAAGGAAGTAAAACCCTCTGTACATAAAAGAAACAGATAAGGTGAGAGGGGATCTCCCTACCGGAGACCCCTAGATGGAGTAATAGTTCCATAAGGAGTACCATTAATGAGAACAGAAAAGGAAGCAGTAGTCACACAACCCATCACTCTATCCACCCATATCTCCGGAAATCCCAATTTCTCCATGATTCCACATAGAAAATCCCATTCTACACGGTCATACACCTTACTGATATATAGTTTTAGAGCAAGTGAACCCTTCTTCCCCTTTTTCCTCCCATGCATAGTATGTAGTGTCTCATATGCTACTAAAACAGTATCAGTGATTAGGCGACCTGGTACAAAAGCACTTTGTGTTGGGGATATAACATGGGGAAGGATTTGCTTCAATCTGTTAGCTAACACCTTAGAGATGACTTTGTAAATAACATTACACAAACTGATAGGTCGAAAATCAGAAATTTTTTGGGGAGATTTTATTTTGGGTATTAAAACAATATGAGTATAGTTTATTTCAGGCACCATAAGACCACCATTTAAATAATCCAACACAGCATTAACAACCATATCACCCACAATATGCCAAAATTTTTGATAAAATAAAGCGTTCATACCGTCGGGTCCAGGTGCTTTTGTAGGTCCCATCTGGAACAATGATGTTTTAATCTCTTCCGCACTAAAGCCAGTTAACAAAAATTGCTGCATATTTGGAGTCACCTTTGGAGTTACAGCCCTTAGGCACTCATCAACCTTGTCACACGCTCCTGCTTGAAATAAGTTGTCAAAGTAATCCAAAGCCACCCTTGCAATATCCTCCCCCTCCTCCACCCACTCTTCGTCTGAGTTTTTAATTCCCTGAATCCAGTTTCTTCTTCTCCGTTGGGAAGCCTTTGAATGAAAGAATTTCGTGTTTTTATCTCCGTGCTTCAGCCACGATACCCGCGATCTTTGAGCCCAGTAAATCTCTTGTTTGAGGAGTAACTCATCCAGCTTCTTGCTAGTCGCCAAGAAATCTGCTTTGCTCTCCTCTGTGAGTTCCTCCGAGTTCAACACTTCAACCCGTTTCTGAAGCACTTTAATTTCCTCCGAGTCGGTTTGGGACCTTGCAACTCCCCATGCTTGTAATTCCGCTGCACAGTCCACTATCTTCTGTCTAGCTTCTTCTAACCCCGTTGCTTCTACCCCACCCTTCCTCCAAGCGGCATTAACCACCTCGTTACACTTTTCTGCCAATAACCATATTTCCTCGAATTTGAACCCCCTCTGGCCATTGTACCGTAACTTTCTAGAGCTTTGAACATGCAACATGATGGGTAAGTGGTCTGAGGCGTGAGACGATAAATGGTTTACTGTGCTTAGCGGAAATTTCTCCCTCCACTCTGCAGTGGCTGTGGCCCTATCTAATCTCACTCTTGTGTTTGCATCTCTAGGCCGTTTGTTGTTCCATGTATATTTGTATCCCCTAAAGCCCAAGTCTTCAAGGTGACAATGCTCCAACGTCTCACGAAATGCTTCCATTTGGTTGCTTTGAACCGGTCTCTTACTTAGTTTCTCTGTTGAGTTTAGAGCAGCATTATAATCTCCAATGCACACCCACGGTCCGTCCACCAATGTGTGAAGATGTCGTAAAAGCTCCCATGACTTAGCTTTCTGACTGTTCTCAGGCCATCCGTAAAATCCAGTTAGATACCACCAAGAGCCATCTTTATCTACCACCTTGGCTATTATATGGTTGGCTGTGTAGTTGATGACATCCAACTTAACACATTCCTTCCACAGTAATGCTATCCCGCCTCTTGAGTTGGGATACTTCACAACTATTCGGTTAGCAAACGGTATGTCACCACACTTTTCCTCAAAACCTTCCTTGTTTAGTCTAGTTTCCATCAAGAAACAAACCATGGGAGCTTGATCCCTCACGAGGCTGCGAAGGCTTCGAACTGTCCAAGGGTTCCCAAGCCCTTGGCAGTTCCAGCTTAATATTTTCATTGCTCCTGGCAAGGGTGACTGTCCACCCTTACCGATATCTCCTCAATATTTTTGTCATGAACTTCTGTCTTCCCCCTCTTCCCCGTATGTTCCTCTCTATCGCTATTACTGTCGTTGTCCATCATCTACGTAGCCACCCGTTTCCCCAAAGGAATATAAGTTCCAGCCTTCTCTATTTCCTTCGGCCCACAATCCATGCGACGTAGCCTAACCCAAGAGGGCTTGGGCTTTTGATTAGTAGGCCCATTCTGCATGGGGGTGTCCACGTGATTAGCATGGGATGACTCTAAAGTACCTTCTGTGTTTGCACTGGATTTTACGTTACTCTCTTTAATTCCATAATCATCGCTTCCTTCCTTATCCAGCCTTATAATTGCATTAATTGTGGGATTTTGTAACTGCCAATCCGTAACTTCTCTGGGATTTCCGCGATCATTTACCTTAGGGTTTCCCAAGGTACATCCCGTCGCCGTCGTATCTCCGACTTGATCAGATGGCCTGGGACTATTCTCATGAACCTGCTCCATGTTTAGTTGATCATTTTTAAGGAAAAAGCCAAAGAGAGAATAAGACAAAATATAATTCACTCTAGAGCATTATGCTATTAATGTTTTTATGTATAGATACTTAAAGAATTTGATTAATTCTTTAAATTAATTTTTGGGGGTTCAAGTGATAGCCTAGCAACATTCTTTATGGTGTCCGCTATTTGTGGTTCAAAACCCTCCACCCCCCCCCCCCCCACCACCATCTACATCTCTCTCTCTCTCTCTCTCTCTCTCTCTCTATATATATATATATATATATATAATCGACTGTTCAAATTAAGAATTCTCATGTGTTACTCTTTAAAGATTTTATTGGATGTATAGATGGTACTTTTGGTTTATGAAACATGATAAACAAAACGTGATTTTTATATAATTATATCTAGACTATACTACAATGTCATGATGGATAGATTGATCTTATTTTACTATAAAATCTAAATAATCATGTGATTTATGAATTTGAAGAGTTATATATTGCGGGATTTGTTCATATGTTCATATGATGAAATAAAGTTTGCTTTTTACATTTTATTTGATTTTATATTTCCACTTTATGATATATGATTTATTGATTATGATCTATCGCTTGGTTATCTTCATATACTTTTTCACTTAGTTTCAATTGTGTGGAAGAAAGAGACATGAATCTATGTTTTGAAGAAAAATATACCTATAAGTGTTGAATTGCATATATCTGAATAGTAATAAACAAAGTATACATGATTAGAACTTAGTCTAATAGTTCTCACATGGTAAAATTTTTTTATATAAAATTTATTGCATTGTATTTTCATACATATCTTACTATATATAATACCCAACTACCAAATATATTTAATTTTTTAGTTGTTACCCCACAAAAAAAACTTCTAATATAAAACATAATTTCAAATAACACATATTGACTTTTAAAAATATACAATCTAATATATTAATTCAATAATTATTCAATAAAACATATTTATATTAAATTTTCCCACGCATCGTGGGTCTATGACTAGTTTTTAATAAAAGTTCAAACTATTATATGCAGAAGTGCCAAAAGAGGAAGGATCTAATGCAACTTAGGCTTTTGTTGACTTATGTGCAAAATGGTATAGAAGAGCCATGGCAGAAAATCCCTTCTGCTATTGCTCTTTTTGCTGCAGAAACATCTTTGATATTGTTAGATCCTTCGCATGACCATTATGCAACCATAAGAAAGGTTTTCATGCAGTCTTCTAGGGTAAATCTGAAGGTAACTATGTGATGATTCAAACAAATTTAGTGTCCGTTTAGGAATAGCTTATTTAGTTGAAATTAAAATTTTTTTGCTGAAAGTAAATAAAGGTAAAAGTTAGCTGAATAGTACATGAGACCCATGAATAGTACCAAAAATAAGCTAAAATTGCAAATAAACTGAAATTTTCAACTTGTCCTAAACGGACACTTAGGGTATGTTTGCTTATTTTGTTGAAACTGAAAAATTATTGCTGAAAGTAATGTAGATAAAGGTAAAAGTTAGTTGAAATAGTACAATGGGCCCATGAATAGTGCTAAAAAGTGCAATGGAGCCTATGAATAGTAGCAAAAATAAGCTGAATAGTGAAATAGTTTTTATTTTTAAGCACTATCCAAACGCGCACTTAATGATTTAGATTGTTTAATTTATAACTTTGTATTTGTATAAGTTAGATTATATATAGATTATATTTCTTTCTTCTGTCTTATGCTACGTCCCTTTTTTTTTTTTTTCCTTTTTGTTAATGATATATATATATATATATATATATTGTTTGTAAATACCTGTGCAGGGTATACCATTGTTTAACAATTGTTTTTGGAGTAGCTTTGGGAATTTCAGAACAAAAAGGTTGTGGATACTTTGCTTGCTATATGTAGGGCTGAATTTGGACATTGGTGCTCAAATACATATGAGAAACTCCACCTTTGAGACTCTATTAAGTTTTTATGTCTCTTCTCTTTCGGATACAAATTCAAAGGAATTGATTCTTCAAGTAATTTCTAATCTTGTTGTGACTTGACTTGTGTTGATTTTGTGTAATGTTACATCACTCAATATTTTTTAATTGGATGCGAATGTTGACAAATCTACCGTTAGATTACATTATCTTCGTATATTCTTCGTGCTTGCAAAATTTCGAGGTAATAAAAAATTAATAGTTATGTCATTAATCAATTGTTAAAATTCAAATTTTTGTAATTTAAAATAATGCATAAAAAATGAGTTTATAGATCAAATGGTACATAGCATCTGATTGATATGAAAATTGGCATGAATGTTAAGAACATATAGAACATGTAATTCAACGGTTGGATTTTCAAAATATTAATTCAATAAGAAGTTAATATATATATATATATATATATATATACTATTATTTAAGGAGTTTCCCCTATTTGGATTCCTCATATTTTAGTTCAAAAATGCCTCTACATCCCTATGTTTAAGTAGAGACAAAACTAAAGGACAATCTGGTAAAAATGCAACTCTAACTCCTACTAAAACATTGCCTAAAAAATAGGACCACTAGCTTGTTAGTTTTCAAATTGTTTTATCCACTTATAAATTAGATTTTCAAAATAAAAATTATATATATAAAATAAATTAAAAAACACTGTTTTTTTTTCTACAAAATAGGATCACTAAAAAAAAAAGGGTCTCATCGCAAGCGCGAAGCGCATGTGATGAGGCTAGTATATATATATTTATATATTTCCAATGGGCATGTTGGATTCAAATCAGCATACAAGGACACGTGGAGTTAATATTTGAAATTAGTTCAAGATGCGAAATAAGACTTTGAAATGGTATTTCTGAGGAAAGGTTTTATTCAAAGTGTGGTTACATATGTCATGTATATGTTTTGGGAGTATTTATGTGGCCATTTTTTGGGTTCTTTCTAATTGTCTTTAAGAGATCTGCGTTGCCTTTAGAAGAATTCCTCCAGAATACCTTGTCTTCCTAAGTTTAGTTTGCTTATTTAATATCTTTCTATTTTTATGTTTACTTCATAACGATTTTCATTTCATACCTATGTTACTTTCTCTAGCAGCTAGCTATTTATAATTTCTTGTGCAGTTTTGTGCCCTTAGATTTTCAAGGATGGTCTTATTTGCTGTGTCATTTCTAGAGGTTGGTGGCTGGAATAACCAATCAGACCATTAGTCTTTGCTATTGGATAGTTTTTAAAAATGAACCCAATTGGTAAAATTTAACCCAAAATTGTGCCAAAAATTTGAAAGGAAAAAAAAAAGTGTTGACTTGAGAATTCTCCAACAGGATGATTTGATATCATATGATATATAACTCTGCAGAAGAAGAAAACAACCACACAAGTCAATCACAATAGTTGGACTATCTTTATATTTATTATTGCTTTTGATTTTGTTTCCAAAATATTGTCAAATATTTTGATGCTTGTTTGTTTCTAATCCTAAAATTAACATAAAGTAGACCTAAAATAGTTAACTGTCTCTTCCCCACAGTATCCTCTATTCCTCTCCTAGTTTTTGAAGAACTGCCTATACTGTGTCCATATCTTATCATACTTGTGTTCTATGTTTGCGTTGGTGCTTTCTAGATGGAATGACTAAATGTATTTCATTAAACTGATCAAATACATGGGACAAAGGCTTTGTTGAGGAAAATCTCATGCTCTCTGTTTGTTTCTAAATCGTTTAGTTGGTAGTCTCAGCTTAAAATTTTGATGCATAACTGAGGCAGTTACAATGAATTGGGCATGTATGAGCTTTGGTTGTCACATTGTTTTAAAACCATTCTGAACAGAGAACCAGACAGAGTGATTTCTAGTTTTGTTGTCGGATCAGAGTTTGATCAATGGTTGGACCATCTCATAAATAATAATAAAAATTAATTAGATATATGTTTCTCAACTTATTAGTTTGTGAGTCCAAATATTTTTAGAGATTCTTTTCCATTTTGAACTGAGGAGAGGGATTTATAGAGACTTTTTAGTCATTATTATGTAAATTACCAGTGTGAGACTTTTACTCATTAAGAATGAAAGGTAAAAGAGAAGAGGGCTCATTTATCTGTGAAAACATTCTCAATATCTTTTATTGTTTCAATGTAGGACTTGCTGTTTTGTAATAAAAACTTAATGCAAGTCCCACGTTGGAAAATGAAAGGGGATGCTATACTTCCTCTATAAACAATTAAACACCACACTTCATTAGGGAATTCTAGGCATTAAATGACGGGCTAGCTTTTGTGTGGGTCGGGAGAGGATCACCTCTAGTTTAGAAATCTGTAGTTTCCTCCCATTTTAAAATGGATGAGTGACACGTGCAAATAAAATGATCTAACGGCAAGAAAATAAGCACTTTGTGTTTTCAAAAACAGAAGCAGAAGCAAACCTTCAGGCCACAGTCGTCAGAATCAGAGCAAGAAAAAGGCAGTGACTTGTGCCACAGTTAACGGTGACGGCGTGTGGATCGATGGTCAATGTGCATGCCACGTGTGGAGGCGCGTGACAGAGACGATGGAGGTCGGAGTCTTGGGTTTTGCATATCGGAGACCAACGAAGAGATCTGTGGCGTTGGTTTCTTGAATCTCTACCAGTTGATAGCGAATCTTAGGCGGTGCATGTAGCGCTTGTATTGATGGTTAAAAATTTTAAGACACGCATGGCGGTGCATGAGATCGATGATGGAGATCAGATTTTTTGGTTTTGTATATCAGAGGCCGATGAAGAGATCTGTGGTATTGGTTTCGCGAAGGGGCTGAAGAAAACTCACAAGTCCGAAGGGAGGCTTGGACTGCTTGATGGCTCAGATCTGTGGCTTTGATGGTGGTAAGGGATTTGTGAGGTCTTGTCTAGGTGGTGAAGGCAGCGGTGGTCTTAGGTTGAACGATGGATGTGGTGAAGGCAGGGGTGGTTTAGAAATGGTGAAGGGAGAGGTAAGTAAGAAATGATAAAGGGAGAGGTAAGTAAGAAATGAAGCCACGAACTCTCTCTAGGGAAGAGGAAGCGGAGCTAGCTCGGAGCAACAAAAAGGTGAAAGACAGTTGGCATGCCTAGTTCAACGAAGGACCCAGTGAGGGCTCTCCACTACGAAACAACCATAACCACTGGAGCAAGGAAAATGCATCATTCAGGGATAAGCTCGTGGGCGAAATCCCTGCAGCGTTTACTAATGCTTTTGATTTCACAGACCTTATGGACGCTGAAAACGACTCGGACAATGATGATGAGGATATCGGTGAACTCCGTGAAGGTCTGGTGGCCATCAAACTCTCGAAAGACACCAAGAAATTCTTACGAGAGCGTTGGTGTAAGGCAGTCATTGTAAAGTTGGTGGGACGTTCGGTGAGTTTCTCCTACATGCAGAGCAAACTGAATCAAATCTGGAAACCTGAAGGCAGAATAGACGTAGTTGATCTCAGCTACGGTTTTTTCCTGGTTCGGTTCTTCTCCAAGGAAGATTTAAATTCTGTTCTAAGACGGGGACCTTGGTTTTTGGGGGACCATTTCCTATCCATAAGGCCATGGGAGCCGTTTTTCAAGCCTTCTTCAGCGAACGTCTCGCTGGTTGCTGTGTGGGTTCGTCTCTATGAGCTACCCTTTGAACTGTATGAGGCGGAGGTCTTGAGAGAGATCGGTGAATCCATTGGAAAGGTGTTAAGGATAGATACGCATACTGCCATGGAAGCAAGGGGCAAGTATGCGAGGTTGTGCATTCAAATAGATATCAATAAGCCTCTGATCAACACCATCCTCATTGGACGATTCGAGCAGGCCGTTAATTACGAAGGCATTCAGAAACTCTGTTTTTCCTGTGGGAGATTGGGTCATTTGAAGGAAGCATGCCCTTACACCGTTAGTAAGAGCAAGGAATCGATGAACACGGCGGAGGCAGCTCCGGAAGAGAACGCTGGGTCATGCAATGGGCGTGAGGAAAATCATACTGAGTCGGTCAGTACTATGCCTGCCAAATCCACGTCAGGTACGAGTGTAGTGGAGGACGCCTCATGTTAGTACGGCCCCTGGATGATTGTTACAAGGAAAAAAGGGAGCCACAAGGGGATAAGCCAAAATTCCAGTCAGGGGGGGTCCACCAAACAAGCTAGGAATTCTGCTAACCGCTCCACGTCTTATAACATGCAAGTTGAGCGCTCTAAGACTGGGCCGTCCTTCATTCGAAATGACATTCTTAGGGGCAAAAATCATAATGAGGCGGGCTTCACACCAACGAATCCTTCGCTGGGCCTCGGCCCAAGCCTGAATACTGATCCTCAAGGTAAGCCCAATGCCACATTTGGTAGTAAACCTGGCCCTCTATCCGGTTTGGCCTTAAACAAAAAGAAGAATCCTCACTCAGTGAGAGGCAAAAAGATATTAGCTAGAAGCATTCCTGGAAATTCCCTTAGCAACGCCGGTACAAACCCATTCCATGATCTTTCATCTAAACTCACCTCCCTCTCTGCCAGTACAGTTTCCGGTGCTAGCCATGAAACCAATGCTTCCCCAAGTGGCTCTTTCAAGTTCATGGCTTCTAATGAAGAAGGTTTGGGCGCTATTAATGGGTGCGATGGGAATCGGCAATCCTCAGGTGGCCATAGACAGGTTCAAAGCAAGGACCAAGTGCACAGTGAGATGGATCATTTCGAAGAAGAAGGAAGCTTGGGTTTGGAAAATGAGGGTGCGGGAATCTCAGCTGGTCCTCATCTCAGGAAAGGGTTGGATGATGAAATCGGGGAAGTGGATAAGATGGTATCTGAGGAAGGAGATGAAGCTTATTCCTCCTTTTGACAGGTGCCTCTCAAACGTCCATCATCTCATTATGAAGATAATTATTTGGAATAGCAGGGGTGCTCTGAAGCCCAATTTTCAGAGTTATATTCGTGATTTGGTTCAGAACCATGATCCTGCCATTATGGTAATCATGGAGACTAAGCTTGGTGGAGTTAAAGCTAAAGCAATTACTGATAGGCTCCCGTTTGATGGGGCCATCCACACTGAAACAATTGGGTACGCTAGTGGTCTTTGGCTACTATGGAACTCAGACAGAGTGGAAGTTAAAGCTTTAGCCAATACGGAGCAGGAAATTCATGTCGAAGTTAAGGTACGCCCTTCTAATTTTACCTGGATTTTTTCTGCAATTTATGCTAGTCCTAGAAGTGAGGAGCGACGAATCTTATGGGAAAATTTAACTAAGGTGGCAGAACTTCATAACATGCCATGGATCATGGCCGGTGATTTTAATGAACCCTTAGTTGAGGAAGATAAGTTTGGGGGTAGAGGTGTTCATGTTAACCGTTCTCTAGCCTTTAAGGACTGCCTGGATTTTTGCAATATGGTTGATATGGGATTCTCTGGGCCAAGATACACGTGGACAAATAAAAGAGAGTTAAATAATCTTATCCTTGAGAGGATCGATAGATTCTTCATGAATCCGGAGTGGCGCCTGCTTTACCCCGATGCAAGAGTCACGCACCTGCCTAGATGTCACTTGGATCATTGTCTGGTTCTTATGGAGACTCTTCCTATTAGAAACATCAATCTTACTAGACCTTTTAAATTCCAGGAGTTTTGGCTCTTTGATACCTCTTTTCCAAGTGTGGTGTCTCGGGCCTGGAGCGGGGGTAGAGAGTTGGCAGAGTGCATTAACACCTTTTCTAGGGATGCGTCGGTGTGGAATAAAACTCACTTTGGAAATGTCCATCACAAGAAAAAGAGAGTTATTGCTAGAATTTACGGGGTTCAGAAAGCTCTGGCTGCCCACCCGAGCACTGATCTTATTAATTTAGAGAAGCACCTCCATCAAGAGCTTGACCTTATCCTGGACCAAGAACGTGATTTATGGGCCTTAAAATCCAGAATTAACTGGATGATCCAGGGAGACCGTAATACGGCCTTCTATCATGTGTCTACTATTACAAGAAGGAAGAGGAACCACATTGCAGCCGTCATGGATGATTTGGGGAATTGGATAACTGAGGAAAGGGAGGTTATGGAGTTCTTTAGAAGTGGGTTTGTGAAGCTGTATACCACCTCTCATGAAAGTGGTCACCGAGTCCCTTTTTTAAATCAGTGGCGTGCTCAACTCACGGATGAGGTGAAATCATCTCTTGAAGAGAGGGTTAGTATTGAGGAGATTAAGAGTGCTCTATGGTCCATGAAACCTTATAAGGCGCCGGGCCCGGATGGTTTGCATGCGGGTTTCTTCCAGCGTTTTTGGCTAACAGTGGGAGACTCAGTTAAGGATGAAGTACTGAAAGCTTTTTCTGATAGGAAAATCCCAGCATACCTTAACAAAACCCATATTGTTCTTATCCCCAAGATTCAAGGCCCTGAAACCATTGCCAACTATAGACCCATCAGCCTGTGTAACTCGGTCTATAAGATCATCACTAAAATTATTGTGGCTCGGATTAGATCGCATTTGGAGAGACTAATTTCTCCCCTTCAAGCTGCGTTTGTCCCAGGAAGGAGAGGGGTGGATAACTTCATCATTGTCCAGGAATTAGTCCATTCTATTGGCAGAACTAAAGGGAAAAATGGCCTCATGGCCATTAAGATTGATCTTGAAAAAGCGTACGATAAGATTGAATGGAGCTTTATCCGAGAAATGCTCCTTATCTTAAACTTCCCTAGTAGTCTAGTTGAGCTAATCATGAGTTGCCTCTCATCGGTTTCCTCCTCCCTAATCTTTAATGGGGGCTGCCTGGAGCCTTTTCAGCCTTCGAGAGGTATTAGGCAAGGGGACCCCCTTTCCCCTTACCTCTTTATCATCTGTATGGAGTACTTGAGCCATTTGATTGAGTTGAAGTGTGTCGACAAGAGCTGGAATCCAGTTAAGACCTCCAGAAATGGGCTGCCTTTCTCTCACCTTTTCTTCGCGGACGATTTAGTCCTTTTTGCTCATGCCAATCCGGAGAATTGCCTAGCCATCAGAGAAGTGCTTAGTGATTTTTGCGCTAAGTCGGGTCAGACCATTAGTGCAGCGCAGTCCCGGGTTTTCTTCTCCCCGAATGTTGACCCCGATCAAAGAGAAGCCTTGTCCAGTCTTCTTGGCTTTACCCCAACCTCTAATTTGGGTAAGTATTTGGGGTTTCCGATTAAACACCCAGGCAACTGCAGGCAAGATTTTTCCTTTGTCCTGGATAGAGTTAAGAAAAAACTCGCGGGTTGGAAAGCTAATCTTTTATCCATGGCAGGCAGAATGGTGCTCATTCAATCTTCATCCTCTACTATTCCTGCGTATGTTATGCAAAGTAACTTATTGCCAAGCAAGATTTTGGATGGTATTGACCGGGTGAATAGGAGTTTCCTTTGGGGATCCATGGATCAAGCTAAGAAAATGCATTGGGTCAATTGGAGTAAAGTCACAAAACCAAAAAACCTCGGTGGGTTGGGGATTCAAACAGCCAAAGGCAGAAACACGGCCCTTCTAGCCAAGCTTAATTGGAGGATGCACACGGAGAGTAACGCTTTTTGGTCTAAAGTCCTAAAGCTGAAGTATTGCACTAGGCAGAGAATCAATTCCAGAAACGCAGCTAGGCTTGCTTGCTCCCCCACGTGGAAAGGGCTGAGGAAAGGGGAAGAGGTTTTTAAAAAGGGAGTTAAATGGGTTCCTGGTCATGACAGTAAGCTGAATTTCTTGTATGATTGCTGGTCGGATCTTGGTCCCTTAAGGAATCTTATTCAAGGCCCTCTCCCCCGTGAGACCGAGAACCTCAAAATCAGGGATGTTTGCTCTACTAGTGGTTGGGATTGGTCCACTATTCCATTTGAGTTTCCTCCAGAAATTAAGGCCACTGTCCAGGCAGTCCCTACACCCATTTTTGCAAGGAGTGGGGATAAACTAGTGTGGAAATTCTCCCCTAAGGGGGATTTTGATGCTAGGAGTGCCTACCTCTTAGCCTTGGACTATCAGGACACTAATGCCTTTGATGGCACCTGGATTTGGAAACTTTGTACCCTCCCTAAAATCCAAATGTTCATGTGGAAATGCTTTCATCAGGCCATAGGTGTAAAAGAGTGCTTGGCAGCTAGAGGTATGCAGTTAAATATCTCCTGCCCAATGTGCAATGCAGCAAACGAATCCATTATCCATGCTCTCCGAGATTGCGATGCGGTGAAACCAACATGGCGTCAACTTGGTGTTCACAGTAACAATTCCACTTTTTTTTCTCAAGGAATCAAAGATTGGCTAAGCATCAATGCCAAGTCAAAGTGGCTGTCTTCTTCGAACCACCCTCCTTGGAATGTATTGTTTCCCTTTGCTATCTAGCTTATATGGCAGCAACGTAACCAAATGGTTTTCAAGGGTAAAGGAGCAAACCCTCAATTGGCAAAGAGTATCATCATGCAAGCCACGGAGTATGCTTTGTGCATCAATCGACCTAGCAGAAACCAAACTAGAGTGGTTAGACAAATCAGTTAGGAAAAGCCAGAGTCAGGTTGGGTCAAGTTAAATACAGATGGGTCGGCTTCTGATCATTTGAATGCAGCGGGGTGTGGAGGTCTGATGAGGGATGACCAAGGGAGATGGCTTGGGGGGTTTTCGAGACATATTGGACATACCAACAGCTTCATAGCGGAGGCTTGGGCGCTTCAAGACGGTCTTCATTTCTGCCATCTTATGAACTATCATTCTGTCATTGTTGAGCTAGATGCTAGTGTTTTAGTTACTGCACTTAGCAATCCTGTTTATGCCAACACCATTCTCTCCCCTTTGTTTGATGATTGTCAACAGCTAGTCGCTCGCATTCCACAATGCCGTATCAGACATATCTTTCGAGAAGCCAACATGTGCGCTGACAAGTTGGCTAGGATAGGCCTCATGCAATCTATTGATTTTGTTTCCTTGTCTAGTCCGCCTGTGGACTTGATTCCCCTCCTAGAGGCGAATAAGAATGGGCTGTACTTGAACAGAGTAGGCCCTGTTGGTGCCTCTATTTCTTAGCTTTTGTTTAATTGAAGTTCCAATTTACCAAAAAAAAAAAAAAAAGATAAATTTTTGGTTTTTTTCTATCCGTTGGATCACTTTATTTCCACGTGTCACTCATCCATTTTAAAATGGGAGGAAACTGCAGATTTCTAAACTGGAGGGGATCCTCTCCCGTGTGGGTCTAATATTCTTTAGTTCAATGTTGAATTTGTTATTTGGTCCATTTCTTCCCAATGAAAGATGTAATGCATGTAAGCATACTTTTTAAGAAAGAAAAAAGGAATTGTCAAAAAGTTTTATGGTAAGTTATAAAAAAATAGAGGGAAAAAAAAAAAATCAAAACCAACGAAAACCAGTTCTGGTACACAGTTTTGGAGATTGAAACCTCCTATATACTGATTTTGACTGTTTTTTTAATATTTTCGGTTGGATTTTACTAACGTGTGTCATATACCATTTTTGAAAAAAGTTTTATCGGGAATTGAAAAAGTTTTGACAGCTTTTTTAATTTCCGGTAAAATTTTTCCAAAAATGAATTTGTTAATGTATGTCCCAAGGGCATGCATTAATTGGACCCTTTTCGGTTTTAGGGTATTCATTGGTCCAGTATAGCCGTATAGGTATGGCTAAACTAATCGAATCAGTTGATCAGATCTGGTTTTAAAACTATGGCTATCACTCTGAAATTTTACAAATTGAGTATGTACAATGTACATATTTATTATAATTATTATTTTTACTTATCAAAAAAATACTAATTTGTTTTTGAGGCACATGTACAATAAACCAGTCGGACTAGCTGGTTAGGTCCAGTTTTTAAAATAATGTCTGTGACCTTAGAATTTTACAAACTGACAATGTACATACATAGCAACTTGTCTTGGCATCTCTTTCCTAAGTTCACATGTCAATCACTTGATCTAATTTTGAAATTTTGACTCGAAATTCACCCTACTCATGTCTCATGTGCCACATGCAATTTTTTTTTTTTTATGGAATTTTTAGGATCCATTTCGTTTATGAACCTACAAATGATATCAAATTTGCATTGTTGAAAATTATTATATAATTTTTACATTCACAGACTCTTTATATCATTTATAAATTACAAATAGTAATTTAATATTTTACAATTTATTTACAAACTTATACCTTCCTATTTCAAGTATATATAACCATATTTTTAATCTAAACATTGAATCTACTATTATTAAGAGCATACAACTCTTAGATGTCCACTTTTTAGATGATCCAAAATACACTCACACATTACTTATAATACGTTAAAATCACTTAATAGGGTCAAATAGGAAAAATAATATATTCCAAACACCTAAATTTTATGTCACATTTAAAATACAACACAAGCCCCATATTCCTCTTTTTTGCACTACAATAATTACTACAAACTACCTATACTTTTTTGCTACTAGTATTTTAGAGAGTTTAAAAAATATATAAATGTCATTTTGCTTATAACTATTTATTCTTGTAAAATATTAGTATTTGTAGTGAAATTTTAAAGTACTCGCAAGTGTACGAATCATACCGAATTATAGTTTGACAAGAACGAGGTCGAACCCACAGGGACTTGTATGAACGTAGAAAAATTAATTAAATCTTAACTAAATTAATTCTAATCTAGTTTAATAAAATTGGTTGTTTTGAAATTAAATAAACTAAATAAGAAATTGATCTAAGCAAAGATATAAAATAGAGTAGTATAGAGATTAAACAATCTAGAGAGAGGTATTGTGGTTTGGAATTCACCTTGTTAATTCATATCAGCATATATTCATGATCATTAATTTTTCCCAACCACTACATGATAATCTAGAAATCAATCTTGCTATCATGAAAAATATTATCATTAAAACTTATGTTTAAAAATCTAAAGTATACTCTTCTTTGCCTCCAAGATATAAAATCAAATTATTAATTGTATTCGTTGACAAACAAATCACAAGAGTAATCCAATTCTTAAAATCAAATTATAGTAAACCAAGCATTCAATTACTTACAATAAAGCCAAAATCATGAGAAAAACATGATTGAACTCATATTTAGAATCCTATTTTAGTCAATAGATGTGAAGAAAGAACAATTTAAATCATTAAAGAACAACTATTGTTAAAAAAATTCAATCACATAAATACTACTAATAATCCTTAATAAGGTTTTATCCTCAACCTTAATTATAAATTTAGCTACTCATAGTAATTGAAATAAAAGACAAAAATAAAATATTAAATATCCAACTAGACAAATTAAATAGAGAAAGAAATAGTCACAATGCTAAAGAAAAATCCATAGAGGAAACGACATGTGGCTGCCTGCTTCATGCGCCCCACCTCCAGCCGTCTATTTTCTCTATTTAGTTTTACAAACCGACCAAGGGCTTATACATGAGAAGCCACCCCTAATACAAATCGAATACTATTTCTTTGATTTATCATATGCTCCTTTGTAATCCATCACATGCGGCTGACCTAAAGCAGTAATCAGTAAAATCCCAACGTGGCCCAAAAGTAAGAACTCCCATCCTAGGTACGTGTTTTGGTGAAGAAACATTAAGGCCCACGTCAAAGCATGCTTTCAAGCCCATTGTAAATGTCTTACAAAAGCAAACTTTCATATTTTCATCTTTTTACTTTTCTTTGCTTTTCTTTTTCCTTTTACTTCACAGGCTGACTTCACTGCCTCATGACTGGGTCGGTTTAAATACTATTTATTGCTAAAAATTAATAATTTATTACTAAAAATAATTTTTAAATATGTAAATAGTGTTGTGGGATCCGTGCATGTTTGGATTGCACTGAAAACTGATTTTCCTTTGCGTTTGGCATTTTTCTGTGAGTCTCGTGCACTGTTCATGGGACCTAAAAATACGGAATTAAGCAAAACAACTTTAAAACTAGGTCCCACGGCACTATTCACACATTTAAAAATTATTTTGCTACAATTTTTTCAGTAATAAATTTTCAGTTTTAAAAAATAAGCGGTATTTAAAAAGACCCTAAATGTTTTCTCAGCACTTTTACCGTGTCAGATTGAATAGTAGGTCTCACTTCTTGTTCTTTACTTTTTGGTCTTCTCTTGAATTCACGCCTGACTGGATGCAAGTTGGCTTGAGTCAATTGGCCTAGCCCCACTTTTCTTTAAAGCTCTTATTACCTATAACACAAATATAATATATAGTTCATCACAAAATAGAATAAAACTAAGGCTAAATATGTAGATATGAGAGTACTTTATTGGCTATATTTTTAATGCACATCAAATACCCCCAAACTTACATTTTGCTAATCCTCGAGCAAAACAGATAAAAAGTAAAAATAAAATAAGAAATTAAAATGAAGAAAAAGAAAATCCTAATTAATCCACTTTCGTTGGAAATTTCAATTGCATTTAGCATATGCAACAAGCCTTTAAACCCCTAGCTTACACTAGTGAACGAATTGTAATCTCGTGAGGGTTTGCAGTGAATATACTTATAAAATTCTTAGAATAAATACTAAAACAAGCAAAACAAAGAAAATCAAACAAAACTAAAACTTTATTTTTTTTCATTTGCCTTTTGCAAAGAGGATTAGTTCAAGTTCAAAAACACTACAATTGCCAAGAAAGTTCACATGCCATCAAAACTCAATGTGAGTGAAAAGTAGTAGCCAGCCCAAACATACTCTTAGTTTTAAAATAAACTTGACTCGAATCTCTATTTGAAAGTATGCTTCAACTCAAATCTTTCTGGTGTTATCACTCAACAAATGAAATCACTTTGAAATAGAGTGTAACACTCTCAATAGGATATGTGAGCGGAATAATGTAAGCAAGATCAAATACCTCACATATAAATCACATGAAAAACACTTAAACAAGAAAGAACAAGTAGTCTCATGAAGGGACGCCGAAAATATTGATACCACACTTTTTTTTTCAATCATATCAATATTTGAACTACATAATGTTCAAGATCAAATAAGGACTTTATTAGGGCTTAATGTAGGGTAAAAGTAAAGGGAATGAAATAAAAATGGGTGAAGATAAATATAAGAAGTGTTTTCAAGATTAGTCGGAATGTCAACACTTTTGGAATTTCCATTTAATATCATTTTTCCAACTCTTCTTCTTCAACGCAATATTCCTCCCTTCTCAAAATTTGATGAGAACTTTTCTTTTTTCTTTTTTCTTCTTTTCCATTTTTTTTCTCTTTGAATTCTTTTTTTTATCTTCTTTGAATTCTTGCACAGCCACCATATTGAGACAAACTGATCAAATTCCATCTTGAAACACTCTTTAAGAAAGAAGGCTAATTAAAAGGCTCAACAGGGTGACTAGCGATAATGTATCAAGAAAGAAAAATAAAAACACATATATGGCTCAAAGTGGACAAAAATGGCTTAATCTCATCTCCCAAAGACTAGTATAGTTCATTCAATACTAATGACTTTAAAAGATTCAAGTGTGGCATAAAATAAATTTTTTTTTCTTGGCCAAAAGAAAGGACAATGAGACTACAACAAGGGGATTATGTTATGCACTTCTAAATGAACTTTAAAATTAGAAAAATTAAATAACTCTCCAAAAATAATGATTGGCTCAAAAACTCACAGGGGTTACAGTCTCCATATGTTATCTTCAAGATTTTCTAATCACTTCTATCCTTCAACAGCAAGTTGTGTCTGAGTGGCTATGTGCATGTGCAATGAATTAAGCATGAGAGCAGTGAAATTCTTTATGCAAGAGTAGTATAATGAACTTAAAGCATAAACCTCAAGCCAAGCAAAAGAAATTTTTTTCCTTTTCTTTTAGCACTACACAAAACAAAAAGAAAGATAGAAATCCGTGTACATCCCCCCAAACCTAAACCAAACATTGTCCTTAATGTTAAAAATGATACTCTCAAATATATGCCTTGAATGAAAAGAGAGCAACAATATTGATATGCAACATGAGAATCAAGTATAATGTGAGTAAGGTAGAGAGAAGGAGGAAATGTACCTAATGAAGTTGACTGTTATAAATTTTAATTTCTGTCAAACATCAGCTAGAACAAAAGAAAATAAAAATAAACAAGGAAATAAACTCAAAGATTAATCTAGAAGTAGAAAATAAACAAGAAAAAGATGATTTTTTTCTTTAGCTTTTTTGTTTTTTGGTTTTTTTAAAATTTTTTTTTTAAAAATTTGTTTATCCTAACTACAACTAGTAGAAGGAAAAATTCAACTAAGATCTAATTTATTTTTCTAACCAAGTCCCTAGCAACAGCGCCAAAAATTTGTTGTAAAATTTTAAAATACTTGCAAGTGTACGAACCGTACCAAACTATAGTTTGACATGAACGAGGTTAAACCCATAGAGATTTGTATGAACATAGGAAAATTAATTAAACCTTAAGCAAATTAATCCTAATCTAGTTTAATAAAAATTGGTTGTTTTGAAATTAAATAAACTAAATAAGAAATTGATCTAAGTGTAAACACCGCATTTTGTATCCCTTATGACTCAGGCCCCCGTTCTCCAATTATGTTAGAATTCTAAAGCCCAAGGTTGATTTAGGGCCTCAATCAGATTGAAATTGACTTGAGGAAAGTGTTTATGGAAAATATAACTCTTTTATAAACTAAAGAAAATTTTTGGAAAGTCTCTTGGGTTCTCCTCTATGATTCACTTGGGTATGTATACTAACAAAAACATGGGCATGCGTGCACATGCTAGGGTTCCAGAAACTATGTAAGAAAATGTTTTCTGCATTAAAAAAAGATTTGGAACAAATCCCACATTTGCTTGGGAGCGGTCTCAAACCGACATTTTTTTACTATAAAAAGCCATACATGGTACATTTTCAAAACAACACAGAATCCAAGAGGAAAACATACAAGATTCGCTAGAAATAGTGAATCAAAAAGGGAGTTTTTCACAAAACACTTTCAAGATAATATTTTTCTGATTGAGACCTTTTCTAGTCTTGATCTTATAGTTTCAAGGTTTACAAACTAATCTTGTTTTAGTTGTGACTAGATTAACTGAGGAGAGCGGTCAAAATTAAGCTAAAGAGCCTTTGTTTTGAAGATAAAGGTTCTAGCCCTCTTTTGCCTCTTTTCCTTTTTTTATTTATTTTTTATTTTTTTATTCTTGTTTGTTCTTGTTTTATTTTGCTTCATATATGTTTTAATATGTCTGTTTAGTCTAGGTTTATCTTGCTTTCTGTAATAAGCATGTTAGGTTTTAGTTTTTGCTTGTTTAGTGTTCTTGTTTTCTAGGTTAGGGTTTAGGGTGTGTATGCGTGCGCTTGCTTTCTACATGTGTACGCATCCTCAAAGTGTGTGCACGCATACAACTAGGCTATGCATGTAGGCCCTATGTATGCACACGCATACTCGTGCCCAAAAACCCTAATCCAAGTCTTGTTTACTTCTGTTTCTTTGTTTTGTTTATGTAACATGTTTCTATTCTGAGTTGGTTTTCATGCTTATAAAGCCCCTGCCTCCATGTTTTGTTTTGTTTGTTTGTTTCTTGATGCTAGTTAGGGTTTCGACCTTTTAATGTGACATGAACATGCATATTACATGAACATGCATTGATGCATAGGTGCTGTGATGTAGTAAGATAAGTGAGGTAAGTCATGCACTCACATAGACATGCATTTTATGATGTTGCCTTGGCAATGGATGCAAGCATGTTTGGTTGGAAGCCATGTTCTTGATGTTTAAATGCCTTTAATATGATTTTGTAGCCATGTTTTGTTTCTGCCCCTGATGTATGCTATGATGTCATGATAGATGTATGCTAGGGTTTGAGATGAGAATACAATGTTTGTGTGCTTAGATGCATGTTAGAGTGTGTGAGTCTAAGATAACAATGTTGAGCGTGCCTTTAATGGGATTAAGATGTGGAACACAATGAGTGAAAGTTAACTCACAGGTCAGGTGGGGTTGGGTGCCTAACACCTTGCCATCCCCATACCTAAACTCTAGACACATGCTCTAGTAATAGATCAATCATTCCACGAACGGTGCTAATCTATGGTTCCTAGACCTAATCTAGGTGGCGACTCCATTTTTCCGCCATGGTCCATCCTAGGCCAAGGCGTATTCACCCATTGCTAGGATGAAACCACTGTGTTGTCCCCAACCGCACGTGGGCACTTGCGTCCATTTTAAGCAAAGATATAAAATAAGGCAGTAAAGAGATTAAACAACCTAGAGAGATGTATTAAGGTTTTGGAATCTGCCTTGTTAATTCATATCAGCATATATTCATGATCATTAATTTTTCCCAACCACTACATGATAATCTTTTTTTGAGAAACCACTACATGATAATCTTGAAATCAACTGCTATCGTGGAAAATATTATCACTAAAACTTATGTTTAAAAATCTAAAGCATGTTCTTCTTTGCTTCCAATGTATAAAATCAAATCATCAATTGTATCCGTTGACAAACAAATCACAAGAGTATCCAATTCTTAAAATCAAATCATAATAAACCAAGTATTCAATTAATTAAGATAAATCCAAAAACATGAGAAAAACATGATTGAACTCATATCTAGAATTCTATCTTAGTCAATAGATGTGATGTAAGAACAATTTAAATCATTAAAAAACAACTATTGTGAAAAAAATTAAATCTCATAAATACTATTGATAATCTTTAACAAGGTTTCATTCTCAGCCTTAATTATAAATTTAGCTACTCATAGTAATGGAAATAAAACACAAAAATAAAATACTAAACATTCAACTAGACAAATATAATAACTAAAGAAATAGTCACAATGCACAATGCTAAAGAAAAGCCATAGAGGACGTCACACACAGTCGCTGCTCCGTGCGCTCCAGCCCTAACCGTCTATTTTCTCTATATGGTTTTACAAACTGACCGAAGGCTTTTTTTTTTTTTTTTTTTTTATAGTGAAAACATAACTTTCATTCCTTAGGACAAACTGTCCATAACGTTTACATCTAGTTGAATCTGATTTGCAATTACAAGAGGGGTATCTTCTACCCAGACTACACAGCCCGTAGCATTGAAAGCCTCCTTAGCCAATATATGTGCTGCCCTCTTACTTTGTCTACGCACATGAGCGCAACTCCAAGATTTAAAACCTTTCAGCCAACACTTTACGCCTTCAACCACTTTCTGGATTGAGCAAGGACCTGGATCATTTCCAGCAATAGCACCCACCACTACCTGAGCATCACTTTTCAAATCTATGTCCCTAAGTCCCAGATCCCATGCCAGTTTAATTCCTTCCTCCACAGCCTTCGCTTCCACCTCCGTGGCCCTAAGAGGAAGGGGTAGTTTTTTGCTCATTGCCCCCATGATGAAACCATTCTCATTTCTAATAACTACCCCCACACCGCACCATCCCCAATTTGCAAAAACCGCCCCATCTACATTTACCTTATACCTCCCCTGTCTCGATGGCTTCCATTGGTTGCAGACTCTTGCAGTAGTACGTGGACTTGGCAGATGAGTTTCTTGGATTTCTAATCCAAAATCACGAACCTCCCTGGCTATTCTTTTCGGCTCCTTACACCTTCCTTCATGCTTGAATTTATTCCTATTATTCCATATATGCCAAGCCGTAATAGCAAACAAAACCCAATCTGTATCCCCTTTTCTCTCCATCACTGCCCAAAACACATCTACAAAGTCCCTCATGGGCTGGTTCAGTCTTGGAAGACCAATATCCACCTCCCTCCACACCTCAACAGCAACTTTGCAATCCCACAAGATATGACCCGAAGACTCACATTCGCCACAAAATCCACACCGGTCATTGTTACTCACCTTCCTCACAGCTAAGCGGTAATTTGTTGGCAAAATCTCCTTGCAAGCCCTCCATAGAAAATGCTTTATTTTATTTTGGCACTTGAGCTTCCACACTGTCTTCCACAACTGCGCCACTTTTGTTTTGTCAGAGCTGTCCCCAGTTGGTCTTGTTTGACTCGTCTTCCTTAACAGTTTTAGTGACACCCCATACGCACTTCTCACCGTGAATAGGCCATTTTTTGACCAAGCCCATACCTTTGAATCCTCTAGCATTTGTGTACTTAACGGAATGCTTAGAATGATATCCGCTTCATGGGGGAGGAAGACCTCCCTTATGAATTCAGACTTCCACGTACCAACCTCATAGTCAATGAGTTGTGCAACCATCTCCACCTCAGTATTGTGTCTCTGTGGGCTACTAACTTTGGATGCATCGGGCAACGGAAGCCATCTATCCCGCCAAATGTTCACTTTCCTCCCATTTCCAATCAACCACCGAGATCCCGCTTCAATAGTTTCCTTTGCAGCCATTAGACTTCTCCACACATAGGATGGCTTCTTTCCCACTTGTGCTTCCATAAACGTACACTCTGTGAAGTATTTAGCTTTAAACACGTTGTGGGTGAGAGAATCCGGATCTTGGTTCAACCTCCACCCTTGTTTTGCTAGGAGCGCCAGATTAAAGGCTTTTAAGTCTTTAAAGCCCATACCACCCTCTGATTTGGGCGTGCACATTTTTTCCCACGATATCCACACCATCTTCCTTTCCTTCTCCTTCTGACCCCACCAAAATTGGCTCACCAAAGCATTTAGCTCTCTACAAAGGGAATCTGGGAGTTTGAAACAACTCATCGTGTATGTTGCGGTTGCTTGGGCAACCGCTTTAATGAGAATTTCTCTCCCCGCATTTGATAGTAACTTGCCCTTCCACCCCGCTATTTTCCTTCCCACTTGATCTTTTATCCTGTTAAAAGCCTTCCTCTTTCCTCTCCCCACAAGGGTAGGCAAACCCAAGTATTTTTCGTGCTTATTTATGATCTGAGCCCCGAAGCTATCTTTGATTTCCTCTTGGATTTCCCTGCCCGTATTCTTGCTGAAAAAGAGTGACGTCTTCTCTCTATTCAGCTTTTGACCCGACTCCCTTTCATAATCATCAAGATCCTTTAGCACCCTGTTTCCTTCCCTAACACTTGCCTCCCCAAAAATAATGCAGTCATCGGCGAACAAGAGATGTGAAATCTTTGGTGCTCCCCTACACACAGAAATCCCACTAATTAACCCCTCTCTCTCATCCCTTCGAAGCATAGCCGTTAGCCCTTCCGCACACAAAAGGAAAAGGTAGGGAGAGATAGGATCCCCTTGGCGTAAGCCCCTCGTCGGAGTGATCTTGCCTTTTGGTTCCCCGTTGATAAGAACGGAGTATGAGACTGTTGTTACACACATCATAATCAGCCTGATCCACTCCTCTTGGAAGCCCAATTTCCTCATCATTGCCTCCAAAAACGCCCACTCCACCCTGTTATAGGCCTTACTCATGTCGAGCTTAATGGCCATCAAACCCTTTTTTCCTTTTCTCTTCTGATTTATGCAATGCATTGTCTCGAAAGCCACCAATACATTATCCGTAATCTGCCTTCCCGGGACAAAAGCGCTCTGTGACTCATTAATCACACCAGGTAATATCTTCTTCAACCTGTTTGCAAGGACTTTGGATACAATTTTATATACAACATTGCACAAACTAATCGGGCGGAATTCAGTAATCTTTTGGGGACAACTAACTTTTGAGATTAAGCATATATAAGTTTCATTCAAAGACTGAGGCATTACACCAGTATTAAGAATTTCAGAAACACAGTTTACCACTGACTGACCCACCACTTCCCAGTATTGTTGAAAGAAAATGGGTGACATACCGTCGGGGCCAGGGGCTTTGGTCGGGTGCATTTGGTTCAATGCGGCTCTAATCTCCTCCTCACTGAACATTCTCAGCAACTCGCCATTCATCTCCTGAGTGACCCGCTGATCCACCGCATTCAAACTTGCCTCAAAAGAGTTGGGATGGTCTGTACTATAGATGCTTGAGAAATAGTTGAGGATCACTCTCTCTATGTCTTCAGGACTATCAAGCCATACCCCCTCTTCCATAATCCCTTCAATCTTATTCCTTTTACGTCGTTGAGACGCTGTCACATGAAAAAACTTAGTATTCCTATCCCCACTTTTCAGCCAAAGCGCCCTCGACCTTTGATTCCACATCACCTCCTCCCTTATGAGAGTCTCGTTAATTTCCTTATTCACTTCTTTGATTTCACAAGCTGTCTCGTGAAGAAGATTCTTCCCCTCAAGAAATTGAAGCCGCTCCTTTAGTCTTTTTAGCCTTGTGTTAACATTTCCAAAAGTCCTCTGATTCCACTGTCTAAGCTGGGATTGGCACATTTTAATCTTGTCGACAATGCACCCATCTGCACTTGCTTGTGTGGGAGCCCATATCGATTCAATTATTCCCCTGCAACTCTTGTCTCAAACCCACATCTCTTCAAACATAAACCTCCTTTCTGTTGGCTTGATGGGTTTTTTCTTTCTTAGGAATAATGCAAGCAGACAATGATCCGAAGCTGACATGGAAATGTGTTGGACTTGTGCCTCGGGGAAAAGCTCAATCCATCTTTCATCTGCCACTACTCTGTCCAGCCTAACCAACATTCGTTGCTCCCCGAATCTACCATTACACCAGGTGAACCTCTGCCCCACAAAACCCAGATCAAGCAAACCACACTCATTCAAGCATTCCCGAAAATTTCTCATCTGATCCGCAACCCGTTCCAACCAGCCCAGCTTCTCCTCTGGACGAACGATTTCGTTGAAGTCACTAAGCATAACCCATGGAAGTGTGCTTTGATTTTTTAGCGTCCTAAGCAGCTCCCATGAGATATGCCTCTTCCTCGTATCGGGGTGGCCATAGAAACCGGTTGCTCTCCAAGAACACGCCCCACCCTCTCCGATCACGCAAACGTCGATATGTGAGTGCGAAACACTCCGAAGCCTCACATCTACTCCTTCACGCCATAACATCGCCAAACCACCACTTTGGCCATCACTCGGTACTGCAATGCCTTGAGTAAGCTCCAACTTCCTCTGAAGCCCCTTAATACGACTCACACTAGCCTTGGTCTCAGATAGAAAGACCAAAATTGGGTTTTTTGCCTTCACCTCATCGGAGAGGATCCTAACTGCCGGGGATGACCCCAAACCCCGGCAATTCCAAGCCAGGACACTCACTGGGCTCGGCGATGCTGCTTCGCAGCCACCGCCTCATCGCCATCCAAAGCTGAGTTTTCCTTTTGTGTTGTGTTGCGTTCTGTTACTTTCCTTCTTTTATGAGCTGATATGTGTGGTTCAAGTTCTTCTAACGTGATAGGGTCAAGTCTCTTCTTCACGTTTGGGGCTTTTTCCTCTTTCAAAAACTCATTGCGGGCCTCACGGGCACGCCTCTTCCAGTGACCACTCACTGGGCCCAGCTGTTTCGCAATCCAGCCCGTGTTCTCCTTATAACATAGTGCCATTGGGCCTAGCCCACGTTCTACCTCTACCTGGCCTTCTAGCTCGTTAATTGCTTCATCCGTTGGCGCCACTTTAAAGTCAAACAGCTTATCTTCCTCCTGAGACGTCCCTGTCTCCCACTGCATCCCATCCGTTGGTGCCTTTTGTGTCTCACTCTCATTGCAGACTTCCTTGCAAGAAATAGGTAAGGTTCCATTTGTCATCTCTCCGCAGGCTTCCTTGCAAGAAATAGGTAAGGTTCCATTTGTCATCTCTCCTAGGCAAAGACTTTTTCCTTTTCCATGATCCTTCACTGGTTCCTGACAACTTTGATCTGCACAGTTTGTCTCATTCACCATGTCCTCATTCCCCAAGGGTGGTTGTGTTGACTCCGGCGCTTTTTCCGCCCCACTTCTTTTTTTTGTCGTGTGCTTCACTCTCGCTTGACTTTCCTCCGCTTTGTTCTCCGACCACCCTTTCCCCGGCCTTCCTTCCTCCTGTCGAGCCTTCATAAATTCACCTCCGCCTCTCCTCGGCGCTTCCCCTCATAGCCATGCCCCGTACTGAAGTTTACTCAAATCCACCTGGTCCTCATTATCATTCCCTTCCTTACAATCCTTTAAACCATGGCTGAGCAGCCCACATCTATAGCAAAAATTTGGAAGCCTCTCATATTTGAAGGCTATCCACCTCTGCTCTCCCCCCTCTATTACAATCTTTTTTCCCCTCACAAGTTTCTTCGTAACATCAATCTTCACCCTCACTCTCAAAAATTTTCCCCAGTGAACACCAGATTCCTCTACGTCGACTTCCAAAACCTCCCCCAGCTTTGCTTCTATAGCTCTGCCCGTTTCTCTGGTTCTGCTTTTTAAAGAGAGATTGTGTATTTGCACCCAAAAAGGGGACTGCCAAAGTGAGATCTCCTTTGGTATCCGTTCGCCCTCAAACTCTCTCAAAAGAATCAAGGACTTCTCATATGTCCATGGACACATCTCCATGACTCTCTTCTTATCCCTTCCATCTCCAAACTCCACTAGATAGAGTTCGTTTTCAACTTCATTTATCTGGATGCTCTTATTTGGTTTCCACACCATTCTAAGGTTCTTCCTAAGAGCATCAATGTTTATGCTCCTGTGTGAAAGCACCTTCATCAACAGACAGTTTTTTCCTATTGCTATCGCAGCCTCTGTAGTATTCCTTCCCAACACAATGCTTTCATCCTCCTCCTCTGTGAAAGACAACTTTTTCCACAGTTCTTCTAACTCTGCTGCCATACTTTCACCCAACACTGGTCCTACGTAGGTGAGGACCACTACACTCTTGCAAGGGAGAACCTGCAAGACTCTACTGCTTCCACATGCACAAGCACGGGAGCACTACCCTGCTTCCTACAACCAACAACCAAATTGGAGAAATTCATTCAAACTGACCGAAGGCTTATATATTATCGAATTAGCCAACTTAATATTGCTTTGATTTGCTCCTTTGTAATCTTTCACATGCGGCTGACCTAAGTCAGTAATTAGCAAAATCCCAACGTGGCCTAAAAGTAAGAACTCCCATCCCAGATACGTGTTTTGGTGACGAAATAATAAGGCCCATGTCGAAGTATGCTTTCAAGCCCATTGTTCATGTCTTACGGCCGAAATGGCCAGACGGAGTGGGACCACGGGTCGGGTCGTCTATACGGATCCCTATAAATACTCGCTACTCGCTAGTCCGTGTGAGACTCTCTCTCCTCCCCAATTCACAACCCTAACCCTAATTCCCAAACCTTTCAATGTCTCTCTATCTCTCGCATCCAACTTATTCTCAAAGAAAAAAAGAAAGAAGCTATGGATCCTATGGAGGAGGAGGTGGAGGTGGAGGAGGAGGAAGATTGGGGGAGGTTAGATGATCTTGATGGTGAATATGAGATCTGTTCTGTGCACGAGAAACGAGCTCTGAAGTGATGAAGTGTTATACCATTAAGGTCCCAGACCATGAAGCCCGTACTCCTCTTTCATACTTTCTCTCACGTCCTTCTGCTCCGCTCAACGCGGTAATTCATGGAGCACAGATAAGGGAATACAGCAACTTCACCCCAAAGGATCTCAGTCCGTTTTCGGTAACCACTGCCGAGGAACCTTACACCTCTAGATACTTGGCACTGTTAAACAACCATCTGTATTCTGTTGGTGGCTATGCAAAACTCACTAGGTCTGAATTTGAAGAACTTAGAGGCGCGAAGACTACCCTCTGCATGGAATCTATATGCCCAGTAGGTCTGTCTGGACCCTTGACCTTACATGTCCTGATCTGGGTTGGAAGCAGCTTGATGAGCCCATGAGAAACCGCAGAAAAGACCCTCAGACCATTGTTGTAGACGGTAAGCTCTATGTTTTTGGCGGTTTATATGGTTACAAACCCATACCTGAAGATTGTTCCTCTGGCCGTGGATGGATGGAGGTTTATGACCCCATTTTGAAAACCTGGGAAAGCCTACCAAACCCACCCTTCAGCATCGCAATCGGAGGCGATTTCGAACCAATTATTTTCGCTCATTTGGAGTTGGAGGAAGACAAACACGAGATTATGTTGGTTGATCTGAGCAATAGTAAAGAAAACAACATGTGTGCTGATTTTTTAAAATACAATGTTATGTCTTCTACATGGGAAACTTGGCTTCAGCAGCATTGGGCGTTAGTTGACTCATATACTCAATGTGGAAGGGCTGTAGTTGTTGATCATACTAAGGCCTATTGGGTTTGCATCGTATCTATGGAGAAATGGAATACTGAATGCTGTATCTTTGGATTTGATTTAAAATCAAAAAGGTGGACTCGTGAACGGCTCAACCCTGGACCATTTTTGGGGAATCTGAATATTTCTGTTGGACTAGTCCTGGTCTTCTCCACCTATCCGATCACAAATTCTGCCTTCTGTTGAGCTCCCGCAACAGCTCCCACGAGCCATCCGAAAAGGCTTCTAATTTTCTTTTTTGTATCGTACTTGACCTCTCTGCATTTTTTTATATTTATAGTGATCCGGATCGCAAGCCTCCTCTATCTGTTATTTCCATTCAGAAGTACTCACTGGATACCGATATAGATTTGTTGGACTGCATGATTACGTAGGTTTCCTACTCTCTCACACGCACACACTATTAATTCTAGCTAGCTATCATCTTTTGCCCTTTAATGTAGGAATTGCTTATCATTTATGTGTACTTGTAAAACTTGCAGCAATCGTGGAACTCAACCACCAAAGAAGAAGAAACCAAAGACATCAGAGGAAAAGGATCATTAAGACGGGCTTGCAAAGAGTACTAAAAAAAGGTATTCTTTATTCAATCCTGCAGTATTGGAACATAGATGGACTCAACTCTATGTTATATGTTATATGATCCTTTTGATTAAAGGCTTTCTTAGTATTGTGTAATTATGTATTTTTCCTGCTTTTGTACTTGCCCCCTTGCTAGTTGTTTTGTTGTATGAAAATGCTGTGTGACTAGAGTACCCAAATTTTCTTCATAAAATATATGGATATTGATTGTTAGAAACCAAATTATCAATTGGAATTTAAAATGGCAATCGGTTTTGGGCTCTAGCTTGTTCAGAAGCCTTGGTCCAGACTCAGAGCAGGTTGTTGGATGTGTCTAAAAAGCATTGAGATGCTGAAGCAGTGCTTTTTATTTGTTTAATTTAAATTTTTTGGCTAGATATAATTTGGGTTAATGTTAAAATAATAGTAGATCAATTTCTTTGTTTAGGTTGCCTACAATTACCCCCAAATAGGTTTTTTATAATAGCATTTAGTAACCTTTGGAATCTTAATCTTTCATCTGTTATATAAAAGTAAAATTTTGACCATCCAACTATGTTGGAAGTCACATGTAAGTCTCATGACTATAAAATGCTAAAGACGTAACAATAAACAAAGCATAACATTGACAACTAAAACACTAGTCTTATAGTAGGTATGCTCTTGGGCATTGGGCATGTGACATGAGCTTAAAGCATAACATTGACAACTAAAACACTAGTCTTATAGTAGGTATGCTCTTGGGCATTGGGCATGTGACATGAGCTTAAAAAAAAAAAAATTCGAGCCGAGGACAAAGGGCTTTTCTTTAGAAAGTTTTCCTATGTTAAATATTTAATTTAAAAAAAGAAAAAGAAAAGGTAATAGGCTGAACAAAATAGACGCTGGACTGATAGGATATTTTTGCTTTGGCTTAGATGCTTCTCTGTGATTTTTGCCCCATGTTTTACGTGGTTATTTAGTTAAATATGATATATTGATTCATGTTGCTTTCTTATTTTAAATTCTAAATTTAGTTAGAACATTTTGGTGTAAAGTATTACCCATCATACTATTTTTTTGCTATACATCTAATCATACAGTAGTATTGATGCAGTCACATATATTGACACCTTGTAATGATTGTAGTTTAAGTTTCTTACAATAATTACAAATTAATTACCACCATTGACGCATTGGATTAACTGAAACGTTATTTTTGATGGCATGAGCTGTTTAATTATCCTGGTATGTGTTTAAATATTCATTATAATTGATTTTTCTTACATTTGATTCATGTAGTATTTTTTTCAAATGTTTTTTGTTTACAGGGATGAGTGTTCTTGTTTATGAAAGGGCTGCAATTTCAAGGATGGTTATTATATTTTATATGTATGTGGGATGGACACTTCACTTTTGCTATTTGTTTTTTGTGCAGTTAGACTAATTAACTACTTAAACTTGTAGGAGTGTAATTATATAGCCCCTAATGAAAGAATTGAACTTCTTGGCTTATTTAAAATCATTATGGATATCAAGTGATGTAAGGCTACATTGAAATGAATTCGAAGCTATCTTTATCTATTAGTTTAATTATGATTGTAGGGGATTTTTTATTTTAATTTTTGGCAAGTACTATTTTAGCATTTACATATTGAAGCCATATTGTATTGTTTGTGGATAAATATTTCTTCACCTTATTTTCTCCAGATAGAGTTTTCTTCCACGTTTTGGGGCCCCTTGAATCAATAATTGTATTACCTAAGCGAGTGAATTTTACATACAATGAATTGAACCACTGCGTTGTGAATGGATAAGTTCTCATGATCTCATCATGTTAAGTTTATGCATTATAATCTGTACTTGTGAATATTTGTAGTTTGATGTGATTATGTACATGTTTGTGATAATTTGATCTGTATGAACTTTTATTTCAATGTAAATTATTGTTATTAGGATTGGATCAATTGAATTCTTGCGATATAACTCTATTCGAGATGATTTGGCTTGGTTTAATTTCAATTGAGATGACTTACTTTGAGATCATACAATTTAACTTAGTTAATTCAAAGTGGGTAGTTTAACTTAGTCATATTGAAAACTTTGTTATATCTTAGGATTTATCATTCCCTTTAGCTGTTAACTTGTGCATATTTTAAACATTTAAGTTAGGCGTTTTCGGACCCCGTACCCTTATCTATGAAGTAAGATAAGCATAGAGAACTGAAATTAGCATCTTGAGAACCATCTCAAGGCAACAATAATTCCTTTTATTTATTTATTTATTTATTTTTTTTGTTGAAGGATTTAGGTTGGTCTGATTTATTCCTTTTATTTATGGATTTAAAATGTTACATGAATTAATTTTATGAAAGGAAAATGATTAATGTCACTTGTGAGGAAAATAAAATTATGTTACTCAGGCAAAAAATAACAACCCTCCATCAGTACAGAAAGTTTTTTTTTTTTTTTTTTTTTTTTTTTGGCATGGTATGTATATTAGAGATAGGCTATTAAAGTAAATCAATGAATTTACCAACTTTATTTGTATATGATTCAAGTGAATTTCCATATCTCACAGACTCGGAATAAATTAACATAGTTATGACTTATGTGGTCGTGGAGTTTTGGCAAATCAGAGAATTTTGTTGTGACATAAATCAAAGATGCTTGAGCAAGGATACCTTAAATCTTTAAAAATTGAGCAAGCCCATTAAAACTGATATTTTGGGTCTTTAATTATAATGATCGAAATGGTCATTTTCTTTCCCCTCGGTGCCTTAATGTCATAAAATTCACCATGTACCAGTTAAATTCATTTAAAATTAGGGAAATGTTAACAAATGTCTTAAGGATATTTGTTAATGAGCCATTTTAAGAAATGTTTTATGGGTAAAGAAAAAAGCAATCAATGTTTTGACTGTTTTATCTATTTCTTATAAAAGTTGTGTTAAAACTTTTTTAAAATGGTTTGTTAATAATTGTCCTAAGAGCACTTGCTAATGTGACCCTTAAAATTATATCTCTTTCCAGTGCATTATTAGAGTCAATTTACAACTAATAATTGTCTTATGCATTCAAAATATGCATCTATCATTTGGTATTCACGCAACCATGAGACCTGTTTTTTTCTTTTTTGAAAGTGGAACTATGAGACCTATATATCAGACGCATATAAGGCTTCAACCAAAACATTGAAAAAAAATAAGGAATTTGAAAATCATCATACCCATGAAGAAAAGAGTGGGTCTTCATAGAAAGAAAGAAACAAAAAACAATTTACACACTTTATAGTTTTTTTTAATGCCCTGTACAATATGAAAAAAAATTAAAAATAACCCAAAAAATGAAGAAGGAAAATCAATATGTATGTTATATGTATGGCGAGTTACTAAGAAAACACCTTGTGTTTAAAAAATAAAAGGCGTTAATCAGCGAAACTTCCAGTGTTACTTTTCGCCTCCCATGAATCAATTTAAGCACTAACCATTTAGGCTTTTTAGCTTATCTGGGATTATGAAGGCACAAAAAATAGAAAACCCAAGAACCAAAAAAGAACAAATTAAATGATGTAGCTCTTATAACACACATTTGAGTGCCATTGAAAACTCTTGTACAAAGAGATGGGAAAACATCTATCTATCTATCTATCTTTAATTAATATATAAGTAAAAATAGAGACCTCATACTGAAGAGCACGAGATTTTACCATGTGGCATATTTTATGAAAAGAATTGAAATACTCTTAAACCACATAAAATATAAGAACAAGTTAATTATTGATTTTTTTTTTTTTTTTTTGGTTCAATGTTTTAAAACTTTTCTAATTAAAAAATAAATATTCTTTATATCTTTTGGTTCAGTATTTCAAGATTTTCCATCTCTCACACATACACACAAAACTCTTTACATTTTAATTCACTATTTTCACATCTCGCACTTCTATCTCTTTATATATACCTACCTATGGCCCTTCATGTCATCCCATGTCAAATATACACAGACAAGAAATGATGTCGTCTACCTTTAATTTTTTGGCAAACCTACCTAGCTCTAACATTGTTGTTTCATCTAATCCTACCCCATTTGAGTTGGCTACAACCAAGGAAGGAGGGCTTGCATTTTATATTGAGTGAAAACGGTGATTACGATTTTGATGTCAAGGTCAAACATTGTGGATTTGTGAGTTTTGTAAATGATATGATTAACTGTGGGTGTTTGGGATGTGTATTTTGTTTTAGAATTAAGAAGAAAGAGAAAGACACATTCTATATTAACTTTTATTCTATAATATATGTCAAAAGTTTTTTTTTTTTTTTTCATTGCTTCAATTGAATAATTATAATGGATATGTGTATGCAATTTATAATTGTTACTTTTTATGATAAACTCATTACTAATAAAGTTCTATAACAATTATGCTATAATATATATACAACATTCTCCAAAACCATCTTATACAAAACATTACAATATTATCCGTGCATCATATGGGTAACTTACTAGTATATTATAAAAGTTGGATCTCACAACTGATGGACACAAACAGTAATGACACATGTTTCTTTCTCAATCTATACTTCAATGACATATGATGACTTCCTATATTTATTTGTATTATATGGACAAACAATGTCATGTGTCAAACAATTATTTGTACATGTCAATATGTTTACCAAGCGTCAATAATAATTTACAAATTTGAATGAAATAAATGTTTTAAAATTTATTTATTAGCACTTTTTCTTAATGTGGAGGTGATACCTGAACAGTGATATTCAGCCTTATAGCTATTCCCAAAGACTTCAGGAAGGTGTTGATGGGATAAGGATAAAAGCCAGCAACTTGACCTACACGTGGAGGGTTGAGATGAGGCAAACAGGGTAATATAAAGAAGAAAGACCCCAATTACAAGGGGAGGATCGGAGAATCTGTAAAGAAAAAAGACTGGAGCACTAAGAACTAGAATTGTAATCAAGCTTAAGAGGGATATATTCAAGAACTACTCTTCTCAGACTTTGCTGAGGAAGAATTTCCTTGCACAAAACTTGTTTGTCGTTGTTTTCTTATCATCTTTAATCCACTGTGAGTGTTGTCCAAGCCATTAAAGCCTAGTTTTCAGTCCATTCTCTACAAATTTATTGTATTGGGCTCTTTGAGCCTTAATCCTTTTCTCTTTTGGGCTTAGGATCCAAAACTCGCCCTTACACACACACACATATATTATACTAATTTGTGTATCAAAAAAAATACTAATTTGATGGAGTTTTGTATATTTTTTAAATGTTAATGGATTTTTATTATATTTTAAGATTAAAGGAAAATTTTACATTAGAGTTAAAAGGTTATAATTCATATGCAAAAAAGAAAGAAGGTCTAGACTTTAGACTAACGTAAAACTTTAAAATTAGTGTTGAACTCATCATAAGATAAAAAAATATATAAAAATGAAAATAAAAAATAGAAAACTAGGAGGTTTCATTTCTTTCAAAACTGGAATTTGTGTACGTTTTATATATATATATATTCCTTTTGATGAGAGTTTTGATTGTCTATTTCTCTTGTTGAAGATCTTCAAAAAGAGACTACTTTTAAGTAAAAAAAATTATTGTAGGATAGTCTAGAGCTAATTCATTATTAATGTCTTTCTAATTATGATTGAGGTATACATCATTCTCAAAAAAAAAAAAAAAAAAAAAAAAAAAAAAAAAAGAGGAAAGGAAAGGGTTATACATCGACAACAAGTTTCCACTTGATTGACTATTGTCATGGCTCACATATTGTGAAGGCCAACATGGATTGCTTCTTTGGGGATAAATGGTAGGGACAAAAGTAATGTATCTTTATTTGTCATATTAGAAGAGGATTACGCATGATTACATTTTTCTAATTTATATATAGGATCTTAACATTAAAAAAGAATAATTATAGTATTGTTTGAGGATTTTATTTTCATTGTTATGATGGTTAGAATTTATTTAAATGACATTTTGAAATGAATTTGATCAAGCTCTTCATATTTGTTTTCCACCTTTATTTTCACTTGGATTTACTAATTTTCATTCACTTTTAGCATGTGTACCTTTGAGCAAAGCGAAAATATATAACTTTTGTTAAACTATTTCCCACGGGTTAATCACTAATTTTACCTAAAAATTAAAAGAAAAATACCAACATTGGAAAGCCTAGCTCTTTTGGACTACAGCGTATCAGGGGACCTTGGAGGCTAATATGTGGCTGAAGAGTTTGGTATTTTTAATCATGGTTGACTGTAAAGTCAACCAAAACCCTAATCCTTCTTAGACTACAGAGGAGCCTTGGAGGCTAGTATTTGGTAAGGTATTTTAAACAATGGTTTTTAGTGTTTAAACAACATTACACTTATTTTCGTATACTTTTCACCCACACATATTTTCAAAAAATACAAGCAATGTTACTAGAACAATACTACCAAACATTCCCTAATTGTGATATATAAATATATTTTTACCATTAAATAAACAAAAAAGAGTTGGTAGAAATTGGTGTTGGATATATAGCCTGGATTGACTCTTAAATTGAATTGACATGTAAATAATAAATAAATATATATATTGGGTAGGGACATGTTAATCAATATCAATTTCTTAAAAGTCACCCATTTTCCCACTTGTTGGAAACCTTGGCTTAGGTGAAAGGAAATATGAAATATGGAAAAGTGCATAAATTTCCAACCACTTTGATTAAAATATTTCACTATATATCACTATCAGAACTCAACAAAATATCTGACATATCAGAAAAATAATGAATTTGCCCAAGAAATAGTTAATAGTTCTGCAACCAAGTTTCCTTCATCAGTACACATCTTTTTCTCTCTCTTTATTAAGTGGCCTACTCTATATTCACTCCAAGTGACAGCTATAGACTAACTGGCTAGTGGCTAGCTTCCAATAGTACCAAAAAAAATAAATGAATTCAGAATTTTCATTAGAAAAGCAAGCAAAATACCACTTGTGGGCTCCACCCCCTTGTGAGAGAGAAGTAATATACACTAGAAACATGATAAAAGCATCCACAGCAGTGGATCTATAATTTTAGCTATTTGACACCAATAAAAATTATTTTATCTATTTTACCTACACATGCTGCAGCAGTGGATTTATTTTAGCTTTCAACACAATAAAATAATATAAACATCATAATAAAATATTATAACCACTACAATAAAATAATATATTCCAATACCAAAAAAACCCACAGCACCAACCATAACCACCTCTACCATCAGCCACAGCCACAACCACCACCACCACTACCACCACCAGCAGTCCACAGTAGGGGAAAAAAAAAAACCCAAATCTCCAATCTTTTTCCTCAACCACAGCCACAACCACCACCACCACCACCACCACCACCAGTCCTCCGTAGGGGAAAAAAAAAAAAAAAAAAAAAACCCCAAAGCTTGGATCGACGGAAAAACCCACGAAACCCACAACGAGGAAGGCAGTGGCGGCTTCGACGATGAAACCCAAAGAAACCCAGAGCTTGGATCAACGATCGACGATGAAACCTAGCGGCGTATTGGGGCTTAGGTCAGCTTAGGTTGGTGACATTGAGGCCGGCGGAGGCGTGGGTTGGAGACGTTGAGAGAGAGAGGTGAGAGTGATTGAGAGAGAGAGAGGCACGGACTGGGCGATGGGGCTTGGGGAGATCAGCGATGGGGCTTGGGGTGGGTCGGCGGAACAGATCGGCGATGAGGGAGCTGGCCGGTGAGCTGAGGGATGAGGGAGATGAGGGAGCTGGCCAGCGAGCTAGAGAGAAAAAAAAAATTGAGGAAGAAAGAAGAAAGAAGAGAAGCCGGAGAGAGAGAGAGAAAGAGAAAAAACGAAATGTTTATTTAATGAGTGAAGAGAAAAAAGTGTAATAAAATTTTGTTTTTTTTTTTTTTTTTTTTTTGCTACAGTGCGCATCTAAAGATAGATGTGCACTGTAGTTGAGGAGCTAAATCTTTTAGATTTAGCTCCACTGCTACATCATTGTTTTTTGTGATTGAGAGCTAAAAAATACCATTATACCTATATAGCACCACTACTGTGAGTGCCCTAAAGTTTTTCTTTCCCAAGAGACATGTACTCTGTCAGGAGCAAAAGCAACCAATCTCATTTTATAGCCACAAACTTTAAGTTTCATGGACTTCAATTTCCCATCCATCATCAGAAGGCATGTGAGGGCTTTACCGTTTGGGCCCCACGATATCAATTCTTTTCTTTTGGGAAGTGGAGCCAGAAGATCTTTTTTTAAAGCTAGAAGATCTCAATGATCTTGATCGAGTTGAAGCCCATCTTTATAATTTTTGTTCAATCTTTGACTATTGTCTGCACGCTTCCTTCTGTTGGTAAGCAAATGCAAAGTGCAAAAAAGAAAGAGGATCAATCGTAAAAAGGAATTTTATAATGGGGTTATTTCCATTTATGGAATTCATCAATTCCCCAGTAAAAACCTGCCCACCTGGCTTGTAACAGTAGGACCGGTCCATGAGACTTCCTCACTAAAGTCCATTACTCTCTTTCTCATCGAGTTTGCACACCTAAATAAAAATATTTTCAAATAAATTTTTTTTCTTTTTTGGATAATACAATTTCAAAAAGTTAATCCAAAGATACAATTTTTTTTTTTTTAATAATTATTGATTTGACAAGTTGTGGTTATTTTGAAAAATAGATAAATTGTGATATATTTTCACAACACTTAAACAAGGTTGATAGCGATCAAGGAATCAGTTAGTTGAACAGCACGGATCACGATGATGTTGAGGGCCTGAAAGATAAGAAATAGAAGGTCAGAGGAGACCGGGGTTGGCCGGTCAAAACTCCTCCGATGATGAAGTTAGTAACTCTCCTCTTAATGGAAAAATATTGTTTGTAAAGAAGAAATACTCTGCCTTTCTTTGTCGGAGACTCATCTCTTTTTATAGGTTTAGGGAGCGGTTATCCGTTGGATAACCTCCCCCAATTTTACGGAGTCCGGAGCGTACAATTTGATAACCATTATAGCGGTTATCTTTGTCAAAACTGCCTTGCCCTCGTCCTAAGTGCTTCCTGGACGAGAGATAGTACACCAGTTAGTACATGTCGTCCAGAGGTCTCTCTGGACGACAGTAATGTGGCTTGTGTAACCTTCTCATGGACGACATTTATGGACGAGTAAGGAGTTGGCTTTTTTTAGACACCATCAATTGCCCCTTCGTCCATATGTGTCGTCTTAAGGATAATTTGGGGGATTTTCAAAAATGTGTACTGTATGCCACGTGTCAAAATCTGACTGATGAACTGATGCACTTGGTTCAATTTTCGAGATCTATGCCACGTGGCGCACTTTGGTTGGCTGCGTCGTTTCGCATCCCAAAGTTTTCAGCTTATAAATAGTTGAATTCCTCTAGTGCCCTTCACATTTATGAGATTTCCCTCCCTGAGCATCCTCGTCTTAGATCCTCGTCTAGAAGCATCATCTCATCCTTAGTTCCCTCGTCTAGATTTCAGGTATTTCTTTACTCCTCGTTCTCAGATTTTAAGTTTTCTACAATGTCTGAGACCGTTCTTTCCTCGTCTAGCAATAGTTTAGGCAAAGCCATAGACGAGTATCATGACCCAAGTAGTTTTAGTGGCTCTAGTGATAACAGTAATAGTACTAGTAGTGAAGGGAACACCACGGATGAGTATGTGTCCGGCGTCCTTGGGGTACCCTTAGAAGTTCTCCAAGGACTCAAGACGAGGAGTGAGTCTGGATCCCAGGCAGGCACAAGTGCCCCCTCGTCCACAGTTCAGGACGAGGTTGAGGTAGTGTATAGCTGTGCCATAGGAGTAGAGTCCAAGACGGACGATAGGAAGTTAGTTTTGCTTAAGAAGTGGTACCAAATCCCAGACGACCTTAATCCTAGGTTAGCAGTTCGTGGGGAGTGGTGTTGTCAACCTCGTTTTGGGATAGGTATTTACGAAGCCTATCTTTTAGGTGGACTTAGGTTACCTTTAAATGCTTTTGCCAGAGAGTTACTCACTAGGTTAGGTATAGGTGTTTGTCAGCTTAACCCCAATGTGTGGAGGTTAGTAGTCTCCATGCAAGTTTTGTGGAGGGAGGTCTTTGAGGGGAACCGTCCTCTGACTGTGGACGAGTTCCTCTACTGTTACAAGCCTTCTGAGATCAATCAGTCCCTTGGCTTTTATCAATTCATAGCCAGAGGGAAATATTATAGATTGATTAAGTCCGTAGTTTCCTCGGATAGGAACTGGAAGACGGAGTTCTTCTTCGTCTCAGGTTTCTGGGCTGGACGCCCACTCGAGGTTTCTCAAGACCCGTTTCCTCCCTACACAGGAGAGTTAGGGAACCTTCGTCCTGAAGGTATGCTTGTGTTTGTCATTTTACTGTGTTGTATTTATCTTTGTAGACGGCTAAATAATAAATTTTTTTTTTTTTAGGTGCTGGACGACCTCATCTGGACAGGTTTCATATAGAAAGAATCCAAAAGGTTCGTCTATACACGGATAGGGCTTTCCATTCTTTGGTAACCCTCCATCGTCTTGCCACTTGGGGTTTAGGTCCCAACCCGTTCAGTGAAGCCCTTGCACACGAGCTCACCACTCGTAGACGTAAGTCAGTATAATTGTTTCTCTTTTTTCCTCCTCTTTTTTTTTTACTTGTTATTTTTAACACCCCTTCTTTTTTCAGGAATAGCTACAATGAAGGAAAACAAGGGTAAAGAAGTTGTGAACGACGCTGCTGCCACTGGGAAGGACGCACCTCAGTCTCACCCGTCCGTAGGTGAGAAAAGAAAAAACTTATCACTGGGAGTTGACCTGGGCAATCTTCCCAGCAGGCGCAGGGAGAAAAAGGTCAAACATAAGTCGTCCAAGCCCAAAGACATTCAACCTGCGCCTACTCCTGTTCATGAGCCTGAAGACGTCCAGATCCTTGATTCTGAGCCCAAAGATTCACCCATGCAAGTCCCGTCCATAGTCAAGACGCCGTCCACGTCTCAGCCTTCTCCCCAAGCACCTCAATACCTCATTGGGAATGAGGATCTGGCTTGGGAAAGATTTAAGATGGCTGTGACTGATAAGGACGTGTCTACCTGTTACAACATGTCTTTGAAGGACTTCGAGCATTCTGGGGTTCATGATCTTTTCAAGGTATGTATGTATTTTTTTTTTTTTTTTTGTCTCGTCCTCTTTGATAAGCTTCCTAACTAAACCATTATTCAGGCCATGTCCAAGTTCATTGCCGCGTCCAGGCAAGCAACTGATCTTGACAAGACGAGGGTCTTGTTAGAGAGGAGAATCAAGGAAGTGAAGGACGAGAGCAAGCGTTGGGCTGAGGCAGCTGCTAAAGCCAACGAAGGGGCAAAGGAGCTGCGAAATCAAATTCAAGAGATGAAGACTGATGTTGTGGAGAAGGAAACTCGTCTTGATCACTTGCAAAAGAAGAATGACGAGCTGAGTGATCTTCTCAAGAAGGCCAAGGAAGACGTAGTTGCAGAGTTCAAGGCGTCCAAGCAGTTCACTGATTTGCTGGATACTAACTATGCGACTGGGTTTGAGGACTTCAGGATGGACGTCGTCGAGAACTTCCCCAACATTGACTTCAGCTCTATTAACCTCAATCTCAGTGGTGCTCCTACCAGCTCCCTCCTCCAGATGAGCTCAGAAGACGTTAATGTGGAGGATGATGCTACAACCCAGCCACTTCAGGACGAGCAGAACAAAGATGCCCCACCAGCCTGATGCCTCTTTTTTTATAATTTTAAGACTTGATGTAACTTTTTATTTATCTCGTCCTTAGTTTATGGACGAGTTATCATGTAACTTAAGGGTGTTTGGACGTTGGTCGTCCTCCCTTTAAACACTTGTGTTTTCTTTTTTTTGTTATATCAAGGACGAAAGTTATGCTTGCTTTAAAATTTCTTCTCGTCTATGAGGGTGATCTTATGAAATGCTTGTAACTTTATACTCGTCTTGGAGAAATCCCAGATGTCAGCATCACCCGTCTTGAGACTTCGCCTCTTTTTTTATTTTTTTCTAGACTTTGCATTCGTCCTTGAGCTTAATTGCTCTGGAACGTTCTTGGTTAATTAACCAGAACATCGTCCTTGCATGTATTCGTCCATGTGTGGACATGTAAATCTCACGTTTCAGTTGAGCTTTGTGGACGTATTATTGTTCGTCCGTGTTGTGGACGTACTATCTTCCATCCCGTCTACTTCAGGGACGGATGTTCTGTGGACGTACCATTTCAGGGAAAATTTTCTCGTCTACACTTGGGCATGCATACATTTCCCTTGTTTGTCGAAGTTAAATCCCCGCGTCCGGAGATTTTCCTCGTCTTGGGCTTTTCAGCCTTGTGGTGAGTTAATTGGAACGAAAATAACTTGGAGACTTAGAAATTTGCACAATACTTTGTACATAACATAAACATTGTTTTCAGGTAAGGCATATACATATATTTATGCCTTTTTTATTAAGTACAAGCTCCATAAGTTCGTCCATAAACACAACATAAATAGTAAAGCCTTAACTTCGTCCACAACACACTAAATATAAATAGTGAAATAGTAGTTAATAACACAACATTAAATATAAGTAGAATAAGTCTTCAGACAAGGTCCAGCCTCGTCTGTGGCCATACTTCCGTCTAGGCTGACTTTTACTGATAGTACCTCCTCAAGTGCTCCACGTTCCAAGGGTGCTCCAGTTTCCTCCCGTCCAGGGCCTCCAAGTAGTAGGATCCTTGCCTTTTACAGTTGATAACTCTGTAGGGTCCTTCCCAATTCGGGCCCAATTTCCCATGTGCTGGGTTCTTGGTTGCCAAAGAGACCTTTCTTAGGACGAGATCTCCTATGTTGAAACGCCTAGGCTTTACCATTGCGTCATATTGCCTAGCCATGAGGTTCTTGTACTTTGCTGTTCTGTATTCTGCGTCTGCCCTTACCTCGTCTACTAGATCAAGGTTCAAACGGAGCTGCTCCTCATTGTCCTTATCTTTATACATCATCACCCTGTGATTGGCCATATGTACTTCCGCCGGTATGATTGCTTCGCTTCCATAAGTTAGCTTGAAAGGAGTTTCCCACGTAGGGGTTCTCACCGTCGTCCTGTAGGCCCATAGAACACCAGGTAACTCCTCTGGCCATACCCCCTTTGCCCCCTCAAGCCGGGTCTTGATGATTTTCAACAAGGATCGGTTTGCCACTTCAGCTTGACCATTTGCTTGAGGATGAGCGGGTGAGGAATAGTGATTCTGTATTCCAAAGTGTGCGCAGAAGTCCCTAAAGAGTGCGTTGTCAAACTGTCGTCCGTTATCAGATACCAATACCTTGGGCACTCCGAATCTGCATACAATGTTCTTCCACACGAAATGCTTAACATTTTGTTGTGTGATCGTCGCCAGCGGTTCAGCTTCCACCCATTTTGTGAAGTAATCGATGCCCACAACTAGAAATTTCATCTGCCTTATGCCCTGAGGAAAAGGACCCAAAATGTCTAGTCCCCATTGTGCAAAGGGCCACGGTGCCATCATCGGGGTGAGGTACTCTGATGGTTGTCTGGGGACGTTGCTAAATCGTTGACATTGGTCGCAGACCTTGACATACGCTTTAGCATTAGCTTGCATATTTGGCCAGTAATACCCTGCACGGACGACCTTGGAGACAAGGGACTTGGCTCCGGAGTGATTGCCACATGCTCCTTCATGAACTTCCCTCAGTACGTAGTTTGCTTCGTCCGGAGCCAAGCACCTAAGATAAGGTTGAGAAAAGCCCCTCTTGTATAACACTTCGTTCAGAAGTAGATATCTAGCCGATCTCACCCTCAACTTCCTTGCTTCGTCTTTCTCTTTTGGTAGCTGTCCGTCTTTCAGGTATGATATAATCGAGGTTATCCAGTTTCCTCTATTTTCCACCTGTTGTACTTCTGGAATATCTATGCTTGGCATGTACTGAATTTGGTCATATTCGTCCATAAATTCACTTGCCGAGGCTTCTTTCGCTATAGTATCAGCTTCCATGTTTTCCTCCCTTGGGATTTGGACGAATTCAGCTTTTTCAAATCTCTTCATTAGGCACATCACTCTACTAAGGTATTTCCTCATCCGTTCCTCTTTTGCTTCGTACATTCCATTTACTTGCCCCATGACCAACTAAGAATCACCCAGGACGAGTATAGACTTGGCTTCCACAGACTTAGCAAATTCTAGCCCTTTGAGAAGGGCTTCATACTCGACTTCATTGTTAGTTGCTTGGTACTGTAGACGAACCTTGTGCCTCAGTTTGTCTCCTTCTGGGGACTGTAAAACCACACCAATCCCACTTGCATACTTTGTGGATGATCCATCCACATGGACGACCCATCTATCATTGTCTTTTGTCTCTTCATGACTTGGGGTAAATTCTGCAATGAAATCTGCTAATGCTTGAGCTTTTATAGCATGCCTTGGTTGATATCTGATGTCAAATTCGCTGAGCTCGACGGCCCACTGAACCAATCGTCCAGCTGCCTCCAGTTTGTTCATCGCCTTCTTGAGTGGATGATCCGTCATGACATTAATGACATGTGCCTGGAAATAGTGCCTTAGCTTCCTGGAAGCAGTGATCAATGCGAAGGCTAACTTCTCCATCTGTGGATATCGTCCTTCCGCTCCCCTCAATGCCTTACTCGTATAGTACACGGGTCTTTGCACTTTACCTTCTTCCCTTATCAGTGCTGAACTTACGGCATACGGGGTTACTGCCAAATACAAGTATAATTCCTCTCCCACTACTGACGAACTCAACAATGGAGACTTGGTCAAGTATGCCTTCAGATCCTCAAAAGCTTTCTGACACTCGTCGGTCCATTCGAATGCTTTTCTAAGAACTTTAAAAAATGGCAAACATTTGTCAGTGGCTTTAGAGACAAACCTGTTTAGTGCAGCGACTCGTCCAGTAAGAGATTGGATCTCCTTTGTATTCTGCGGAGGCTTCATGTCTAGTATTGCTTGAATTTTATCAGGATTCGCTTCAATCCCCCTATGAGAGACCATAAAGCCAAGGAATTTCCCTGATGATACTCCGAAAGCACATTTACTAGGATTCAACTTCATGTGATACTGTCTCAGCGTGTCAAATGTCTCCTGCAGGTCGTCCAGATGCCTTCCTTCGTCCTGGCTCTTTACCAGCATGTCGTCCACATAGACTTCCACATTCCGCCTAATCTGCTGTCGAAACATGTGATTGACCAATCTCTGATATGTGGCTCCTGCATTCTTTAAGCCGAATGGCATCACCTTATAACAGAACAAGCCTTGACTTGTGACAAAGGATGTTTTCTCCTGATTCGCCTCATCTATCCTTATTTGATTGTATCCCGAAAAAGCGTCCATGAAACTAAGCAACTTGTGGCCCGCAGTTGAATCCACCAATTGATCAATGCGTGGCAGCGGATAACTATCCTTTGGGCAAGCCTTGTTCAAGTCGGTAAAATCCACGCACATTTTCCACTTACCATTTGCCTTCTTGACCATTACAACATTTGCCAACCAATCTGGGTAGTACACTTCCCGGATAAACCTCGCCCCCATCAGTTTTTGAACTTTGTCTTTGATAGCATCATTTCTCTCAGGGGCAAACACCCTCTTCTTTTGCTGCACTGGCTTGGAGGAAGGGCATACATTCAGACGGTGGGTAATGACACTAGGGTCTATACCCGGCATGTCCTCATGACTCCATGCGAACACATCAATATTTTTCTTCAAAAAGTGGACGAGGCCCTCCTTAATCTTCTCTTCTAGATCTGCCCCAACCCTGGTACACTTCTCAGGGTTCTCTTCGTCCAGGGAAATGTCTTCTAATGCTTCGGTAGGCTCGGCTACCATTCTCCTTTCTTCAATATTCATGGCTTGAATTTGCTCGTCTATGGCCAACATGGCCAAGTAACATTCTCTTGCTGCCAGTTGATCCCCTTGCACCTGCCCTACTCCGTGTTCTGTTGGAAACTTAACTGATAAGTGGTAAGTGGAGGTAACGGCCTTCCAACTATTCAAAGTTGGTCGTCCAATTATGGCGTTATAGGAGGACGGACAGTCTACCACAAGGAAGTTCACATCCTTGGTGACTTGTCGTGGGTATGCCCCCACTACCACTGACAAGGAAATGGTACCCACGGGTTGTACCTTCATGCCACCAAAACCTACTAGGGGGGAGTTCATTGGACGGAGCCGGTCTCGTCCTAGCCTCATTTGTTGAAAAGCTGGATAATACAAAATGTCCGCCGAGCTTTCGTTGTCTACAAGCACCCTTCTAGTTATGTAGTCAGCAATCATTAAGGTGATGACGAGAGCATCATCATGGGGGTGATGAATTCTCTCAGTGTCTTCGTCTGTGAAGGTGATTGCTGCTTCGTCCGTGGTCCTTGCTCTCGGTGATCGTCCAGAAAGCTGGACACTCTGCACTACCTTCAAATATGCTTTCTTAGACTTGGATGACTGGCCTGTCGAACTTCCCCCTATAATGACTCTTATTTCTTCGAGTGGTGGCCGTGATGATTCTTCCATTTTTCCTTTCATTTTTTCGTCCCTGTTATCTCGTCCAAGGAAATTCTTCAGCTTCCCTTGCCTTATGAGATTTTCGATTTGCTGCTTTAAATCGAAACACTCGTCCGTATCGTGACCATGATCCCTATGAAAGCGACAATACTTGTTCCGATTGCGTTTATTGGGATCTCCCCTCATTTTCTCCGGCCACTTCAAGGAAGGATCATCCTTGATCTGCATTAGGACCTGCTCAAGTGGGACGTTCAAAGAGGTATACTGCTGGTTCCGTGCTGAAGAGCCCGGCTTCTTAATGTCTCGGTCTTTCCTGTCTTCCGTGCGTCCCTTCTTTGGACGAGGGCCCTGCTCTAAGTGGCGACTGGGATTTGCGTCTACTCTCTCAGACCTCTTCCTCTTCTTAGCAATGATTGCGTCTTCCGCATTCATAAAATTTTGTGCCGAATGGACAAGTTCTGCCATAGACTGGGGTTCTTTTTCATAGAGTTTGTGAATGAACAGATCCGAATTCACCCCATTATGGAAAGCTGCCAACAAGAGCTTGTCATCTGCTTCGTCCACACTCAGGGCCTCTCTATTGAAACGGGTGATGAACGACCGTAAACTTTCGTTCTCTCCCTGCTCTATGGTCAATAGGCTGGACGAGGAACGCTTATGTCTTTGTCCTCCTATGAAATTGTTAACAAACAGTTTGCTCAACTCTTCAAAAGAACTCACCAAATTCGGGGGTATTTTACTGAACCAAACCCGTGCTGGGCCCTTGAGGGTAGTAGGGAATGCTCTGCACATTATTTCGTCAGGAACCCCTTGGAGATGCATGGTGGTCTTGAAGGTAGCAATGTGATCGAACGGGTCTCGTGTTCCGTCGTGCGAATCCAGAGAAGGCATCTTAAACTTCAATGGTAGAGGATGACCGTTGATAGAAGCCGTAAAGGGGGAATCAGTTCGGTGGACCAGGTCTTCTATAGGATTTGTCCTTCTCATATTTTCTTTCATTTCCTCCATGACTCTTCTCATCTGGTCCATCTCTTCCTTCAAATGTGGCACCGCTCGTGAAGTGGTACCTCTTAACTGACTTCCAATCTCAGTGTTCTCTCTGTCATCACGACTCTGCGTTTGTCCTCCACCCTCACGTTCTTCACGCGTCTGCCTCCTTAGATTAATCTCCATTCTTAATTCTTGGTTTTGGCGAGTCAACTCCGCCACTGCGGCCGCCATGGATTGTACGTTTTGAACAGATGAATTCTGCATGACCGGTGCGGATTGGCGGTGGCGGTGAGGGTTACTGGAAGCATCTCTGCTTCCCTGACGGCCTGGGCTGGTAGCCCTCGATCTAGTCCGTACCATCAACTTTTTGTCAAAGAGAAGTATAATTCTTCCCACAGACGGCGCCAAACTAATAGCGATCAAGGAATCAGTTAGTTGAACAGCACGGATCACGATGATGTTGAGGGCCTGAAAGATAAGAAATAGAAGGTCAGAGGAGACCGGGGTTGGCCGGTCAAAACTCCTCCAATGATGAAGTTAGTAACTCTCCTCTTAATGGAAAAATATTGTTTGTAAAGAAGAAATACCCTGCCTTTCTTTGTCGGAGACTCATCTCTTTTTATAGGTTTAGGGAGCGGTTATCCATTGGATAACCTCTCCCAATTTTACGGAGTCCGGAGCGTACAATTTGATAACCGTTATAGCGGTTATCTTTGTCAAAACTGCCTTGCCCTCGTCCTAAGTGCTTCCTGGACGAGAGATAGTACACCAGTTAGTACATGTCGTCCAGAGGTCTCTCTGGACGACAGTAATGTGGCTTGTGTAACCTTCTCATGGACGACATTTATGGACGAGTAAGGAGTTGGCTTTTTTTAGACACCATCAAAGGTTAATATAAATCTTTTACCAATCAGGTCCTAAAGTTTAGAACATAGTAGTTTTTACATGGATTTTTTTAACACCAACACTACTTTTATTAGCAAATCAAAACATATATATCTACTCCTCTGGATATGGTGAACTTTCTCAACAACATACGTGTAGCAATAATCCTCAATATACCCAATAAATAAATAAATAAATATATATATATATATATATATATATTTATTGGGTAGGAACATGTTAATCAATATCAATTTCTTAAAAGTCACTCATTTTCCCACTTGGTGGAAACCTTGGCTTTAGGTGAAAGGAAATATGAAATATGGAAAAGTGCATAATTTTCCATCAAATTTGATTAAAATATTTCACTATGTATTAGAACTGAACGAAATATTTGATGTTTCAGAGGTTTGCAAATCACAAATAGTGAATTTGCCCTAGAAATAGTTAATAGTTCTGCAAGTATATCAAAGGTTTGCAGATCACAAATAATGAATTTGACCTAGAATTAGTTAATAGTTTTGCAAGTGCGACTGCAGCCATAGGTCTGCAACCAACAAGATTCCTCATCAGTACACATCTCTTTCTCTCTCTTTAAGTGGCCTACTCTATAGTAACTCCAAGTGCAGCTATAGGCTAATAATACCAATTATTTTTAGTGGTTGAGGTTGATAATTGCAAAAAGCAACTTTCAATCTTCACCTTTGAATTAAAACATTATAAAAAACCTTATGAGAAATAAAAAGTAAAAATAATAAATAATAAAAATTTGTGCAACACCGGATCCTAACCCTTCCCAAGTCAAGTACTCTGTCAGGAGCAAAAGCAACCAATCTCATTTATAGCCACAGAGGCTTTAAAGTTTCTTGGACTTCAAATTTCAAACTATACAGAGGAGGCCACGTGTCCTTTTTTCTTTTTTTTGTATTACTGTCTTGGCCCCATAAATACCAGTTCTTTGTTGAATAGTAGAAAATACCAGTTAAACATATCAGAGTTCTCTAAAGTCTAGGGGGTGTTTGGTTCATCAATTTCCATAACTCATAACTCAAAAACGGTGAGACCCATAGCAAAAAGGTTGTTTGGGAAGTCCATAACTCTATTTCCATCACTCAATTATCTGATTTTTGAGTTATGAGTTATGGAAACTGAAAACACATTTTGGCTGTTTTCAGTTTCCATAACTCATAACTCAATGGCAATATTGTAATTAAACACACATAGAGGACCCACAAACAGTACTCAACCGCACCTTTTGACTTTTTTTTTCCTTTCTTCTCTTAGGTTGGCTGTTCGGTTTTTTTTTTTTTTTTTTTTTTTTTCACTGGGTTTGGTGAGTTTGGGTACTAAAAAAAAAAGTTGCACTGGGTGAAAGGTATGGGGCCCACAAATAGTGTGAAAAATATTGAGTAATGGGAAGTGAGTGATGGTGCCAAACAAACATGGTATTTTAGAGTGATGAGTGAGGAGCGATGAGTGATGAGTGACGGAAATTGAATGATGAAAAAAGTAAACCAAACACCCCTCTAATCTCTCATCTCTCTCAGTCCAAACTCCAAAAAATTTGAGAAGACTAAACCCGCATCAACAGAGATGAGCACCTTCAAGGAGAGAAGAATAGATGCTACTAGTCATCCCGAAGAGCTGGATGCATTCAAGAACCAGAAGCCACCTACAATGAACAGATTAAATCCCTTAATTTCAAGACTTCATCAAGAGGATGCATGGGTAAGATTTTTAATTTTTTGTTTCTTTGTCGTCATTTTATTTTGATATGGCTTTTTTTTATGTTTATATTGATTTTCTAATATGTTTTCAAACAATCGTTGATTTCTTGGACAAAGCACCGATAGGTTGCATTACATGGGAGTTCGATCCCACAACTAGAAGGTGCTTCACTTTGGTTTTTTTTACTGTAAGATATTCCGACGTATTGGAAAGATTTTGTACTCGTATCACAAGAACCGCCAATTCTGCGGTGATGTTATCGGCCGAATGATGGTGTCTCAAAATCTAGATGTCTTCCATCCGTATGATGGGGGTGAGGAGGTTTTTTGATTTCGTTGAGGGAAGAAAACAAATGTTAGACACTTTGGCTGGCTACTGGCCTTGGTGATTAAGACTTAAGAAGCGCTTCCCAAATGATTACAAAAAATCTTGTTCACTTTTTTTTTAACTAATTTTTTTCGAAGTGTATCTTCAGGTTCTGAAACACAACTTTATGTTACAATATTTTCACCCGTCTTATATGGCAATAAAATATTGGAATATAAAGTTGTGTTTCAGAGCCTTTCGGTGGAGATACACTTGGGAAAAAAATTAGTTTGAAAAAAGGCGAACAAGATTCTTCATAATCATTTGGGAAGCACTTCTTGACCACCAAGGCCAGTAGCCAGCAAAAGTGTCTGATATCTGATTTCTTTCCCTCAGCGGAATTAAAAAACCTACTCACCCCATCATATGGATGGTAGACTTCGTTGATGGATATCTTTCTCAGGTCCTTAACTTTTATACGCAATTTGCAAGAACATTTTATGAAAGGTATGCAAACGAAAAACAAAAGGATTTATAATCAGAATGAAACAAATAGAATGGAGAACAAAAAGAGGAAAGGAATCAATGATGAATTAGAATACAAAAAGAGGGGCATAGTTCTTTCTCACGACTGCAAAATGAACCCTAACTTCTCATTATTTTGAGAATTTTTTTTTTACTGTGTATTAAAATTTTTTATGGTTCTTTGTTTTAGATGTTGCCTTATCTGAGTGATAAAGAAAAGTTTTAGATGGAGCAGAGTCGGTTCTGTTTCATTGCAAGTTGGATCACATCCTCATGGAGGAAGGTTCTTTTGCCGGGAAGATGTACATGAACTACGCAACTTCTTCTTCAATTCAAGAAAAAAGTCATTAGAAAGAGTGATTAGAGAAGGAACGTTCTGTGTAATTAATGCATTAAGATCATTTTTACCAAATCTCAATCTGTGTAATTATGTATTTTTCCTGCTTTTGTACTTTTTTTTTTTTTTTTGGATAAGGACCTGCTTTTGTACTTGATCCCTTGCTAGTTGTTTTGTTTTATGAAAATCCTCTGCGACTAGACTACCCAAACTTTCTTCATAAAATATGGATATTGATTGTTTGGAGGATATGACTGACCTCCTGAATTGAGAGGGCGAAGAGAGAACAGGAAACACAATTGTTGGTTAATTTTGCATGATCTTAGCCAAATACCTATTTGTATGTGTACCATACTACGATCCTGAATAGTAGATTAACTACCTATCTGATCTAGGAACTCCTTATGCCAGCTGGCATAACTACCTCTAACAACCTATTAATTAGTCACATGCACCAACAATGGAGCACATTGGTAAAAAATTTCTAATAACATTGTTTAAGTTTTGTAGAAATACGGTGTGAATGAAAAAGTGTGTGAAAATACGTGTTGTGATGTTTAAACAACAGTTTTCGTTGTTTAGATACCATTACTAAATGGGACCTCAATATCTGCTGCACTACTTTTTTTGTTGATGAAATGTTTGCTACACTACTAAAATGGCATAATATTGTATTTACACATATCCCTAAGTAATTACAACAGTCTTTCAAACTACTAAATAGTCTAGGAGTTGTTTAGCATTGTTGTTTAAACAACAGATTTTGGAGGATATGATTGACCTCTAGAATTGAGAGGGCGAAGAGAGAACAGGAAATAAAGTTGTTGGTTAATTTTGCGTGATCTTAGCTAAATATCTATTTGTATGTGTACCATACTACAATCCTGAATAATTGATTAACTACCTATCTGATCTAGGAACTCCTTATGCTAACTGGCATAACTACCTCTAACAACCTATTAATCAGTCACATGCACCAACAATGGAGCACATTGGTAAGAAATTTCTAATAACATTGTTTAAGTTTTGTAGAAATACGTGTGAGTGAAAAAGTGTGTGAAAATACGTGTTGTGATGTTTAAACAACAGTTTTCATTGTTTAGATACCATTACCAAACGAGACCTTAATATCTGCTACACTACGTTTTTTTGTTGTTGAAATGTTTGCTAAACTACTAAAATAGCATAATACTGTACTTACACATATCCCTAAGTAATTACAAGAGTCTTTGAAACTACTAAATAGTCTAGGGGTTGTTTGGCATTGTTGTTTAAACAATAGTTTTTAGTGTTTAAACAACAATAACACTTCTGACATATATTTCCATAATACTCAAACACGTATTTCTACAACACTGAAAACTAAATAACAATACTTAAACACTGCTACCAGATGAGTCTTTTCTGAAAAAACCCCTTGTATTTTCATTCACCTTTTTTCACTTCTACTCATTTATATACAGTTTTTACATATAAATGAGTAGAAGTTTTTATTTAATGACGGTAGCTTATGATTTTGATGTTGAAGTCAGACGTTGTGAATCTTGTGAAGGTTGTGATTTGCTTTAAATCTTTAAGTATTTGGAAATTTGGTTTGGGAAAGTCGTAAATTTATTTTGTTTTAGAACTAAAGAAAAAGAAACATTATAAGTTATTATTGATGAAGTTAGTTTTTATTATTATTTTGTGTTAGAACTCATAATTTGTAGATTTCTTAGTGGGTTATTTTACAGTTATTTTGTGCGATATGAGTCATAATGATAAAAAATAAAAATCGATGATGATTTCAAAGTATTTTTTGCTTTTTTTTAAAGGATGTGGAAGCCCAAATAAAAACAATTAAATTACAACAAATGATTTCCTTAATTTCATTGAGATAATAATTTGGTATTTGCAATTGAGATCTCCATATTTCATTGTTAGAATATAGTGGTTGAGGAAGTGTTTGGGAGGTTGTTTAAATTTATGTAATTTTAGGATATAAAAGTATTTCTTGCTTTAAATTCTTATTCATAGATTTCAAAATCATTTAATTTGTTTAAAAATAAAATCTACTTTTAACGGTAAATATTATAATATTTTATAGTCTTATATATAGAATTTTTAAAATAAAATATGAATTAAGAAAATCATGTTTCAAAATATTCAACAATATTGTGGTAAAAAATTAATATTAATAAGTATTATATGTAGGTCTTAATATACATAAAAACTATTTCAAATGAAATTGTAAAGTATCATCTACAATATTCAAAAAGTTGGTTCTCCAAATTGGAAGATGCACACTACATAGACATGTGTCCCTTTCTTAAAGCATAATATGATAACACATGTCATCTCTTCTTAAAATTAGGGATTCACAATGAGAATGAATACTCATTTACTACTAAATCATTTCATTTTATTTAAATTAATTTATTTAGGTAATGGCCTTTAAAGCCACTTTCGTTCATATATATATATATATATATATATATATTTTTGAGAATGTACTTTAGTTCATATTTGTTGTGATTAATTAATATTTTGCAAAATCATAATTTATTCATACTGAAGACAATAAATGTCACCTTAAAATGTTTCCTTTTCACTGTCGCATGTTTGAAGCCCACATGTATTACCATCTATTAGCCCAAAAACATTTTCAATAAGGAAAAAAATGATAAATAAATCCAAATTATGTTATAACCCTTTTTTAAGAACAAAGTAATAAATTTACATTCAAAAGGATTTTTTTTTTTTTTTGAGGAAAATTTCAGAAGGATAATGATTTGCTAGAAGACCGTTTTTACAAAAAGTTAATATCAGTATGTAGACACTCAATTTTACACCCATGATTTAATCAAGGAGAATGACTGAAATGACCATCTATGTACCCCAAAAATCATGATTACATTACATGCATCAATTTGTTCTTGCATTACATGCATCAGTTCATTCATTTCATATCATAAAAATGATATCGAGGTTCTAACGGTTACAACGGTGTGCCCGGTTTCCAAATCAGACCACCGAATCGAAAGATATCGCATGATCAAGTTTGCATGGTCAGCATGCATTGTGTCCAGGTAGAGTCGACCACACACGATTAATTTAAATTAATTCTGATTGGTTAAACAATTAAAATTAATTAAATGATTTTGTGATTGATTGATAATTAGTGTTTAAAATAGGATTGCATGCATAGGAATAAAATGGATGATTGGATAACAATAAAATTGTGGATAATCTGAACTTTATTAAGATTTATTTTAGGGTATTTATCTACAAGATAATTGTTCTTTAAAAGTCTAAATTATCCAAAAAATAGAAAAATCATAGACTGAGGATGAAAACACATCTAGGTGCAAGGACCGGATCAAATAACCTTAGAAGGAGAGTCCAAAACACACCTAAACACGAAAGTGTGTTCGGCATCCAAGAGCACCATTCGGCACTTTTGGAGTGCCGAACGGTACTTTAAAAGTGCCGAATTAGCTCCTTTTGGGCTTTGGCCCAATTTCTTTTAGGTGACGATAAAACACACCCTTTTCAACCTTTTCGTAGAAGGATGAGTCCCGATTCGTGTTATATACGTTGGAGCTATTTTTTTAGAGTCTTATGACCTCTATAAATAGAGATTGGAGCTCATAATTAGAAAAACCTCTTTTGGGTGCTCTGAGAGGCATACTTTTTAGGCTCTCAAAGTGCTTATATTTGCTGATCCTCTATAATATTTGCTACTAAAATTAGGGTTTTTAGGTTTTAAAGATAATTGAATAAGTTTCTTTGAACCTTAAAACATTCTCTCAAGAACAAGGAGTGCTCATGCAAGAGGTTGTTTTCAATCACCTTATTCTTTTTTTCTCTTTTATGATTCTTGTTCATGTTGATGCATGTTTGTCTTTATCCATAAATGAATTGTTAATCATTGCTTAGTTTATCTTGATTTTTCATATGTAATTGTTATAATTTCTTTCTTAATTTCAATAATTTGTCTTAAAACAAAAACAAATCTGTATCTTTCTTGAATGTAGATCTGAATTTTTCTCAATCAAAAAACGGATCTGCATCTTCCTTAAATGTAGATCTGAGTTTCTTTTCAAAATAAAAACGGATCTGCATCTTTATTAGATGCAGATCTGAATTTTTCTCAATCAAAAAATGGATCTACATCTTCCTTAGATGTAGATCTGAGTTTCTTTTCAAAATAAAAACGGATCTGCATCTTTATTAGATGCATATCTGAATTTTCTCAAATAAAAAACTGATTTGTATCTTTCTTAGATACAGATATGATTTTTTTTAACATATGTAGATTTTGAAACAAAGAAAAAGATTAAGCATGATTGTGTTTATGTTTGTTTTATTCAATTCATGTTGCATAAATTTATGTTATGAGTGAAACTCTTTTCATAAAAAATATTCTCCATTTAAAAAAAAAAAACATAAAAATAGATTTGATTTTTCATTTATCAAAAACCAATTTTTTTTAGTTCCTAAAAACAAATCTGGTTTTTCTGTCATCAAAAAACCATTTTTCTAGTTCTCAAAAAACAAATCTGATACTTTTTCAAATCAAAAGACTTTGTTTTATGTAATAAACACAGATCTGAATTTTTATCTCCAAAAACCATTTTTTTTTCTACATATTAAAAATAGATCTAATTTTTTCTAAACCAAAATAAGATCAATTTTTTTATCATCACTAAAATAGATCTGAATTTTTCTTAAAACAAAGAAGAGGATTCATTCATAAATAAATTTGAGTGATTTAGTTTTGTTTCACATGTTCAACATATCACTCATGACATGCATAAAGGGTACATAGGTCACAAGAGTCTAGAAAACTAGACTTTGTCTGGGCGGAATGGGTGCCTAACACCTTCCCATTCCGTAACCTAGCCTCGGAATTTAGGTATTTGGATAAGTAGATCTAAGCCTTGTCTTTATTTTATTTTGGGTAGAATGTAACTAGGACAAAAAGCCATGTAATTATTTGGTAGTTTGTAACTAGGACCTAAAACCATGTAATTTTCAATTTTCCAATTATGTCATTTTTTTTTATTCAATCAATGAATGAAACAATTCAGTCATGTATAGTTGTATTTATTTTTTCTTACTTTTTTGTATAAAAAATAAGTGGTGACTCCACACCACTTACTCAAAAAGAAAAGTGCCCTAAAAAGCACTCCAGCAATCTCTCTTTTTTGAGAGGCAATTTCCTGGTCTCTCACACAGTACAAATTAATTAAAATGATCCCTCCTCTTCCATCCCTTTACATTTATTTGTTTGTTTGTTTGTTTTTTTTTTTTTAAACCCTTACATTTTAATTTTATCAATAAGAACAATTTTAAAAACGAGAATATCATTATTTTACATGACTCATCAACAGTTTTGGAAAAGAGAATATTATTATTTAAATTACTCATCCTCTATTACCTCTTTAAATCTTTTTAGTTATCACCTTTTAATTCCGAGAACAATTATGGAAAAGAGCATACCATGCATTATTCACTTACCATGCATGTTTAAAATTTGACTAATAACATATATTTCTTTGGTATATAACGCTTTTGTTTTAAGGGGATAATGGAAGGACATAAACATTTTCTATATAACATTAATTTTTTTTGCACATGGTAGAGGGTTGCATGGCAAAACAATTGCAGACATTTCATGAAGCCATGGCAAGCTACCTTTGGACATTTGTTGAGAGCAGCATGGTCATACAAGCACATGCACTTCTCACAGATGGAGCAAATTCTTAAAGACTTCAAATTTGGAAAGGGGAATTGCGTCACACTATGCTTTCAGTATTGTTTCTAAGACAGTTTGGATAAAGGAAGTCTCACCAATTCTAAGTGATACTTTGTAATTATTTTTACCTAATTATGCAATAAATTCTATCTTTGCTATTAAAACCAAAAAAAAAAGTTATTCTTTTTTTACTTTAACTTTTAATTTCATGAATGCATTCTATTTGAAATCGTCTATTTAATTTTTAGTATAGTTTTTTCATTTTAATAAAACTTTATAATATATTTGAAGGTATTTTTATCCTTTTTAGGGAATTTCTACGCAATTGATTTAATTTCTTTTTATTGTATGTGATTTTGCCTGATATTTGTTTTATAGATATTCTATTAGTTTTTCTCCAAAAAAAAGAAAAAAAGAAAAGAAGATGTTCTATGTTTTACTGATATTCTATGTTATATTCAGGCCAACAATATTAGTAAACTAACAAGTAATAACACCCATAGTGACACTAAAGAATTGTAAAAGGTAATAAAAACTGAAAAGCAGCTTACAATAAATAAAATTAATCCCATTTTATTGTGAAGATAAATTTTTGTGAAGATTTGTTATACAAAGTCTACTAATAACTGCCCTCCTGTTATATTGTGCGACATATCTAATGTGCGCCTCAAATTATTTATTTATTTTTGAGGAAAATGTGTGCCTCAAATTAAAATGCAATAAAAAGAAGAGAAAAGAGAAGTTGAGAGTCAAAGCATGATACTAAAAAATCTATAATTAACTTAATTGGATTACTATGATTGATCTTAATGGAAATATCAGCTACTCCATAAGAGTGTGAATTGAAACTATAAATGAGACCGCAATTAATTTCCCTTATAATAACAAATAAAATTACATTATGCAATAACGTTACCTGTTTTTTTAGAGGCGTGTTCAATTTATCAGTAAAGCTCTATGATCCTTCTTAAAATCTATAATTCACTTAAATGAATTACTATGATTGACCTTAATGGAAATATCAACTACTCCATAAGAGTTTGAATTAAAACTATAAATGAGACCACAATTAATTTCCCTTATAATAGCAAATAAAATCACATTCCGCAATAACATTACCTAAATCACCAGCGTAATTCAATTTATCAGTAGAGCTCTATGATCCTTCTTTAGTGGATTGAAAAGAGACCTAGCATAAAATGTCTTTAAATCATCAATAATATTCTCCAAGGGTCATGCTAATAAGTGCCCTTAAGGCATTGGTTAACAATCCATTTTAGGAAAGTTTTAACACCACTTTTATGGGAAATGAAAAAATTTGTCAAAACATTAATTTTTTTTCCCTATAAAAACTTTCTTTAAATGGATTGTTAACCAATGCTCCAATGGCATTCGTTAGCATTTCCCATTCTCCAAAGTTACTACACATTACTAAGCAATATCTACTTTCAAAGCACCTAATTAAAGGTATTTCATGTCTTACTTCTTCTTTTTTCTACTCTATATATGAAACCTGAAATAATTTGTAAGCAAGAAAGACAACCTCAAGAAACAAGACACTTTTTTAAATGAATTTGTAATCAATAAACTTATGAAAATGAAAACAAAAACATAACACACCCCTTAAAACTTTTTTTTTTTTTTTTTTTTTTTGTATCCTTAAGTTATATAATCTTTATTTAATTTGGTGAAATTATTTAGAGTTTTTTACATGATTTTTCCATTCAAGAAAAAAAGGCCTTCCATGTAAATTTTTGTGTTTTTATGTAGTTGTGCTTGCTGAAATTTAGTCCCACTTATATATAATTTTTCCCAACAAAAGAATAGTAAAAAAAAAAAATTTTAAAAATTCATACATGACAATGACATTAAAGATGGAAGTTTTCTTTTATAAATCATTAATCATGTGTGAATTTAACTGTTTCGTCTATCCTCTAAAACATTGGAAGGAGATACTTAAAAAAGGATATGCTCTTGAGATTGTTTGTGGGTGTCATTAATGTGCAAGAAAAAAATGTATTAGATGTATGTCACAATTACTGATAAAAGTTCAAAAACTAAATGTAGTTCATCTAAAAGATCTTATATTTACACCTATTTTATCATATTTGGTTGGGCTTGAATTAAAGTAAATTTCCTGATTGGAGCTATATATATATATATATATATATATATATTTAAATGATGAGCTAATGGGTTTGTGTGGGGGTGTACGAATAGTGGCAATGGATATATATATTATTTGTGAAGAAGGCAATGGGCAATGTGATTGGCAGAAGGAAATAAGACTGATGGGAGTACAATAATACACTATTCACTGCTATATTGATTTGGTAGCACAGCTACATTCTGTCTAGGGCAGAGAGCAACAATCCTTCTCTATCTCTCTGTTGCCCAAAAATCGTACGTACTGTTGTCTCACTTTGAAAATTCAAACCAATCCCATCCCAAACCGCCTATTTTTTCTTTTATTATTATTATTTTTTTCTGATGAGAAGATAGATACAAGTAAATAATTCAACATACCTCGGTACCCAATTTTTCCACAACATTTGAAATCAGCAGAATTGCACTATAGAAACAAGCATTAAAATCCTGAAGAAGAAAAAAAAAGTATATTCAGATTTCCGACCTATTAATAAAACGCAAAAAAAATATATGAAACAATTTGATATATTCTCGTCTTTAACATGTCTCATATATGCTAGTAATCATCAAATGAAACTTTAGGTTCATTGATTAGTAGATGAATAAAAATTCATTGAATATCTGGGTTGATAAAACTTTCGGATGCAATTATGAATATTTTTATTTCGGAACCATATTTATTTAGATTCCTTCTAAATGTCTTTATCGTATCTATCTTTTGTGGTTTTGCTAAACTTAAATTATTTTTTAAAGGATTTTTTTTTTGTACCAAATATGCGGAACTGATAAATGATTTCTTGCATTTATATTAAAATAAATCCATTAGTCTTTTACCCCTTCTTAGAAATATGCATCATCGATATTGTAATCAACAACATTTAAAGATTAATGTTATCTATATAATATTTTTGCAACAAATCTTAGATGATAAGTTATTATTGATTCTAATCTTGGCCCAATACTTAAATTAATTTTTTTGCCTTTCATTATCAACTTATTACCTAAAAATTTTTTATGAAAATATTGTACATATGGCAAAATTTTTTACATTGCCTAACTAATCATGGTTCAATAGATTGCACTTTACCTAATTTTGAAATCAATAGTCTCACAACAACTAAATATAAAATGAAATATTTGAACAAAAATTTAAAAGGTGATCAACTGTCTCAACACAAATAACAACAATATCAATTAAAGAAGACGAGATGGAGACCAACAACTGTTTGGCAAAGCCGTTACAATTGAATCCCTCATGAATAGTAACAAAAAAAAACCAAATAGTAAAAAAAAAAAAAAAAAAATTGACTTTTTAAACAAATGCCAAACATAACCTTATTTTGTTTCATATGAATAATTAGGCTGCAAGGCAACTAGAGTTTTTCAAAGGGACAAGTAATTTTGGGCCCAATACTACAAATTAACCGGCAGATGAAGCAACAAATATAATTTCTAGATTCGTGTTTAAGAGAGTAGAACTTTAATTTTCTATTAGCTTTCTTTTAAAATTATTTTACTGTATTATCAAAAAAGAAACCACGCATCTCCTTAAAAAAAAAAATAAATAAAAAAAAGGTGGATAAATTTCTCAAAAAAAAAAGAGGAGAAAATAACTAGATTGTTGTTTTATACTTTTTATGTACAGTGGAAAAGTTTACATGCATGTAGTTTGGCTTGCAATAATTTTTACACAATTCATAGGTGACAATATGTAAAACTATTCATGTGTATTATTTAAGCAAGTCACATGAAACATTAAAAATATTACATGATTATAAATACACATGAATTTTTTTTGGTTAAATTTATCTTATTAGAATAAGAATTTTATAGTAAGCACAAGTCTTATATTTAATTGATTTTTTTTTTTTTTACTTTAAATTCTATTCCATTCAAAGTTGAAGCCTCTCTCTCTCTCTCTCTCTCTCTCTCTCTCTCTCTCTCTCTCTCTCTCTCTCTCATATTTTGTTGTTGGAAAATGTTAGAGTTATAAATTATATTTTACAACATTTTTACAAATGGCTAATTTGGTGAGTAGGTAGTGGTAAATAAAAAAAAGTGATATTAGTGGTGGGTCCAGATGAGAACCATTGAGAATTCGTCACAACAACAATTTGTAAAAATATTGTAAAATAGTTTATGGCTGTAGCATTACTCTTTATTGTTAGCCAAATAAGTTTTAAATGTGCCAAATGTTTAACAATGTAGATATTTTTTGTTAGTTAAATTATGGTAGAGGCCAAATTGATTGTAAGTTGAAAATAAAGTTAATTAAATTGACTATGATCTCAGAATGTAGAAACCAAATTGATATTTTTGCTATGTTATCTGCCACATAATTAGTTACTTAAAAATTATTGCATCCCAAGTTGCATATAAACCTTGATTTGAGGGACGGAATTCAAATGTAAAAAAAAAAAAAAAAAAAAAAAAAAAAAAAAAAAAAAAAAAAAAAAAAAAATTCATTGTTATTTAGGTTTGAATTAAAACTCACCAAAAAACCCCAACACAATCACAAAATCCACATAAAAAACTCAATAAGAAAAACTAGCTTCTAAACATGTGCACTTAAATGCTCTTCTGTTTTTTCTAAAGGTAAATAATTTTCATTCATAATAATTTGGTGTTTCTACATTTTCTAATCACAAAAGAAATTACCTAAGGGTGTGTGTTATGCGTTTGAGGGTGAAATAATTTTTTTCGTATAAATCTCATCACACCTTTAGATAATTTTTGTAATTAGAAAATATATTAACTCCAAATTATTATGAATGAAAATTATTGGCCTTTAGAAAAAATAGAAGACTCTCTAAGCACGCACCTGAGTGCGTGCTCAAAGGCTAATATTCTATAATCATCATATGCTTTTGGCAATTCTTGAAATGTGATTATCAAAGTTTCGGTGATTGAAAGATGATATTTTATGGTATTACTTAATCTCTGGGCCAATATTTTTATTTTAAAGTACTTTGGTTTGATATTTACTTAAATGGATAATTTGATGTGTTTTTGATGTGGAAAAAATTAACGTGATATGATTTGTTTTTACATCTAGAAATTTAAACCACCCAATTGTCATGAGGATAAAAGTATAATTATCTTGTAACTTACGGGAAAAATGGGGAAAAAAACACACACGCACAAATCAATTTGATGTGATTTTTATTACCATCTAATATCAAAATCCCCCTTTCATATTGTAAATGTAATAAAATTGGTAACATGTAGAACATTTATTATTTAACCACAAATAGTGAAAAGAAAAATGCAGGTAATAACTAAAAGGAAAAGAATTATTAAAAAAATTGCAAACAATCTGATATGCTTGTAGAGTAAAAAATAAAAATAAAACCTTGAATAAATTTGTTAGCTCAGAAGTACACTGTTTTGATAAAAGATGAAACTAACTCCTACTATGCTTGAAAACAAACAAAATCACTTTCCAACAACTCAATGGCCATGTTTCAAAATAATCAAACCTCAGTAGATTCCAGTTAGCTCAACTGGTAAAATCTCTGATGGTTGAATAAGAGATCTAGGGTTTAATCTCTGCTTACACAAAAAACCGATTTGTGTCTTGGTCTGATGATAAAGAGCGCTCATTAGGAGTGGACACTGAAACTCTCTCTCAAAAAAAAAAAAAAAAAATCAAACCTCAAAGATCAAGATCTCCAAAGATGGGGTGGATGAAAAAGTAGTTAATTTTGATAATGGGGATCACAACCCATGTAAAAACTAAGATCTCTACATAGATCGTTGGGATCGGCACATGAGAAGCCCTCACCTCCATAAATTCAACCACAAACCCAATCTAGAATTCAATCCAATCTTCATCTCCCACTTCAATTCACAAATCACCACAAACTTCATTATTTAGAACCAAAATACATCCGTCTTCACTCTTCACCGTTTTCTTGAAAGAAAAATCATAGTGTTGAATTTTGACAGAATTACATATAACCATATGTATTGGTCACTTATTCTATATATAAAACAAAGATGAAGAAAATTTCAAGAAATTAAAGAATTTAAAAAATTCGTAACTTTAGCGTATATGAAGAAAATTACAATTTATTGACAATTTCCTGTCAAGAATTTGGCATAACTTTAGTATTAAAATTTTCATTCAATGCACTGCATTCTCCTGTTCTTTGGGGGAAAATACTATTGAATGCTTTGCCTTACATCCTTTTCCTCCGTTCTTATATTTGTCCCTTAGCCCTAATTCTCATTTCTGGGCGTGCAAATCATCTACAAAATACATAAAACCAACCAATAAACTCAACCCACAATAAACATTTAGGCATGCAAAAGAAACGCTATCTAAGACAAAGGAAATGCTATCTAAGAAGAAAAAGAAAAAAAAAATTAAGAAATTTGGGCACAATAAACATATAGGCATGCAAAATATTTTGGCAAACAGAATCCAAAAATTAAAATTAAAAAGAAATGAGAGAGAAAGCGGGATGCCATGATGTTGGCCTCCTTTGAAGTCTTCCTTTGATAAGTTAAGTAACAAAGATTGTTTGTTTTTTTTTTTTTTTTTGGTTTGTTTGTTTGTTTTTGTTATAATGGCACAAAACCAAAACTAACCCTCTAAATTTTAGCCTTTGTCATTTCAATCATCTAACTTTAAGTTTTGTCATTTTAGTCCTCTAAGTTTCAATTGTTGTCAATTCAGTATTCCGTTAAACATCAGTTAGTAGTGTTAAGTGAGCTAAAATGACGCCGTTTTGGCTATTTTTTAAAAATGAATTTTGTAATTAAAACAAAATAAAAAATTGTTATTAGGGGAACGACGCCGTTCCCCTTAGCTGAAATCAAAACACACAAAATAGAAATCATTCCCCTTACCTAAGAAGCCCTAACTGAGAAATTTGGAGGGAAGAAGGGAGAAGTCTGGGTCTGGGTCAGCAGTAGTGTGTCCGAGATTGAGAGGCTAGGTTTGAGAGAAGTGAGATTGAGATTGAGTGAGAGAAACCGAGATTGAGAGAGAAATCGAGACTAAGAGGGAGAGAAACTAAGATTGAGATATTTCACTATGTGGACCCTAGGCTGCCGCGAAATATCTCAATCTTGATTTCTTTCACTCAATCTCGGTTTCACTTCTCTCAAACCCGGTCTCTCAATCTCGAACTCACTGCTGCCAACCCAGACCTAGACTTCTCCCTTCTTCCCCCCAAATTTCTTAGTTAGGGCTTCTCAGGCAAGAGTTGCTATATGTTATCTTTAGGGGGTTCAAATGAACCCCCTGACTTGGAAATTAAAAAATATTATATATATATATATATATAATATTTGTTTTATTAGTTTGATTTAAACTTAAAAGTATTTTTGCACCCTCGATCACAACTCAATCCAAAATCAAATAACAACACAGATCAACCCATCTAAAAACCAAAACACAGAATACTCTCACTTTCTCTCTTTGAGTTGATTTCTAATCTCATTCTCATAAATCTCATTTCATCTCTTTTTTTTTTTTATTTAACTATCTAAATCAGTATCTCTTTATTATAGATTTATATTATGTATGCGTGTGATACTGATTGTATTTGTTATTTATTTATTTTATCATAATATTATTTGTGTGAATTGTGATGTGTGTGAATGTGTGCATGCATATTATAAATATAATATAACTTTATATAATTTAAGAATTAGAAAATACAGAGCGTTTGTTACATATGTATATATTGTTAAAAAAGTAAATGATGTTTCAAGTATTTGATTAGTTAAGTAGACACTTAGTATATTATTTATGTATAATTGAATGTGGCTATATGGGTCAATAATTAATACAATGCCTATGGGTTTAGTTTTGTCATTTTGTTTAAAATATTTTTTATAAAAACAATGAAATATTTTTTTATAAAAAAAAAAATGACAAATAGGAAATAAAAACTAAATAAAAATAAAAATGTTATACAAACTTAAGAAAATAAAATGATCACACCTATCCACATTGATAATAGATAATGACATTTTTTTTTTTTTTTGATAGCCTTAGATAATGACAATTAATAATGAACTATCATATAACTATTTTAGAATATGAAAACTCTTAAAAGGAAATTGTAAAACTTCATATATTTCTTCTATAAAAAAATAATGTATTTGCATTTTTTTGTCTATAATTCGATAAATTCAAATTCTCTTTTTACTAAATTATTATTAATTTAAGTTTTTTAATGACACTTCTGCAAAACAATTCTGGAGTCACCACTATTCTAAGGTAAGGGGAACAATTTCTATTTTGTGTGTTTTGATTTTGACTAAAGGGAATGACGCCGTTCCCCTAATTGTTTCTTTTTTTTTTAATAATGATTTTTTTAATTTTAATTACAAAATTTATTTTAAAAAAGAGCCAAAACGGCGTCGTTTTGAATCATAGAAGAAACTATTTTTATTTATTTATTTATAATTTAGCTAAAATTTAGGAGTTTTTAAATCAGTAATTATACATATCTAACCATATTATATAAGCTTTACAAATTAGTAAATTTGAGGGTATTTTAGGCATCAAAATTGACGATTTCAAATAAGGGAAGTCCCTTAAATAGTAGTATAGATATCTAACCCTATTATTTAAGTTTTATAAATTGGTAAATTTGAGGGTATTTTAATCATCAAAATTGAGGATCCCAAACAGGGAAAACCCATTAATAGTAGTATAGATATAAAAAAAAAAAAAAAATGACAAAATTTTAGTTACAAAATAAACATTAGTACATATTTTGATAATCTAACCATTGAATTGCATGTTCTTTACACTTTTAATACACATGTCAAATTTTATGTCAATTAGATATTTTATATTATACGATCTATAAGCTTATATTTTATGCAAAATTTTAAAAATTGCAAAAAATAGCAATTTAAACAATTTATTGATGGAGCCATTGATCTTTAATTTTCTAAAAATTTTGCAAGTATGGAGGATATAAGAATATGATGTAATCCAATGGTGGAATTCTCAAAATTTACCTACAATAAAAAAGATATTAAGTAAGATTGTAGCCTTTAACTACAACCAATTTTGTAACTAAATTTTGTCCTAAAAAAAATGAACGGCAAATAGTAAACAACAAAAGGGACTTAGGGCATTTTATTTTGGGTTATGTTAACAGATGCCCTTAGAGTAATTGCTAATAAACCACTAGCTTCTAAGCACGCGCTCACGCGTGTGCTCAAAGGCTTTTCTATTTTTTGGGTAAGGGTTAATTTAGAACATTTATTATAATTTGGAATTACTAAATTTTCCAATCACAAAAAAACTTAAGGGTATGATGAGTATTATGTGTTAACAGGTAAAATAATTACTCATCACACCCTTAGGTTTTTTTTTTGTGATTGAAAAATATATTAATTTAGAGCATTTATTATAATTTGGAATTACTATATTTTCCAATCACAAAAAAACCTAAGGGTGTGATGAGTAATTATTTTACCTGTTAACACATAATACTCATCATACCCCTAAGTTTTTTTGTGATTGAAAAATTTAGTAATCTCAAATTATGATAAATGTTCTAAATTAACCCTTACCCAAAAAATAAAAAAGCCTCTGAACACACGCGTGAGCTCATGCTTAGAGGCTAGTATTTTATAAGGTACGTAACATTTTCTATGGAATAGTAAATTAATAAGATTTTTGTTAAAGGAAATGCTCCTAAAAAGATCTTAAAATTTAGTAACTACCCATCCACGTTGTTGTTGTTGTTGTTTTTTTTTTTTTTTTTTTTTTTTTTTTTTCAAATTTTATGTATGACAGTTGTCATTTTTTGTCTAATCCTAAAATGTAGTATTTTTAAGCCTAAAATTTAGTCATTTACTACACATCCATAACATAAGTAAATAAAAAGTTTAAATTGAAAATTTTATGGCAAGAGGTACACGTTAATTGTATAAAACCACAATTGTATTTTGAGATTTTTTTTTAATAAAGTATTAAATGGTGCTTTAACCTTAACAAAAGGCTAATACAATTGGGAATTAAAGATTAAAAGTATCTAGAAAAAAAATTGTATAAAAACTTCATGATTGTTTGTTAAGAAGGAAAAAAAAAATACTATAAAGTATTATTAAAGGTGGTTTAACAAAAACCCAATAGGAATAATAATGAACTTTTATTTTAATTCGTTAATGCTGTTCTTCTAAATTTTTTATTGAACAAAAGTACACTAAATGTAGTTTAAGTTCATAGCAGTAGGAATAGCATCCAAATTCAAGTTTAAGTTCAAATTCACATTTTCCTCCTTTTTTTTAAAATTTTTTTTTTAAATCTCTTCCATATTTTGGGGAAAAAAAAAAAAAAACTTCTACAATAAAACTGCTACTATAACTTCTCCATCCATATCCTTATATTTAGGCACTAACATATCTGATTTTGAAAGAAAATAAAAGGCTAAATTTTAGGGAAATTTAAAAGATTAAGGTGGGGAATTGGTGTGACCCTATCCTTAGTTACTACACTTTTAAAAAAATTCCATGTTCTATCCATGTTTTTTCTTTGTCAAATTCAAATTTAAAAATAAAACAGTTTTTTTAGAAAGTAAATAGGACGTTTTTCTAGATAGTTTGAAATGCGGAGTAGGATTTTTTTTTTTTTTTTTTTTTTTTTTTTTTTTTTTCACGTTAGTAAGTAATTATTACAAAATTTTCTTTTTTTTGCTCTCTCTTTCTCTCACGTTAATATGTTAATAGTTCTCATGGGATACTTACCCATATTTTAAAAAGTCAGAACCAAAAAAATGAACACATCCCATGCACGCATACACTAATTTTTGGTACGTACGTATTTGTTTTTATGTTGTTCTTTTTTTCAACTTTTATTTACGGCAGTTATCATTTTTTGTCTAATCCTAAAATTTAGACATTTACTACACATCCATAACATAAGTAAATAAAAGCTTAAATTTCAAATTTTATGGCAGGAGATACAAGTTTCTTTTGGTGTTGTTGTTCTTTTAAAAAAAATTTAATAACATTTATCAATTTTTGTTTAATCCAAAAATTTAATTTTTTAGTCCTAAAAGTTAGCCAGTTACTATATATCTATAACAGAAGTTAAAAATAGTTTAAATTTCAAATATATCAACAACATCAATAACCTTTAAAACTGAGAAAAAGGTACATAACATTTTTTATGAAGTAGTAAATTAATACTTATGGAAAAAAATTTAAATTGAATTTGACATAGAATTATACAAATGATAAATATAGTTTCTATTACAAAAGAAATTTTTTTACAACAATTTCTTAGATAACAACCACTTTATGTGAGGTTAATACATATAATAATTCTTGTAAAGTCTCTCACCCGAACTTATCTAATATTCCATTCCAATGACTCCTCAATGCAATCCAAAAAATTTGTGCGTATGTGAACCTGAGAGAGATAAAAGAATTAGGGTTAAACCAAGTATTTAAAAAAAAAAAAAAAAAACTTTAATCAACAAACCAAAGTTAGCGTGCATGTTATTAAAGATAATAGCATAAGTTTGTTAGAGGTTGTGTTTGATTTAAATTTTGATGAGGTCATTTTTCCTGAAAATCCTATTAAAATTGTTCAGAATAAAGATAAAAGTTTTTTAGAATTTAACTCTATCGTTGTCTCTTTAAAATCTTATCACCACATCATCATCAATACAATGATAAAGTATATGAAGGAACCATTCATTTGAAAATTACATTTAAAAAAAGAAAAAAGAAAAGAAAAGAAAAGAAAAGGGAGTTAACGTGACACATATAAAAAAGAAAAAAAGAAGAAGAAGTAGAACTCAAGGTTGCTACATACGTAAAAAAAAAAAAAAAAAAAAAAATAATGCCAAAAACATATACAATGATGGTAAAAAAAAAAAAAAAACTTTCTTAAAAAAAAAAGGAAAAAAAAAAAGAAGAAGTGAGGGAGGAGAAGGAAATAGTAATTGATCATTTATATTTTGATCATTAATCAGGGAGTATTGTGGTAACTATTTTTATTTCAATTCAAAAATTTTAAATAAAATGTAAACAAAGGCTACTCCCAAAGCGTACGTGAGTTTGTGGGTCTTAAAGTGTAAAAATTTTAATTTACATATTTATCCCTGTTAGTTGAAAACTTGTAAGTGAGTATGATAAGGGTATTTTAGGCATAAAAAATGAGGAATCCAAATAGGGGAAGCCCCTTAGAGCTAAACTAAATGTCTTCAATCTGAAGAAGAATGAAAGATAGAAACTGCAAAGTGTACGTGAGTTTGTGGGTCTTAAAGTGTAAAAATTTTAATTTACATATTTATTCCTGTTAGTTGAAAACTTGTAAGTGAGTATGATGATGGTATTTTAAGCATAAAAAATGAGGAATCCAAACAGGGAAAGCCCCTTTAAATAGTAACTAGCCTTTGAGCACGCGCTCACGTGCGTGCTCAGAGGCTCTTCTATTTTTTGGGTAAGGGTTAATTTAGAGCATTTATTATAATTTGGGATTACTACATTTTCCAATCACCAAAAAAAAACCTAGGGGTGTGATGAAAAATTATTTCACCACACATAATACTCATCACACCCCTAAGTTTTTTTTTTGTGATTGGAAAATGTAGTAATCCCAAATTATAATAAATGCTATAAATTAACCCTTACCCAAAAAATAGAAGAGCCTCTGAGACTCTCAGAGGCTAGTTCTTCTTAATCTTTTAGATCAACCTGATGGAAAATTTAAAAAAAAAAACTCATAAAAAAAAAAGAATTACAATTTTTTTTCCTCACGAAATCCAACAAAGAATATAAGTCAACAACAATAGATGAAGATATAAAAATAAAAGAAATAAGAAATTAGATGTCTCATACTCCTTTGCATTCATCGGGGCTCTTTAATAAGGGCTTATGTAATATTGTGTCTCCGATTCATCACCATCGTCAACTATTTCGCAATCAATCTAATCACTCAATGATAATCTCTTTCAATATGCGTCTTCTCTCTATCAAAATACATAAAAAAAAAAATAAATAAATAAATAAGCTTTAAAAAATTATATCAATATGACTCAAGAAATAAATATTAAAAAAAAAACTAAAAATGAAATTGAAAGTAAGAGAGCGTGAGAGGAAAGAGAGTTACCTAATTGTGATTTGTGAGAGGGTGGATTAATTGTCGAGCACCATTTAATCTCTTTCAAAATGTGTCTTTTTGAATTCTCCCTGTCAAAATGCATCAATAAAAATATCCTTAAGAAAAATGCATCAACTTTAATAACTATAAGAAAATTTTATCAAAATGACTAAAGAAAAAAAAAAAACCTGAAAATGAAATTGAAAGGAAGAGAGTGCAAGAGGAGAGAGAGTTACCTAATTGTGATTTGTGAGAGGGTGGATTAATTGTAGAGCACCATTTAATCTCTTTCAAAATGTGTCTTTTTGAATTCTTCCTGTCAAAATGCATCAATAAAAAATATCCTTAAGAAAAATGCATCAACCAAAAATAACTATAAGAAAATTTTATCAAAATGACTAAAGAAAAAAAAAACCTGAAAATGAAATTGAAAGGAAGAGAGTGCAAGAGGAGAGAGAGTTACCTAATTCTGATTTGTGAGAGGGTGGATTAACTATGGAGTACCATTTTTCTCTTTTTTTCAAATTAATCAGTTTTGGCACTTTCTATTGAAAAAAATGATGAATATAAATGGTCAGTTTTTAGTAGTTATCTTAAATAATAACTACTGAGTTTAGTGGGAGGTGAAAGAGAGGGAAATGGATAAATGAATTAGTAGGATAAAAGAGAGGGAAACTGAGAAGTTTTAATTATTATTATTTTTTTTTTTCGGATAGGATATTGCAGACATTTGAATACTGGTGAGGTGAACAGCCTTTTTCTTTTTCTTTTTTCTTTTTTAACTTTTATACGTGATGCAGTAGGTTTTTGGTGGAATGTTTGTTATTATTAGCAAGAATTTCGGTTTTTTTTTTTTTTTTTTTTTTTTTTTTTTTTTTTTTTTAATTTGGTAGTGTTTGACATTGAGCCTATTTCTAAAAAATGCTAAATTTTAGGGAATAAAAAGATGAACGTGAAGAAAAAAATTCCAAATTTTAGGAGTGCTTTGTTTGTCTATTTTACCAAATTATCTTTTAGTTTTGTCTCTACTTAAACCTAGGAAAATAGGAGTATTTTGGAACTAAAAAAATCCGGTCCAAACAGGTGCAGTCCTTTAAATAGTAGTATAAATATAAATAATAAAAAAAGTTTTGATAACACTTTTATAAAAAATATAAAAATCTCTCAACAACCTTGTAGATACTATAAATACTCGGATCCGTGTAAATACTCGCTAGTCCGTGTGAGTCTCTATCGTCACCAATTCCCAACCCTAACCCTAACCCTAATTCCCAAACCTTTCAATATCTCTATCTCTCGCATCCAACCTAATCTCAAAGAAAAAAAAGGAAAACGCTATGGATCCTATGGAGGAGGAGGTGGAGGAGAATATAGGTTGGGGGAGTTTAGATGATCTTGACGGTGAATATGAGATCTGTATCTGTGCGCAAAAATTGATCGATGAAGTGAGGTGTTATACCATTAAGGTCCCAGAACGTGAGGCCCGTCCTCCTCTTTTACACTTTCTCGCACGTCCAGCTGCTCCACTCAACTCGTTAATTCACGGAGTAAAAGTAAAGGATATCAGCAACTTCACCCCAAAGAATCTCACTCCGTTTTCAGTGGCCACTCCCAAGGAACCTTGCAGCTCTAGATACTTCGCACTGTTAAACAACCATCTGTATGCTGCTGGTGGCTATCTAAAGACCCCTACGTCTGAACTTGGAGATGTTATAGGCCCCGAAGACTACTGCCCTCTGAATGATATCTATATGCCCAGTAGGTTTGTCTGGACCCTTGACCTTACATGTCCTGATCTGGGATGGAAGCAGCTCGGTGAGCCCATGAAAAACCGCAGAAAAGACCCTCAGACCATTGTTGTAGACGGCAAGCTCTATGTTTTTGGCGGTTTATATGGTTTCGAACCCATACTCGAAGATCGTTCCTCCGGCCGTGGATGGATGGAGGTTTATGACCCCATTTTGGAAACCTGGGAAAGCCTACCAAACCCACCCTGCTCTGATATCAGAAGCAAATTCGATGAAATTGTTTACGCTCATTTGGAGTCGGAGAAAGACAAACACGAGATTATGGTGGTTGATCTGAGCAATAGCAGAGAAAACAACATGCGAGCTGATTTTTTAAAATACAATGTTGTGTCTTCTAGATGGGAAACTTGGCTTCAGCAGCATTGGGCGGTAGCTAGCTCAGATATTCTATTTGGAAGGGCTGTAGTTGTTGATCATACTAAGGCCTATTGGGCTTCCATCGAATCTATGACGAATATGAATGCATGCTCTATCTATGGATTTGATTTAGAATCGAAATCGTGGGCTTGTCAAAGGCTCAACCTTACACCATTTTTGGGGGATTCTGAATATTTCTGTTGGATTATGCCTGGTCTTCTCCACTTATCCGATCACAAATTCTGCCTTCTGTTGAGCTCCAACAAGCGAGCCAAAAAGACTTCTAATTTTCTTTATTGTTTCGTACTTGACCTCTCTGCATTTTTTCACACCAATGATCAGTACGCAGACGAGCCTCCTCTATATGTTCTATCCATTCAGAAGTACTCACTGGATGCCAAAATAGATTTGTTGGACTGCATGATTACGTAGGTTTCCTACTCTCTCACACGCACACACAATTAGTTCTAGCTAGCTATCATCTTTTGCCCTTTAATGTAGGAATTGCTAATCATTTATGTGTGCCTGTAAAACTTGCAGCAATCATGGAACTCAACCACCAAAGAAGAAGAAACCAAAGACATCAGAGGAACCGAAGATTATTAAGATAAGGGCTTGCTCAGAGTACTAAAAAAAGGTATTCTTTATTCAATCCTGCAGTATTGGAACATAGATGAAGGACTCAACTCTATGTTATATGTTATATGATCGTTTTGATTAAAGGCTTTCTTAGTATTGTGTAATTATGTATTTTTCCTGCTTTTGAACTTGCCACCTTGCTAGTTGTTCTGTTTTATGAAAATCCTGTGTGACTAGACTACTCAAATTTTCTTCATAAAATCTATGGATATTGATTGTTAGAAACCAAATTATCAATTGGAATTTAAAATGGCAATCGGTTTTTGGCCCTAGCTTGTTCAGAAGCCTTTGGTCCAGACTCAGAGCAGGTTGGATGTGTCTAAAAAGCATTGAGATGCTGAAGTAGCGCTTTTTATTTGTTTAATTTAAATTTTTTGGCTAGATATAATTTGGGTTAATGTTAAAATAATAGTAGATCAATTTCTTTGTTTAGGTTGCCTACAATTACCCCAAAAGAGGTTATTTTTAATAGCATTTAGTAACCTTTGGAATCCTAATCCTTCATCTGTTATATAAAAGTAAAATCTTGACCATCTAACTATGTTGAAAGTCACATTTAAGTCCCATGACTATAAAATGCAAAAGACGTAACAATAAACAAAGCATAACATTGACAATTAAAACCCTAGTCTTATAGCAGGTATGCTCTTGGGCATGGGGCATGTGGCATGAGCTTAAAAAAAAAAAAAAAATCGAGGCGAGGCCAAAGGGCTTTTCTTTAGAAAGTTTCCTATATTAAATATTTAGAAAAAAAAGGTTTTAGGATGAACAAAATGGACGCTGGACTGGTAGGAATTTTTTTCTCTGGCTTAGATGCTCCTCCGTGATTTTTGCCCCATGTTTTACGTGGTTATTTAGTTAAATATGAAATATTGCTTTCTTATTTTAAATTCTTAATTTAGTTAGAACATTTTGGTGTAAAGTATTTCCCATCGTACTTATTTTTTGCTATACCAAAACTAATCTTACAGTTGTATTGATGCAGTCACAAATATTAAACCTTGTAATGATTGTAGTTTAAGTTTCTTATAATAATTACAAACTAATTACCACCATTGACCCATTGGATTAACTGAAATGTTATTTTTTGATGACATGAGTTGTTTGATTATCCTGGTATGTGTTTAAATATTCATTATAATTGATTTTTCTTGCATTTGATTTATGTAGTATTTTTTAAAAATGTTTTTTGTTTAAAGGGATGAGTGTTCTTGTTCAAGAAAGGGTTGCAATTAATTTCAAAGATGGTTATTATATGTTATATGTATGTGATATAAACGCTTTGCTTTTGCTGTTTGTATTCTGTATTTTGTGCAATTAGATAGTCCTTGATTAAGTACTTAAACTTGTGGTTGTGTAATTATATAGCCCCTAATGAAGGAATTGAACTTCTTGGCTTATTTAAAATCATTATGGATATCAAGTGATGTAAGGCTACATTGAAATGAATTCGAAGCTATCTTTATTTAGTAGTTTAATTACGTTTTCAATGGTTTTTATTTTTTTGGCAAGTACTATTTCAACATTTACATTTTGAAGTCATATTGTATTGTTTATGAATAACTATCTGTTCACCTTATTTTCCCCCAGTTAGAGTTTTCTTCCATGTTTTGGGGCACCCCTGAATCAATAACTGTATTACTTAAGCAAGCGTGTGAATTTTACGTACGATGAATCGAACCACTGCATTGTGAATGGATAAGTTCTTGTAGGGTCACATTTTATTTTTAGGCCTTGGTGAGTCCAATACAATGAATTTATAGAGAGTAGGCCAAAGAGCTGAGCTTTGGTGTGTGAATGACGACCGTCAAGGTATTCACCGTGGGCCAAGTTTAACAGAGAGAATTTGTCCTCGGCAGAATCCGAGGAGTTTTCCTGATGCTTCCGATGTGTTGGGGGTTCCACCCTCCCTTTTGTTTCTCTTTACTCCCCTTTTATAGTCGTTTTCCTCCTTTTAACTGGGGTCCCCATGATAGGAACTTGTCCCATCCGCCCCTACCTCCAGCTGTTGGGAGTGGTTGTAAGAGCAGAGAAGTATGATCGTGTCAGGCACAGGGCACTGAATACAATAAAGGCTGCCTTCCCTTACACGCTTTCGTTCTATCTGTTGTCTTTCTCCACTTTCGTGCTTTCCCTGCCCTGTGGAGCGGTCTGGAGTCTCGCCCCTGATGGTCTGTTACCTCTTTTACCCTCGAACATATCCATCCGAGGAGGATTTTTCCATTGCCGAGGAGGGGTTTTTCCATGGACTGAGCCCCTGGCCCAGTATAGATATTGAAATGGGCCTATTGGTCTTTTCCCCCCCACAATTCTCATCATGTTAAGTTTATGCCTTAGTATCTATAATTGTGAATGTTTGTAGTTTGATTTGATTATGTACATGTTTGTGATAATTTGATCTGTATGAACTTTTATTTCGATGTAAATTAGTATTATTAGGATTGGATCGATTGAATTCTTGCGATATGACTCTGTTTGTGATGATTTGCCTTGGTTTAATTTCAATTGAGATGACTTACTTTGAGATCATACAATTTAACTTAGTTAATTCAAAGTGGGTTGTTTAACTTAGTCATATTATCTTAGGATTTATCATTCCCTTTAGTTCTTAACTTGTGCATATTTTAACCAGTTTAAGTTAGGCATTTTCAGACCCCTCATACCCTTATCTATGAAGTAAGATAAGCATAGCGAACTGAAAATAGTGCCTTGAGAACCATCTCGAGGCAACAATAATCCCTTTTTTTTTTTTTTTTTTTTTTTTTTTTTTTTACAGTACCTAGGCTCCAAATAAAATAAGGATCCTGAGTCTTATACTTGTTTTTGGTGGACTAGGCTTGGTTCACTGCAGCTATGTTGGGTTGATTACGAACCAAGTTGTGCACAAAGACATGGGCTCTAAAACACATACACATTCATACATACAAAAAAAAAAATATATATATATATATATATATATATGTGTGTGTGTGTGTGTGTGTGTGTGTGTGTGTGTGTGTGTGTGTGTGTATTGTATAGTAAAGAACAGCAAAGGGATAGTAAAGGCAAATAAAAAGCGTTAGAGATCCTCAGAATGATGAATAATATTTCATTATTTCTTGTTCTTTTTAGTACATTAGGTCCTTTCTCCACTGGGATATATTACAAAGTCAAAATAAGTTCAAAAGTCACAGACTTAGATAGTTCTTTTAGGCTTCTAAGACTTGTGAGATTTGAATTCCTTTGAATCCAAATGTATCCTCTAGTGTTTGTCTCAGGATCTCTCATGGAGTTTTCCCTCTTTTCTCCCCTTTTGAATTTTAAAGGAGTTTTTCAAAGGATCTTTTCTCTCTGATTCACTGTTGCTGAATGATTTTTTACTATTGACTCACTCTCCTTTTATAGTGCTCTCCTAGGGTTTTTGGTATACCACTGCCTCCCTCCATTTGTTGCCCTGGGTATCAAAACTAATGTTGCGTCAGCAACATTGGTAGCTGGTCCCTTCCTTATTTTCTCATTATTTTCCCCTTTTGAGGGTTCCCCCCCGAAAGTCCCTAGCTGACCTTCCTTTTTTGGGAGGTCCTAAGGGCTGACTTTTAATTCTTTTTTTTTCCAAAGCTTCTAGATGTTACTTTTCAGACCCACTTTTGGCTGCTTTTACATTTTGTCATTTTCTCTAAATGGGCGGATTCCTTTCTGTTAAGCTGAAAGATCCTCAACCACCTTCCTTCATGGTCCATCTCTTTGTGTTCCCCGAGGTACTAGATTTCTTTTCATGAAGTATTGATTCTTAAGTCATCTGCCTTTTTCTGCATCGTGAGGCGGCTAATGAGACATATCCACCCTCGTTCTTTGTGTTCATGGGCATGCTCCCTTGAGCTGTCTCAATCCTAGCTGGTCTCCTGCCCCATATCTTAAGGATCCCAAGTTTTTGGGAATCTTCAGGTATTCTAGTTCAGTTTTCTTTCTGAGTTTCCAAGCAATTTTCTCTTATAAGGGCTGGGTTGAGCTTCCTTTTTTCATTGTTTCATAAGGTCCAAAGCTTATCCATTCCCTTCCTACTTATTTTAAGTAGTCCTTAATTGGCGAGTTTGGGCCTTATCCCGTCCTTGAAAGCCCAAATGGTTCTAAAATTTCAATTTTGTATTGTTTTGGACCTTGATACAATATTGTGATATTTTGGACCTCAACAAGGATTTAGGTTGGTTTGATTTATTCCTTTTATTTATGGATTTAAAATGTTACATGAATTGATTTTATGAAAGGAAAATTATTAATGTTACTTTTGAGGAAAATAAGATTACGTTACTTTGGCAAAAAGTAACAATCATCCATCAGTACAGAAAGTATGTATTTTTTTGGGGGGGGGGGGGGGGGGGGGGGGTTGGGGTGGATGGTATGTATATTAGTGATAGGCTATTAAAGTAAATCAATGAATTTACCAACTTTATTTGTATATGATTCAAGTGAATTGCCATATCTCACAAACTCACAATAAAAAATAGTTATGACTTATGTGATCGTGGAGTTCTGGCAAATCAGAGAATTTTGTTGTGACATAAATTAAAGATGGTTGAGCAAGCATACTTGGTTGAGCAAGCATACTTTATATCTTTAAAAATTAAGCAAGCCCATTAAAACTGATTTTTTGGGTCTTTAATTATAATGATCGATTTCTCATGGTCATTTTCTTTCCCCTCGATGCCTTAATGTCATAAAATTCACCATGTACTAGTTAAATTCATTTAAAATTAGGAAATAGTAATGAATGCTCTAAGGACATTTGCTAATGAGCCATTTTAGGAAATGTTTTATGAAAAAAAAAAAATTAATGTTTTGATAGTTTTTTCTATTTCTAATAAAAGTTGTGTTAATTTTTTTCTAAAATAGTTTATTAACAATTGTTCTAAGAGCATCCATTAACATGACCTTTAAAATAATGTCTCCTTTCGATGCATCATTTGCAACTAATAATTATTTTATGCATTCCAAAATATGTATCTATCATTTGGTATTCACACCTATGAGACCTATATACCAGACACATATAAGGCTTTAACCAAAACATTGAAAAAAATGAGGAATTTGAAAATCATTATACCCATGCAGAAAAGAGTGGGTCCTCATAAAAGAAACAAACAAAAAAACAATTTACACACTTTAAAGTTTTATTTTTTTATTTTTTTAATACCCTATACAAAATGGAAAATAAAAAATAACCCGAAAATAAAGAAAGAAAATCAAAATATATGTTATATGTATGTTGAGTTACTGAGAAAACACCTAGTGTTTAAAAAAAAAAAGGCGTTAAAAACACTGGAAGCTCTTATAACACACATTTGAGTACCGTTGAAAACTCTTTTTTTTTTTTTTTTTTTTTTTGAGAATCCAATCTGTAATGTCTTATTAAATCAAGAAGAAGGCATATCTGCCAATACAAAAGTGTTGATATCTGGTGGAATAGACTCCATCCAGACAGTTAAATTAGAACTAAATCTAACTTTTTTTGCTAAAGCATCAACTACAGAATTTCTTTTCCTATAGGTATGAGAGAAACTAGAGCTCTTCAAGGAATTGACATAGAACATAGTGTCTTTAAAGAGATGACCATAAGCAGATTGAAGCATATCATCTTTTTGAAGAGATTTGATGACAGTTTCCGAGTCTCCTTCTAAAATGGACTCATGGAGACCTACTTTGTGGACAAAAATGGCAGCACGCCTTTCTGCTAGTAACTCCAAATAGGTAACTGAAAACTCTTGTACAAAGAGATGGGAAAACATCAATCTATCTATAATATATAATAAAAGTTGGATCCCACAACTATTGGATACATATAGTAGTGACATGTTTCTTTCTTAATCTATACTACAATGACATATGTTGACTTCCTATATTTATTTGTTAAAAGGGCAAGAGCTTTGCACCTTAAGTGTGGTGATAGTAATACACGTTTTTTCCATAATAAAGCCTCTAAGAGATTTTGACGCAATAGGATAGTGGGATTGCTTGATGATACAAACTCTTGGTGCACAAATAATGCTCAAGTGGCAGACATCATAGTTGGTTTTTATACAAGGTTGTTCACATCCGAAAGGCCAGCCAACGCCCATGGTATTTTGGAAGTGATACAACCCTTAGTCACTGAGGATATGAATACCAACCTGACTAGAGACTTTACTAAACAAGATGTTGATCTTGCCTTGAAGGAGATGGCCCCACTTAAGGCTCCAGGACCCGATGGTATGTCCCCTCTTTTCTTTCAATCTTTTTGGCCCTTGATTGATGATGATGTCTCTAAAGCTGTCCTGGATTGTTTAAATTTCTGTCACATTCCAAAAGAGTTTAATTACACTTATGTTACTCTTATTCCCAAAGTGAAGAATCCTAAATTTTTTTTTTTTGAGTTTAGACCAATAAGTTTTTGCAATGTAATTTATAAATTGATTTCAAAGGTTCTAGCTAATCGTTTGAAACCTTTGCTGCCATTTATTGTTTCTGAAAATCAAAGTGCTTTCGAAGCTGGGCAGGTGATCACAGATAATATCCTTATGGCATTCGAAACTTTACATTGCATGAAAACTAAGCAAAATGGTTCTACAGGTTTTATGGCTCTTAAGCTTGACATGAGCAAGGCTTATGATCGAGTCGAATGGTCTTTCTTGGAATGCTTGTTGAGAAAAATGGGTTTTTATAGTAGATGGGTTGATCTTATGATGGAGTGTATTACTACTGTCTCTTACTCCATTTTGATTAAGGGGAGCCTTCACAAACCATCCACCTTAGTAGAGGATTAAGACAAGGGGACCTTCTATCTCCTTACCTCTTCCTTCTCTGCACTGAGGGTTTACATGGTTTAATTTCTAAAGCAGCTACTTCTGGTGATATTAGAGGCATATCTATCTGCAGGAATGGCCCTAGATTAACCCATTTATTTTTTGCAGATGATAGCTTGCTTTTCTGCAGAACATCAGTCTAGGAATGTACACACATCCAAAACCTTCTTGCTACTTATGAAGAAGCTTCTAGACAAAAGCTGAATAGAGAGAAAACCACATTGTTTTTCAGTAAAAACACGGACAGTGAGGTCCAAGACTCCATTAAAGATCTGCTTGGGGTACTTGAGATTAAACAGTATGAAAAATACTTAGGCTTATCATCTTTTGTGGGTAGGTGTAAGAAAGCAAGCTTGGCCTACATTACAGATCGGATATGGTCTAAGCTCCAAGGGTGGAAAGAGAAGCTTCTATCCCAAGCTGGTAGGGAAGTTCTTTTAAAGGCAGTGGTACAAGCAATCCCCGCTTACTCTATGAGTTGTTTTAAACTTCCCACTACACTTTGTCACGAGATAGAGATTATGATTAGAAAATTTTGGTGGGGCCAACGTGGTACTAGGAGGCGTATTCATTGGGTAAAATGGCATACTTTGTGTAGGCCAAAAGCTATTGGAGGCATGGGTTTTAGGGAGCTCCAAAAATTTAACGACGCCATGTTAGCTAAAGTTTGGCACCTATTACAAAATCATGACTCTATTTTTCAGGTTTTTAAAATCATAATTCTTCCCACATGGGTCAATTTTTGATGCCAAAGAAAATAAATGGTCTTTTGCTTGGAAGAGTATGTTGAAGGGAATAGAACTCATTAAACGTGGATTGAAATGGAGGATTGGGAATGGTTCTCAGGTGCATATTTTCCAAGATGCCTAGCTGCCTGGGTCCTGGCAAGGCAAAGTTCTCTCCCCTGCCACAGAAAGCCATGCAAATGCCATTGTCTCTAGCTTAATAAACCATGTAGATAGGTGCTGGAAGGTGGCAGAGATTGATAGCTTATTTCTACCCAAAGTGGCAGCAACCATTAAGGCCATTCCCCTTTGCTTGTTTGATCGGGATGACCTTCCTTTCTGGCCTTACACCCATGATGGAGTTTTCTCGGTCAAGTCGGGTTATCGTCTTTTGATGGAACAAGACCATCCGAAGCAGCTATACACATCTAATGGTGGGGTAAACTCAAATGTTTGGAAAGCTATGTGGCATCTGCATGTTCCAAACCAGGTTAAATCTCTGCCTGGTTCGAAGACAAATCTTGACTACACGAGTTAACTTGGTTCGAAGACAAATCTTGACCAAAGCTGTGTGTTCGGATTGCAAGGTACAGCCAGAGGACACATTGCATGCCCTTTGGTCTTGCCCGAATCTAAAGGATATGTGGTAAGTGCACTTTAGCAAGCTGTTAACAGAAACAGGTACCTGCTCCAGTTTCTTCGAGATTCTTGAACGTGCTTTGGAAGAAAAGTCCTCATCTGATCTTTTTGCTATGATGATCTCTGAAGTTTGGCAACGTCGAAACAATGTCCGAGTAGGTGAGCCTGCGTTGCCACTCAATCAGATTCCTCCTAAGGCGTATGGTGCTCTCCAAGAATTTCAACAACTACACCCCACTCATACTAAAATTCCAAGGACAGCTCGTGGAGTAAAATGGAGGCCTCCTAGTGCGCCATGTGTGAAGGCGAACTTTGACGGCGCAATTTTCTCACAAGACGGACTAGCTGGCATCGATGTGATAATCCGGAATGAACAGGGATGAGTTATGGCTGCTCTCTCACAACAAAAATTCCATCACTTGCTTCGGGGAAATGGTGGAAGTGTTAGCTACTCGCCGGGCTTTGGTGTTTTCTAAGGAACTCGGGTTTGACAAGGTGGTTGTGGAAGGTGCCTCTGAAATAGTTATTATTGCTATTCTTGGTGACTACATGGACTACTCTTATATGGGTCATGTACTGCAAGATATTAAGTTTATGTTTTCTAGCTTTTCCTTTATTTCAATTAAGCACATTCATAGAGAAGGGAACTGTGTTGCCCATAGACTTGCTAGAAAGGTTGCCAGAAGTCCTTTTCTTGTCTGGATGGAGTCTGTTCCTCAAGATGTTCTTGATGTTTACCAACTTGATCTTTTAAGGCTGCAATAATATGCTCTTTACCCCGCTGGGGATTTTTCTAAAAAAAAATATATATATATATATATATATTTTTTTTTTTTGTATTATATGGACAGATAATGCCGTGTGTCAAATAATTATTTGTACATGTCAATATGTTTGCCAAGTGTCAATAATAATTTACAAATTTGAATAAAATAAATGTATTTCTTTAATATGGTATTTATGTTCATGTTTTAAATTTTATTTATGAGCACTAATTCTTAATTTGTTATTTGCCTCTTAATTTTCCTAACCATTACCTTCCAATGGCTATTCAAGTGAGAGATTTAAAAACAAAGGATTAGCTTTTATTTTTCCTCTTCTCTTATGGTGTTGGTGTCGCGTTGGATTTGAATCATTTGATGAGTCATGGTTAACCAAGCATATTTAGCATCTGCCACATTAAAGAGCATTCCCATCAGCTCTCTTAAAAAAAATGCCATTTTGACACACCAAAAATCAACTTAATCATTTTAGCACATCATTTTACAACATACCATTTATCAAATGTTCTATACTTCAATTCTATACATTAATATAATATTTACTATACATTAAAATAATATATTGCCTCCTCCCTATCCCTATCACTATCTTCATCATCATCACCAACAGCCACCATCGGCACAAACACCGACGGCCACCACCGGCAACAACACCGACGGTCACCAACGCCACCTCAAAAAAAAAAAAAAAAAAAAAAAAAAAAAAACACAAACAAAGAGAACAAACCGGCACAAACCCACATCCCAACCCCACCACCGGCATAAACCCACATCCATCACCGGCACAAACCCACACCACCACCGGACATCCACCACCGGCACAAACCCACATCCACCAACGCCACCTCAAAAAAAAAAAAAAAAAACACAACCAGAGAGACCAAACCAAACAAACCCACATCCTTCACCGGCACAAACCCACATCCACCAAATCAAACAAACCCACATCCCAAATCCACCGAATCAATTATAAAATTCAACAAACCGCATCCCATCCACCAAATCAAATAAACCCACATCCCAAACCGCCTCCGTCGCCGTCGCTGATGGAAGTTTTCACTTCCGGCCACCGTGTCCTTCACACTGGAGTTCCTCTTCATCGTAAAGTGGGTCGTGATCAGTGGCGAGCCGGGCGGTCTCTGTCTCTCGGCGTGGCAAGATCGGCGTGGCGAGATCAACGATGGCGAGATCGGCTTGGTGAGATCGGCGATGGCGAGAGGGCGAGGCGAGAGGGCCAGAACAGAGAGAGTGAGAGATGTAGACGGAGAGACATGCCAGAACAGAGAGAGCGAGAGATGTAGACGGAGAGACATGCCAGAATAGAGAGAGTGAGAGATGTAGATGGAGAGACATGCCAGAACAGAGAGAGCGAGAGATGTAGACGGAGAGACATGAGAGACATTTGATAGGAGGAGAGAGAAAAAATGAATTAAATAAGCCAAATAGTGTTTAGCATTTATCTCCGTATCGTCTCATATTTGAGACAGTATTGTAGCCATGTCTCAAATTTTTTGAGATTTGGAAGAGCTGATGAGGGATGGTTTTTGGTGTTTGGTGTGCCAAATGCCAAATATTTGGCATTTGACACACCTGATGAGAGTGCTCTAATTGTCTTTAGCAGTTATGTTTATACTCATAATAATTACCAAACACCAAAGACATCTATTTCTATTCAATTTCCCTACTTGACAAGATATGCTGGTTTATCTTCCTAGAAATGCTTCATATTTTTTTATAAGTTAAAAAGCGTCTCCATGTTATGTATATATATATTTGTCTTCTCTTTGGTTATTGGAAAGGATCATGGCAAAGTGAAAGAAAGATACTTTAATTAGTCTTTGAGCGGTTCAATAGCTATTACTTTAAAACTGTACGTTGTTGTACTCCTCTTTAAGACTACGTACAATTGATTCCATGTAATGACTTATTTGCAGGCATGGCTAAGATTACAAAATTTTTTCTTGAACCTTAGCCCATATGGATTTGTACTTGCTTCGAAATTAATTCAAATCAATGCCAAATATGTTTATACATATTTTAATTAGTCCTAGACTACATATTTGTATTTGTCTTCTCTTTGGTTCTTGAACCTTAGCCCATATGGTTATACATACATACATACATAAATATATATATAACACTAATTTGATGGAGTGTGAGAGTGTTCAGGATCAAGGCTGGCTCAATAGGTGATGCAATTGCCTAAGGCCCCAAATAAAAGAAAGCCCCCACTTGTAAAAAAAAATTATATATATAATATATTTATCTATATAATTTAATTAAAAAAATTTTAAGTACTTTTATTAGTCAATAAAATGCATTAAAAAGACCCCATTGTATCCTAAAATGCAGAAGATTAAAAAGGGAAAACAACAAAAATAGTCAAACATCAGCTAACAAAATTAAATTTTAGAAGACAAATTTATTAACTCATTATTGAAATATGTTAATGTAGGGGCAAGGGCCCAAGATCGTATATTGGGCCTTGGGTTTTATCCAGGGATATAAATTGGTCCGAGGAGAAACAAATAATTATTAGATATTCCTAGACTAGGTCTTGTAAGCAAAGAGCAAATGAAAGGTTATCCGAGGAGTACATCCTCCTCGGACCTAATATATACGGTTCAAAACCTATAATCCAGCAATTAAAGTGACCTTCTAGGAAGCTTCAATGACATGGATGTGCTTCATAGGCATATGGGGAGGAAGAAAACCCAAAAATATCTAAGGGAAGGCAATACCACCGCATTAAATACACTGTAGCCACTTTTATGACTGTATTTATGTGGAGAAGATCTCTGAACAGTACTACCTTGGCAACCGCAACTCACTGAGAGCTAAAGAGGGTGTCTGATGGGACAAGTACTCAAGTAGAGGTTTGGATGATCAACAAGTGGAGGGTGAAGATGATTCAAAGGACTATAACAATCTAAACCATCCCAGTATCCAGGAGGGATCATCATACACCGGTCTGGCCTCCTTGGATTGAAAGTACGGCGATATCAGCATCCTTTATTTGTGTCTGATTGTCATGTAATTCAAGGCTAGCCATTGTCCAAACTCATTCTGACCTAGTTCTTTGAGTCATTTACTACAAATTCATTGTGTTGGGCTCATTGAGTTGGGCTCATTGAGTTAAGAACCCATAGGTTTTGGGCTTGGGCCACAAATCGTGACCCTACAATTAAAATCAAAATTGATACTAGAAAAATTCATTAATAATACAACGTAATTGTCTTGAAATATGCTAAAATAGAGATTATAAATTTCAAAAATAAAAGAAAAAACTCTCATCTCTCTATCTCTCTGCCTCTCCATCTATATTCTTACCCTTTTAGTTTCAAATAAAAAAAATATATTCTTACCTTTTTTTTCTTCATCTTGATTCTTGATATTTTTCTATAAACTCAATCTAGCTTGAAACCTTTCTTTGTTGATTCCCTTCAATTCACAATAAATTCAAAATTGAAAAGAGGTAGCGTGGGCCGTGGGCATACTAGAGGTAATCTTCTCCCTATCTCTATCTTTTTGAAAATTAAGATGAGGAATCTGTTATTTATTCAATTTAATATATATATATATATATATATATATATAGTCTATTTCACTGCTTGATTGATTAATAGGAGTCATAGGACATCAAGTTTTTTGCACATAGCCATAGGACAGGCTGGACATCTGCACAGTTGCACACTGCACAGCAACACAGGATGCACAATTTTGCACTGCACAGCAGCACACTGCACAATTGCATAGGTTGCATAGGCTGCATAGCCCACAGTCATAGGACAACACATTTTCTTACTTTATCAATTATTATAAATTATCATACCAATTAATAATTTGATATGTATCATATCAACTCATTTGTATTATAGTGACACTAATTTATTGAACCATGTAATAAATTAATTTTTATTTGTGCAAGTTAAGACTTTAAAGTGGTAACGGCTTTAGAAAAATTGCAATAACCAGGTTCTATTATTCTATACTTTAAATTTTATTTTTAATTAAATTATCATTTTTAATTATAAATTGTGTTTTATTTATCAATAAATATTTTCTCATAATAAATGTCTACTAGAAAATAGTTTTACTTTCAGAACTAATAGTTTTCAAAGAAGTTATGCAAATAGATGAAAATACTCCAATTAATGTACTTAATTATTTAAAAAGACTAGGTTCTTTTCCAAATGCATATATTGCTTATAGAATATTACTAACAATACCTGTTACGGTTGTATCTATAGAAATACGTTTTTCAAAATTAAAATTAATAAAATCTTATTTAAGGTCTACTATATCATAAGAAAGATTAAGTGGATTAGCTATATTATCAATTGAAAATGAAATATTAGAGGAACTTAAATACCAAAACTTAATTAGTAATTTTGCATCTCAAAAAGCAAGAAAAATAGATTTTAAATAAAAAAATTCAATATATATTATTTGATTAATATTTAAATATTAAAAAAAAATCCCACTTAAAATTTTCGCCTAAAGCTCCCAAAGTTGTTGATCCGGCCCTATTCAGCATAAGTTGATTTGTATTATGTTGCATGCACTATTAACTTCATTTGGTAAACATTAGAAATTGTGAAGATAAGAGTTAAAAGGTTAAAAGGAATATTTTAAGATTAAAGGAAAATTTTACATAAGAGTTAAAAGGTTATAATTCAGATACAAAAAAGAAAGAAGGTCTAGACTCTAGACTAACATAAAACTTTAAAATTAGTGTTGAACTCGTCATAAGATAAAAAATATAGAAATGAAAATAAAAAATAGAAAACTAGGAGGTTTCATTTCTTTTAAAACTGGAATAGACAAAAAAATCTTAAGTTTTTTGTTGTGTACTTTATATATATATATATATATATATATTTTTTTTTTTTATGAGAGTTCTAATTGTCTATTTGTTGAAGATCTTCAACAAGAGACTACTTTTAAGCTCAAGAAAAAAAAAATTATTGTAGGATAGTCTAGAGCTAATTCATGATAAATATCTTCCTAATTATGACTAGGGTAGTTTCCACTTGATTGACTATTGTCATGACTCATTTGTTGTGCAGGCCAACATGGATATTGCTTCTTTGGGGATAAATGGTAGGTGCAAAAGTAATGTATCTTTATTTGTCATATACATTTTTCTAAGCTATATATAGGATCTTAACATTAAAAAAGAATAATTATGGTATTGTTTGAAGATTTTATTTTCATTGTTATGATGGTTAGAATTTATTTAAATGACATTTTGAAATGAATTTGATCAAGCTCTTTATTTTTGTTTTCAACCTTTATTTTCACTTGGATTTACTAATTTTCATTCACTTTTAGCATGTGTGTACCTCTAAGCAAAGCGAAAATATATAACTTTTGTTAAATTATTTCCCACAGGTTTATCACTAGTTTTACCTAAAAATTAAAAGAAAAATACCAACATTGGAAAGCCTAGCTCTTTTTGACTATAGCATATCAAGGGGCCTTGGAGGCTAATATGTGGCTAAAGAGTTTGGTATTTTAAATCACGACTGACTATAAAGTCAACTAAAACCCTAATCTCTTTTGGACTACAGCATATCAGGGGCCTTGGAGGCTAATATGTGGCTAAAGAGTTTGGTATTTTAAATCACGGCTAACTGTAAAGTCAACCAAAACCCTAATATCTTTTGGACTATAGCTTATTAGGAGCCTTGGAGGCTAATATGTGGCTAAAGAGTTTGGTATTTTAAATCACGACTGACTATAAAGTCTAGCTCTTTTGAACTATAGCGTATCAGGGGACCTTGGAGGCTAATGTGTGGCTAAAGAATTTGGTATTTTAAATCACGACTGAATGTAAAGTCAACCAAAACCCTAATCTCGTTTGGATCACGTCCATGTTTGGATGTTTTGCGTTTTAGCCCTTTTTTTTTTTTATCAGCGCCTAGTGCACTGTTCATGAGACATGAACAGTGCATCAAGGCATATAAACAATATTTTTTAGTGTAAACAATAACCGGGAATTATTTTTTTTATTGTTTTCAGTTTTCAGCAAAATAAGCAGTATCTAAACGCATCCTAATTGTGATATATAAATATATTTTTACCAATAAATAAACAAAAAAGAGTTGGTAGAAATTGGTGCTGGATATATAGCCTGAATTGACTCTTAAATTAAATTGACATGTAAATCAATATATATATATATATATATATTTTTTGGGTAGGAATATGTTAATTAATATCAATTTCTTAAAAGTAACCCATTTTCCTACTTTTTATTTTTATTTTTTATTATGAACTTTTTCCTACTTGTTGGAAACCTTTTTTTTTTTTGGCCGTTTACTTGTTGGAAACCTTGGCTTAGGTGAAAGGAAATATGAAATATGAAATATGGAAAAGTGCATAAATTTCCATCAACTTTGATTAAAATATTTCACTATATATCGCTATCAGAACTCAACAAAATATCTAACATATCAGGCAAATATGAATTTGCCCAAGAAATAGTTAATAGGTCTACAACCAAGTTTCCTCATCAGTACACATCTCCTCTCTCTTTAAAAGAGGCCTACCCTATATTCACTCCAAGTGCAGCTATAGACTAATTGGCTAACTTCCAATAGTACCAAAAAAAAAACATGAAATTAGAGTTTTCATTAGAAAAGCAAACAAAATACCAATTTCCAGGGCCAAGAGGCATACTCTGTCAAGAGCAAAAGCAACCAATCTCATTTTATAGCCACAGGCTTTAAGTTTCATGGACTTGAATTTCTCATCCATCATCAGAAGGCATGTGAGGGCTTTACCATTTAGGCCCCACAATATCAATTCTTTCTTTTGGGAAGTGGAGCCAGAAGATCTCAATGATCTGATCTTGAGTTGAAGCCCATCTTTATAATTTTTGTTAAATCTTTGACTCTTGTCTACATGCTTCCTTTTGTTGGGGAGCAAATGCAAAGTGCAAAAAAGAAAGAGGATTATTCAGCAAAAAAAGAAGAAGAAAGAGGATCAATCATAAAAAAGAATTTTATGATGGATATTTCCATTTATGGAATTCATCAATTCCCCAGTAAAACACTGCCCACCTAGCTTGGAAGACCAATCCGTGAGACTTCCTCACTAAAGTCCATTACTCTCTTTCTCGTCAAGTCTGCACACCTAAATAAAAACATTTTCGACTCTCAAAAAAAAAATTCAAATAAAGTCTTTTTTGGATAATACAATTTCAAAAAGCTAATCCAAAGATACTTTTTTTTTTTTTAATTTTTTTTTTTTTTATAATTGTTGATTTGACAGGTTGTGGTTATTTTGAAAACTAGATAAATTGTGATATTAATATTATAGAAGCTATTTGGTAATGTTATTTAAACAACACAACACTTTACACAATTTTTTCATCTATGCATATTTTCACAATATTTAAATAAGAGAGATGTTATGTTCACAACATTTTTACAACATTTTCACAACAAATCACAGGTGGTTAGTTGTTATTGGTTCAAATTTGAATCTAACACTAAGATTACTTTTTGGGAAATTATTGTATACTCCCGGAGTACCATAAATACGTATTCTCTCCTCTCACATGAATAATAGGTCCCACTAATTAAATTCATGGTGGGACCCACCATTCATGTGAGAAGAGGGAGTACGCATTTATGGTACTCCGGGAGTACCTAATAATTTTCCTTACTTTTTTACCCTAATAATAACAATCAGTAACAATCTACCACTTAGAATTTGTTTTAAAAATGTTGTGAAAATGTTGTGGACATATCATTTCTTTTTAAACAATATTAGTAAAAATCTCTTACCAATGCTACTTTTATTAGTAACAACTATAACGTATCATTAGTATTTAATGTGAAAATGTTTTATACCTAAACTTGTTTTGAGGAAAACATGGAATTTTTTTTTTTAAGAAACAGGAAAAACATGGAATTAATTGTATATAAGAAAAGCTTTGTGAGAAAGGCTATGATTGGATTAGATATATTAGTATTTTTCTTTTTTTGAGATATATCAGTAATCAGTCATTAAAGCAATAACACTGTCCAAACGAGTACCGAAAGGCCAAGGACAATGTACTATAATCTAAAGATTGATAGGCATCTTGCATATTGATATTATTAGAAACATATTACAGGAAGATAAAAAAAAATAAATAAATAAACGAAATTAGAAAAGAAGCCGTTTGAAGAATAATGCATTCTTAATTAACTAATAGTTGATATCTTCTGGGTTTCTTCTTTTATTTACGCTCTATTTGTTTCGCTGGAAAACCTTCTATAAATATAGTTTTCCACATTTTCCAGTGTTTGGTAGCACACAAAAAACCTGGTCAATGGAAAACTATCTTTGTTCAACAGAAAACTCTAATAAAAATAAGGCTTATTTTATATAGGTTGTTTTCCAAAAAAAATTTTTGGAAAACAATCTCTCTCTCACGCGTTGCATCTCCTATAAATATTATCTTCGTCTATAGCCGTGGGAAACATAATTTTTTGGCGCCTTCTCTCTCTCATGGTAAGTTTTCTCACTTTTTCTCTCTTCCCTTTACTTTTTCTCTCCTCACACCCTCACTGTTACTAACTCTGGTCTCTCCTCTTCCCATAGATCTCTCTCTCTGTCTCTCTTCTCTCTTTTCTCCATGTTTCTCTTCCCCTCTATAACGCAATTCTCTGATTAGATTTTTTTTTTTTTCCTTCACTGATCGGTCAATAGCTCCAACTTGCAAAGGAGAACAAATTTGCAGTGGTAATTATTTCATTCATCTCTACCAAAATCCCAATTCTTTGCTTTGAATTTCAAGCTCGATTTTCTTTTTTCTCTAAGAAATTTTTGGTTTGATGGATTCCAGGCAAAAGTTAATTCTTTTTCGTACATAAAGTGCAAAAAAATAAAAAATAAAATAAAAAGAAGAAGAAGAAGAAAGAAAGAATGAAGTAAAAGATGAAAATTTTAAACATAGTACCTATATTGCTCTAAATTGCTTTTACATGAGACAATCTTTACTGTGGACTAATAATATTGTTATATAATGAATGATAATTGTTTAGGAGAATTGCATTTGTTGGCAAATACTTTTTTTGTTGGCAGATACTATGCAGTGATGATATATTATACAGTACATTCTATAAATACATAATTTATAATAATATTGGAGACTTGTGGTTGACCATAGTAGACAATTAGTATACCAACAAAAAGAGTAGACAATTAAAAGTTATTGTTATTTATACTTATTGAAAATGTATTCATCTGTCAAATTTATATATATATATATATATATATATATACAAATGGTTGATATATGTGTGTGTGTGTGTGTACGTACGTTACTGTCTATATATATGAGCAAGATGAGTGATAGAGATCATGAAAATTTGACAATTAATTAATTTTGATTGTATCCATTGTCAAAATTTTAGTATGAAAACCAAATTCATTCTTGGTTTTTTATTTATAATGATTACATTAGTTAGTTTACATAATATACATGTTTTAAATTATAAAAGAAATAATTTTTGAAAAATTGCATACCAAACACTAAAAAACATTTTCAAGCTCATTTTCAAGATTGTTACCAAACATTGGAAAATGAGACAGTTTTCTAGAAAATGCTCTTTGGAAAATGAGTAATTTTTCAGAAAACGTTAATGCTGAAACAAACAGAGCGTTAGTGGAATATGGTTGGACTTGGATTTAATGTTTTAGTATATTATATAATAAGAAATTAAATTTAATAAGGACATGGTGTAAACCCTTTGGTTTACACCAGCCAATAAAAACATGCCACATCAGATTTTTACTTAAACTGATTGCAAAATCAATACATCCTAATACACCTAATATCATCTCAACAAACAAACAAACAAAAACTCAATTTCACTTATTCCCTCAACTCTTGCGTCTCCAGTCACAATCCTCACCAGACTTTTATTTGCTGCCGCAATACCTCACCGGACCTCCGTGTAAACCAGAAAAGATATTGCAAGTTTAATACCAAAAATACACTTTCAAGGTCTTCATGTCACAAAAATCTTTCAATCAGGCATTTTGACAAACACCTTGTAAGCACTTTCAAAGTCTTCACGTCATATAAGTTTTCATTATTTCCTATAACAATTTTAACTTCGACATGGCTTCTGATGCTTTCATTATTAATGTGAATCCCCATTTAATTCCTTCTTTCATTAATAATAGGCAAGTCTGCATAGCTACGAACATAGAACTCTTATAAATATCTAGACATTTTTCAATTCAAAATTTGTAGATGCAGCATTGGCCATTATTAATTCGTCCTTACCCCGCAAAACCCATATATGTCCTTATTTCAAAATAGCAATACCCAAACTGTGAAGATATCAAAATATAGCAAAACCCATCAATATTGAGACCAAGAACAAATCACCTAGGTCCGGCAAGGTAGCGTAGCGGTGGACAGAGGTTCGATGAGGTAGGGCAGTGAAAAACGGAAGTCTGGTGAGGTAGTACGGTGGCAAATGGAGGTTTGGCGAGAATTGCAGCTGAAGCCGCAAGAGCTTAGGAGGAGGGAGTGAATTTTTAGGGAAAACATGAAATAGGTTTTTTTTTTTTTTAGATGATATTAAGTGTGTTAGGATGTATTGATTTTACAATGAGTTTAAGTAAAAATCTAATGTGGAATATCCTTATTGGCTAGTTTACACCAAAGGGTTTACGCCCCGTCCTTATTAAATTTAATCTCATATAATAATGACACAACACATATTTTAAGATAATCACATTTCAATTCTTATATTTTTAATCTAAGAAAATGCTAATGAGTGCTCTTAAAGCACTGGTTAATAATCCATTTTAGGGAAGTTTTGATACCACTTTTATGGGAAATGAAAAAAACTGTCAAAATATCAATGACTTTTTTTTTTCATTTCTCATAAAAACTTTCTTTAAATGAATTATTTACCAGTGTCTTAAAGGCACTTGTTAACATTTCCCTTGACCTAAAGGATTTGAGCACCAAAGTCTTACCTTACTGAAACAGACTCAGAAGATACAAGATCAACAAAATATCTGATATTGCATATCACAAAGAATGAGTTTGCCCAAGAAATAGTTAATAGCTCTGCAGGTGCAAGCCATAGGTCTACAACCAACAAGTTTCCTCAGTACGCATATCATTCTCTCTCTTTAAGTGAACTACTCTATAGTCACTCCAAAGTGCAGCTATAGACTAATAATACCAAGTTCCCACGGCATGTACTCTGTCAAAGCAAAAGCAACCAATCTCATTTTATAGCCACAAGTTTCATGGATTCAAACTTTAAACCATCGAATAAAGAAATGTTGAATCTAAATATATACAGAAGAGGCCATGTGTCCCTTTTTTTTTTTTTTTTGTCTTGGCTTGGCCCTAAAAATGGCTCATGAACTCAAAATTCCCATCCATTCTCAGAAGGATGCGAAGGCTTTACTATTTGGGCCCCACAATATCAATTCTTCCTTTTGGAATTTGGAGTCAGAAGATTTTTCTTTTTGGTGGTAGAAAATTAGGCTTACCAAGTTCAAACACATGTTTTCAATTTTTAAGTAACATTACACTTATTTTCACACACTTTTTCATCCACATGTATTTTGAAAAAAACTAAAAATTGTTATTTAAATATACTTACTGAACGGACCCCAATGATCTTGAGTTGAAGTCCTTCTTTTTAATAATTTTTGTTCATTGTCTGCATGCTTCCTTTTGTTGGTGACTATTTTTGGTTTGGATTTGGTTGGAATTGGGCGAAGAGAGCATGTGGTTGGGAACCCCGAGGAGGAGGAGGTGAGAGAGAGGAAAAAAGGGGTTGAACAGTAAAGTCTAATTTCAGTCTGGCACGAAGGAGAGAGAAAGTGTTTTAGGTGAGAGAAACGTAGAGATATTAGACTATCATCAGTAATGTTACTTTTCAGCACATATAGAAACTTTATACCAGTATAAAAATATCACTTCACCTATCAGAGTTATCTGTCTATGCCTATCTTCTCAACCTAGTAATCTCTCTTAGTCCAAACTCCAAAAACATTTGAGAAGACTAAACCCACAAACACAAACCCATACAAATGAGAGAGAAGGAAGAGAGACCCATTCGAACAAGAGAGAAACGGCCGCGGTTTGAAAACATCAAAGGAGGTGAGCTCCAAAGAGACTGTCTTCATCCAACATTGTCTCTCTGGTTTACTTCATATCGTCCGTGATTTTTTTCCACCATTTCTAAAATCCATAGACATAGTCATTAAGAACATGATTATTCACGAAATATAAGTCTGTGACAAAATTTTTCAAGGCGTGAATAAAGTTAAACTTATGCTTCTTGTTGTAAAGAGCAGGATTGAAATATTGAAACATGAAGTATCGAAAACATACTACTTGTTTCAGAATTTCAATCTTGCCCTCTACAACAACAACCATAAGTTTAACATCATTCTAACTTTAAAAGATTTTGCCAATCAAAACCCCGACTTATACTTCCTAAATAATCGTGGACTTAATAACTCGATCTATGAATTTCAAAAGTGGTAGGAAAAAATTGTGGGTGAGAGAGAAAACCAAGGAAACAATGTTAGTTGGAGTGTATTACTTAGAGGATAACCAAGCCTATGAAGGTCTATTCTGAGTTTTATCTGCAACCTACAAGAACACTTTTTATATGGTATAAATAAATAAATAAACGATAGGATTGAGGATGAAGCAAATAGAGTGGAGAACTCAAGGAGGAAAGAAATCAATGAGAGTTCTTGTTCATGAAAGGGTTGCAGTTTCAAGGATGTTTATAATATGTTTACATTTTTTTTTCTTTGCTAAAAGAATATGTTTACATTTACTATTTGTTTTTTGTGCAGTTATATAGTACTTGATTCACTACTTAAACTTGTGGGAGTGTAATTATATAGCCCCAATAATGAAAGAATTGAACTTCTTAGCTTATTTAAAATCATTATGGATAATCAAGTGATGTAAGGCTCTGTTGAAATGAATTTGAAGGGGATTTTAAAAAATTATATATTTATGACAAGTACTATTTTAGCATTTACATTTTGAAGTCATTGTATTGTTCGTGTGGATAAGCTCTCATCATGTTAATCTTAAAGCATGTGATGTGTTGTATAGTTTTCTGTCCCATGATAATAGATTAATAGCATCAAGTTTTGAATTTTGAGCTAAAATGCATTCTTGATTCTTGAAGTTTGCCTCAAGCGCTTGTCCCAGGTTTGCCTAGTGTGCTCCCAGTTCGAGTCTGGGTTATTTTGAAAAAACTCTTTAGGCCAACGATTTAACCCTCTAGGGTCCACCCGTTGCTGCGGACAATGATTAGTCTTTAATTAAGTTTTGAGTACATATGGTTAGAAACAAAAAAAAACAAAAAAAAAAAAAAAAAAAAAAGCCTCAAGCGACATTGGCCTGTCAAATTTCAATAGTTGTTGCATGCTTTTTAAGGTACTTTTTATGATCCATTAGCAAAGCATACGACACATTTGTGAATTCTAAGGTATTCTCTATAATGGGATAAATGAAGTCATTCTTGTAACTGCTTAAAACCTGCATAAGAAACATGATTTAATATTGTTGACGTCTATTTTTTGACAAAAAGGCCTAATGGCAGAAGAAATTCAACAATATGAAAAAGATTTCAACAATATGAAAAAGATGAAGAAAGAAAACAGTAAAATAAAGACAGGAATAATGGTCAATGAGCTCACAAAATAATAAGTGGTCTGAGAAGAAGCAAACGGGCCAAGGGAATTGTAATAGAGGAATTGTAAGAGATAGAAGAAAGTAAAAATGGGCTGGGAAACCCAAAGAAAGGAATTAGTAAATAAGGTTAGTTTGAAGGTTAATAAACCCAAAGGTAAAGACGAGGTAATTGGGCCAGGAAAGTTTAAAAATTTTTAGCAAAAGCGAATGAAAGAGGTAGGAAAGGATGAAATGGGCCGAGGATTCCCAAAGAATGAAAGTCAAGGAAGCCCAAGGTATTGAATGGGTTGGCCCAGCAGAAATACTAGCAATAAAGATCAAAAGAATAAATAATATAAGGAATTGACATGGCAGACTCTTCAGTCTATTAGCCTAGAGGACAAAAAGATGAGTGATATTGTAGAAGGAGCAATGCAGTGGCGTGGCAGGAGTATCAATCAGCCCACGGATGCAGGATAAAAAGAAACATGGGCCAAGTCAAAGAAGGGAAAACCCATACCCAAGCAATGCCTAGCCCAAAGAAGAAATGGGATGTAGAGAATGAAAACTCAAAAACTCATTCACGCCGCAAGAGTTAAATAAACACTAGAATGTGTAGTAGAATCAGACGAACCTAGAGGCAATGGCAAACGCATGAGAGCCAGAAAAGCAATGGACTCGTATGGAAGTGGAGCATGCACACAAGACTCAGGCACCACCTACTTGTACCCAGCCAATACAGTGGAGGTGGGTCACGAGTCAGAGATATGAGAGGGTGTGGTCTGACGATGGGGAGAAAGGGGAGTCTATTTTGGGATTTCCACTCAAACTCTTTTGGGGGAAATGTCCTACTAGAATGACATTTTATCCAAAAGTGGTAAATATAAGTTGGAATCACTAGATGCATGCTAAGCCATCTAGGTTCTTTTTTCCAAAGTAAGTAACTTCTATGGTAGGAGCCTCCCTCTGAGGTTACCCACATTGGAAATTGGTTCCCTTTTTAAACTTGAATCTGCTAAAGAGCTAAGCCCATTCTTTTAGTAGACTAATCTTCTCTCCTCTTGTCTTATTAATGACTAACTTGACATCTTGCTATTAATCTTCCTTTGTTGTAATCTCATTGTAGTTGTTCGCGTATTATTGTTATTATTAGTAGAAGATGCTTTAACACAAAAAGGGCCCAACTTGTGCACAAGTTAGCCTAAGGTGTGTTTCGGTTAGGCTAGTCCCGACTCTCCTACCCCAAAATCATAGGGTTGTGGTACAGCAAGAGCAATCCAGCCCAAAATGCAAAAAGGCCCACCACAAACATTAATGGAAGTTTTGAAGCATTTAGCATGATACTCGTCTTGCTACAGGCATGTGTAATGCTGGTAACTAGCTATGTTGAAAGTTGGTTCACTAAGGTAGTAATTACATTGACATGTTAAGAAAGAATGTATAATGCATCATTTCTTTGATGAGGCAAGCCTATGAATACCTTCTGAAGGGTACGAGCCTCACGCTCTAGGCTAAGCCCAATGTCCATGTTCTTCTATTTTAAGGGTTCAAGTGAGTGACTATTTTCACCATTCCCTTACTGTTTAAGATTTTGGGACAATTGGAAATTATAAAAAAGATAGAAGTAATCCAGCGAAAACCTCCCATTCTTCTTTTGATCAAGGAAAATCATATAATCATTTTAACTTGATGAAACCAACTGAATACTTTAGGCCCCGTTTGGTAGAGCATTTTAAATATATATTTTTAGTTTTTAAACAACATTACACACATTTTCACATCCTTTTTTATCCATATGTATTTCAAAAAAATACAAATAATATTATTTAAACTCTTCTACCAAACGAGCCTTTAATATTTAGAGAATACCTAACCTTTGGAATTAGCAACATGGGGCCCCACAAGACATACAGGGAATTATTCTAACATAAGCATATTAAGATTGCGTAATGACAGAACATCCATAATGCAGAAAAACAAAAAGTGGAGCCCTATCACTTAAAATCAGTAATAATTAAACAGACTTAAAAGGAGGTCACATGTCAATTCTATAAGAATGGGGAACAAGATCCTCTTCATGCTAATGGATTTTAGTCGGTCTCTCGGATGTATGACACCTCAATAACTTGTTAGTGACATTTCCACATATGAATTTTGTAGATAAATCAAAGGGGAACATGATCCTCTTAATTTCATAGAGAAAATAGCAGTCCTCAGAAAATAATATTGGTTATTTGTGGAATGATCGGCCCCTGATGGTATTAAGGCTTCTAGTACATGTCAAAGGATCAGGGTAAAGGACTCGGGATTGGTCTAGGTTCTGAAACGTTTAGCAGGCCTTAGGCTTTTGGTTTTTCAAAGACTTTGCTTAATAACATGTAGAGGTCATAGTAGTGTCTTGGGTTTTTTTTTTTTTTCTTTTTTTTGGGTGAGATGGTTAACTAGAATTGTGGTTGGCAGGCAATACTGGATAACTCAGGGGTTATAGAACCTGCACTTCTAGGCCAGGCCTTATGGGCCTAGTAACTTCTTCATTCTTGATTTTTCATTGTTGTTCACTCTCAACTTGGGTACTGAGACTATCAAAGCCTTGTAATTTGGAATATAGTTAGCAAACTTCTGCTTATGATATATAGGCAGCAAATTCTTGATTACAGTCTGCATTAGTTCTTCATTGTGCCTTCCCCATCGTTAGCTGCATTTGGTCTAATCATTCTATCAATTTCTTCTTGGTCTCAAACAACGAATACTTGTTCTTGGTAGGTCTCATTGAAGCCTGGCCTATTAGCTCCTTACCTTTAATATTACCAAAAAAAAGAAAAAGAAAAAAAAGAGCTTACATGTCACGTAGCTGCATTTGGATTTGAACCATATATAGTATTGTATTTTCGATGATTTTTAGTAGTTTTTTCAATGGTTTCAACCGTTGAAAATTTCCAAATTTCTTGTAAAATATAACACTTAGAAAATCCTTGAGCTCTCCTATTGCGTCACTTAGGCCTAGATATTGAGCCATTGATTTATATCTTATGTGGATTGGCTTAAGGAAGAGGAACATTTTTGGTTGGAATTTGGTGTACGTGCTGGATTGGGATATATCTCTTGAAATAGGCTTTAATTTGTCATTTTAATTTGGGTATAAACTATGAGTTGGGCTCAAGAGAGGAGTTGGAGCTGCGATTTGAGTTTTGAGTTTCCCCTAGGAATCTCCAAGCTTATCCCGGCCATCCATGTATCCAAGGTATCACCAAACCCGTGCCACACGTGTAATGGAAATACTGCGAGACTACTCCCTGTCAGAGCAAAGGCATGCATGACCATAAGGATTCAATGTTGTGCATGAGCAGCATAATGCAAACAAGAATGCAAGGGAGAACAGGCCAATTCATGATGCACCCTTCGCCCATGATGCAACAAGTGACTCTAATACAAACAAAGAAGTCAAGAGGCCTTGGTGTTGCATGAAGCTCCACCAATGCACTAAAGTATAAGGAATACACCATCATCTAGCAGAGATGGTGTGGAATAAGCTCCAAAAATGTTGTAACAAACTTTATAATGTAACCATAACAAGTGAAAACTTCACACTTTTAATTTGTAAAGGACATGTTTTGAGGTTAGAGAGCCCTACACTAGTATCAATTTTCATTGTTCTTCTCAAGTAACATATACAGTGACTTGAAGTAGAGTTTCTCTACTTCAGACCATGGTTTTTTCACCTCACTTACTGAGGCAAAGGGGTTTTACGCATAAATCAACATACCTTTTATGTTTCTATCTTACTTATCTTGCCATCATGCCACTACCCTAGCCGTATTGATCCTTTTTTATGGCATCATATGTATGGGTAGTTTCACTAATCTAAAGACCTAGTTCCTAATAAACTCTCTAAACTAAACTATATAGCATGTACAAGGGATGAAACAATTAAGATTCATACCGCTATTGATTTTCCCCCAAAAAAAAAATGAGAACTTTTTTTTTTGAGAAACAAATTATGAGAACTAAATCTAGAGAATATAACATTTTAAAGGGTGTAACACATTAAATCCTTAATGTCTAAACCATAAAAAATTAAACCTTATAATTTCAAAGGTAACAAAATAGATCGAAAGATTCCAAAAATCAACAAATTAAACATTCCCTATATTAAGAAATCACAATCACAATCACAATGAATATTTAATTTATTATTTTAAAATTATAAGATTTAATTTGTTATCTTTTCAATTTCCAATCACTTTCATTGTTATATCAGTTTGTAACTTTCATGCAGTAAAATCTACAGGATTCACTTACATCCAATTTGACTCATTAATTTAACAAATTTAACTCCAACTCGTTTTCTTTTAATATAAAGCTACCACATCACCCATTAGTTTAACAAACTGTTGAGATTAAAAACAAAGCCACTAATTATTACTTTTTTTTTAAAAAAAAATTCACTTCTATGAAAAATATAAATTATTATAAAAAATATCCAGTTACTTTTTCTATGCAAAAATGTGTAAACATATTTTCTAAGGTCATTCGCTTTTTTTTTTTATAGATATTTTCTAAAAGTCTATAAAACATAAATAAATAAATAAATGTTTTAGCAAAAAGTAATAAATAAATAAAGGGCGGTTGAAAAACCCTTCTTCCAAAACCCTATTCTCTCTCCAAAATTTCAAACCAAAACCTCAGTGCTTAAACCCTCAACGGAAAAAAAAAAAAAAAAAAATCGCCACCATTCAGAGGAGGGGAGAGGAGAGGCTAGGCGAGGCGAGGAAGAGCGATTTACCGGCAGCCACCAGGAAGGTGGAGGCGGAGCTCCGTCGTGATGAGTTACACAGAGACTCAGTGGGGGCGATCGACGGTGGGAAATTTGCCAGGTATCAAGATTTTTTTTTCTCCCTTAAAAAGAATATATATGAAAAAGAAAAGGGTTTTTGTTATTGGGTTTTTTATGAAATGGTATCAATTTGCTTTATTTTTCAATTGCAGTTGTTGTAGATGATGATGGTAGTGGTGGTGGTGAGGTTAAAGGAGGAGAAGTTCCAAGGTTTGAATTTAGAGTGACCCATGAAGCTAAACTTAAAGAACTATTGCATAAGATTAGTTCTCTTGAAATTAAGTTATGCTCTGATGGTGTAAAAGAGTTCATTAGGTTGCTAAAGGGTAATACTGGAGGTGAATTGCTTCATTTATATGTACGGAGTTCGCGTAATTGCTCGGAGCTTCTAGATGCTTGGAAGCTTCGACGAGGGAAGCCTGGATTGTCCTATATAATTAAACTGATTTCTGCTATCCTTGGTCATCCCGATGGGGTGTATGATCCCAAGGATGGGGAGAGAATAGCTATTAGTAAGGTTCTCAACAAGTTTGCAAGATTGCTTGTTGAAGAATACATGGTAGAACTTCAGAAGGAACTAGATGGTAAAGAGGTGAAGTGCCAAAATGCAGCACTTTTGCTACTGGCTTCGATTGTTAGGCGTCAGTCGGGATTGGCTTCTGAGGTGGCAAAGAAATTTGATTTTAAATCTAAGACATTTTGCAGGCTAGCAGAATATAAAAAGAACCAAAAGGAGAAGAGGGTGATAAAGCATTCGACAAGGAAGGCATTTGTTGGCTTTGCAATGTCGTTTTTGGAGGTGGGGCGGCCAGGATTGTTGAGGTGGGTGCTGCAGCAGAAGGAAATGTATTCTGGTGTCCTTCGTGGGCTTGGGAATGATGATGATGAAACTATTATTTATGTTTTGTCTACATTACGGGATAGGGTTCTTGTGGAAGAGTCCTTGGTGCCCCCAGGTCTTCGAAGTGTTCTCTTTGGGAGTGTTACTTTGGAACAGTTGGTTAGCATTTCTGGAAGAGGGAATGATGAGTCTGCTGCAGAGTTGGCATACCATACACTGGTCCTCGTTTGCACTGATCCTTGTAATGGTTTGATGCCAGATTTGAAAAGAAGCCCAAGTCCACTGAGGGGTAATCCGAAGCGACTTGTTGGACTCATGAAGAGGTTAAAAGCAACTGAGGTTAGCTATCACAGAGACTTGCTTTTGGCTATTGTTAGTGGGAGTCCCTTTTTTGGTTCAGCCTACATGGAAGAGTTCCCCTACAACCTGGAAGATTTTTCATCATCAACCTGGTCAGTTTTCTTCAAACCACTGCATGTTCAATATGTTCTTTGTTTATTAGTTCCTTTATATTTGCATATTTGCATGGTGACTGAAGCTTTTGCAGGTTTGCTACAATTTCTCTTGCAGCAAACTTGGTTTCCTCAGTGGGCACTGGTGGTCCCTTTGGTTTCCTCGATTCTCTGTCTCATGATCCCCCTTTGTTTGATAGCGAGGATGTGCAGAGTATCATGAAATGTGTGTGTCCTCGTCTGTTCAGCCGGTCAGTAGTTAACAAGGGGTTGCTTCACTCTGATTTTCTTGTGAAGCATGGAACTCTAAGGCTTCTTTTGGAGGCATTGAAATTGCTGGACTCCTTCATCAGTGCTTTGAATCATAGTTCTTATTCGAGTGATCAAATGATGCAGGGTTGGGCATCTCTCAAGCAAGAAATTCAGAATGAAGTCCGAACTTTGCTCCCTGATCCCCAAGTTTTACTGACCCTTCTTTCTTCTTTGACTCGCCACCCCAAGACTCGTGAATCAAGTTTAAAGAGAACAGCAGATTTTGAAAAATTTCCTGAACGTAGCAACAATAATATAAAAAAGTTGAAATTGAATGATGAGAACAAGGACATGGATATTGTTGTAAGTGGCATAAATTCTGATACTGACTTTGTTCCGCTTGGAGACACTAAAAGAGATGTTGGTTCACCTCTAATAGATGAGACTGACAATGGCAAGGATCTTATCAGTGTTATTGCAGAAATTTGGGGTTTAGACGAATGCTCTGAGCCTTTTATCACACCAAAGGGTGTAGAGATGTTCTTTCAATCTAAACTATTTGATACTCTTAAGATTTATATTGTAAGTTCAATTTCTCTGAATCTTGTTGTCTTTTGCTTAAACAAGAAAGAAAACTTTTTGGTGGTTGTTTATTTGATTCAATGTAGTTATTACCTTTTGATTGTTGACGTTATGTCTTCTTTACGTAGTTTAGCCTCTGAAGTGATTTGCTAGCTTATCTGTTAGGAACACTTCTTTGAAAAAATAAAATATAAAAATTATTATTTACTTTTTTCAATTTATTGTCATCTTAACTTTATTTTTCTTTAGAAGAGATTAAACCTCACCTTGCAGCACTAGATGAATATCCTGTATTAGCTCTCTATATCATTCATGAGCAGCCCAGCAGAAAAATGAATGGGTGTTGGGGAATTCATCAAGGGCTGAAATTACTTAGTTTAAATTATTCTGTTAATTAGAAAACTCTATTCTCTAATTATCTCTGACAATGGTTTTTAATTCTTTTTTGCAGCGGGCAGTGCCTACTGTGTTGGAAGGTTCATTTGAGTTCTTCATAAATCTCCTCAGCAATCCTTTAGGCATACCAACCAATCTACAGTGTTGTCTCTTGTCTTTGCTAATAGAATACATTGGATTCTCTTCAAGCAGTGGTATTCCCACTAGAACCCCTCCATTGATGTACAAGCATCTACAGCCACTTATTAACTTGTTAATTTTTTCACCAATCAGTGATGTTAAGAATCTATCATATAGTCTAGCACGAGCTGCTATGTTTAGTACTGGTGCATTTGACAGAAACGTAGATGAAATTGGAGCATGGTTACTATTTTTACCAGGGTATGACATGGGAAAATCTTCTGTTGAGGTCCAAGAATTGGATATGTTGCAGAGCCTGTCTCCAGTTGTTATCTCATTTTTATGTGATGCCATATCAACTATTGGGAATAATTTATTCAAGTATTGGGAATTTGTCAAGCATAATGCATTCCATTCGAAAGGTGCTAAAGGTAATTGATGCTTCCTATATATTTTATGCTTATTCTGTGAAACTAAGAAAAATTTCTACCTAATCTAGGTTTGAACTTGATATTATATTAATTTGCTCATTTCAAGAACCTCCAACTTTTATATGGCATGATGAGAATTTTCTTTGGAAATTTTTGGTGGTGAGTGGCCATTGAGCTCTTGCTCAATTGACACGTCCTCCCCTTTTAAGTGCTAGGTGGAGGTTGAGGTCATGGGTTCTAGACCCATTGTGTGCGTGGGTAACTTATCAATAAATTAAAAAAACCTTTTGGTGGTGAGTGGTTCTCGTAATCATGTAGAATTTTTACTACATAGTAAAGGTTTGACCTTGATATTATATTTATCTGTTGATTAGTTGAGTGATTCTAAATTCTAATTAGGTATGAACGAATATGCTGCTTCCTTGGTTTAATTTAATACAAAAGTAGTCATCTATCATTCACTCAAACCATATGGTAAGAAATTAGAGGCTTAAGGATGTAATTATCTTTAGGCTAATCATAATGTGACATACCGATTCAAAAAATAAATTAGGCTAATCATAATGTGGCATGAGATCTTTCAACAGTTGTGTTGAGAGATCTATCCTTAGTCATTGAATTGCTGTGTAATTTTTTCTTTTGCTGGATTCTTTACTAGTCATCGAATTGCTGGGCCGTTCTATCCTTTCTCTATGCCTGGAAAAAAGAAAAGAAGTATATTTTTATCATTAATTCAAGTGCTTCCTATCTTTTTGCTAGTGATGGCTATTTTTTCATTTTTTCCCTTCTTTTTCTGGCAGATGTATCACCTACTTTCAGCCCTCTTGTAATATGTGTCTTGCAGAAATGTCTAAGGTTGCTAGCTTCTGAATCTGGAAGCTTTACATTGCCTGAGAAGTCAATCATATCATTATATGTATGCAGTACACTAAAATATCTAATGCAAACTCAGGTAAATATCTCATGTTTCAGCTTCATTACTGCTTGCAGTTTCTAGACAATCTAATCTATGGACTGCATTTGATAGGTAGATGCTGGGTTGCTATCTGCTTTGGTTGAATCAGTCTTGTCTGAGAGACTTGGTGACCGTTCTGTAGTAGATGATTCTGGGGATTCCTTCTGTGAGTGGAGGCCGTTAAATAACTTACTGCTTTTTTCACGGAGCATTTCACATCAACAAACTTCATGCATTTTTTCTACTGATAGAAAAGCTAGTCCTATTGATAGTTCTTTTGCAAGTACACTTGATGATGTTAAACAACTTTTAAGGGCTGGGGATAGTGGCAATGTATCTGGCATAACCAAGGCATTTTCTTCCTCAATTATTTGCACGTCACCTGATGAGATATTGAAAAATTTTCCGTCAGTTATGACTATTTCACACAACCTTCTTGGAGTACCTATGTCAATCTTATCATCAGTATTCTTTCTTGAACAAAGTCTTCTTACCAGCATTTCTAAGTTATGGCCCGACGTGTTCTTCCCTGGTCTGGAAACAACTCTTTCTATTGTTCATTGTGAAGTCAAAGGAGATGATGCCAGTGCAGTTTCTTGTCATTCTTTGGATTCTCAGGAAATTATTTACAATGGAGATCTTGATGCAAGTGAATCTGCTGCTGCAGCATTTAGTTTATTTTTGAAGCAGGCACCTTTCCATGTGCTATTTCCTGCAATTATGAACATCAGTGGTCCCTACTTGCTGGAGCCCTTGAAGATACAAGACATGCTTCTGGCTAAACTATCTGACTCAATAACAGATTGCCACGGAACTACTTATCTGCGGTTGGTGCTATTTTGGATCCATCAAATACAATCATCTTATAGAATTAAACCATTAGTTGAACTCCAACAACTTGCAGAGATTTGCTTTAATCTTGTAAAGCACTTGTTAGCTCAACTATTGGTTTTGAAATCTGATTCTGCTTGTTCCAGAAAATCTGGGGTTCCTTTCTCAGGACCAGATATTCAAGAAGTGGTTCAATCTATCTTCTGTCATCCTGCAGTGGTAGCATCATTATCCTGTCCTTTGGATTGTAAAAAAGAGTTAGCATTTGAAGATGTGGTGGGCACTTTGGATATGTTGATTAGTTTATCCAGGCAGAGGGTTCATATGTTGGATCTTCATCTCTTGAATATATTAACAACAGCTTCTGAGTACTTGTTGACCTTATGCAATGTCCAAAACTCTGTACCCAAAGATAATAAAAGTTCTTATAAGCAACTTGTGGGGGCCTTTAATGCCCTGGTACAGAGGCTATTTCTGGAAGCCAGGGAAAAGTTTGATCTGTGCATTTGTACTAAAGACATGATGCCCATCCTTCCGACCTTTTATGCTTTACATGCTCTCCTACGGTTTATATCCCCCTTTGAACTTCTTGAATTAGTGCAATGGATGTTTAATAGGGTTGGCATGGATGAATTGATAGTTTGCAAAACATCAAAGATATCTGCTCCCTCTATTGGATTTTGTATTGCTGCTGGTGCTTTCAAAACTCTGTCTGGTTATTCAGAGCAGCGGGTTACAAAGGGAGTACCATACAATTTGTTATGGGAAATAGAAGAAGAGAATATCAACATCAGCATAGTTGAGGAGATCTATTTTAAAGTAGTTACGTTTGCCTTGCATTTTGAACCAGAATTTGCAGATACATGCTTGCTGGAGGCTGTTAATGTTGGTTACAGACAGAAATATATGCAACAGCATAGTATTCATCCATTAAGTTTGCTAATGTCAAGGGTTATAATGATTACTCCTGTGGAAGTGCTTTCTCATTGCATTTACAAGACAAGCAAGACGAAAGCTAAATTATTGTTCCTTCTTATTGAGACAAGCTCCATACATTTGTCAACCTTTGGGCACTTATTTTTGGGTATTCTGAACAAAGATTTGCCTCACCAGGGCAATTTGATGCAAGAAAATTGTGGCCATGCTCTTTCAGACGAGGACTTTATGATGCTTCTGCCTGCTGCTTTGTCTTACCTGAACTCAATTGTTATAAAATTTGAAAAGCAACACCATAGTCATTTTGGAAGCATACCTTCTTTATATTCAAGGATTCTTTTAAATGGTTTCCTTCACTGGAAGAGTTTTGTCTCTAGAGATATATTTGAGGAAGAATATGGCGAGCTTTTGCCATCATCTACCCCAGAATTTGTCAGACTTGTTGATGGTAGTCTCTTAGGAAAATCTATTCATATGTTGCGGTATCACTTAGCCTTCAGTGGAGTTCCAATGAAATTGAAGAAGCGATTGAAACTATTTGATAAAATTTTCCAACAATCTACTTCACACAATGATCTGCTAGATTGTGATGTTGGTGAGATGGATTCTCATTCACTTAATCAGTCATTAAACCATATAAATAGAGTTGTTGCAAAGATATCTTTTGGTAAGATTTTATTATATCTGGAAAATAGTCAGATTCATTCTAAGCCAAAGGAAGCAGATGGCAACTTGAAGGAAGTTCCTTTGGAAATGGTATCAAATTTAGACTCATCAAGAATGCAGTTTATAAACAATCTGGTCAGTATTTGGCATTTGGTGATTAAGAAATTTCCTTTAGTCACCAATAGTTCTGCAAAGGGAAAGAGCATAGACAGTTCTACCCTGTACAAATACTTGGAAGTCTTCATATTGAATTGTATTTTTGAAATAACCACAGAATTGCATGATGGTCTAGTCCAATTGCAATGTGTTCCCTTCCTGGAGCAATTGATGAGATCAGCTCTTTTATATAGGTTTGAGGACCCCACAACTCTGACAGCACTCCGAGGTATCCTAAAGTCGCTGTCTGATGGAAAATTTTCACGTGCCCTATATCTTCAGCTGCTGCTTGCCCACTCTCAATTTGCCCGTACTATTCATTCAGTCTCCAAAGCATCTGGTTGTTCTCCTATTGGTGCATTTTTAAGGCCCATGTCCAGCATTCTGAGATCACTTGTTATCCCTTCTAGGAAACAAGATGCATTTAGTGGCAAGCAAGATTCAGAAACAACTGAACCGTACACAAAGCAGTTGGAAGTTATTAAATTATTCCACACACTCTTTCCAGTCAAGGCTCTTCAACGTGGTTTTGATTCTGAAAAAGATTTTGGCATAAATTTAAAAGAGTTGCATTTGCTACTTCTGTCTTCTTATGGTGCAACACTCAGTGAAGTTGACTTGGAGATATACAATTTAATGCTTGAAATTGAGTCTATAAATAGATCAGACTCTGTGAATAGTGCTGACATGGATTACCTATGGGGAAGTGCCGCTTTAAAAGTTAAAAAAGAACGGGCTCTTGAGCAGGATATATCTTTGGATATCATGACAGATGCTGAAGCAGTTGAAGAACATCGGAAAAGTCAATTTAGAGAAAACCTTTCGATTGACCCAAAAATATGTGCATCAACAGTGCTGTATTTTCCTTATGATGCTACTGCAAGTGATGAACCCTTATCCTGGAACAAGGTTCAACCATTATCTTGCACTAATCCCATTGTGGTTAAGCTTTTGGGTGATCTGGGATTTTACTCTCAGTTTATTGTTGTCTCTAATGTGATTCTCAAGATTATTTACTAATATCATCTTTGAACTTTGTGCAGGCATGTTCTCCTATTGTTGAAAATGTAGAACGCTATGATCCTGTCTTTATCTTGCATTTTTCAATTCATAGTCTGTCGTTGGGCTATATTGAACCTTTGGAGTTTGCTGGTTTAGGCTTGCTTGCAGTTGCATTTGTTAGTCTTTCTTCATCAGATGAGAGGATAAGAAAATTGGGTTATGAGGCTCTTGCGATATTTAAGCATGCGATGGAGGTTGTGTGCTGTATAATTGCATATTTCTAGCACATGATTTATGTTCATATTCATTGCATGCAGCAGAATAGTCTCTTACTTCTTTCCCTTCTCCAATTTATAGTTCCTTGAGCTTGTGTATATGCATGTGTCCATGTTGTCAAAGTTTTTAAAGCAATTTTCATATGGCCTTTTTCATGACCTTGAAAAGCAAACCTTTATATAGGGCAAACATAAGCAAACCTTGACAGCTTAATTTTGTGTCAGTGTGAAACATTGGAACAACACCACGCTTGCCCGTCTGCCCCCAACCCCCTAGGTGAAATACAAAAGACAGTTGAAAATATGAAATTAAGTAGTTAAACTTGGTTTTGATGTTAATCAATGTTCAAAAGTGTTTTTATGTTTAATTTGTTTAAAATTGGCATTCTCCTCTGGATTTAGAATGGTTATTCTTGATTAGCTGCTGTGCAGTAGATGAAATTCAAAAGTTCTGGAATATTTTGTAATGGCATGCTTATTTGGAATTCAGGTTCTAGAGCTTTATTTACATAGATAATAGATGCGCAGCAGGATTTTTGAATTTTTTATTTGCTAGGCTTACTTCACATTGGCCGATTATATTTCATCCTCCCTTCTGTGCTGGTTTGTAATTTTCCTTTCTGCATTAAGCATTTGTAATGTTAATTTTTAATAAAAGTTCAAACTATTATGTGCAGAAGTGCCAAAAGAGGAAGGATCTAATGCAACTTAGGCTTCTGTTGACTTATGTGCAAAATGGTATAGAAGAGCCATGGCAGAAAATCCCTTCTGTTATTGCTCTTTTTGCTGCAGAAACATCTTTGATATTGTTAGATCCTTCGCATGACCATTATGCAACCATAAGAAAGCTTTTGATGCAGTCTTCTAGGGTAAATCTGAAGGTAAATGTATGATGACTCAAACAAATGTAATGGTTTAAATTGTTTAATTTATAAATTTGTATTTGTATAAGTTAGATTATATATAGATTATATTGCTTTCTTCTGTCTTATGCTACTTCCTTTTTTTTTTTTTGGTTAATGATATATATATATTTTGTAAATACGTGTGCAGGGTATACCATTGTTTAACAATTGTTTCTGGAGTAGCTCTGTGAATTTCAGAGCAGAAAGGTTGTGGATACTTCGCTTGCTATATGTAGGGCTGAATTTGGACATTGATGCTCAAATATATACGAGGAACTCCATTTTTGAGACTCTATTAAGTTTTTATGTCTCTCCTCTTTCGGATACAGATTCAAAGGAACTGATTCTTCAGGTAATTTCCAATCTTGTTGTGACTTGACTTCTGTTGATTTTGTGTAATTTGTTTGAAATGCTAGAAAAACTGCTTTCTTTTTGCTAATCAACTTTTTAGTCCCCATTAATAAAATGATGTTTCTTCCAAATATTTTGGAATTATATATATATATATATATATTTCCTATGGGCATGTTGGATTCAGACCAGCATACAGAGACACATGGAGTTAATATTTGAAATTAGTTCAAGATGTGAAATAAGACTTTGAAATGATATTTCTGAGGAAAGGTTTATTCAAAGAGTGGTTACATATATTGTATATATATTTTGGGAGTATTTATGTGGCCATTTTTTGAGTTCTTTCTGCTTGTCTTTAGAAGAATTCTTCCAGAATACCTTGTCTTCCTAAGTTTAGTTTACTTATTTAATGTCTTTCTATTTTTATGTTTACTTCATCATGATTTTCTTTCCATATGTGTGTTACTTTCTCTAGCAGCTAGCTATTTTTAATTTCTTGTGCAGTTTTGTGCCCTTAGATTTTCAAGGATGGTCTTATTTGCTGTGTCATTTCTAGAGGTTGGTGGCTGGAGTAACCAATCAGACCATTAGTCTTTGGTATTGGCTAGTTTTTAAGAATTAAGCCAATTGGTAAAACTTAACCCAAAATTATGCCAAAAAAAGAAAAGAAAAAAGAAACGTGTTGACTTAAGAATTCTCAGCAGGATGGTTTGATATCATATGATATATAACTCTGTGGAAGAAGAAAACAACCGCACAAATCAATTACACTAGTTGGACTGTCTTATATTTATTGTTGCTTTTGATTTTGTTTCTGAAATATTGTCAAATATTTTGATATTTGTTTGTTTCTAATCCTAAAATTAACATAAAGTAGACCTAAAATAGTTAATTGTCACTTCCCCACAATATCCTCTCCTAGTTTTTGAAGAATTGCGTATACTGTGTCCGTATCTTTATCATACTTGTGTTCCATGTTTTGTGTTGGTGCTTTCTAGATGGAATGACTGAATGCATTTCATTAAACTGATCAAATACATGGGACAAAGGCTTTGTTGAGGAAAATCTCATGCTCTCTGTTTGTTTCTGAATTGTTTAGTTGGTAGTCTCAGCTTAAAGTTTTGATGCATAACTGAGGCAGTTACAAAGAATTGGGTATGAGTTTTGGCTGTCACATTGTTTTTAAACCATTCTGAACAAAGAACCAGACAGAGTGATTTCTAGTTTTGTGGTCGGATCAGAGTTTGATCAATGGTTGTATCATCTTCTACTTATCAAAAAAAAAAATGGTTGTATCATCTCATAAAAAAAAAAAAAAAAAAATAGATATATGTTTCTCAATTTATTAGTTTGTGAGTCCAAATATTTTTAGAGATTCTTTTCCATTTTGAACTGAGGAGAGGGATTTATAAAGACTTTTTAGTCATTATTATGTAAATTACTAGTGTGGGACTTTTATACCTTAAGAATGAAAGGTAAAGAGAAGAGGGCTCATTTATCTTTGAAAACATCCTCAATATCTTTTATTGTTTCAATGTAGGACATGCTGTTTTGTAATAGAAACTTAATGTAAGTCTCACGTTGGAAAATGAAAGGGGATGCTATACTTCTTCTATAAACACCACACTTCATTAGGAATTCTAGACACAAAATGACGGGCTAGCTTTTGTGTGGGTCTAATATTCTTTGGTTCAATGTTGAATTTGTTACATGATCCATTTATTCCCAATGAAATAAGTAATGCTGTAAGCATACTTTAAAAAAATAATAATAATAAGGAATGGTCAAAAAGTTTTATGGTAAGTTATAAAAAAAAATAGAGAAAAAAAAAAAAGAAAAGGAAATTGAACCTCCTATATACTGATTTTGACTGGTTTTTGAATATTTTCGGTTTTAGGGTCTAGTTTTTAAAATAATGTGTCACCTTGGAATTTTACAACTGACAATGTACATACATAGCAAACGTTTTGTTGAGGCATTATTTTTAAATCTTGTGCTGTAGTTTGCAAACCTGATCTAAAACACTGTTGCTCTGACCTTGCTTTTTTATCTTTATTTACACTGCAGGTAGTGAAGAAATCGGTCAAATTGCATAAGACGGCTCGTTATCTAGTTGAACGCTGTGGTCTGTTTTCATGGTTGTCATCTGTTATCTCATTCTCTAGCGGAAGGCTCTTTGAAGATGAAAAAGGTTTTTCCTTAAAGCAATTGCTTGTGGTATTAGAGGTAATTTGCTAATTTCCTCTTGGCTCAAGAGCTTTTAACTTATGTTTTTTGTGATCCTTTATTCTGTATAAATATTTTATTTTTTGAAAATTACTAATTCTTCTTAAAGGTTAAGTTGTTAGGATATCATAAATTTAACCATTTAACTACTCTAATAATTCCACTCATGCATGGGTCCAAACTCCCCCTTAACAAGTGGGGCCTAACACATGGGATTTATAACTTTTTAAATGGGAGGTATAATGGAGACAAGGTTCAAACTCAAGACCACCTAATCCGATTCTATGATAAATTACTGATTGTCTCAGAAGCTTAAGCTATTAGGGAATGATGAATTTAATCATTTAATAATTATTCTAGCATTTTGTAATGGTGGTATCTTGTCCACCCCCTTCTTTTTGTTGTCAGCTAGAAGGGTTTTTTTAATAATTATTTTCTTTCCCCTTTTTTTTGGGGGGGGAGGGGTTGCTTAAGTTATTATATAAAAAACATAATTTGTGTTCTTCAGCTTAATGGTGCAGTTACCATTTTAGTAAAGAGACCACTAGTAGTTTATATTGGAATAATTCAGGTCTGGTAAGGAATCTTCAAGACTTGTTGAAAAGAACGGTTTGATTTGGATTTGCATTATCCAAAAACTGAGATTCTCCCTTTGTATTTTTCTCTCTGCCTTATGTTTTTCTGCATAAGGTAGTTTTCTTCAATATATATCTTTTTTATTTATCAAAAAAAAAAAACTGAGATTCTAGTGTTGTGATTACCCTATGTCAACATAGTAGGTACTAGTATATGCTTCAGAGATGCTCGACACTCTTTCACTAGAAAAAAAGACTTATGAAGTCCAAGTCAGTGCTACAGTAACTCTGTTTCCTAAAGCATAGTTCACAATTAGGCCTGACATTAAAGTGTACAATTTTTTTTTTTTTTTTGTTAGCTGGTATCTTCATGTATTTTTTGTAGCTTTTCTAACTTTCCAATCTGCTCTTAAACATTTACCACTTCTATATGCGAGTTTAATGTTGGAAAATAGTGTCATACCAAAATTTAATTCATAGTACCACAACTGCAGGATTTCATTTGTTCTATATCGTGAATTAAGATACTTGTCTTATTAGTTCCTATTCCCTTTACCTTAGACACCTATTCTGGTTTCTCTTTCTTTGATATACATGTAATACTAGTGGGTCGTGCTCTCTTTTGATATAGACTAGTTAGTTGTTCTACATCACTGAATAAAGATCTTTTTCCAATTAAACTTTGTTCTGCTTTTAAAAGGTCATATATGTTCATATTCCTTTGGGAAGTTTGTGTTTTGTATTATAAGATCATAGCTACAATAACTTTCGTGAATCCATATAGATATTCCTTGTGACAAATATATGCAGCAACATAGTGTTCATCCACTAAATTTGATAATGTTGAGGGTTATAATGATTGCTCCTGAGGAAATCCTTTCTCATTGCATTTACCGGACAAGTAGGAGGACAGCTAAAATATAGTTTCTTCTTACTGAGACAATCTCCCTAGATTTGTAAATCTTTGGCCACTTTTGGCTATTCTGATAAAACGGATTAATATTACAGGTTGAGCTTTTTAGAAAAGATATCTTGGTCTGAATGCTATAGACTGGTGAGGATCTATGTTTATAACCTCAAATTAAATAGCTGGGACAAAGTTGAGTTGAGTTTGATTGTTTCTGTACACCTTTCTTACACACGCACACATCAGTGCAAATAATATGTTCTCATTTATTTCATGCTCTTGCAATTTAACTTAGAAATCCTGTCTAATAAGCTAGTAGTTAACAGATATTGTATGTGATATTGCATAATATGTCAAGTAGCCTACGAAATTTAATAACTATCTCTGCTGTAACCTGTAGAAACAGGTTTCTCGTGAAGTTCCAAGGGTGACAACTTGAACTTTGTCTAACTCTGTTAATTTTATTTTATTATCATTATCATAACCATAAATTTGATCATTTCTGTTAATGTGTTTATATATGATTGTTTTACAAAATAATTGCATATCCATCTCCACGCCATAATTCTATCTTAATAGCTCAATCAAACTACAATATTCCTGTTTATTTAAGCTTGTCTACAATCTGTGCTCTGTGAACGAATAAAATGTCAGTAGAAATTTTCAATAGTAGTCTTCTTTTTCCCATTCTATTGACTTTTTGTTTTGTTTGTAAATCAGGTTGCCAATGATGCTATTTCATCCCAAAACATTACTGAGTGGTTGCAGAAAGATGCCCTTGAGCAGCTCATGGAACTTTGTTCGCATCTGTACCAAGTGTTAATTGGTGGTTTGACATTCAAAAAGGGAAATGTTGCATTGGTTAATCTATTTTTGCAAATAACGATATCAACAGTGAAAATATCCCAGAAAAGGGAAATATACCAGCCACATTTTACTCTGTCAGTTGAGGGTTTATATCAAATATATCAGGCTGTTGGTGTATATAATTATGCGGGCTCTTACCCTTGTGCAGAGGTTGGGCTCAAAGCTATACTTATGGGTACACCTCCAGTTGATTTTTTCCACATGGTATCCCTCTCTCTCTCTCTCTGTGATATTTGGTATCTTCACATTGTCTCCCGAAATAGCTTAAAATTAAAATTTGAATTAAAGAGCAACAAGATCTAACGAGGTTCAAGTGATAACCCAATGGTAATGACATCTTTTGTTGAGTCCCATGTTTGTGTTTGAACCCCACCTCTCCCTACCCACTCTCTGCCTATCATTAAAAAAGCAATAGGATCTAGTGATGCTACAATTTCCCTAATTTATTTGTTTTCGGATACCTCATAGTGCGGTCCTGATCCTGGGCAGCCCTGATATATTTAGTATTAGGGGGCTGTCTTGCTGAGAGGTTGTAAGCATCTGGTGAGAGAGCAGTTGGAGAAAATGGATGTGAGGTTGTAGCTGATAGAAAGAGGAGAAAGGATCTTACATAGTTGCCAATGAGTTTTAGCTTAAATGACTCCCCTTTCCTTGTTCTGGTGGAAGCTGAGGTCATGGGTTCAAAACAATTGGGTGCATGTTTACCTCACCAATAAAAAAAATCTGGGAAAGTTTTTGTGATTGGGGAAATCATAAAGTATCCTATAGACTCTATTCATAAAGATTCATATTAGGGGAAGAACAAAAGATAGACTCATAGGAAGTTTATGCTAATAACTCTAGCCAAAAAAAAAAAATCAAACTACGATTCATTCTTATTATCACTGGGACAGTAGAGCATACATGCTTTTATATAAACTCATTTCATAGGGAAGCAATGTGTTGCAATATAATTGCTTAAAATCAACTCTAGTTTGTCTATGTGTGCTTTAAAGTGTGTTTGGATACCGCTTAGTTGCTGAAAATTGAAAACTAAAAACTAAAAATACTGTAGCAAAATAATTTTTAAATGTGTGAATAGTGCTTTGAGATCCAAATTTATATTGAAATTTGTGTTTGATGATTTTTGTGAGTCTGTGAATAGTGCCGTGTGGGACCCAATTTTTTCAGCAAACGCACAAACAGCAGACTTCAAAACGCAATTCAAACAGAAGTTTAGTGTTTAAGAGGATTTGTAAATTTTGGATTTAAACCTTTAAGAAGAATAGTTAGGGTTCAAGAATGAATGAGTTCACTAGAACGATTTTTCTATTTAACTCTAGCTCAATTGGTACCTCCTTCTCTTTTAAGTGCTAGGTGGAGGATGGGGTCATCAGTTCAAGACCCATCAGATGTATATGTAACTTAGCAGTAAAGGGGGGGGGGGGGGTGGGGGGGGGGTACTCAAAACTAAATCTTTACTTCTCTTAGTAGAACTAGGACTCCTACTTTGGCTTGTAGACCAGAATCTAATTGAATTGAATCAAAGCCCAATCCACAAACTAAATAAGATTTTTTGATAAAAGAAAACCCAAGACCCACAACTATAGCCCATACCCAAAATTGCAAAATTACTAAAATACGCTTGACTTCAGAATATAACCAAAAATATAAAAATCTAATTGACTACAATGGACACTAATTCTTGGGCTTTGCCTTAACACTTCTAAATAGGATATTATTTTCCTAAACATGTTATGGTTGTGCCATCAAAAATACTTGATGATGAAGCAAATCCTATAAGTTATTTCTAAGCTCATTGCTTGTAAACTGCTTGCTCTGAAATGTTTCAAAGCTAAGTAATTCTACCATGCTGAAACATCTATTACTTGACATCCTACTTTTTGAAATTATTATTTTACTGAATCTCCAATGTAAGATGCTGGAAGCATCCAAATAGACTTTTAAAGCTGGCTGCACTTTTGCATTTGTCCCTTGTGTGGCTGGTTAACCTTAGGGAATCAATATTATGCTCTCCCTATATCTCCTGTGCATTCTTTGTTGGCTTTGGTTTTCAAAGTGAAAATTTTTGCTCAGCCATCCTAGGGTCTATCTTCTTCCTCATACGGTCAAAAATGCTGCGTAGTTAGACTCGTGCATAAATGTCCCTTGTATATCAAACTCTTTGCTGACAGACTTGAGTAATATATTTAGGTGTTAAGTTGTTACAGTGATTCTTGTTCATTTCTCTTTTTAGTTCAGTTTTTTTTTTTTTTTGGTGCCAAATCAATTTTTGCCTTTCAGTTTGACTATATATATTGAAATCTTGATTTGGTGTATTTTTCACAGAATAGAGAAAAGCTTTCTGGTTTTCTTATGTGGGCAATTTCCACTGCATTGAAATCAGACTCTGCACAAATGCTTCAGCTTCAAGAATCTCATTCGCATTTCACCATTTCTTCAGAGGAAGAGATCCATGAGGATTCTTTGATACCAAGACTTTTACGATGGCTAACTGCTGCTATTATTCTTGGGAAGCTTTCTTGGAAAAATACTGATGTTGATCCCAAGATTTCAAACCGATTTAAATCAGGAACTCTGCAATCTTTATTGGATCTTATTGAAAATGAACATGATGAAAGCGTCAAAAATAGATTTGGCTGTGAGGATTTATTGGCTGCTGTCATTTTCTACCTTCAACAGCTCCATGGCATTCATTGTCAAGTGCTCCCCTCAGTTATATCTGCACTGTGTCTTCTTTTCTCTGCCTCCGGTCCTGCAGGTAAGCTATTTTGATTAGTTGTCGGTTAGTTGTTTGGCATGTCATGTTGAGTGCTGGAGTTGGGGATTTTGGACTTGGATTCTGGAAAGATTCAAATCTAGACTTTGAATAAGGTCTTGGGTATTCTACTTTAGGCACTATACTTCACCAAGCAGGGAATCTTAGTAATTGGCGGGGAATGTTAAACTGATCCTAGAACATAGTTTCTGTGGAAACCAATGCAGGCATGTGGCTTGGTTGATCTGAATAGGGTGGTCATCCTCATAGACTTCTGACTGACATAATAAGTTGTGACAATAAATTTTGAGATGCAGCCACTTGATTTGGGGATTGGGGTGGTGATTGAGGACATTTAACAATCAAAGGAGAGATTACAGTAGGTCAACATCAAGGATCAGCATTTAGCTCTTACTATTAATTTAGAAATTTGTCAGGAATGAACTCATGTAGCATGGTCTAAGTTTTCATTTTGGTCCTTAGACACCTGTTGGGCGTATTTGCCATTGAATGGGACTGTGGACTGTGGACTGTGGTCTAAGTTGCATGGTCTATTTTCTATGTTGACTTTGTTTTTGGTAGCGGTGGCATACCTTTGTTAGCTACTTTGGCATCAAGAGATTTAAGCATATGTTGACTATAGACTAGGAAGCACAGACATGGACACGGGTACGACATGGCCATTTTTGAAGTTTTAGGATATGACACGGTGGGAATATGCATATTAATTAATTATTAAATATATTTTTAGATATTGTTAAGCATTTATTTTTCATATAATATTAAACATATATTAATTTAAGAGAAATATTGGATGATAAAGCGAATTCATGACTAGTAAATGATATTTAGAAATTAGAATACAAATCAAGAATAAGATCCAAAAGAGTAAATAAAAGATAACTAGATAAGTGTTGAAGATTGAAACTAAAAATAAATAAAAGATAAGTGTCCCTCCCATGTCCGTTGTATCCCGCAATGTTTCAAACAAAAACAAAAAAGGATGTGGCTAGTTCACGTGTGCAGTAGTGTCCCAAACATGTCCCGTGTCTGACACGGGTATGGCATTCCTAATGAAGTGTTCAAGCTTTCTAGTCTATATTAATATATATATATATATATATATTTTTTTTTTTTTATATTGATGTAAATAAAAAATTGAGAAATGTTGCCAATGAGCTCTAAGCTCAAATGACACATCTTCTTGTAAGAGTAAGGGTGAGATTGTGGGTTCAAGACTCACCTAGTATGTAAATTACCATTAAAAAAAAGGAGTTGAGAAATGTTGAAGATAGATGCTAAGAACCTTGTTTTTGTGAAGTGATTGGCCTTGAAGAGGGAAAATTGCATAGAATGTTGCTAATTAATGTGGGATAGATGAAGTGAAGAAATTCCTTTGGAGGGTTTCCAGGACTGATGGTGTATATGGTGCAAATTTGCTTGGCTGTTGAGAATCAGTGTGTTAATAGTATGGATATTTCGAGAATGTTACAAGGGATTCTTGACAAAACAAGAAAGTTCTAACCCTATATATGTGTTTGAGGACAAAGAAGAGGGAGTAATAGATAGTTTTGTTGTGTCAAATATATCTTTTTGTTTTGCACTTCCAAGGATGAGGACAGTAAATTGAATTTGAATCTGTGAGGTGGGTGAATAATAGATGATCTAATTCTAGTAACTGCCAATGTTTTTTAAGTTCCTAGGTCTAGCCAAACCCTTATAGCTGGGATGAGAATAAGATGAGTTATTATAAAATGTCTACTACACTGACATATACATAAAATCCAGTATTACTTAATCTCTTAGTGTGGCTTAACAGGCTTGGTAATTATTAAGGTTGGTGTTCATGTCCACTGAAGTTATAGGCTTTGACGTTCTCTTCCAAAAGCAAATGATAAAATTGATGTAATTAAATGTTATATACGCAAATATTTTTATGAATAAATATTTATTTATTTTTCATTTTGTGAAAATATAAATTTGCTGACTTTCTTAATATTATATTTTTGTAGAATCCATATCAGATATCTTCCAAGGTCATAAGACCCTGGTGGTGTCTCTGTGTTCGAAGATACATTGCCCTGCTGAAGCTAATCCTGCCTGGATATGGTAATACATTATCTCTTCTAGCTTTTTTCTTTTTCCCTGCTCTTTGAACAAGATGTGGATTGTGGAATGAAGGGTATTTGATCATTAATTTGGAAGTAAACATGGTATTTACTTATAAAGGAATAAACATGGTATTTAACTGATGCTCGTTAACCTGTATGATCCAAAGTGATTATCCTGTTTAAATGATTTCTTTCTGATTCAAGTTCATAGATCTGTTTGTTGCTGACTTTGCTATGTTTGTGATAATTCTTAAAAGAAAGATAATCCGATATTGGGCATCTTTGACATTTTATATAGTTTCATCAGTGAGAAATTAAAAAAGCTTTGTCTAACTAGCAAAAGGTTGAAGGCTAGTAATAGAACTTACAATTTTAGCTCATGATTTTTTGAAATCTTTATTAGCTTTGTTTTTGTAAGCCATGCTCCTTAATGTCTTGCTTGTTGGCTGTTTTTGCATTACAGCAATGCTATTAAATTTTCTTATCAAGGCTGGGGACTCTGTAATATGTATGCTCTATTACTTTGAACTATTCTGACCTAGCATGTTCTTTGTACAGGTCCTTTTACGAGCAGTGGAAGGAACCTGCATTGGAACTCACCAATTTACAGAAGATGGATGAACTTCATGCTTGTCAAACTCTTTTAGTAATTTTTGCAAATGGACTTAGAAGGAAACCATTAGATTTGCAGGTTTTATCACCTCTAGATGTGGAGAGATCTGGTGTATATGAATGGGAAAAAAGCATTATTAGTGCTAGCAGTGTTTAGATTATATTATGAACTCCAAGATTGATTAGTAAAATTCGAGATTTTGAAATGACATTGTGTCTGGAAAGGCAATTTGTAGCATATACTGAGTGTACTTGAAACCCATGATTTTTGAGAAAATTGTATATATTGAAACAATAAAAATACATGACTAGGCAGATGACGGCTGTAATTTAATGAAGGTGGGTTTGAAACATCATGTTACAGCCATTGTAGGAGAAATACAGATATGTCAATGTAGCCATCATTCAAGGATGTCATGGCAACAAAGTTGTATTCAAATGGCAATGTTAGTTAAGACTAGAATTTGTTGTGATTCTTATTATTGGTCATTTAATGGCTAAGTCTTCATATCTCTTTAAGATCTCTTTCCTTTTATTGTTATTTGTTTTTAGATTGTATACATTTCAAGCTCTTGAAAAGAAGCTATTATTTCTCACTTAAATTTTTTATTCAAACCATTCTGAATGTTCAGTTCAATCTGTTAAATAGTAGTCCAATTATGTGACATAAATTGGAAGGCCAATTGTAATCCTTAGTAGTATTTTTATGATCCCTCCCTTTCCTTGATCGTTGGGTGTCTCTATAGAGTAAGTTTTGCGGTACAATATTTTTTTTTTATTTTTTTTTTTAATAATTTAGTGTATCACTTAAAATTTTTAATGTACCATGGGTAAGGATTGGATTCAGTGTTCAGTTGCATTGGACCCATCCGGGTTATGCCATGTGTCTACTGTTGGACATGTGTCATCATTTAGATGGGTCTAGAGCAATTGGACACTAGACTTAATCCAAGTCTATCACTTAAAACACATTCATATTGAGTTCGGTTAATATATGCCTTTAGGGTATATATTAACAATTCATTTTAAGAAAATTTTTATCAAAATTTGAAAAAGCTATTAAGAAGTTCGATAGCTTTTTTAATTTCTAATAAAAATGTTCCTAAAATGGTTTACTAACATATACCCTAAGGGCATACATTAGTAAAACCCTTCAAAATTTCGGGTTTAGAAATGATATCCTATTATTTCATGTGAAATTTTTTCCTCTATAATCGGATTGAATAAAGTACCATTGTCACAAGCCAATAACAAAGATTGAAATATTTAGTAACATAAAGTTTTTCACACAAAATATGTAGTAATTCTTGTAATTTACGTTGAAGTAGCATCACAATATGAGCCCACTGCAAATTTAGTCCGTCTGATCGACCAACTAGTGACAATGTAAATAGAAAAGATCATGAGTTCCAGTTAACTCAACTGGTAAAGTCTCTAATGGTTGTATAAAAGATCTAGGGTTCAATTCCCACCTACACCAAAAACTAATTGGTATTTTAGTCTGATGATAAAAGACTATCATTAGGAGCGGACGCTATAGGTTAAAACTCTCTCTCAAAAAAAAAAAAAAAAAAATCAATAGTTTATATCCTTGTGGGCTGGGCCCCAGTAACCACCGGAGAAACTGTTGAGATTTCTTTCGGCTCTTCTTTCTCATCTAGCTGCCTTACCTGCAAAACCAATTGAATAATGATGTGCAAAGTAAGACAATGGTTTATAGTCTGGAAAATTAATTTTTAAATTTCGTTTATCCTTCTTTCTTTGTCCAATTTTGATTGATCTTTTTATAAATATCAGCAACTTCTTTTCTTCTTCTTTTTTATCTTTTTTTTTTTTCACACTACAGTATAATATTATGAAAACTACATTTCATAAGCTTTCTTCATCTCACCTTATAATCGAATTTTAGTAGGGGTTCAAGTGCTAACGCAGCAAGTAGTAAGGTATTCTTTATGATGTTTTGAGGTTCGAACTCCACTTCGTCAGTTATATATCTACTTATCCTTTTTATAAAAAAAACAAGGACTAGTTTTTGTTTTTGTTTATATTTGTTTTTTGTTATATATATATATATATATAAATAATAATATGACAGACGAAAATAGGATGCGCAATAAAAGGTAATGCAAGTTGTCTTGGTAATTTTCCCTCTTTCTTAAGTTCACATGTCAATCACTTAATTTAATATTTAAATTTTTACTTAAAATTCATGCTACTCATGTCTCATATATGCGCCACTTGCAATTTTTTTATTTATAATTTTTATAATCCATTTCGTTTATGAAACTGCAAATGCCGTCAAACTTGTACGGTTGAAAATTATTATATAATTTTTAGTATTACTATGAAATGGGCAATTTATATTATTTATAAATTAAAAATAATAATGTGATATCGTACAATTTCTTTATAAACTTACACAATTCTATTTTATATTTATGTAACTATATTTTAATATAAACATAAAATCTACTATTATCAAGAGAATATTAACTCATTGGTTCCACTTTTCAAATAATCCTAAATACAATCACACATTAATCATAATACGTTCAAATTACTTAATAGGATCAAATAGGAAAAACACCATATTCCAGACACCTAAATTTTATGTCACATTTAAAATTTAAAATACAATACAAACCCCATTATTCCTCTTTTTTTTTTTTTGTACTATAATAATTACTTCTAAGTTCTAACTACATATACTTTTATGCTAATACCTGTATTTTAGAGAGATTAAGCGGAATAATAAATCACTTTGTTTATAACTATTTATTCTTGTAAAAATTTTGTGTTATATATATTTAAACTTTTAAATCATGATTCATACTCACAAGCTAATGAATTTGTTCACAAAACATATAATAATATTAATTTGAACTTAATTCTAATAGTCAATCCTACATTTGGAATTAAGCTTAATTCATTTTCAAAATAAACGAATAAAAATTTGTTTAAGTCAAATTTGATGATAAATGGTTCGATTCATTTACCACATTAAAATTGAACTCTATGAAGCTTCACTTTGATTCAAATTCAATATGTTTCTTTCATTTATGACTTATTTCTTGAATTTAAGTTATATAAAATTAGAACATTGAATAGAATCGTACACACTCTACATATCTATCTTATGGAAAGAGTATGATAGCTCAAAATGATTAATCTTCAAATTTAACACTGAGATTCGATAGTTGCATTTCAGTAGTTTGTAGGCCATATATATGAAGATTCAAAGAAAGCAAACAGTTTATTTAACATTAACAATTATTACATCACAACGTAAAAGCAACACATAACCCAAAAAGAGAGAAACAAAAATGCTGAAAGCAACATAAGTAGTACACCAAAATAAAACACAAACAAAAACCCAAAAGAAAAACTACAAACACATTATCCATGCAAACACATTACGTGTTAACTTGTAACACATTTTAGCAATGGGGCTGAGCTTGATTGCATTTAGCTGGGAGCTCCATGGCAAGGGTGGAGTTGATTCCATAGAAATTCAACAGATTGGAGTTCTTGAAAATGCAAAGGCATTGAAAGTCAGCGTTGGAGAGAGCTGAGCAACATGAAGCTGAGGGAGGAACAGGGTTTTGGCCACTCACTGATGGCTGACAGGCCTTAAGACCCTCTTTGGTCATATGGCATAAGCCCTGATTATCACCATTGGCTAACATTATTGGCTCAGACCCAATGGAAAGAGCCAACAATAATGACACAAGGACAAGCTTTTTGTATGCTTCCATTTCCCTCAATAGTATTTGCTGACTCTGAATTTGTTGGGGTTTGGAGAGTGATGGGTACGTTGGCTATATATAGTGGGCTTGGTGAGCATAACCTAAATACATGGTTTCCAAAATTTCTGCCTTTGCCCATGGAATTGTGAATTTGAATGGTTTTGGAAACTACTAGATAAAGTTTTTTTTTTTTTAAACAAATACCAGATAGCATGTTGTAATATATACAATAAAAGTATGGACAAAGTTTAGTTACAAAATTGGTTGTAACTTAAGACTATAAATTCACTCAATAAAATAAATATTACAACATATTTGAAAATTTAACCGTTGAATTAAATATTCTTTACGCTCTTAATACACTTGTCAAATTTTATGTCAATCAGATATTATTTACTATATGATTTATAAGTTTATATTTTGTGCATAATTTTAAATTACAAAAACTTGCAATTTAAAAAATTTATTGATGACATAACTATTAATTTTTAATTTTCTTGAAATTTTACAAGCATGAAGGAAGAAGAAAATATAATTCAATGGTGGATTTGTCAAAATTCACCTCCAATAAAAAGATATTGAATAAAGTTGTAGTTTAAGACTACAACTAATTTTGTAGCTAAATTTTGTCCTAAAAATATTATATTTACGTAAAAATAATATTACATAAATCACAACTTGTCAACTTTATTTGAGAAATCACAGTAAGCAATACGTCGTAATATGTTCATTAGTGTGGAAAGAAGTATTGGAAAACTGTGAATGAGGGCTTCTAATTAAGGCAGCAAAATTAATATGTCTAATTAATAACATTAAATAATATATTTCGCTTTTTAAGAAATATAGAGGTGGTATAACAAAAGTGATTTATTTATGGAAAATTATTGAATACTCCAAGAGAGAACCATAAATATAGCGAGACCCATAATTTATGTGAGAGGGGAAAATACATATTTATGGTACTCCGGAAGTACCCAATAATTACTTTTAATTTACATAAAAGTGATATTGCATTAATCATAACTCGTCACTTTATTAAATTATTATATATAATTTTTTTTTCCTTTTATCATTTATTTATATATTTTCTTTTTGCTGAATTGTCATTGTCATTGTCATTGTAACTAAAAAAGAGTTTAAGGCTCGTGATCACAAAGTCTCACAGAGAACTCTAGGAGTTGGCAAGAATTGGCAAATACCAGGGGCCGAGTCACGGGCATACCTTGGTGTGGTGTAAAGGGACTGGAGAGAACTTATATCGGGATTTAGTTGTTTAAAAGTACTATAGTTTATGGAAGGCTTTTTTTGTATGATGGCATGTGAACCTTTAAAGCGACAAAACCCATGCATGTGCCTTTTTCATTTTTATTCTTTGATTTTTTTTATGGGAAAGTTTGGTGATGAAGTGTTACTTGGAACAAGAACGTATACAAGCCAATGAAATTGAACACTAGGTGGAATTCCATACTTGAAATTTAAGTTGTGCAATTGTCCTTTTTGTTGCTAAAAACTTTGAAATGTAACTATGTGATAAGATGTTTAATAATTTTTATTTTTATCTACTTTAAGTATAACGGTAGGGTTTTTTAGCACAACTACACAAGACATAATGCAATCTAATAATAGATTTGTTAAAAATACATATAATAAAAAATATTAAGTAGTATAATATTAACAAAATGTTAATTAATGTTGCACATAGCTAGTTACCAACAACCATACACACAATTTGTAAAATTGTGTTTTCAAAACATGAATTCAACATGTGTTTACGGAATTTTTTCTCAAAATAACACTGAATCTCAAATAATTTCATTAGTTAGCACGTTTTCAAAACAATTTAGCAAACTAACATCTCGAGCAAAAGGGACTCGATTTTGTTGTGGTAAATCGAGTGCGATGAAGTCGAGTTCCATGGAACTCAAGTCTTCAAGGCTTGATTTCCCTGAGATATCCAATGGAACATCTTCAAACCAAAGACCCAAGCTCAACAAAACATCATCAAACCCTTTTCTAGAGAAGAAAATGAATGACCCAGAGAAGAATGAATGACCTGGAGAAGAAAATGAAGGAATTAGAGGAAAACCTTCGCTTGGAGATTCATCGCCACCGCTAGAACCTTAGTCGATGCTACCTGGGTTCAATCTAAGTCGAATTGTTTGGGTTAAGGAGATCTGGGTTTGTTGTTTCTTCGTGTTTCTTGTTTGGTTTCTTTGAATCTTCGTGTTTCTTGTTTGATTTATTCGAATCTTCATGTTTCTTGTTTGTTTTTCTTCTTCGTTTGGTCTAGGTTTTTGGGTTTCTCCCTTTTGGTTCTTCTTCGTGTAATTTGTGTTTCCTCATTGTGGCTTTGTTTGATCTCTTTATGGAACTCGAGTCCATTGCTTGATTTCCACGCATAGAACTCGAGTTTGTAATGCTCAAATTAGCACTACAAAATCAAGTTCCCTACCCTCTAGATTTTAGTTTGCTAAATAGTTTTGAAACTAACAAAATTGTTGAGTTTTAGTGTTATTTTGAAAAAAAAAAAAAAAAATCCTGTGTTTACATACACATATAATCATTACCCTTAAGAAATTATATCATATCTTACTTAAATCACATAAAAAACAAGGTAGCGGTTGTCGAAATTGGATAAAGGGAAGGTCAAAACTAGCCAGATGTTTCTGAAATTGAAAATGAGCAAGATATATTATCAATTTGAATGGGGCCATCTAAACAAATAATGGACTATATTACATCAAAGATCCATGACCTTCCTCTTCTTTTTTTCTTCTTCTTCCCTCTAGAGGGACAAATAAAACTACTGAGAAAGGCTAAACCTAAAAGGATAATTTAGGGTAGTAATACATAGGGAAAGTCTTGAACTAATTAATCTCCTATTTGTAGCTGATAAGCTTCTTTTTTGCAGGACTGCTATATATGGGGGAATGCCAAGGCATTCTAAATATTCAGTGGATATAGTGTTGTTTTTAAGCAAGAATACCCCACCTCACAGCACTCTTTCTCGAAAATAAAAGAGAGTGTGGACAAAGTTGCAAGATTGGAAGGAGAAATTATTATCCCAAGAAAGGCATGAAGTATTGAGTAAAGTTATAGCTCATGCAATCTTAACTTATTTTATGAGTTGCTTCAAGGTTTTAGATAATCTATGTACAGAGCGACCGAGTTATGAGTATGATATAACATCAAATTGCAAAGTACAATTTGATGGTGCTAAGTAGGGGGGAATCAATGTTGTTGGCATTGGGGTATTCTCGCAATTGTGCTTGATCATTAAGCAATGTCATAGTGTTAAATACTGTAAGATAAAGAGAGAATTGTAAAGATTGAGAAAAACGGAAGTAAGATAAAATGAATATAAGAGTTATGTGGTTCAGCTTGATAAGCTATGTTAAGAGAGTAAGTCTTTAGTTGCAACATTTTTACTATGCTCAATTGTGTGTTACAAAGAACCCTAGTAGAGTTAGACATGGCAAAACGGGTCAGACCCGTTTTGACCCGACCCGTTTGACCTGCAACCCGTTTGACCCGTAACCCGATTGACCCGTTTAAAAATGACCCGTTTTGACCCGCGACCCGATTGACCCGACCCGAACCCGAACCCGAACCCGACCCGCACGTTTTGCCACGTTTACCAATGTTGAGTAGATTTAGATTGAGGTGTAATTTTTATAAAATATTTACTTATTCTTTTTTACTTAATATGTTATGTACTCCATTATAGTTTGTTATTTTTTACTTGCCACCTTTATTTTCTCTTCCTACTTTAAATAGATTAAAGATTATACCAAGATTAGTTTCTAGAAAGCTGGAACAGGAGTTGCACCAAATTTGGGTATCAATTCAAGTGTTTAGTGGTAATTGGTAACAATATCACTAGTGAGAATCTAATCACAATTAAGGAACTCATAAACAATTGACAGATTGCATCTATTTCCAAAAAAAAAAAAAAAAATTATTTGAAAAATACGGGTCAACTCGACCCGACTCACGACCCGACTCAACCTGCGACCCGTTTGACCCGCAACCCGATTGACCCGACCCGAACCCGACCCGACCCTCCCGTTTTGCCACGTCTAAGTAGAGTACATATATAAGGGTTAGGATTAACCTTACCTGGGCCTACACTTGGGCCATTGCATATAAACCTATTTTTTTAACACAGACTTGTAGCCGCTTTAAGTCAAATACCCGTGGGAAGGGACAATGAGGAAGCAAAAGCTGTCAACAAGGCAATAGGTTTTTCTAGAGAAATAGATTGCCAGATTCATCAACTATTATTCAGCACACATTTCGGAAAAGCCTAACCTCTCCAGAGTAGGACACTTGCTCAAGGATCCATAATGGGACGCCAAATACTTTAGGAGGGGTGGTGTTATAATAATGTACAAGTTAAGGGTGTAACAAAGTAGCAAATGTCTTAGCTTTAGGAGCCTAAACCTAACATATATTATTAGAGATTTGGTTGGAGGAAATTCCCCATTTCATTGAAAGACATATTGTCGAAGATGTATTACATTTATAGAAATGAAATAGAATTTTTATTATTTCAATAAAAAAAATAAATAAATAAAAATTGTAGACAAAATGTTTAAAAGGTTCACAATGTTCACATTATCCATGTCATCAAGGGAAAAAAAAATCTCAGAAAAATATTTGTTTTTCTTTATAACAAGAAATGCTTTTTAGTTTCATCAATTAAGCTTCAACCTTAATTTAAATAAATGTTTTTAACTCATTAAGTCAATAATTAAGCATGTCTTTAACACCGGCCTGCACAAGCAGCAGTTTTTTATGAAAAGACTGAAATATATATATATATATGATTTTATTGTGTTTAACTCGTCTAATTTTTTTGAAATTAAAAAATAAAAGTCTAAATTTGTTCATTAATGGATCTGTTAAAGATTTAACTATTAAACTAACATATTCAAATTGTTATGTTGCCCTTCCAATAGTTTATACAATTAATAAAGTCAAAATAATTCCTGATTTTGTTAAGAGTGCTCTTCTAACTTAACTCACATTTTTCTGTGTTTCCAACAAAAACATATATTATTTAATAAAAAAAAATTAATAATGATGTAGCTATCGAATTATTACAAATATGATTCTTAATAATATTTTAGAAAATGTGATACGAAGTTGCCATCCCCATTTCAGTAAATTGGACAGCTTGATTCAAATTATTAAATCCTCATAAATTCACAGCAAAGCAAAGCCTAATAAAAACAACATATCAGGATAACAAAAGCATAGAGAAGCACAATAGCACTGATACCCTCTGAGTCTCTGACAGTCCGTAACTCACGCACACCACGTTAAGACATTGGAGTTTTTGATGGGGCTCCATGCTGAATTATCGATGTTGCTTATATTTATTTACGAGAACAATTACATTGACAATATTTTTATAATATTTTTATTATAAATATTAGGTGGTAAATTATTATTACCAGTTATAATTTGATTATTTTTTTGCTTACCAATAATAACATGTTACTTAGTATTTTTTTGTGAAAATATTTTGAAAATGTTATAAACATGTAATTTGTCATTATTTCTTTGAATTATTGGAATGTCATGAAAATAATTAGAGTTTTCTTATGGACAAAATTAATCGTTTTCATGATCCTCATCCACTTAATTTTATGTGACGTATCTTATATTTTATCTTGTTAAAGTTGTAAACTGTCATCATCTTGATACACAACGATTACGTTATCAGTCAAAGGCCTAATACAACAACATTTTCCTGTAGTGGTCTACTATAATAAATAAGACATAAAAAATCCTTAATTTTTTTCTCTAGGTTTTTGTTTTTGATTTCGTTCTCTAAAAAGTGCACCACTTCTTGTTTCGTCAATGAAAAAGAAAAGACATGAGGCATTTTTTTTGTTCCCCAGTTAAAGAACAAAATTTAAATGGCTACATCTAAGGAGATCCCTTTTTTTTTTTTTTTTTTATGAGAATTTTCTTAACATATCAAATTATAGTTTTTTTTTTTTTTTTTTTTTTTTGGAGAAACAAACAAACACAAAAGAGAGGAAAAGGCATTGTAATACAAAGATACATTACAACTCCACTCAAAAATCATAATAACTTTTAAGGGAGAATGTAACAAATTATAATACCAAATTATAGATTGATATTAATACCATTTTTGTTATTATAAGTCAAACATTTATTTCCTTTACGGTTAAAACATATCTTATGTGTTTCTTTTTTTCTTTTTCTTTTTCTTTTTTTGGGAAAAAAAGGCTTAAGGAATTTAAATATCAATTATACACCAAATGTGCATTTCAATGCGATTTGTTGAAGGTATGGTAGAAAAAAGGGATATTTTTATTTGGGTGATTAGGTCTTTGTTTATGAGTGTCATAAGGGCATAGGTTAAAAATTAATAAATACTCACTTATGAGCTGTAATGCACACTTTTCAAAATATAAAATACACATGTTAAATTGTTAATAATTAATTGATTTACATGTATAAATTCATAATGATTATATGTCTTTTTATTTACACCATTTGACTTTTTAAAAATAATTGTATAAAACATTATTTTATAAAAAATTAAAGCATCTTAACCACTACCTTAAAGAATTTGTCGGAAAAATTTTTCTTTCTTTTTTCTTTTCACATTAAACACATCTAAATAAGTTCAAAGAGTTCAAAGTTTTATTTTATTTTTTTTTTTTGGTTGACTTGCTAAAAGTTTTTACTAGTAAGGAATAATTTTCTAAAAAATGTTAAAATCATAATTTTTACCACAACTTATTCATGTAATAAGTTATGAGTAATAAAATAAAAGTAGTGAATTCATAACTCTGTCACTTACAACTTGTAGTAAAGTATATCAAAAAGTGCGGTAAAAATCGTAATCATATCATTACTCCTCATTTTCTAGAGTGTTTGACATTGAGAAAATCTCTTTTTTTTTTTTTTTTTTGAAACCAGAGAAAATCTCATTTTGAGTTCAAAATTCAAAGTCCATGCTTATCATTAAAACCTAAATAATTGCCACGTATTCAATCAAAACCCACCATAAAGTCGAGTAGATCATTTTTAATGTGATTGTGGCCAAAAAATAAAAACAAAAAGAAAAGAAGAAGTAAATAAAGTCCACGGAAATTAATGAAAGATAATCATATCAAAGGTTTGAAAAATTCATGAGTGTCTCGTTAAGGAAAGCAACATAATCGGGGAGCGTTATAAAGCACGTGACGGGAAAAACTCTTTTGACGTAGCGTGGAATCATTTTCAGCTGGAAACCAATGAGTCACCGACACGTATAGTTTTGGTAATACGTGTCAGCTGTAGGCTGGTGATTTTAGCAGTCCCGAGACTCCGCAACGCGAGTCGAGTGGGTCGGACCACCACGCGGGTACTGCATGCTGTCAGCTGAGCTCATCCTGTCTTCAGAAAACGACTAGCAGCTTTGTTTTTCCTAGTCCTCTAAGGAATCCCCACTACCAAAAACACCCCTCGCTTTAACCTATATTACAAAATGGCAATTATTTTATAAGGATACGGCTTTGATTGAGTGCATTAGTGCTGTAAAAGTATTTAATACACGTGTTTATATTGAATCCGGTTGAGTGCAGTAGTGCGTGGCCAATACGATATAGACATGTGAAAATAGACATCGGTTTGTATGGTATCGAGTTTGTGCATTTGATGCATTGAATTGAAGCTTAACTCATTTTTTTTAATTTCCTTCTTGTTTTAAGAGATTTGTTTTATTTATTTATTCTTTTTGTGTTTATTGTATGGTGTTAAAAAAAGTGAGAATGGCTCATAAAACCCAAAATGACAAAAACATAAACAATATCACATTTTTTTGTTTGTTTATAATTTTGTATGGAATTGAAAATAGTTTTAAACAATTATGAAAAAAGAGTAAGGGTTGGATCTAATGCTATGTGAATTGGATCTATTAGGATACGGATACGTGTCACTTTTCTAATTGGTCTAAAATCTAATGTATAGGACCACTTGACACACTAAGAAGAAAAATCTTTTATTTTTTGGAAATAATAATAATAACCTATTTAAGGAAAAAAAAATTTATTTAGTTTTCCCATTGTGTTGAATACATGATTATTCCAACCAATACAAGTAAATCTTTGTAAGTTTTAGGCACTATGTGTACTCCTTAAAAATAGCTATTGATAAGAAATATGTTTGATCTTTTCATTAGTTAGGAGGAACATATGACTATCTTCTCATTCTATATTATATAAATTCTTTAAAAGGAAGTTTAGATATGTTTTCGGCAAATTTTAAAACTTTATTACTTACTTCTTGTTATATGAATATTAGGTAATCCCAACACTACTATTAAATTTGCTCTTTTCTCAAAAAAAAAAATATATATATATATATATATTAAATTTGCTTTATATGCACACATGTATATATACATAAATACGAATATATATATAATTGGTTTTATCTCTTTGTTACGTAGGTCACTCGTATACTCACCAATAAACAGATATTGTTATGGTAAATTTGGTATTAGAACTTCTACTAAAATACAGTTATTTTATACGTATGTTATACACTTTTTTTTTTTTGACAAATTTGAAACCAAACGTATTTCATACGTTAATCATGTGTATTATTGTAATTTGATAAAAAGATACTTACAGTTATAGCCTGTATGTGCAAAATGATTTCTTGGCAACCAAGTAACTATTTGAGTTTCAAGATAAGTATAAATAGAGTCAGATAATTCAGCTACAAACATTCAACTCTCTAGCTTGGCAGTCAAATTGTTCCTTTCAGGTGGTGAGTTTGCTGAGTGCTATCGAGTTACTTTGATTACCATACTTCAAGAACTACAATCTCAATCAGGTAATATAATTTCTCATCATTGTTCTTGCACAATAACCAGCATATACCATTGTATATATACCATTCCAATCTCCATTTTTTATTTTCCATATGATTGCTTCTTAGAACATTCATGCAATCATGCTACATGAAGCTACTTGGTTTTCTGGTAGTGTTTAAAAAAAAAAATTAAAACTAAAAAAAAAATTATGGGGTTTGGTTTTCAACCATCTTAGTATCATTTTAAAGTTAAAAACATGTAATTTTTTTTGGAAAAAAGACAATGCTTGTGAAGCTATAGAACATTAAGGTATTTCTTGCAAATATCTTTTATCAATCCCTTGAAGCTTTCTGAATCTTCACCTATTTGTTTCTTCAAAGCTTCACAATAAGTGTTCCATAAAAGCAGTATCAAAAAGCTTGATTTGTGTGAACTCCTCTTCACTCACCATATGCAAAATTAAATAAATCTTTAATTGTGTTCAGACTACAAAATTACAGAGCAATGCAATTGGTTTTTTGGTAATCCGACAGAACCTTTCACAATAAGTGTTCCAAACTGGGCCCCTAACTTTTTTTTGCTAAACTATCAAACTGGGCCCCTAACTGATTGACTTCATTGACAATTCATTCATTTACGGAATTATGATAAAGACTACGTTTCTACAAAAGTAGATAGGAGAATAATTATTATGTTAAAGCGGCAAACTTTTATTTCAATTTAGTCCTCTCTTTTTACCACCAATTTAGTCAGTTTTAAACATCTTGTAGTTATATCATAAATAATTATTTATGAGAAGTACAAATTTAATGAGTTATATCATAAATAATCATAACTTTTTTGTAATAATTGATTCACCTAAGCTTTTCAAGTGAAATAAATTTATTACTATTATGCTTTTTTTATTTAGATACAATAGCATTTAAATAGTGACTACATCATGATGATTGTTTTTGTGGATTCCACTTTAACTTTACTTATAACGACATTTCTTATCAAATAACATAATTGGCTTCCAATCACATCTATACCAAAAGAAGAAACTAATTAGCATTTTGTATGATACTGAATAGAAATCATCTTAAAGTGGACAAATAGTTCCATTGTAGCTAATTGGAAGTTTGGAAAGCACCATTCTTTTTTATACATGAAAAAAAAAATTAGGATGTGGGAGGTTTATTACCTTTTTATTTATCTGAAATAAAAATTTTATTCTAGTTTAATCTTATGTGTGTGAAACAACCTCTTGAAAACTTGAATCTCGATTCTTATTTCCCACTCTACAAATACTTGTACTTGTAGAATAACCGTCACATCAAGAATGTGCATGCTGCTCGTTATCTCCCACTCTACAAATACTTGTACTTGTAGAATAACCGTCACATCAAAAATACGCATACTGCTCGTTATCTTTAATGACCACTGCCTATGATAATTTATCCTTTCATTAATAACTATGTTTTACTCATATCAACGCGTTTGTATTCTTCTATATGTTACTAACCAAAGTCTTGGGGCAGAAGTCTTTTACCACCTTTACCTTTTTCTCTCTTTGCACCACCTCCCCCTATATCTCTTTGGTAACCGTTGCTTTTCGCGTTAAAACTGTGAAGGCAGAGAGAGAGAGAGAGAGGGTGTTCTTCTAGAGAGAGAAAGACACATAGATTGCTTCCCGCGTTTTACAATGTCCAACTCTCTCTCTCTCTCTTTCTCTCTCAATTTTCTCATGCGTGCAAGCTATGCTTAAAGAGTCTCCAACTCCACCACCCCCCACATATTCATTGGTCCTTAACAGTTTTAATTCTCTTTAAGCTTCTTCATTCTTCATTCACCTCAAGTTCTTCCACGCCTTGCTAGCTTTTTTATTTTATTTTATATATATTTCATTCAAAAAAAAAACCAACCCCATCACTTATCTATTTCAATCATTTTCTTCCTTGGTTCTAAGACTTTTCTACTTTAATTACTTGCCCAAGTTCCTAATTCTCTCTGGGTCTTATCCATTCTGGTCAGTTTCAAAGTCTTTCGAATCTTATGAAGGTCTTTTGTGGTGATAAAGTTGCCAACCTACTGTGAAGGTCCTGTGTATCAAGTCTACAAATTTTTATAGTTTGGTGAATTGGGTTTGTTCTAATCTGAATACATATTGTATTTATTAGAAGGAAAGCTGGGGTAGGATTAAAATATCTCATCATATATCTTTTCATAGAACTGCACTCGAAATTGGATTTTTATTTTCTCTCTTGCCAAGGAATTTGTTTGATAAGTTCATGTCTTTTACATAGAAGTTTCGCTCCTGCAAAGAAAGAAAGGTAAAAAGCTTGTTGCTTTTAAGGATTAAATACAAGGGGTTTTAGAAAACAACTTCAAGGATTGGCAAAGTTTCTATATTGAATCTGGTTTTGTTCTTTTTCTTGGTTTGTTTAGCTCTGAGTTAGCTGACCCCAAAATTTTGAGACTAAGACTTGATTGTTGTTATTGTTTAGCTTTAAGCTGAAGGTATGGGAGGCCATATGAGCAAGAAGACCCCTGAAACATCCTCTGCTATCAATCTCAATACCAGCTTACAGTACACAACCGAATTGAATTCTTATGAAGCTGCTTGCAGGCTTGATGCAGACTTGCAGTCCTTTGACACCACCCTCCAAGAACGTACTAACCAAGTCATCAACACTCTTGCAGTTGGGGTTGAAGTTCGAGCCCTTTCCTTTGATTCTTTGAAGGAAGTCACAGAATGTCTCTTGGAAATGAACCAAGAGGTTGTTAAAGTTATCTTGGAATGCAAGAAAGATATTTGGAAGAATCCAGAACTGTTTGAGCTTGTGGAGGAGTACTTCGAGAATAGCTTGAAAACTCTAGATTTCTGTACAGCATTGGACAAGTGCCTAAAGCGAGCTCGGGATAGCCAATTGCTTATTCTTGTCGCACTTCAACAATTTGAGGAGGAAACTGAATTGGGAGGGAATAGGTATGTGAAGACTTTGCAGGAGTTGAAGAATTTCAAGGCTGCTGGTGACCCTTTCACTCTAGAATTCTTCCAAATCTTTGAGTCTGTGTATAAGCAGCAGATGCTAATGCTTGAGAAGTTGCAACTGCAAAAGAATAAGCTTGATAAAAAGCTTAAGTCCATTCATGCTTGGAGGAAGGTTTCAAGTATAATATTTGTTTCTACCTTCACTGCTGTGTTGATTTGCTCAGTTGTAGCTGCAGCTATGGCTGCTCCACCTGTTGCAGCGGCTTTGGCTGCCGCTACTTCTATCCCAGTTGGCTCAATGGGAAAGTGGATTGACTCTTTGTGGAAGAACTATGAAGATGCTTTGAGAAAACAGAAGGATGTAATTAGCTCAATGCAAGTTGGTACCTATGTTGCCATTAAGGACTTGGACAATATCCGAGTTCTCATTGACCGGTTGGAAATTGAGATTGAGGCACTTCTGCAGAGTGCAGATTTTGCCATTGAAGAAGATGCTGTGAAGATTGCAATACAAGAGATTAAGAAGAAGTTGGGAGCGTTTATGAAAAATGTTGAGGATTTGGGGGTGCAAGCTGATATTTGCAGCCGGGACATTCGGAGGGCAAGAACTGTGGTTTTGCAAAGGATCATAAAACATCCCAACAACTAAATATGATCCTTGGTGCGCTTTCTGCCTGCTGGTGATTGCTTTTATGTTAGAAAACTGTTTGATACATTTTATGTTTCGTGACAATGATAATGATGATATATTCCTTCATTCTTATAGATTGTATCATGAATCCATGCGATTGGATTCGTGTTCAAGACATTAATTTCTTTCTGGTATTGAATTTCTTTTTCTTTTTTAATTTTATTGATGTCACCAATGTTCCATTGTTTTAGTTTCTGGCTTCATTGTCCTGGTGAATCCGTAAATGTAATTAGACAATGAAAGGAAATGTGATTGATGTTTTTTGAAAAATTACAAATTTCTTCCTTGTCACCCGGCCAAAACGACGAACATCCTTTGTTATCATGTTGAACCTGAAAAGGTTTCGTAAGGAGACAGGATGAAAAATGGTTTCTCAGGAGCTAGCTCAATATTGGAACACCATTGGAAAACAAAGAGTAGCCTTAGGGTAAAAGAAAAAGCAAAACCCAAAAGGCCAACATTCTTTTTTCTTTTCTATTCTTTCATTTTTTATTTCTTCATTTTCTAGGAATTCAAACAGAAATAAAAACTAAGTTTCAAATCAAATTGCATTCAGTTGTTACCATGGTGGAGAACAAGATTATAAGCAATAGTTATAACTTATAAGTTCTTTGTTTATAACTTTATTCCTCTCGTCTTTAAATGACCTCGAGCTAATTGTTTCAGGTTTCAGTCCAAAAATAAGTAAATAAATTTCAGTGAAAGCTCCTGACATTTGATTGAAAATTCAGTTCAAGAAAGTCATCGTTGAGAAATATCCATGTAGACCCCGTCCATGAACCATAACCCTCAACTTTCTTCTACTATAAACTATATTAATGGTTGAGTAGAGGAAAAATATTGTTCCAGCATTCAATTAATTAAAAAAGAAGATTTTTTGTCCTACGGCTGTGCTCTTTCTTTTCCCACGTTTTTATTCTACTTGACATCCAAATGTAATTATTGTATTGTTTAATAATTAGCATTATTTTAAGGGCCCCAATTTGCTAAACTCGTCAAACCAAAACTTTAGTGAAAGCAAGAATACATGTAGGTACAACAAATCATTACAGATAAAGTTTTACATTTCCCATTGCGAGTGTTTGCTGAAACTTCTGCCCAAAATATTACATAATGCATGCACTGTGGAATCAAGGTGATGAATATAAATTCAATCACCAATAGTTAAATTCAGGGACAAAAATGTATGATCATTAAGTGAATCTGGCTTTGGTCACATACAGTTTTACACATATGCATCTGAAGAAGAACATCAATTTGTGGACCCTTAGTGATGGAATCACCTTTAACAAAGGCTGTCCACCAACTATACTTGAGAAGAAAAACCTTAACCTATGGGCCCAAGCCCTGTTATAATATTACAATAACAGATCTCAATTTGGAACTTTTTGACAGTGCCTGCTCAATACATATGTAAGTTACAAGTAAACTAAGCTTTCAAAAGGCCAACAATTGGCAATGGTCGAATATTGAAGTAGGTTGCAGATGCCAGATAAGCACACACCAAAGATACATACATTTTGAAGAAGAAGGATGTGAAAAAGGTGAGGTACATACAAAAGCTGATCAAGGCAATTACTGCCACACAATTAACGAGGCACTTCACTGTGGAGAGGTCCCCTTCTGTTCCTTGATGAGGAAAATGGCCTTCAGTATAAAAATTTGAAAGCAACTGGTCCTTGAGACGATATGTATCCATCAGCCAACTGGAAATCTCATCTTCAGATGTAGGGATATCATCAAGACGGATGCGTCTAACATGAATATGAACTTCAGAAGGGTCTACTCCATAGACATTGTCCATGAAAGTTGGACAGCGATGCTTGTAGCCAATGGTTACATCATAAACTGCAGTAAATACAAATACATTAAGATAAGAAACAGTTAATACATGAAAGTCAACAAGGATGAATTGCTAAATTAAGAATCAAGTGAGTAAGAGTTCAAATTGTTAGTAGTTTCCTTTCATATGGAATGCTGACATAAGTGAGTATTCAACCCCTCACCTCCAAAAAAAACCCTGGTTTTAGATTAGAGTAAATAACATACAAAACCATTTATTTTCACTTCAATATTGTAATTTCCATTAATCCTTCATTTTTAACAGGGAAAAAATACCACCATGAAAGTGATAGCATTCAATAAGCTTAATAATTGCAGAAAATTGATCCCAAAAACACATATAAAGCACAACCACCACAAAGCATGCATGGATCTTGTAATGTTGAGAATTTCAAATATTGTTGCATACTGAGCGCATCATTTCAAATGTTACAAAAAAAATTTCAGGATTTAGAACCTATGCTTCATGCATTTTTTTATTCACTCCTGCCAATTGTAATCAACAAAATCCACATCATTTGCTTTAGAACCTCTAGATTTTGTAAGTACTTTTACGCCTATTACACATTTGAAAGCAAAAAATTTAAAAAAAAAAACAAACAAACAAACTTTCAGGAACCAGTAGCAACACTATGAATTATTTCATGGACTAGGAATGAAAACATGATAGATCACCCAAATGCAAGGCCAGCAAAATAACATATGACTTTTGCTCAAATATGGAGAATTATAACAAGTAAAAAGTGGATGCAACCAGCATAGATATGGACAAATAAGACAACCTGCATCCAAACTGCCCCTCAACTCTTCCAAGCAGGCACAGAAGCCCTTTGTTCTTGGAAGCAACACATTTTTAAGGATGGGTAAGCCATTTTCAGCAGCATATTTTTGATTTCGAATGCATTTCTGTTCACTGCACAAAAGAGTTGGAGGAAACCAGACATTAGAAGATGATAGGACTCAGGAAGCACAATTTCGATCACGAAACATTTTATACTGTTGGCCCAAAAAGGATGAAGTTGCCATATACACATGGAATGCACAATCGATAGTCAGTTCCACAGCATAAACAATTAAACATCCCTAGAATATCCACAAAATCTTCGTACACACACAACATGTAAACATTTACTGATAATATTGGCTCTCATGTAAACATCAAAAGGCGAAAGAATAAGAAATCAAAGTATTACGTGTAATCTGTGCCTTCTGGGAAAAGAGCAAGCCAGAGGGGATCTTGAGGATCTTTAAATGTTGAAAGCATTTGGCGCATGGTAGATTCATCAACCTCCCACTTCCTCTCCACTGAGATGAACTCCAGTATGTGAAATCCCCAACCAAACACTGGTAGTTTCATCAAACTGCTCTTAAGAATATATTTTATGTATCCCTGGCGTCCCTTCCGCAATGCAAGGTCCCACAAGTACATCCAATCAACCTCAGTTCTATGGTTTGCAATAAGCAAAACACGTTCCCTTGCAGGAACAGTTTCCCCAGAAAAGAAAACTTTTGTCTTGTTTATCTTTTCAAAGAGAAAAGGCCACAAAGCTAGCCAAGCACCAAAGAAAAAGGATGTTGTTTTCCTGCTGTAATGTATGCTAAAAAGTCGCAACATAACAGCACCCATAAAGCCAAAAAACACTAACATCATGAATGCTGTTGAGAGCAGCACCAGTAAACACATTAAACCTCTACACATCCTTAGTGGAGTTAAATCACGGTGCCTTCTTCCCTCACTTGTACCTAGATGGTTTTGATATTCCATGTGGTCTCAAACTTAGCTACAACCTCCCCGTCCAATGTGGGTGCACCACGAGTCTTAGATAACTTGCCTACTTAAGATGTTCCTAGTGGTGACAGCTAATGTAAAATTCCTCACAGGAGGTGAATTCCTGAAAAAGTTCACTACTGCATCAGCACAACAAATGCACGTAAGAAAGTTATCTGTGGAACTGGAAGAATCAGAACACGATAAGTTTACCCTGCAGAAAGAGAGCCAGGAAGAGACTCAGCAATCACATGTCATTTAACATAAATATGTGTGGTAAGGTCAGGAAAAAAAAATGTTAACAGAGCCTAATCATGTGCAATGATATGCAGAAAAACTGAGAAATTCATTAGCATCAAATAGCAGCAAGAACATTTGCTTATGTATAGATTTCATACAAATAAACTCAAGGGAATGTGACTCGCAAAATTAATAAATTACTAAAACTACATAGCCAGTTTTATGGAAAAGGAAGTTTAGTGAAAATGAAGAAGCAGGTCTTAGAACTATTCTAATGGTAAAATGGTGCATACTTCCCATACCTGGCAGTAACCCCTTTTGAATTGGGTTATACTAGAGACTAGGAGGTACTAAAGCAAGTGCACGAGAAAAAAAAAATGATATAGTGTAAAGGAGTGTCGAATTAAGTTTTGGTTTACATTTTGATTCCAAGTAGGACAGTGTATTGGTGCATTTTTCTTCCTATGAATTGCAACAAGTCTATAAAAAAATTGAAAACCATTGTGCTCCATCAATTATCCTCGAGTAACACATATATGGAGAAGTGCCACTTCCCAACAAGAAGGCCAAGCCCATGACAAAAGCTAGTATTACTACACATTGAAGTATTTTGAATAAGCTACAAAGGCAAATCAAATTGGATATCTAATCCTAATGGGACCCAAAACTAATTATTAAAAGACAAAGCTATTAGAGTTTCACACTCAATTGTCAATTAATTAATCCCTTTGTTTCCAAAACCACAAGGCATCCAAACCTTCATTTAAAAGATAAAAAAGATACCCAATTATCTTATCAAATAAAAGACACGTTTTAAACTACTATAAATATATATTAACTCCAATACCAAGAAACCGCACAACAAATACATTCCTAAAATAGATAACAAAGATTACTTCTATTATTAAACTCATGTACCAAACGCAGTTAATGCAAGTATACAACAAACCAAAGAACAACGTGGTATCAATCGAAAACAACGGATCTGAACCAGATGTAATAACAAACATGTTAATGGCACGTGAGAAAAAACCTTGTTTGGTTGCTAAGAAAACAGAGAAAAAAAAAAAGTGAAGTGCTAGAAAACATGGAAAACCCAGATGAGGCATTGAGTTTTGAGTCACGTTTACTTACCCAAAACGATGAAAAGAGAGTAACTTTTTGGATCAGCTGGAGGTTCTGTGCAATGTACTGAAGATTGGAAGAATTGGGTTTCTTTGATTCTCAGCAACCAAACAAGGTTTCAAACTAAACAGTGAATGGAACTGTTTGAAATAGGAATGAGAAAGAGAGAGAGAAATGGCTTACAAAGTAGATATGGGCTTTTGATGGATCAAATTTTGTGAAGGACAAAAAAAAAAGTATGCTTTTTTTTTTGTGCTTCAGCAATGAACTTTGAGAGGCTGTGGAGCTATGTATTATGAGGCTGTGAATTAGAGCAAGGGACAGCGTCACAGTTGCACTCAAAAAAAAAAAACACAGAGAGAGAGAGAGATAATAGTACAATACTCCAACTACTGCTTCTAGACACACTAATAGATCAAATAAAATAAAGGAGGCTCTAATCTGACCGACGTACCTGAAATTAAGAGTTCTGCCACAAATTTGGTGCCAGATTGTTTTTTCTTTGTTTACAGACAAGGACTTCCCCTTTTTTCCTTCTTTTCCTTTTTTTTTTTTTTTTTTTTTGTTGGGGGAGAAGTTTTTATTTGGAACTGGAACAACTTGTAGGGTTGAACCCACCAAAATGTAATATTTACAACTGTAAACAAGTGGTAATATTTGTGGCGTAAACAAGTCGAGTCGAATATTAAGAAATTATATTTATTTATTTAATTTTATTTCGTATGTTATGTTTGTTATCTTGTCAAACAAGTTTAAGTTTGTCCACATGCTATATGATCAATTTAATCTTTTCTATAGTAAATTATTATTACATTTTTTTTTACTACAAATGGACTATTTATACATGTGAACCTATTTATAAACTTATATAATCTATTTTTGTGTCTATATAAGTATATTTCTGTTGGTAAAAAAAAAAAAAAGTGGTATTTCTGGACAATTATATATATATATATATATATATGAAAATATAAGATTATATATAATTAAATCAAGTCTCGTATTCACAAACACATATTTGGCTTGTTTCTTAAACAAATGAAGAAAACTAGATAAACAAAATTTTTTTTTTTTTTTTTTTTTTTTGCAAGTCGAGTTCAAGCTGTTCATAAATAGTTTGGTTCATTTATACTTTTATAGCCCTAAAATCTGCATCAATATATAACCAAAATCATAACTGTCTAAAATTCTTTATTTGGTAGTTCTCTTTATTTAACCTTTGAGTTAATATGCCAAGTGGCACATTGCTTAGTAATTATGTTAATCCTTTGCATTTTTGTCAAAGTACTAATTCATTATTATGTGTTAAAAGCATGAACTTTAGCCATAGTGATATAAGGTTATGCCAATTGAGCACATCTATTTTTGGTAATTCTCTTTATTTAGCCTTTTACAAACCACACCTTTGCATTATCTCGAAGTATTAATTTATTATAATGAGTTTAATTGGTAGATGCATTTATTTTTATACATTAATTAATTGATAATGAATTAATATTTTGAGATAAATATAAAAGTTTGAAGTTTTTTTTTTTTTTTTTAGAATCTCAAAAGTTTGATGACGTGGTTGCATTGAACTACATTGTTGAATTAATTGTCCTTAAAAAAATGATATTATTTATTTTTTTACTACAATGGTCAATAAAACTATATGGTTGAAATATATTATTAACAAATTTAAAGGAAGTGCACAAGGTTTGTTTGTTTTTGATAATTGGATAAAACTATATGGTTTAAACAAATTATTGAAAAATCTAGAGGAAGTGCTAGGATTTGTTTGTTTTTGATAATTGGATAATTACAATGGGGAGAAAGGATTTGAACATTGGATACCTTTATTGTGGGTATTTCTACTAAAAAAAACTAAATCTTCACATTTAAAAAAAAAAAAAAAATTAATAGTGTTAGATTCTAAAAGTTTAAAACAATTGGCAAACCATAAACATAAACTTGTCTAGATATAAATCTTAGAGTTTATAGAGTTTATTAGATAATGCTCAAGGTGTTACAAGTCAAAACACAAGAACATACAAGTTGCAAAAAGAAGAATTCGAATTCAGTGAAATTTAACCGATCGAAAATTAGATATGACAGATCGAAAATCGCAGACATGAAATTTCTGCAGAATTTTATTTCAGCTCAAACTCTGGTTAAACGTTTTGGGTTTCAAGTGAAACACTTCTACATATAAAAGGCAAACCTTAGCCACGTTTTAATAGAGTTGAAGAAGACTTGTGAGATTTGAGAGGTTTTGTAACTTCTAACTACACAAGAATCTACTGGAACCAAAACTACAATTAAGCATTGGTAGAACATAGTTGCTGCATCAAAATCATTATTGAGGGTGATCTGAAACCTTTGAGTGGGATCTCAAAGTCAAAAGTAAGGTGGCTTGTGTTGTTATAAATCCAAGAAGAGAAGGAATTCGTGGATTCAAAGCTTGCACATGGTTATATTAGTAAGTTACTACTGGAGGTAGTATTAGATTTAGGGTAAAATCTTTTGTAAAAACTTCAATTCTCTTATAATGGATTTGGTTTACCTTGAGGATAGCTGGGTCAAATCCTCTCTAGATTTTTACCTTGAAATAGTTCATTTCATTGGTTTTTCTAGGTCATCATATCGTGGTGTTATTTATTTTCCGTTGCTTTGCATGATATGATTTATTTGTGTTTAACTTAAATCTGAATAATTAATCTAAGTAATCACTTGGTTAATATATTAGGTGAAACAATTTGGTTTAAAGGGTCTAAATGAACAAACAAGTAGTTTCAAAGGGAGAAGGAAGGGGGTGTGAATCATAAATGTCACAATTAAAAGTACAAGGAGATGTTAACTAGTTGAGTTACAAAATTGGAAAGTGGATCCCATCTGGTTAGGGTTCTACTCCAGAGGGGTCCCACCCACCTGAAAAGCCTCCCCACCATCATGATTGTCCCACTAAAGGAAGTCTATAAATGGGAACCAAAGGAGTGAGAAATGGGGTTTGGAAAAACAAAAGGTGAGAGAAATACATGAGAGAGAATTGAGAGGAACAACAAAAGAGGAGAAGCACATTAGTGACTGGGGGACTCTTCAGGGGATACACGGAAAGGGGTAGGAGGATACAAGCTAGACCAAAAATTCCGTCATTTGGGCCACTAGATTGGCAATAGGGGGTCTTCCCATTGTAGGAATCCCATTATCCACATTATATAAATAAATTGGGGGCTTGTTCTTAGGGCTAACGAGTCACCTTAGGGAATCAGGCTTGCACAACATGATACTATATTGTCAAGCTTGATGACGCACTGCAAATCAACATTTTTGTTTGTCTTTCCATTTTTTTGATTGGAAGTCTCCAAGATCTCAGTCTTCATTGCAAGATAAGGAGCAAACAAGGCATTTGTCAATGGAAGATCCAACAAAACCAAAAGCTACTCTTTTTTTTTTCCTCCACTAATGTACAATTTCACTTTTTAAAGTTGATGTTTTTTTCATTTTGATATTTTACGCTTTAAAATTTTTATTTGATTATTTTTTCAAATTAATTTCTATTAATAATTTGGTAAAATATGACAATATATGGGTGATGAGATGGCTTAATGGACGCTACTTATTTGGTACTTAACTGTCAAACTATTAATAAAAATGAACAATTGAGTCAATTTGAAGGGTTAAAACGGAAATTTTGAAATATAAATGACTAAAATAAAAACAATCTCAAACTTTAAAAGCAAAATATGTACTTTAGTCACCAAGGGTCTCAAAACTTAATATGTTTCCAATGAATGTGTTTAGTTTCAAATCCCCCCTCTCACAATTATCAAATTAAAAGAAAATTATCAAATTAAAATAAAAAAGAAGGTACTTTAGTCTCTCATCTCTTAAATTCACTCCATATTCATTGCGATTTATCTTACATCTTATGTGAATGCTCTACGCAATGATTCATGTGATAATATATTTATCCTTTTAACTTCGTGTTACTGATTTATTAGCTATCAAATAATAGTCATGCTGCATTGTTTCCTAAAAACAAAATCATGATATATTTAATGCTTACATTAGTTGTTTAAATCATATGATGAACACCTACTCATCACGTAATAGGTTGAATAATATTTCTACAAATTGACTTGGAGGGGTGTCAATTACACTTTCACTTGATCTATTCGTGATTTGAATTAGATTTTTTAGTTTATAATTTTTTAAAAACACACTTTAAGATTGTAAAGTGGTGGGTTGTGCTAATAGTGTTGGGCTGCTTCCTGCTGTACTAGGCCCAAGTTTTTCTAGATAAGGGAGTTGGAACCGGTCCAACTGTAACTCAATTTGGTTCGGCTTGTACGCAAACTATGTCTGGTTTGCCAGGAACGTGCTTGCAGCAGGCAGAGTTGTTTCAAATAAATTGTGGCAGACAGACATAATAACAAAAAATAAAATATCTGGCTACTTAGTAGGAAATGACTAAATGATCCCCAAGCACAATCACAGTAATAATAATCACTTTTACAAAAAGAAAAGAACAAAATGGAGCAAATAGTAATATGTATGGGTTAATCAGAAGATAAAGAAATCAGCTTAAATCTGGTCTGCAGGAGCAAAACCAGAGAGGAAAGAACGTTCCTTCTCAACGCAATTAATCTCTCAGGAAAGTCTTGCTGTGGAGATTAACTACCCTGAGGGAAACGGACCTGAATGGTTGATGCACAAGGGCTCCTTTTGGTTTTGATAGAGAGCAGGATTTCGTGAGGGAGAGAGGGAATCAATCTACCGGTGCATGTTCTAATTCTCCCTCTATTTTCTTTCTGGTTGTTTTCTTTCTTTCCCTCCCCACTTGCTTCTTTTCTATTTCTTAGTAACTCTTTTCGGACTCCTATTTCTTAGTTATGGTTCCCGTTCTTGCTCCCTCCTTTATTCACGGCAAGGTTTTCTTTTTATAGTGCCTGTCGTGACCGAATTTTACTATTTTAGCCCTTACCTCATTTGTCTGGTTTGGGTGTATTGGCCGACCACCATTGGTCCGTCTGTGTGCCACCCCCCCATCACCAAACAAAGAAGGGTATTTTGTTTGTTTATCTGTCATGACACCCTTTATTGCTACGGTCTGAGTTCTTTCTCTCTCCCTATCCCTCATGGCATACATCTAGTGGTTCCAACTCAGCTTGCTTCTTTTGGGTAGTATGTTATCCCAGTAGGACACTTCCCCCAAAAGAGCCTGAGCCGGAACCTCAAAAATAGATTTTTCCCCTCTCCACACCACCAAACCATGCCCTCTGAATCTCTGACCCACAACCTCACCATGCCCTGTATTGGTTGGGTACAGGCTGGTGGTGCTTGGGCCTTGCGCGTGCCTCACTTCCATGTGTGTCCAAAATTTGCCTGCTAGTCATTCGCTTGCCGTGGTCTGGAGGCTTGCCTCCATAGTCTGTCGTCCATTCCTTTTGACCTTTTATGTGAGCTGCTTTTCAATTTTCCGCTCCCCTGAAGAGCTGGGCTTTATTTCATACTGGGCCTTACATTTCTTTCGGTCCATTTATTGATTACCTTCATTTCCTGCCATATTACTCTGTCACTCCTGCTATAATGACTCAATCCTGCTGGACCTCTTTAGGCCAGCCGTTTACTCTTTCCTCCAGTGGCTTGGTATGGCCATTGGTTTTCCTACTTATGGGCTTTTGTGACCCTTTTGTCTTCCTCTTGGGCATCCTTGGCCCACTTGCTTTCTTTGGGCTTCCTTGGCCCTTTTACTAATTCTCCATTCCCATGGGTTTTTACTAATTTCATTGGGCTTCCTTGGCCCAATTACCTTATTCTCATCCTTGGGGTTCATGGGTCTGCCATTAATCCTTTACTTTCTTTGTTTGCATTACTTTGGGCATGCGATGACCCTTTCTCACTTTTCTACATCATATATTACCCATGGGTATGCTATTTCTTTCTTTTCGGGCTTCTTTAAGTCCACTTGCCTCTTTAAGGCCCATATGTTAATTTCATGGGCCTCTGATCCATTATTCCTGCCGCTTAGATCTAATGGTTTTGCCATCTCTTTGCCAATTCTTTGTTGTCCTTGTCGTTGGGCTTTCTTATTTCTACTTGGATTCTCAAAAATGACCCTCAACAAAGATATAATTGTATTTAATATATGTTGATATAGAAATAGTCATGTTGTTTTTATTTAATTCAAAATTTTAAAGAATGTGTCTTAAACACGTAATTGTTGGAATTATTATGCGTTACTTTTATTTTCTTTATTTTTGTAATTCAATAATAACAACTTTTTGGTTGAAGAATTTGAAGTTTGAACCTTAATTCTTCTCATAATGTAAAGGGAAGTCATGCCACTAAAGTACAAGACTTTTGACCATATATATTACTTTTTATTAAAAAAATTAAACTATTTAATTAAAAATCATAATTTAAAAAAATCAAATATAGTTAGAAGTTAATTAAGCAAAGAAGTTTTTATTAATATCTAAGTAAATTTGATTACTAACTTCATATTATGTCAGATGGGTTAGTCGTTAAGGCAAAGAATATCAACACTTTAAAAAAAAATATTTTTAATAAAAGACGACACAGAAGTAATTTTAATATTTATATAAATAGATATATTTGATAAATTTTGAACTCATGATATCCATTCCACGATGATTATTATCAAGTTAAAACACAATTTGGTTTTTGGTGTTGGTGAAATTCTACTTCAAAATCCTTATTCAACAACAATAAACATTATCAATTGAGCTATATATAAATATTTTTTTTTTAAGGTAATAGCATGGTTTTAAAAAGAATCAATCAAAATCCAAAAAAAGTTTGGTTTTTAGTTTTTATGGGTTGAACCACCATCTTTTACCTTTTTAAAAGACTGGTCTAAGGTTTGAAAATGTTCAATTTTTTATTAAACCTACCGGTGCGTTTTTAAAACCATGACTAACATTCAAATTTTTGTATAATTTTTAAAATCGAACCAAACTGGACTGACTAGTTGGATCGGAACTGAACCCTAATTGAGACGGTTTTTAAAACCATGATTTTAATGAGCTATAAAAAATGGAGAAGAATAGGACTGAGAATATGAGATGAAACATTTGGGCCCAAAAACTCTATTTCAAGCAGCAAAGCAGGCCTCAAGGCCCAAAGTCAACGATTGATACTACTACAAGTAGTCATGTTTTCCAGTCACCTTGCTATTATTCGAAGAAAGGAAAACCCACTCTGCAAGAAAAGAAAAACTATCCAAAAAAAGAAAAAAGAAAAAAGAAAAAGCAAAGCATAGCTTCACAGTCTCTCTCTCTCTCTCAGAACTTGAACATGGAGATCGATTTCAGCGAATACAAATTGAGCTCTGAACTCCGAGGCCACGAAGACGATGTCAGATTCCCAATCTCTCTCTCACTCTCTTAAATATTGCTAAAAATTTCAATTATTGTCAAAAAAAAAAAAAAAAAACTAGTACTTTGATTTTTTTTTGATCATTCTCGCTGATATTGATTTCTCTGATAGTTTCAAATTTCAATTGCTATGAGCTTGAATTTGATAGTGTTGAGTGAAAATGATTCAAAATTCGTTTCTAGGTTCGAGGAATCTGCGTGTGTGGAAATGCCGGCATTGCCACGTCATCCAGGGACCGGACGGTGCGGTTGTGGTCTCCGGAGGGGCACAAGTACGCGGCGTCGAGGATTCTGCTAGGGCACACGAGTTTCGTGGGCCCGCTGGCGTGGATTTCGCCGAATGAGGAGTTTCCGGAGGGCGGTGTCGTGTCCGGCGGCATGGACACGCTTGTTCTGGTTTGGGACTTGAGGACTGGTGAGAAAGTGCAGACCTTGAAAGGTCACCAGTTGCAGGTGACTAGTGTGGCTTTGGATGGCGGGGACATTGTGTCGGCTTCGGTTGATTGGTGAGTGTTTTTTTTGTGTAATTTAAAGCTGAATTTTGATGGTTGTTAAGTGCTGTTATTGTTGTTTGTGTTTGATATCATTATGTTGATGAATTGTTGTTTTCAAGGTTATTTTGAGCTTGTTCTCTTTTTCGATGAATTTCGTAACTTAGTATATAGCCAATGAGTTTTTGCTAATGTGGCGCTTCTTCCTTCCACAAGAAGGTGGGGGGACGAGGTTGTGGGTTCAAAACTCAAGTGTGTGTAGTGGGTTACATTTAGTTCACTGTGTGGAGGATGAGGATGGTGTCTTGGCTTGATGATAAGGACAAGCAATTTGGAATATGGGGAGGAAACCATATGTTTAAATCTTATCGTGTCTATATATATAAATTCATTCTGTGTATGTGTAACTTAACAATCAGAAATGAATTTTTTTACTCTATATAAAAGTTGAGCTGGTTCAATCTTTACGTATTGACATAATATTACTCATTAGTGTTGATATTTTATTATTACTATTTTGGAATTAGTTAGACAAGTGCTGAGGAAGCATAACCCAACTACATTAGCATAGACTAACCAAATCCAAAAGAAAAAAGAAAAAATTAAAGAAGCAATAAAATGGAAAGGAGAGCAGACAGGTATGCTGTTCACACAAATGGAGAGCATGTCAAAGCAAACTTTTAGATCATTTATGGAGCTGTCTACGCATTTCAAAATCTGGTTTGTATTGCACACCCAAGCACAGAAAAATGAAGATAAGGGGACTACGTGCCCATTTCGTATAGCTCATTTTTCACTTTTTTTTTTTTAATTTTTAAATTTTTTTTATAATGGGGTTGTTTGAGAAAGTTGTATCTAGAAAAAGTGAGCTTTAAAAAAGCTAGGGTTTAGGGTTTAGGGTTTACTTAGCAAACCCTAAACCGTATACAATTTTCTTCCCCTATATTTCCCACACTGTTTTGCTAATGACTTTTAGGTCAAATGGTATTTCTTGGTATTTTCGACGGAGACATTTAGGGTTCGAATCCCCCCTTCCCCTGTAATAAATGTGTATTTAAAAAATTTGCATACTGTTTGAATGTTACTTTTATTGTTTGTGTATTGCCGTTTTTTGGGTTTGAATTATTATCTATGCTTACAAAGGTGTATGCATATTTTCTCAATAATTTTCGGTTAGTATCTAATTTGTCACCTTCACTACAGCACATTAAGACGTTGGAGAAATGGCCAACCTTTAGAATCCTGGGAGGCTCATAAGGCAGCAATCCAAGCACTCATAAAGCTGCCTTCAGGCGAGCTTGTTACAGGTATAATATGATTCAGTAGATGACTGTTCTGCTAGATATTGTTTTAGATTTTGTTGGTAGTTGGAACTGGTTACATCAGATTGGAATGCATAGATCCAACTATGTCTTTCACTATGAACTTATGGGGTTCATTTTTATGCTATCACGATTTTAGGTTCAAGTGATACAACTTTAAAACTTTGGAGAGGAAGCAAATGTACACATACTTTTGTTGGGCATACAGGTATTTTTTCCATTTATTTGCCTTCATTGTGCTTTATATATATATATATATATATCCTTATCTGCAATGTGTTGAAATCATGTGGGAATGAAAATAATTGTAGATTTTGCAAACTAACGATGCTGTAAAATTTTCTTCTTACATGTCTGTTTGGTGATCATCAAACATATTTTCTTTGAGCTTCCTATAAGTTAGAAGTGGAAGAAGCATTTAATAAGACTTCTGATCTACATGGTTTAATTGATCAAACTGTTGACATGGGTAATCCTCATATGTTTAGTGCTTTACATGGTTTGATTGCTAAAAAATTTAGACATGATGATCCCTCTTTGTCTCCTGTGGGGTATTTGGTGGGAAAGGAATGCTTGCACTTTTGACGGAAGTGAGAGATTGATTTTTGATTTGAAGTTGCTCTTCTGGACTTTATCTAAGCGCACTAATGCTTTGGGTGTTTTTACTTTTATTTCTTTGGCTGATTTGCTTGATAGTTGTAACTTGCTTTATGATTTGGCTTTTTGTTGGTCCCTCAGCACACTGCCTGTGAGTTTCAGGATTGGGAGACAGCAAGGTTTTATGCTTTTGTGTGCATATCTCATCCAAAATACCCCCGTGGGGGGGGGGGGTGGGGGGGCGTGGGGTGATGATACCATGGTTTGGCAATTGAATTGTAGTGGTGTCTTTGATGTGTGTTCTTTTTTTAAATCATTATTGAAAGCTCTGTCGGTTTTTTTCCCTTGGCAATGCATTTGGAGTGTTAAGGTTCCTAGAAGAGTGTCTTTTTTCTTATGGATAGCTGCTAGGGGTGGGATTCTCACAATAGATAACCTTGTTAAGAAGAACTTGCCTCTTGTTAATTGGTGTTGCCTATGTTGGTGTGATGTGGAAATCGTGGATCATTTATTACTCCATTGCAAGTTTGTCCATACCTTGTGGAGTGAAGTCTTTTACTTGTTTGGGGCTCAGTGGGTGTTGTTGAAGACAATAGTCTCTCTCCTTTTTGCATGGTGGAATTGGATGGGCATTCATTCTTCAAATGTTTGGAATATGGTACCGGTGTGTCTTATGTGGTTAACTTGGAAGAAAAGCATTGCCCGAACATTTGAGGACACTGAAAGAACTGTGGACCTATTGAAGTCTCTACTAACTAGGACTTTGTTTGAGTGGTCTCATATTTGGGGTTTTACGCATTGTTCCTCTTTGTCTGATTTCCTTAATTTTCTTAGCTTTTCCCATTGATTTGTTTGTATCTGTTTTTTTTGCAGTGAGTTTACTATCATAAACTCATTGTTCTTTTCTTATCAATAAAGAGATTCTATTACCTATAAAAAAAAGTATTTAGTATTTTCTTTTCAAAAAATAAAAAAAAATGTAGACATGATGTTGCTTTTACTCAGTGTGAATTGTGTGATGAGATTGTTGTTGTTCCGGGTAATTATTACCTTTAAAATTTTTTTTTTTTTCTTTATAATATTTTTTTTTCTTTAAAAAAATGGGAGTCTTGCCAATGAGCTCTAGCGCAAAAGGAACCTCCTTTCCTTGTAAGAACAGAATGAAGAATGAGATAGTGGGTTCTAAACTCATTCGGTGAGTATTTGTTTAAAAAAAAGTGTGAGAACCTTAAGAGAAGAAAAAGGAAAAAAGTGAGAGCCTCAAATTTTGAGATCTTCTCTAGTCTAGAGTGGATTAATCAGACTACAATGTAGTCTGATTAATCAAACTGTAGTCCGATTAATCGAACTATTTTAAGAAAAAAGTGGCTCTATGCACCTTATATCTTTTCCTTGTTCCCTCTTCTTCCTCTCATGCTGTAGGTACTTAAAATAGTTCTTAGGATTAATTGGACTACATGTGGTATTGGTGTATGTCATTATTCTCATTCCATCCCGCTCTTGTTTTGAGTGGCACAATCATTAATAAAAAGGTAAAAATAGAGACTTTCTAAAATTTCCTTTACTTTATATTTGAGGTGGTAGGAATTTTAATAAAATGTAAAACTTAGATACAATTCCTTAGGTGCATTATGTTATATTTCCCAATCAAATTCAAACACGGGTTGCATTGAATTTAATTGTCCTTGGAAACAATAACACTGTTTAAATGGTAACACTGTTTAAACAATAACACTGTTTGTACTTCATTGTTCAATGCAACCTTGTGTTTGAATTTGATTGGGAAACCTAATATACTGCACCGTAAGAACTGTACATTACTTTTGCCCTTGAAGAATAATATTGTTTGTTTGTTTTTGTTTTTGTATTGTTTATTTCCTTTTAAAAAAGGTAAGGAAGAAATTAGAGAGGCAATAATTTCCTTTTTTAGAAAGTAAACACGCATTTTAATAGGATGTCCCTAAAAGGAAAACAAGACATTTGAATTGGATATGGACAGAGTAATTGATTTTTCTTAGGGCATAAATGTAATAATGGTTTGGCTTGAGTTGAGAGTGATGGGAGAAATGTGTAGTATGCTTGACACAATGTATATTATTAGTGGTGATGATAACAGCCAAAAGCTTGGTACAATTGATAAGACAACATTAGCTGACCTACGAGGATCGATATTAAAATTTGAAAATACTTGGTTTCTCCCATGAATTGCAAATCTGAGGAAGTTTTTTTCAAGTGGGTACTTTTGTTTAGTTTGTATGTTTTAAATGTAAAGGATGACATTGGTTAATGCACTTTTATACTTTTGTTGCTCAACATTTTAGTATTAAAATAGGGCAGTTATTAATTTGTTATCTTAAGCATGTGCTTCTGCACTTTGTGGATTTGCAGATACTGTTCGAGGTTTGGCAGTGATGTCTGATCTGGGAATCCTTTCTGCATCACATGACAGGTAGCTGTTGCTGCAATAATTTTTCTGTTTATAATGATTTGATTGGTTCTATCTGGGATTTTTGTTTTTAATGTACATTTGCATGAAGAGCATGCCTTAGGGATAAGTGGTTAAAGTGAAAGGTAATACAGTCAAAACAAACAGTAACTTTCAGAATTAAGAACAAAACATTATCAACATATTGGATTTAGTTTGATGGCAAGGGAAACAAACAGCTAGCAGTTTTGACATTGATTATGGTCCCCACCAAGTCTTGAAGTTTTCAAATTACAGATTTCATTGTTTTCTTCTTTTCATGATTGATCATACATGTTGCAAAAAAAAGGTCGAGTTCTTTGACTGGATAGTAGTTCTGTGATTATAGAATTACCCCCTACCTGCTTCTGTGATTTTTAGAGCATAATGCTAGCAAAGGGTCTTCCAGGTCAACTGAACTAGATGTCATACTTGGTGTTTTAACTGGTTGTAGATATTTGTTGATAATGCAAGCTTCTTTGTTGTCTCTTGGAAATTTTGTTCTTATTTAATTTTTTACTTTAAAATTTTTTGTTCTTATTTAATTTTGCTCCTATTTTTTTTTTATTTTTATTTTTCAATTCCTCATTTGAATATTCAAATTAATCTTGCCCACATTTGTTTTGTGTAATAGGTGTCCCTAATTTTTAATTTGTTTTCATTGCTACAGTTCCATAAGATTATGGGCATTAAGTGGTGAAGTATTAATGGAGATGGTTGGTCATACTTCCATTGTCTATTCAGTTGATTCACACGTCTCTGGACTTATTGTCAGTGGTAGTGAAGATTGTTCTGCAAAGATATGGAAAGGTAGTTATTTCTGGTTTTCATCCTATTTTCGGAGAAGTTATTTGTTCTTGGATTCTCACATTTGATTCTTGTTCAAGCTGAAATGGTAATTGATCTGTGTTGTTGCCTGGCTCAGATTTATTTTGTGCGTTTGTCAACCACAGACTGATCATTGGTGGCCCCATGCTCAATAAGGTTTATAGAGTTTTGGGAGAACCTTTTCAGATTGGCTGTTTTGACCCATACTATTTCTTACATTTCAAATTCAATCCCACCCCCACCACCCACCCCCACCCCCCCCCAAAAAAAAACAAAAAAAATGTAAGAAAAGAAAAGAGGAAACTTCAGTAATTTTTGTTCATTTTCTTCACTTTCAATATTAAATGCCCATTTATACATTTTACGGTTATGGAATTTCTTAACATAAAAAGACGCGGATGTCTACCTATAAAAAAAAAAAAAAAAGACACGGATGTCATGTGATGACTTCTATTGTGGATTGTAAACATTCTTGTCTAATGGACAAGGGATTAACAAAAGCTTCATATTTGGGTATGTTAAATTTTGGTTCTTGCTATGTAATATGTCCTATATTGCTTTAAATTGAAATGTTTACCTGGTAATCATGTCATGTTTCAGATGGAGTTTGTGTTCAGACCATAGAGCATCCTGGTTGCGTTTGGGATGCCAAATTCTTGGACAATGGCGATATCGTGACAGGATGTTCAGATGGAGTTATTCGTATTTGGACAGTTCATAAGGATAGGTTGGCTGACTCACTGGAACTTGAGTCATATGTTTCCCAACTTTCTCAATACAAGCGAAGCAGGTATTATCATCCATGATAACTTGAATGGGTTTTTTTTTGCAAATTTGGAATCAATGCAATTTAGATAATCATCCAATTAGGCTCTATATATTAGGTTCTTGGGGACATCCTTCTTTTTGCCTTTCTTTTAAAAATAGTACTATACAATGGACCTCTTCACTTCTTTTTTCCACTTGAAATCTCATTACATGATTATCTTAAATTTTGTTTGAATTCTGAAGTTCTCGACTTATTTCTAATTATGAATATATTTCTGATTTCCAGAAATTCTTTGGATGGATTTTATGATTTATCACCTGTAATTTCCATTTGGATCAACATTACTTGTCAACTTTGACTTATTTTCATGTTGGGACTTGTTTGTGTTAGGAAGAGGGTTGGAGGATTAAAACTGGATGATTTACCAGGGCTGGAGGCTTTACAGGTTCCAGGTGTGATTCTAATTGTACATTTAGCTGAATGGTATCTTAGTTAAATTTACTAAATATCTTTCAGTTCAGTTTCTCAGTTATTATCCATTTCAAGTTGTGGATGACAAGTTTTCTTGTATTATAATTGTTGTATCAGAGATTTCTCCTTTTCAAATACGTTTTCAGTGTGAGTCATATTGTTTAATTCAAAGTCTGATTTTCTTCAGCCAAAAAAAAAATGCTGTCAGTAAAGAATAGGAAACATTTATTCCTTGTGTAGTTTGCATGTGACTGGGCTTTGCCTTCGCCTTTTTCTTTTCAGAGTTTCTGAAATATATTTAATGTACAGAATAAGAAGAAAATGAGCTTCCATGAATATTGCCAGGTTGCCATGTTGACTCCTTTTTCTCCATATGTATTAAAAAAATCAGTGTTCGGATGTTCATACAGGATTGATATGTTGCACCTTATTGCTGCTGTATGCTGCTTAATATGAATTGTATTTTCTTTTCTTCCATATCAGGGACGAGTGATGGGCAGACAAAAGTCGTCAGAGAGGGGGACAATGGTGTGGCATATGCTTGGAACTTGAGGGAACAGAAGTGGGATAAGGTAATTTACAATTCCATTCTAACAACTATATCAACAGTTAGATTTATGGTTTTATTTGCAATGCAACATTAAGTGGTTGCCTCTCTGGCGCTTGATATACTCTTTTCCTTTTCTTCCTTTCTTTTTTGTGGTGCTTCTTAGAATCCTATGCTCTGCAAGTTTGTTCATTTTTCTTAAAAATTTTAATCTCTTGTATAGCAGATGAATGTGACAGGAAATTTTTTGTTTTTTCCCCCTCAATTGTGAATAAAAAACTAAGAAGTGTATAGAAAGGTTACAGGTCCAGTTTGCTGTGTGATATTTACAGCCACTGCCTATGTCCCTCTTCACCAAAATTTCCCCCCTATCTCTGACTTCGTTATGGTGTTTGTATTTTCATCGCCCATTTACTTAATTTTATGGATGGTAGTGAAGTTTATGGGGAGTCTTTTTAATGCAATCTCTCAGATTGCAGGATTCTAAAAATGTGCTCTATCAAGTAGTCTTGACTTATACTTGTTGAGTGAGGTGTCTTGTACTTTCATGCAAATGGCTTTACTATTTTCCATATTCCTATTCTACTTATTTATGTTGAATTCCCCTCTTTTAACACATGTTTAAATTGACATTTGGAATGAGTTTTGAGCTGGACCATTAAAGATTTATGCATTTAATTTTATATGTTAGTGCATTTAGTTTGTTTTCCGAGTACCTTTACATTTGCGGTTTTTGTTTGCACTTTAGTTCTCTCTCTCTCTCTCTCTCTCTCTCTAATATTTGAATTTTTTTAATTAGTCTTATGTTTTTTATATATATTTTTTTAAGATTGGTGAAGTTGTTGACGGACCGGATGATAACCTGAGGCGTCCTGTTCTTGATGGGATTGAATATGACTATGGTCAGAATCTTATGTTCTTTGACAACTTTAATATGGTTGACCATTTGTCTATATCATTTAAATTATTATTATTTTTTTTGGTAATAAGTAACGATTCAGTCTTTTATTCTGTTGTTACTCAGTATTTGATGTTGATATTGGAGATGGGGAGCCTACTCGTAAGTTGCCCTACAATCGATCAGGTATTTTTTTCTTGGTCCTGTTTTCCTGTGGTTGATTATAATTGCAATATCTGTTGCTCTTCATTTTCCTTTCCACCTTATACACACACACACACACACACACACACACACACACCTGATGGGTCTTGAACCATGACTTCACCCTCCACCTTAGTTTAGTTTTACAAGGGCATGGCACTTGAGCTAGAAGAGTTCACTGGCTTTCCACCTTGTTGCATTATAATTGTAATTTTGTGGTCCCAATTTCTCTCAGTATTCTCTTTCTACTCAGTATGATGTTCATGTCTTACTCTAGTATCAAATAAATGAAGGCACTCATCTCCCTTGATGATATTAGGCCTTAATTGTTGTTTGTTTAACTTACTACATCATTGACATCTAATGAATCATGAATGTATTTGTTAATTCAAAAAACAATGACATAAAATTTGATATTTTCAGAAAATCCTTATGCTACTGCTGACAAATGGCTTCTCAAGGAGAATCTACCTCTTTCCTATCGACAACAAATTGTAGAGTTTATACTCCAAAATTCTGGACAAAAGGACTTCACCCTGGATTCATCATTTCGTGATCCCTATACTGGCTGTAAGTACAATATTTTTATGTAACTATGACATGAACATCTGAGATAATTGATGTAGTCACTTCCTTTTTGCTTGTCTAATGTTTTCTGTTTTTCATTTCAGCTAGTGCTTATATACCTGGAGCAACTTCCAGTATGTCTGGTATGTATTTGTATTAGTTAAAAATTAAAAATTGCTGTTACTGTATATTACTTTCTCTTGCATATGCTAATATGTATTGAATGCCTGACTTACTTCACAACCTCCAATATTAGACTATGGCTCTAATGTTTTTTTCATATTCTTGTTTATTTAGCAGCTGTTTCAGCAAAACCCACTTTCAAGCACATTCCTAAGGTATGCTGTTACAGTGTAGTGTTAATAGGTTTGGATATATCAGTCAAGGGGTTTAAGATGCATTTCCAGGAATTGCATGTCCATTCTTAGGGAACTAGTAAAAAAGTATATATTGAGTGATTGTAAAAGCTCATGTATTATATTTTATTTGTTTCACATGAAATATTACCTAGTGAATGCAATGTACTTTTTTAGACCTGTTTTCTGTAATCCTCCAGCCAAAAGAGGCTCTTTGGCTTCCCTACTTGACTATTATGGCTCTACTCCATTATGGTTGGGATTGACACCTTTTCACTTAGAGTTGTAGACTGATTTTTTAATTACTTTTTATTTTCCTCTTAAATAATTATATGTTTATTACTCTTTTTATTGTATTTCTGTTAGAATGTTATGCTTGTATTTATACCCTCTGGTATTTTATGAAACTTTTCTCTTTGGTATTGATCCTCAGTTGTACGAGGGAATTATGAAGGTTTTTTTTTTTTTTTTTTTTTTTTTTTTTTTTTTTTTTTTTTTTTTTTTTTTTCTATAGAAGTTTCTCACTGTGCTGATTGTGTTTTCATTCTTTCACACATTTTTTTCGCTGTTCTTTGTTTGGTAGATATGTCATGTAATTGGGCTCTATGGCTGTTTTGAGGCGAGTTTTACCCCCTTGAGCATTTTGGGCTGTGTATTTTGATATTCTATTTCTGTATTCCAGGACTATATCTCTATAGGGGTCGTTGTTTGAGTATCTGATATATTGCTGGTTGGGTTCGTCAATTGGGTGACTTTAAAAGATGCATGCTCCTTCTTTACATCTCTCAAGTACTTTGGTGTCTCTTTTCACCCTGTCATTTACTTGTCATTCTTTGTCTATCATTTTGTTTCCAGAAAGGAGTGCTTGTTTTTGATGTGGCACAGTTTGATGGGATCCTCAAAAAGATTACAGAGTTTAACAATGCTCTACTCTCTGACTCGGTATGTTCATCTTGAAGGATAAATCACAAAGTAAATTCTACTTTGTCAGGAAAAGGAGAACTTATCTTTGACTGAGCTCCTGATTAATTTCTACTCTACCACGAAGTAAACTCCTGATTAACTTGGATTTATTGACAATCTGTTGTAGGAAAATAAAAATTTATCTTTGACAGAGCTTGAGTTTTCCAGACTTGGTGCCATTATTAAAGTTCTGAAGGACACGTCACACTATCATAGTAGCAAATTAGCAGATGTTGATATAGCTTTGTTACTGAAATTGCTAAATTCATGGCCTCTGGCAATGATATTTCCAGGTCAGCATGCCAAAATTCTCAGGCTTCTGCATAAATTATAGGATTCTGGATTCCCATTAGTATCATATTTGTAATTTAAAACTTAGTAAGGAGCTTTCTAAATGATATTAATGGCTGTTCCCTGGTTCTTATTTACCTACCAATAAAGGTTTTCTTAGATCTGTTTTAATCTTTTCCCAATATATCTTAATGTCTCCCAGAGATGACATTTCTCTTAATGAATTATTTGATGCCTGAATTATCTGATGTATATGGGTATTCCTGTTTTGTTCTTAGAACATCTGTTACTTATCAATAAAAAGATCTTTTCAATTTTATGAGATTTAAGCTTTGAAGTGCCATGGAATTTACTTTTGTATAAGAATTAAAGAGGTCCCCTTGGGGCCAAAACTTATATGTATATTACAGAGCTCTATGCTTGATGCAGGACAGTCTAGGCTTCACCACCTATAGCAGCTTGAAATCCTTAGGCTTCACATCCTTGGGGATGCTTGGAATCACCAACAAGCAGATAAAAAAATTTCTCACTAAGAAAATTTTATTCAATAATAAAAAAAAACCCACCTTTATCATTTTTATAGTGCTTCTAGGATTACAAAAGTTTACATCCCATAAAACTCTCAACTAAAAAATAATCTGAAATCTTATCCCTATCTGAATCCAAAATAAAAAAAATGAAAAATTTGAAATAATCCAATCCCATTAGACAAATGAAAATCTGAATACTAAATTTCAAAATAACTTTGGTTGTGTTCCTTGCATCAATGCTATACTGAGTTCTGTACTCGCATGCAATTGTGGCACACTAACTGTGGGTACTATTTAGTTTTATTGATAAATGAATATGCTGTTTATGTAAATTCTGAATGCTTTGATTTTCACTTATTCTTGGATTGTATTACAGTATCATGCTTTTTTTCTTTTAAAAAAAATGAGTAACATTACGGTTCCAGGAAAATAGTTTCGCTCACTTGGTTAATGTTATACTGTCAATTTGCAGTTATTGATATTTTGAGGATGACTGTCCTGCACCCAGATGGGGCGACCGTACTTCTTAAGCATGTTGAAGCTGAAAATGGTATTGAAGTTAAAGATGAGACCTAAATATTTTTTATTTCTGAAAATATATCTGATCATTTTTAATTTCCTATTTACTTACATCATATGAGGAAATATCCTCAAATTATATATATATATATATATATATATTAAAAGAGTTATAATCTTGAATTCTTAAATGAACTGGTTGTTGAGGCTTACAGGCAAAGCTTTTGTTATGAGGCATGCTTCTTTCTTTATGGATAGTTTTTTACAAATTCTATCTTGACTGTTGACCTTGTGTGCTCAACACAGGTGTACTATCAGAAATAATCAAGAAAGTCACAACAAACCCAGCTATTCCTGCAAACCTTTTAACGAGTATCCGTGCTGTAACTAATCTATTCAAAAATTCATGTTTCTACAACTGGTTACAAAAGCATCGTAGTGAGGTTGGCACTTGCTTCTTCATTGTTATTTTCTGAGTTTGATCATGCGTGCAAAGCAATGGCCTTAGTTTGAATGTGGTTTTGAGCACTGTGTGCTCTCTATGTGCAGTGGGTGGGTGTTGGTGTTTGTGTCTATTAGATATGGTATGGATATATGGTATTAACATTTTTGCTGACAAGCACTTAATGTGCTCTACATTATATAGTTTTTACCTGTGCTTTTTATACTTTATGTGCTAATTTATTGTTCCCTTGAAACCTTTCTCAGGATTACATTGGAAATATCATGTTTTATAACTGGCTTTGACCTTTTCTTCACTAAGCCTTCTTGTTTCTAGAAGAATACTAGCTTGTATATTGATGTTCCAAATATTTTTTCTTTGATAATTTCATTATTATTATTATTATCAAAAAAAGAGATATACTCGCTTAGTTTAAAAAATCCCTGGAGTATTTTGTTACACATCTCTTGTTGGGTAGAAATGTAATGGGTACTTGATAAGTCAGAGAAAACATTTCCCTTTTTTCAGGCCTTTTACTTGGATGATTGTTAAGGCAATAACTGCACAGCTAGTCACACTGAGCATGTTTTTGGTTCGTATATTCAATTGCTTCTCGTATTTATTTATTTATTTAACTGATTTTGCAGATTCTTGATGCATTTTCAAGTTGTTATTCATCTCCAAATAAGAATTTGCAGTTGTCTTACTCCACTTTAATACTCAAGTAAGTAATTGTTTTACTGTAAATTTGCCAGCATAGTGTTTCTTTTAGTGGATTCTTGAGCAACAGTGAAAAGTGGAGTTGGTCAAAGGCTCTTTAGAATTTGTTTTGTGCTTCCTGGAATTTATATTTTCACAGTTAATTTATTGTCATCTCCTTATCGTTGTACTTTTCACTACAGCCACTTATTATCTTGTTAGTCCAGTTTTCAATATTGAGAGAATTTATGTGTTTTTCCATCCGCTTACAAAAATTATGGAAACAAACTGCACTATCATTTACAGATTCTCTTTCTGTTCAACCAGCTTGGTCTGACTTTGAAAAGGTCCCATCCTTTCACGTCATGATTGGGTCAAACAGGTGTGATCATGAGTAAAAGGAGAGGATTTTTTCTCCACGTGGGACAGCCCTCACCTTTGATAGAGTAGATCATTTAACACCTTTGTCACAAATCATTTTTGACCTATTGGTTCGAGTGGCATAGGTGGTCTTTTTTATGCATATTGTAGTATTGTAGTCATTCAAAGAGTAAAGGAAGGTAGAAGTTAGGCATATATTTTTAAACTACTTTGTTAGTCAAGTTGCCTAACATTTAGTTCTCTGGTGAGCTTGACAGTTATGCTGTGCTTTTAATTGAAAAGAAGGATCAAGAAGGTCAATCTCAAGTTCTTTCAGCAGCTCTTGTGGTATGTGTTGATTACATTACCAGCTAAATGCTTAGCCTTTTGTTTTAGATGGATTACATTGTTTCTTGAAGTTCTCAAGAAATGTCAATCTTCATATTCATGCATCATAGTACTTTTTTTTTTCTTTTAACAGATTGTGGAAGAGGAAAATCTAGAAGTTGATTCGAAATTCCGTGTTTTAGTTGCCATTGGATCACTGGTATCTTTTTATTTTGGTCTTGTTCACTCGTATCTGTTGATTGATCTGTTTATGTTTATGCTGAATAGTAGGTCAATTCACTGGAGATTTGGCCATATAATTTTTAGACTTTTAAAAGTATGCTTTCATTTTTGGAATACAGATTTTTTTTATATATGAATTGATTGGTCCAGAGGGAAAATGATTTGATATTTCTCACTTGAAAATGGTCAAACTTGTAATTTTGAGTGTGCTAGATAAAGCTTGAGCTGTACATTGAAACCAAAGTTTTGTGCTGGAATTTCATAATCCTTTTTGTGAATGCTAAAACAATTGTGAAAAAATTAACAAAAATAGGCCATCGATGGTCACTCACTGCTTTATAAAAATCTTCTGTCCAAGCCTAACCATTATGTTAGATAAAATGTAATCACTGAAGGAGTGGGCCAAAATTTTTTATTTATTTATTTTTCTCTTTTCTTCATCTCATATTTGTTGGTGAAATATTGGTGTCATGCTTGAAACAAGGATGCTCAATGGTGCACACTAAATATGTAGTGAGATCTGGGAAATATAACGCCTTTTTTTGGAAACACAAAAACCCATTGCCCTAAGCAAAGTTTCGTATGCATGCAAGAGGAAATGTAAAGCAAAATATAATATTGTATATGATGTCATGGGTTCATTAAGCTGGATATGATGTTAAGCACGAACTGGGTAAGGGTTTGGAATTTAGTGAGAAAGACTCAACAAACTTAATTGAAGCATAGACTTACTGCACTGAAATAAATTTTTGGTATCAAATATGTGTTTGTATAATAATTTACCTTTGAACTGGCCAATGGGATTAATTAGTAATTTAATTGCTGTGTTTCATAATACAGATGCTTGATGGTCTTGTGAGAAAAATTGCCTTGGACCTTGATGTTGAGGACATTGCCAAAGCAGCAAAGGCCTCTAAAGACGCCAAAATTGCTGAAGTTGGGGCTGACATTGAACTGTTAACTAAACAGAGTTGAATCTCTCAAGTCCCTGGTAACTAAACAGTTTTCTCTGGATATTTTGTATCTTTGTTGCTTGTTCAGAGCGTTCATCGTGAGCACGATGTTCAGTTCTTTCAATAAAAGTCTTATTACCTATAATTTTTTTTCTTTTTTTTTTTAATTTATTTATTTTTAATCTTTGTTTTTTTTTAATATAAATTTTTGTTAAGTGTCCTATAGGTGTAGTGTACTCCCAGTGTACTTGGGCCTCGCCCCTTTTTCTTTTTATAAATGAAAATTTTATTTTAGTGTTAAAAAAAATTGAAATGCATATCACATGTAAGTTGACTGGGAGATGCATTAACGTGCATGTGTGTGATGTACAAGCACACAAAAATTGCTGAACACACACAGTTCCATTGGATAGTGTTATGATCCTAGTGTCCCACATTGATTAAGTGTAAGCTTAACCATGTGTAGTTCTTGGGCACCCTCCCCTTGCAAGCTGGCTTTCAAGGGTGAGTTCTACCCATATGGGTATCTATTAGGTAGCTTCCACCATGTGGTTTCTTGTATTTCATCTTCTCTAATAGTGTGATGCTTAGCAATTTATGATGGTCTCTAGCTTTTTGTGATTTTGTCATACGCAGACATGTATTATCAATTGCATCAACTGATCTAAGTGTCAGCTGAACATGATAAGATGCAATACACCCCCACCCTGTGTTGGCAAGCCATTCTGTTTAACAACTTAATGTACAATAATAGAATGGGGATGGAAGAAACTTAGAGCCTTAAGTTGTTTAACTATTTCTGGGGGATTTTGTTGGAAGCTTCCTACGATAACACTACTCTCTATATGTACGCACAGTCATACATGGTCTATATGCCTATGATTGAATGAATAAGATGGTCGTATATAGATCACAATGGCGGAGAGGAATTCTTGAGGCCAACCCCAACTAATTTGGGATTTAACTTAAAAGCCTATTATGTTGAGTTTAGTATATGTTGATGATTCTTAATTTTCCTCTTTCCTCAGGTTTGAATAAATAATGACAGCTTGAAGTGAATCTAAAATAGAAGATGAACATTCTGGAAGGTTGATTGGACCTTAGAGTTCACAGAAATCACAGTGAAGAACCGGGGCCTCTGTCTACTGGGTGCATACGCGGAATACTAACATGCCAAAAAGGATCCTTCGATCGATGAGGATACAGGGATATTTTTTTTCTTGGGCTAGTAAAAAAAAAAAAAAAAAACTTGAAAGTCAAAATTTAGTTAACAATTTGTGTTGGGCCCAAGGAATTTCTTTATGGTACCAAATGGTGCAGCAATTGTTTTTACTTGTGTTCCGGGGCCCCAGTTGTACCATATTTGTTGACCATTGATTGAACGTTTTTCAAATGGATAATGTAGCTGAATTGCCATTAAAAAAATGTAGCTGAATGGCCGGCATTTCTGGATATCTATGGCCTATTCTTTATGTATGTGTGGTTGCGCTCTCTTTGTAGATGTAATCATAGTGAAGATGTAACGGGTATCTGGAAAGTTGATGTTTCCTTTAGTAGGTTAAAATTTAAGCACGAAAGGATTACCACCACCATAGAGTAACCTGTCATTCAGCACGGTTATATAAGCTTAAAAAGGTGAAAATAGCCAAATATCACGTTCTGGCAAAATTTGTGGCAAACTAGCATTGTTTCAGAAATATTTAACAATCTATCATATTTTTAGTACCCGAATTTCACAAAATCGAGTTCTATATAGTACTCGAGTTTCATAAACTCGAGTTCCTAGGTGAGTCGCCAGGGTGGCATTATTGACCTGGTGGAATTTGTGTAATTAAAAGGGCAATATGGTACTCGATATTATGGCATTATTGACCTGGTGGAATTTGTGTAATTAAAAGGGCAATATGGTACTCGATATTATGAAAATCGAGTACCTTTTTATAGTACTCAAGCTTCACAAAGTCGAGTACTTTTTTTTTTCTTCGTACAAAACTTTTGTAAACTAAGTATCTACAGATTTTTTTCTATGCTCTATTGCGTTAAGTGTAAAAAGAAGTTGCAGATTTTTAGGCTTTTGGGTTCAGTTATGCACAAGTTACCAGTGTGGATTTGGGTGAATAGGAAAGGTCAAATAGACTAGGCTTAGGGGCCATTTTGCATTTGACTTCCTAACAAAGTTTAAGGCTGGCACTGTTGTAGAATTTCCTGAAGATCCATCTTAGACTTATCTTCTTCTATATGGTCTTCTTTTCTTTTCTTTCACCCCCCACCCCCTCCTTTTTTTTTTTTTTTTTTTTTTTTTTTTTTTTTATCTTTTTCTTTTTTCTGCCACCTGCTGCCATTAATTTTCTTTTGAGACAAGGACAACACCACATATGATATTTGAGAACTTGTTAGGCCTCAAGCCTAGTTTATTTGACCTTTCCTATTCACCCAAATCCACATTTTGGTAACTTGTGCAGAACTGAACCTAAAAGCCTAAAAATCTGCAGCTTCTTTTTACACTTGACGCAATAGAGCATATAAAAAATTTGTAGGTACTTAGTTCACAAAATTTTTGTACAAAACAAAAAGTAGGAAAAAAAAGAAAAAAAAGGTACTCAACTTTGTGATGCTCGAGTACTATAAAGAGGTACTCACTTTTCATAATATCGAGTACCATATTGCTTTTTTATTCCAGGTTAGCAGTGTTACATTGGTGACTCACCTAGGAACTTGAGTTTACGAAACTCGAATACTATTTAGAACTTGATTTTGTGAAATTCAAGTACTAAAAAAGTGGTAGATTGCTAAATATTTCCGAAACAGTGCTAGTTTGCCACAAATTTTGCCAAAATGTGGTATTTGGCTATTTTCACTAGCTTAAATGTGTTTACTTACTGTTTTGCTTGTTGCATTGAATTTGCTTCATTAAAAATAAATTAGCAGATTATTTTGCATAGTTTATGCAAGTTAGTTTAGTGAATGAAGCAGTATAAAATGTCCACACGGGCTTTATAGTTTGACACTGCCACCAACTTGCTTAGGACATTGGTAATTTTTTAAGAAAAAAGATATGCAGAAGATAGTGCACCTAGGTTATTGGGAGGGATAGAGCACTTGAGGCTCCGTTTTATGTTTTTTACTTGTTCACTGAATTTAATAGTATTGAAAGAGTCACTAACTGTTTTACAATATTTTTACAAACTAGATGTGGCAAATTCTTATTAGTTCTAATATGGATCCACTACTAACATCACATTTATGTTTACCAATAATTATTTGAAAATTATTAAAGCCACATCGGCAGTTTGTAAAAATATTGTAAAATAATTTATGTTTGTAGCATTACTCAGAAATATCAAAGTTTGAGTAATAACTTAACTTTCCTAAAGGGTACACTAATTGTCTAATTGGTCAACCATATAACATAAGTTCCACAAACAACTTTTCTTCTTTCTAATTTTTTAGAATACAACAAATAACAAACTAAATTTTTGTTAAAATGTGTGGTTTACATATTTACATGCAAAGCCTTTCTTGTTAAAAAAACACAGACTATAAGTTTAGCAAACCCAAAAGAAAGGAATCATAAAGAACCATGCCAAAATTTCATTTCCACTTGGCATAAAACTTTTGGTCACTCCATAACAACATTCTATTCAATGGAATCTGAACATTCCTCTCCTTCAAATGCAGATGCCTCGGCACTATCCGCTTCTCCAAACTAAACCCAAAATACTGCGGAAACTTCTTCAATTCCTCCACACTCCTTTCCATCTTATCCACCAAATACTTAAACTTTGGCCACAAGTTATTATCAATACTATAACCAAACATCGCAGGCAATCTAACACAAGCCCTTTCAGCCTCCTCCTGAGAAAACCCAATGCTCCTCAAGAACCCAATCTTCTCTCTCAGCTTATTAGCTCGCGTGTTCAAAAGATGCGCGTTAAGACTACTTGGCGAGCTCAAATTCTCCATCCCCAGCTGCCTTAGATAATCCAGAGTGGGCTGGAGACAGAACTCGACATCTGAAAAGAGAAGGCGAGGGCAGTGGAGGATTAAGCTGCGTGATTCTTCGGTGGTGGCAGGTAACTTGGTGGCCAAGAAATCAAAAACTGGAGCGAAGTCAGTGGGGTCACAGTTTGTAGTGAAGAGTTGTGGGCAAAGGTAAGCGAGTCTAGGGAAGTCAGGCTCTGTGAAGCCCTTGGATTTGAAGAACTCAACTGTGGCAAGGACATGGTCGATGGTGTTAGTGTCTGTGTTGATTGAGGGGGGCTTCTTGTTGTGAATGATGCCAAGGGCTTTAAGGTAGCGGAGGTTGTCACGGTGGGATGTATGAAACTTGATGTATAGAGGAGATGAAGGGGTTTTGTTGGGTTTTGAGGTTTTGGTAGGAATGGAGGAGCAAGAAGGGGTTGGGAGTGAGAGAGTGTGAAGCATTGTGTTTTGTCATTTGTGTATGTATGTGTGTGTTTTGGGATTTTAGAGGCAAATGTAATGAACGTATTATGGGGAAAGGAAAGGAGTTTGTGTTTTGTGGTTGTCCTTCTGCTTTGAGGAGGATAAGGAACATGATTGGTGGGGCCATACTCGAAACAATGGTCAGTGCAAATTTGAATATGTTATTTATTTATTTATTTTATTTATTATTATTTTATTTTTAATTTTTTAATGGAGATAAGAGTTATCATATTCTCATACAACATTAAACTTTTTTTAAGTCAATTTTCATGTTCTAAAAGAATGTAAAAAGTTGTAGATACAACTCATTAAAAAAAAAAAAAATTGTAGATACATATACAATTCTTAGAAGTTATATGTTGTAACTTAACTGGTTAAGCATGGTAGTTAAAATACACTACAATATTGATTTGGGGGTCGGAATCAGCAATTTACTAGAATACTAATTTGAATAAAATAGAATGCTGATTTGGATAAAATAGAATACTGCTTTGGAGTGAAAGCGAACAATGTACAAAAATACTAATTTGATTAACATAAGATACTGATTTGGATAAAATAGTATACTGATTTGGAGCGGGAGTCAACACACTACTACAATACTAATTTGATTAAAATACTTGGCTGCTATAAATTATGGAATTCCTTGACTAATTTCAACCGAAGACAGAGCATTTTTATAAAGAGAGCAAAAGAAGTCTCGCGCATTCAACCCCACCAAGTGATTGGTCAAAAGGTTTGTCAATTCTCTCCTCTCTGTGTTTTTGTAATCAACTAGCTGATATTTCGTGTAATGTGGTGCATTTTGATAAATTTTATAAGAAATTATTTATGATCTATTGATTTCATGAATGCTATTATTGTTAGTCACATTTAATTTATGAGGTTTTCTACTAAAACTAAATTCAAACTAAATACATTAGGAGGAAAATTCTTCTAATTTATGCAACCAAGAAATGTTACCAAATCATAGTTCATATTGTCACCTATAAACCTGTTGGTTCCTAGGTGTCTTTTTTGTATTATTTATATTTTATATATCAATTAGTTATTAAAACTTCTAGAATTTCATGATACAACAATAGAAATAATAATGTCATAGTGATGCAATAATATCACAATTTAACCTCCAAATTTTAATTGAACTAAAAGTAGCCAAAAATAGATCCTTATCAAGTATACGCATCATATAGAAAACCAAAAATATAAATTGGCACATAATATGGAAAAAATAAGACTAAATAAATTACAATGCTACATAATTAAAAACGTATACATAAAATCTAAACAAAATATTTAAGACGAATGTAATATTTTGAAAATTAACATACCTCTCAGAAGGAAAAACAAAGATATTGTGAGAATATTATGGAAGTTTAATTTTTAAGTCCAATGGAAATGAGGATTTATATTGGACAAATGTGGAGACAAATAGTATTTACCCAATTCATTGAATCTGACTCTTGCAATTCTACATTGAAGTTAGTCTTATATAGAAAATTGAAAAGTTTTTTTTTTTGATTTTTACATTTCTCATGACTTTTTAGATCCATCCTATCAATTTAAAGCATGTAAAATTATAAATGTATACTAATTCTTTGAATTTTATTAATACATTGAAATAAATGCATTTGCCATTATTTAATAGTTTGACATAAATGCTAAATTTAGATGAGATAAAAGCCTAAATGAAAAAAATGTCATACAATGTGTCACTTGACAGAACTTCATACTTTTCCACATGAGGTCTCTGCTTTTATGTAAATATTGATCGATTGATTGATTGATTTCAAAAGCCAAGTCTATCAGATTATGTTCTTAGATGCCCTTAGATCCCCCCCCCCCCCCCTTTTTTCTGGCTAAGTCTTAGACCCTATCTAACTCGCTGTGTGGACTTACAAGCGGGGGTACTGGCTCTAGCCCCACAAATATATTATACATACATAAATATAATTTGTATGCACAATCATGATTTTTTTTTTTTAATTTTTAATTTTTAATTTTGAGTTTTTGTATTTTTAGAATATTTTTCTTGACTTTTTCGTTCAATGTATAGAATAATAATAATATAGGGTCCTGGGTACCCTTAAGGCAATTATTAAAATAATTATAAAAAAAATTTGATGCCACTTTTATGTGAAAAATGAAAAGCTGTCAAAACAATTAATTGTTTTTTTCTTTTTTCATAAAAAACTTCTAAGTCCCACATACTAAATTTATAAACAACTATAAAGAATCTTAATTGTGATGAATAGATTAGTGGCTATAGTGCAAACATGATTAACACTTCTCCTTAGACCATTACAAATGGTCATCCAAACTTCAATTTTTTCCCAAAGATGAGTTATTGCTCTCTCTCTCTCTCTCTCTCTCTCATTTTTTTTTTCGTATTCTTCAATTAAATTAAATTCAACAGTGTTTCTTTTTGGCTGAATAGACCCTAGTGTTTCATTTGAAAATGCACTTAATTATATATATATATATATATATAGAGTACACTATAGTACTGTATGTACGTTCGTGAATCGTATTTCTGGCTTGATTTTGAGTTTTTTTCTTCAATATATTCATTTATCCTGCCATTCATATATTCCTGACCTTTATGTTTACATTGTGGAGCCTATAGCTCGGTTATATAATTTTGCATTAGCCATATTGGATCGATATTGTTATGTTTGATAATTGGTAATTTGATATTAACATGATGTGCAGGAACTTGGTGGTTTTCCTAATTGGATATGGATATTGAGAGTGAGTCCAGCTCTTGTTCAAAAAATAGCACTGAAAGAGAAAGAGCTAGCAATTTGTTTAATTGCAACATTTGCTGGCAATTAGCTAAAGACCCCATTGTCACACAGTGTGGCTGTGGCCTCCTATATTGCTGGCTTTGTCTATACAGATGGCTACATTTTCACATGAAATTCCAGGGATGCCCAGTTTGTGAGGCTATCATTGAGGAATACAAGTTAGTTCCTCTCTATGGAATTGGATCAGAGGGAAAAGAAGCAAAAGATTTGGACCCAAATTCTCAAAAGTCCATTCCCAAACGCCCAGCTGGCCCAAGACCCGAGACTGCCACGTCTCCTCTGGCACCCAGGCTTAGGCCCAGGCCCATGCTCAGAGCAGCTTTTGCAGTTATTGTGCAATTAGTTCTTATATTGTGTTTTCTCATTTTCGTGTGGACTATGGATAACAATATTGTCCCACCCCGTTTGGCTCGCACTTCTCCGCATCATCCTGCACGGGTTTTTCCTACTCTGCAAAGGTGGTGAGGTAGAGATGTAGTGAAATTTTAAACTCGTATCACAGGACGGGGTTGTGATGAGTTTATACTTTTTAGACTCACTCACTCCACGTTGATAGGGTTATAATTGTAATTTTTTCATAACCTAAAATTCTACTATTTAAACAAATATATCAATTTTAACTTACTTTATCTGTGGAAATTATTTTTGAAGAACTAGATAATTTTTATTTTGTTATGTATTAGGAGTTTGGATTATTTTTTTATGTGTTATACTATGAGATTTTTGTTTTTATTGTGATATTGTTTTGTTAAACACTTAGATAATATTATTTAGTTTTTGGTGAAATTAGTCTGATTTGATAAGATAAATTTAATTGTGATTTCAAATAAATTTTTATAATGAAACAAGTTTTTATTAAAAAAATTTGTAATAATTGTGGGGTAAATTAATAAGAAGTAGAGTTTTATGGGGTGGGGTGGGGCTTTGCGGGGCCTTAAGGGCCAAAGATGGGGTAAGAAAAAACTTTGCGGGACAGATGTGAAGACCCATCCTTCGATCCCGCCTTGCCCCATTGTCGTCTTTAATTTGGATTGCTTTGAATGTAGACACTAGTATCTTTAAATTGTAGGCTAGTTTCATGACAAATTTCTATGTAATTTTTAATCAATTGATTTGTATTTTAATTCTTGAATGAGTTGTATTTTTGTATTGGGTTCAAGTTGAAGTTAAAAAGAGAATGCTTTTCAACTTTGTCAAGTGAAAGTGTTAGAACCTATGGGAAATTTGTTACCTGCTATGCCAGCCTTTAATTTTACCCATCTATTCAAGCCTCATTTTCCTCAAAATTTGACTACCAAAAATTCTGAATTGAAGTGTTAAATAGTTAAGAAAAACCCTAGTGTATATACCCATTTTTTCTCTGCTTTCTCCCTCTTTTTAAGCCTTACACTTTGAGCGGAGATTGAATCCTTCACACACAAAACATACTTCAAAGATTTTGTGTTGTTTAAGACAAGGGAACCATTTGAGCCACAACAATTCAGCCAAGGAGACTTGGAAATTGTAATTGGAACTCAATTGTAGATTTGACAACTAGATTGAAGAAAGGACTCGGTGAAATTGGTTGATAGCGATAGCTTGGAGGGCTTGAGTATATAGATAGCACTAGACTTGGATAGTTCGCTGTAGAGAGATCCGTTTTTCAACTCGTTCTTGGATTTTCTCTTTGATAACACATCCGATGTTATCGTCATTATTGTGTTTTTAATTTCTTGGAGTAGTCCTTCAACTTACTAATAACTTATACTTTGGTGCAAATTGTTAGATAAGTCTAAAATTGAATAAGTTGTAACTTACAATTTGGGGTGTAAATCAATATTTAGGCTGGATTAGGTTTATCTCACAATTTGAATTAAATCATGGTGGACTTAGTTTTGTGGATTAAATTCCTTCATGTGATACTTAACCTCTTATTTGTCATGGATAAAGTTTTATGTGCTTTTTTGCATATTGTGATTCTATTGACTCTATTTATGATTATTCTCAGGCTTGTGATGATGTTTTACATGATTTTATGGGTGATTTAAAAATTGTTGATAACAAGCTCCTTAAGTGTATGTTTGGATGAAGAGTTAATTAAATACTTAGAATTTTAAAATGATGGGATTTAAATCCCCATCATTTTTAAAATTCTTTGTTTGGCTATAGAGGAATTCCCCAAAAATCTATCCCAAAACTTTAGCCCAAAAAAAAAAAAAAAAAAAAAATCTGACCATAGTGAATAAAGACCGTCGCAAACCTCTTCTATTTGATCCACCAAAAACTTCAGTATTGGTTTGGATTCCTTTTACCATTATTATTAAGAAATAAACCAGAACTCTTTAGTCTCTCATCATACTCTTTAAGCCAAAAGAGCACGTTTGCTTTGTTGGTATCAAATAAAGGGAGTAATTATTTGGTACCCTAGAAGTATAGTGACGTGATGCTCATTTTTTATTTTTTATTTTTTTATATTTATTGTAAATTCCACTATAAATTTATTCAAAAAACTCTACTATAAATATGAGAAGAAAAAGCATAATGTCACTATAATTTAGGAGTACCTAATAATTTTTCAATAAAAGTGAAAAACCAGTTGTTTTGTCTTTTAGGCAAAATGTACAAAAGAAACTTTGTCCACCTTAAATCTACTCTTTCTGAAAAATTCTTTCAATTAGATTGGTGTAGCTCCAAAAAAAAAAATCTCCATTTTTATGAAGATCTTCGCATTAGCACTAGAACTCCTTTTGTTGGAGATTTGAGAAATGCAAAGGATATAGTTTTTGTCATTATCATTTTTTCTATAATCTATGACAAGTGACAACATAGAAGGATAGTTGAGAAGGAACCCGATGACCACATCATGGGTCCGTTTGGATACTGTTTATTTTGCTGAAAACTGAAAACACTGTAGCCAAATAATTTTTAAATATGTGAATAGTGCCGTGAGACCCATTTTTAATGTTTTTTTTTCTTTTGAATAAAGTATTTGTGGGTCCTGTGAACAATGCACGGGGCTCACTAAACAGTGCATATTGTCTCCTGCGTTCATCCAAAAAGAAGAAAAGAAAAGGAAAACGCAAATGCAAATGCAACAAATGAAACACAATCCAAACGCACAACATCTTTGTCATTGTGAATTTGTGATCTCAATGTCTTCTTTGCTAATGTGGATAATGTCGCTAGGGTTTGCTTGGCTATTGTCCGAGATCTAACATATTTGATGGTGTTATATGTGGTGTGGTTGGAATTGGGATCCTCTCAATGTTGAGTGTTGAATAAAGGCTTAGGGTTTTAAAATTAAGCCAAAAATATATACCCTAATATTAGTAAAATGATCAAAATACCTCAAAAATCTTTAAAAAGACTAAAATATGTCTATGACACCAAAAAACATGACCAAAAATAAAAATTTAGGAATTTGAACATTCCTCTCCTTCGAATGCAAGTGTTATAAAATGAAAATTTTGGTCGCTTCACAACATCATTCTATTCAATGGAATTTATCTGAACATTCATTTCCTTCAAATGCAAATGCCTTGGCACTATTCGCTTCTCCAAACTAAACCCAAAATACAGCGGAAACTTCAATTCTTCCACACTCCTATCTTCCTCTTATCCACCAAGTACTTAATCTTTGACCACATGTTATTATCAATGCTAGAACCAAACATCGCAGGCAATCTAAAACAAGCCCTTGCAGCCTCCTCAGAAAAACCAATACTCTTCAAGAACCCAATCTTCCCCCTCAGCCTCTCAGCTCGCGTGTTCAAAAGATACGCATTAAGATTACTCGGCGAGCTCAAATTCTCCATCCCCAGCTGCCTTAGATAATCCAGAGTTGGCTAGAGACAGAACTCGAGTGATTCTTCAGTGGCCAAGAAAACAAAAACTGGGGTGAAGTCAGTTGGGTCAAAATTGGTAGAGAAGAGTTGTGGGCAAAGGTAAGCAAGTCTTGGGAAGTCAGGCTCGGTAAAGCCCTTGGATTAATTTGAAGAAATCAACCATGGGAAGGACGTTGTCAATGGACAATGGTGTTAGAGTCAGTGTTGATGGATGGAAGCTTGTTGTTGGGTTTGTGAATGATTCAAGGGTTTTGAGGTTGCGAAGGTTGTCATGGTGGGATGTATGGAGCTTGAGGTATAGGGGAGAGGAAGGGGATTTGTTAGGGTTTGTGAAGCATTGTGTTTTCGCTTTGGGGTTTTAGAGGCAAATAATGTAACGAACGTATTATGGGGGGTTTTGGTTCTTTTGTTTTGAGGAGGATAAGGAAGATATATGATTGGTGGGGCATATATATATATATATATATATACACACATGTATGAATCAGTGCAAATTTGAACTTAAAAAAAAAAAAAAAAAATATATATATATATATATATATATATATTATGGAGAAATAACAGGTCTTATATCATGTAATAATTAGGGTTATTACATCATGTAATATTGTAAAAATTAAAAATTCACTTTTTAAACTTTCAATTCTTTACTTTTTATTTTTTATTTTATATTTTTTTTTTACCTTTTTAAATTTTATATCTCACAATTTGATCTAAATTCGAAAATAGTAATCATACTCTCGCAAAGGTGGTGAAAGAACATTATTTACCGATTTTTGGATGCAAGCACGTAATAATTGCATTAACTTCAGGTAGAATTCCTAGATATTCTTAGAAGTCCTGGACATGTTGTAACTTAACTAGTTAAGTAGGCTAGTTAAAATCTACTACAACACCTATTTGGATAAAATAGGTGATTTGGAGTGAGAGTAAACAATGTACTAGAATACTAATTTCATCAAAATACAGATTAATTTAGGGTGAAATTGCCGATATATATAATCCTCCAAAGGCCAATTTTGTTTTTTTCATTGTAATTAAAGAAAGCAAAAGATCGAGTCTCGTACGTGCATCCAACTCACCAAGTGATTATCAAGGTTTTTCAATTCTCAAGCAATTATCAAGGTTTGTCAATATTCTCTCTATTATGTACTTAATTAATAGCCCAAAACTCTGAGATTATGTCTTATGTCCTTAGTTGCTCCTAGTATTTTTTTTTTTTTTTTACTTAACAAGACCCTAGTCCTTACTATTTAATTTCTAGTAAAACACACAAATAATATATTTTTTTGATGATAAAAAAAGGTAGAAGAGGGCGACTATATGCTTTCCAGCATTACCATAGTAGTACCATATCCATTAGCTAGGTCACTCAACCCCATGAACATATTATACACACATAAATATATGTTTGTATGCCGATTCATGAATTGAATTTCTTTTAGTTTTTTGTTTGTTTGTTAAATATATACTTTTTTAAATTCATAATTATTTTCCTACTTTTTGAGATATAGTTGAGGAACATAAATAACATTTAAATACAAAATCTTTATTTTTTATGATTTGTTTTTTCGGTTCAATGTTTTGAATAATAGTAATAATAATAATGATGATGATGTTATTTATTGTGCTTTGTTACAAACTATAGAATTTGAACAGAATATTGCATCCACCCATGCTATGATTTCCGTTGGCAATATTAACTAAAAAAGAAAAAGAAAGGACTTCTTTTTGGCAAATTGGTTCTCCTATTCATCTAGGAGTATATTTATTTTGTTATGTTTAAAGTGTTGACTCACTTGACTGTTTAGGGTGTAGCTAGCCCTGATATATATAATTTTTCACAAGTCAGAATTGATATATATATATATATATATATTGTTATGGTTGATAATTGACGATATTTGCACTTAATTACATGATGATGATATGCAGGAACTTGGTATTCCTAATTAAAAATGGATACTGAGGCCACTGAATCCAGCTCTTGTTCAAAAAATTGCACTGAAGATGCTAGCAGTTTGTTTAATTGCAAAATTTGTTGGCAATTAGCTGAAGACCCTGTTGTCACTCTGTGTGGACACCTTTTTTGCTGGTTTTGTCTATGCAGTTGGCTAAAATCTTTCAGTAAATGCAAGGAATGCCCAGTTTGTCGAGCAATCATTGAGGAAGACAAATTGGTTCCTCTATATGGAACTGAATCAGAGAGAAAAGAAGCCAAAGATTTGGACCCAAATTCTGAAAAGTCCATTCCCAATCGCCCAATGGCCCCAAGACCCCAAACTGCCACACTTCCTAATAATGAAGACTATTTTCCTGAGGATGAGGATGATTTTTCTGAGGATGAAGAGGACCTTAACAGTACGAGTTTTATGTCAGAACTTCTTAATAGTCTAGGCTATATAATATATTTTTTTATAGAATTGCTAGGCCATATAATATTGGCTACTCTAATTGGTTTTTTCATAATTGGCTTTGTGAAGAACAAGTTTTATGCTAATACAGAAGTGTACCCCGCCATAAGTACTTCTTGTAATCCTCCTCTTTATTACCAAATTCGACCTCCAAGATGGATAGAAACACCTTTCCTCCCACTTGGTGCTATGGTGGTACAAGGTTTAAGGAAAAAAAAAGGTTTTTGGGATCCTGCTAAGGTGCCAGAAGTAAGGATTTTGGGGCAACGTTTTTGTGAAGATAGGCAACGTATAAAGGAAAGGTACTTCAATATCCTAGGGATCAGCAATGGTACAACGGGGTTAGTATCATTAAATGGAAGTCTGCTTACTCAGGTGATGGAGGCATTAATAGATGAGTCTTTAATATTTTTTTGATTTTATTTTTTCATGATATAAGGAGTGGGAAATTGTTTTTTTTTTTTTTGGGGAGCATTGATTCTCTTTGTTGTTGTTGTCGTCGTCGTTGTCGTTGATGTTTGATATTAAATAGAATTATAGCTGAATAAAGTTTATTCAGGCTCACTTTTTACTTCTCAGGTTATGTGTCACAGTTTTATTGATTGACCTGCCCAAAAAAAAAAAAAACAAAAAAATCATTTGCCTATACTAATTCTCAATTTCATATTTCTATTTTATCAATCAATTTTTCTAATTTTCATTTGTCTGGACTAATTCTCAATCTCATTCATTTCAGTCAATTTTTCTAATTTACCGAATAGTGTGTGAGTTTGCTAGTAGTGCTTAGTTGGAATTGTGGCTGACTATTCTCTTAGAATTAGACCTAGCAAAATTGGGCTCAAACTTGTTAACCGGTATTCGATTCATAGAAAAAAAAATCAATCCATACACGGCCCATTTTTAAAGAAAGGATTTTATAAAAACATGCTTATATATATTTTTATTTGAAAGTAATATGTAAAATTGGGTGGGTTCCAGTTAACTCAACTGGTCAAATCTTTGATGGTTATATAGGAGATCTGGAGTTTAATTTCCGTCAATACCAAAACTGATTGGTATCTTGGTCTGATAATAAAGAGTTATTATCAGGAACAGATGCCATAAGTTGAAACTCTCTCTCAAAAAAAAAAAAAAAATGTAAAATTGGATGTTCTCTTAGTAGAAAGAGAATTACAATTGGCCTTTTGAACTCTCTTTAATAGCATGATATCTATTAAGTATTCCTATAGTCGTAGTTATTTATGAATCAGCTTTTAGTATTGGTCTCCTTCTCCCAAAAAAAAAAAAAAAAAAAAAAAACCTTTTAGTATTGGTCCATGACATTTACTATTTATGGTGATGATATCTATTTATGGTCCATGACATTTAGTATTTTTTTTTTATTCTTTTGTTTATAATGATAAATTGATATTATCATTAGTGAATTATAGGGTACATAAACTTAAGAATTTATATATTATCTAAATTTCATGTTTGAATATTTGTTGTTCGTTCTTCCATTGGTATTAAAATGAAGACAAAGATAATATGGTCATATTATTATTATTATTTTTTCCGTGCATGTGATAAAATACGAGTCAACATATAACTTAATTCATTCTCAAAAAACATATAACTTAATTGACTTGACCTACCTGCAACCCATTTAAAATTACCTTTTTTTTTTTTTTACCTAAACCCAATCTGTCCCATCACCCAACCCAACCGGTTTCCAAGTCAAACTACTAGAATAAAAAATGTATTCTTTTGTTGGGGTAGTCCATTTTATTTGCTTAAATTTGGCTAAGCATTCTTATGTTGTCAATCACTTATAATTTGTGCTAATTATTAGATTAATCTAAAATTGTATAAGTCGTAATTTAAAACTTGGGGTCTAAATCAATACCTAGATTGGATTAAGCTTATCTCACAATTGGTATTATAGTATGGTGCACTATTTTTGTGGATTAAATTCTTTAGTGTGATCCTTGAGCTCTTATTTGCCATCTTTGTATGCTTCTTTTTAAACTTTATATCTCACAAACACAAGGTATAATTTCACCGTATAATAATTGCTTGAAATCTAAATCCGAAAATGATAATCATACTCTCACACAATTTATAAACTTTTTACATCAATTGTTCTTTTTTTAAAATGCGTACATAATTAAGGGCATCCATTATAAATATTGGGTAAAAAAGGGTATGTGAAAGAACATTTACCAATTTTTAGATGCAATCACGTTATTGTATCAATGTCACGTAGAAGTCTCGGACATGTTATAACTTAATTAACTGGCTATGTAGGCTTGTTAAAATCTTCTAGAACACCCATTTGGATAAAAGATTGATTTGGAGTGGGAGTCATCAACATTAATTTACTAGAATACTAATTTCATTATAATACTGATTTAGTCAATTACAATGAAATTCCCAAATTTCTTTATTCATTTGTAAAAAGAGCAAAAGAGACTCGTGCATCCAACTCACCAAGCGATTATCAAGGTTTGTCAACTCTTTCTCTCTATTTATGTGTTTTGTAATCGATTTCAAAAGCCCTAGTCTTATGAGATTATGGCCTTAGTTGCTCCCTAGTGTGTTTCTTTTTTCTTAGTCGGTCTCTACGGTTTAATTTCTTTCTTTTTTTGGACAAGACCCTAATGTTTAATTTCTAGTAAAACACACTCATGATATAATTCTTCGATAATAAAATAGGGTAAAAGGGGGGTGAGCATAGTAACTTTCTGGCATTATTATGGTATTATCATACTCGTTGGGTCTCTCAACCTTACGAATATATTATGCACACATGAATATATGTTTGTATGTCTTTTTATGAATCAAATTTCTTTCTTCATTTTGAGTTCTTTTTGTTAAATATGTATATTTTTTAAATTCATAAAATTTTTCCTTCTTTTAGAGATAGTTGAGGAACATAAATAACGTTTCTTTAATGTTTAATATTTGTTTTTTCGGTTCCATGTTTTGAATAATAATAATAATAATAATAATAAGAAGAATATGTATATTTTTTAAATTCATAAAATTTTTCCTTCTTTTAGAGATAGTTGAGGAACATAAATAACGTTTCTTTAATAATAATAATAATAATAATAATAATAATAATAATAATAATAAAGAAGAAGAAGAAGAAGAAGAAGAAGAAGAAGAAGAAGAAGAAGAAGAAGAAGGATTACTATTAATAATAATAATGATGATGATGATGATATTTATTGTGTTTTGTTGCAAACTATAGAATTTGAATAGAATATTGAATCCATCCATGCTAAGATTTCTGGTGCCAATATTCATTAAAAAAAGAAAAAGAAAGGATTTCTTTTGGAAAATTGGTCTCCTATTCATCAAGTAGTATATTTAATTTGTTTTGTTTGAACTTTAAAGTGTTGACTGTTGAGGGTGTAGCTAGCCTTGATATATATAATTTTACAAGCCAAAATTGATATATATTGTCATGGTTTTACTAACGCATGTCTTTAGAGTATCCATTTATAAATCATTAATTTTTTTTTTAATGAGAAAATGAAAAGGAGACCAACTTTTTTCACAACTTTTTCAATTTCTCATAAAAAAGTTTTCTAAAATTGATGTTTAATGTACTCGTTTAACCAGACCCATATTATTACGCTTGATAAGTCATATTTGTACTTAATTTTACATACGTGTAGGAACTAGGAACTTGATATTCCAAAATGGATATGGATATTGGGTCCGCTGAATCCTGCTCTTGTTCAAAAGATTGCACTGAAGTTGCTAGCAGTTTGTTTTATTGCAAAATTTGTTGGCAATTAGCTGAAGAACCTATTGTCACTCAGTGTGGAGTGTGGACACCTCTATTGCTGGTCTTGTCTATACAGTTGGCTACGATATTACTCTAAATACAGGGAATGCCCAGTTTGTCGAGCAGTCATCAAGGAACACAAATTGGTTCCTCTATATGGAATTGAATCACGGGGAAAAGAAGCAAAAGATTTGGACTACGTACCCAAATTCTGAAAAGTCCATTCCCAATCGCCCAATTGGCCCAAGACCCCCAACTAATCTTGGCTATATGACATTGGTTACTCTAATTTGCATTTTCTTGATAATCTCAGGTACAGATATTTGTAGCTTTGTGAGCGATAAATCTTATAGTAGTGAAAAAGCATATTATGTCAGAACTTTTGCTGGTTATCCTGATCAATATTACTTGATTCGACCTCCAAGATTAAATGGTTTAATTTGAACAAGTTAATTATTGTATTAGTTAGCTTGCATTTATTGGTCTAGATACTATTTCAGATATATTTTGCATTCGTTAACAAGACTTTCAATAATCATTTGATTTTTTTTTTCGTGAAATAAAAAGTGAGATTTTGTTTTTTATAGTGGTGATTTCTCTCTCTTCTTTTTTTAAATTTTTTTTTATTTTTTTATTTTTTTTATTGATGTTTGACCTGAACAACTTGACCCAAAGGAAATTAGACCAACTAGTAATTCTCTCATATTTCAAAGAAGGATAATTTAAATTCTATAGACATTAGAAACATTAAGAAGTGTCAGTTACTAGGTTTTTGCCGGTGACATGTAATATACTGTAATTGAATTTGATTCTCCATTGGGTTGTTTGGTTTGTATAATGTAAAATTGTGTTGTAATTTTCGCATTCTAATTTCATTTTTGTAGTCATTTTTTTATTTGAGCTCTTATTGTGGAACCATTCCTCATACCTCTTTCACCGAAATGCTTTCATGTATTGGTTTCCAAACTTAAGTCGCACTCCATTCACCCAACAAAAATTTGAGAGAGGTTGTTAGAATATAAATCTAATTAACTTAGGGCCATTGCTTTAGGTTTCTTGTATTTTAAAATGCATCTCCCAAAGACACGAACTAGTATCTATATCAAAAGACTTATTGTAAGACTATAAAATTTATCATTCCATTTTTCACAACTATTTATATATCATATTGTAACCAGTTGTTTGTTATTTTCACATGAACCAATAATTTTTTTTGTCACTACTTCTAATCTGTTACATTAGAGTCATTTGTATATATTAAGAGGATTCAGAAAATTAGTTATGACTTCAAAAAAGTCAAAAACACCTCTACTCTAATTAGATAATTTTTATTCTTAAAAAATAAAAAATTGGGTTAAAATTGTAATTTAACAAAATTAAAAAAAAAAAACTACTAGAGAAATTTTTTTCCTAATTTTTTTTTCCTTAAAAAATAGAGTCTGAATTTAGTAAGGATGTGGTGTAAAACTCATGTTTTACATCATCCAATAAGTAATTGCTACATCAGCATTTTTTACTTAAAATTCAATTCATCCTACCACACCAAATAATATCTTAATAAATTTCCAATTTGGTTGGATTTATATATGAGTATTAGAATTAATTAAGTATGATTGTGCTTATTCTTAAATATGTGATAAGATGATGTGGCGTGTTGAGATTGAAAGAGTAAATTATGAGTTTTACACCACATTCTTACAAAATTTAGTTTTAAATAAATAAATTTAAATTAAAAAATATATTAAACTCAGAATAAAAAAAAGTCTCACTGAGAAATTAAAGTTGTGTCACAGTAATTGTGTAATTAGATTATCTCATATCTAAAGCCACGTCAACTGATAAAACGAAGCGTAGCGCCGCCCTTTGCACGAGATGTACAAAATATCTGGTTTTGGATAAAGTAACAGACAGCTATGGTTGTTACACTTCACTTCAAACCTCAGTTCCGAAACTGAGAGACCACAAGTTCCATAATTTCTAACAATGGTGGCTCTAACTCTGAGTCCCACAAAAACCCTTTTCCTCAATTCCCATCTTCTTCACTCCACTTTCAAACCCCATTTCATTAATCCATACAGTACCAAAACTCAGAGTCTCCACAGTTCGAGGTTTCTCTCATTCAACTTAGTTACTTGCAAGCTGAAGTCACCTCAAGATATCAAGAACAAGGACAAGAACATATCCAAGAAGATTGTGTTGTCAGAGGCAGCACCGTCACTAGCGGAGAAAGGTGGTGATGGTGGTGGTGGGGGTGAAGGCAATGGAAATGGGGAGGTTAAAGCAAAGTCAGGAGGTAATTTGATGAGGTTGGTGAAGAGGTTCCCCAGAAAGGTTCTGGGGGTTTTGTCTAATCTGCCTTTGGCTATTGGAGAAATGTTCGCTGTTGCTGCTCTAATGGCCCTTGGTATGTTGTGTTAGTATTTGTTCTTTTCTCTTTTTGGGAATTGGGTACAGTTGGGGTGTGTGTTAGTTAGAAGCTGAGAAATTTGTTTAAATTTCCTTTGGTTTTTGAATACATAGATTGATAATCGTGTAATGTTAGTAGCATGGTTTAGACTTTAGTACTCCAAAAAATTAACTTTCATACACTTTACTTGTAAACAAAATTGCCACTGATAGAGTTCAAAGATTATGACACTAGGTCTTACAAGTGTAGAAATTTGTGATGTGAGGAAGAAAAGAGAGGAGAGAAGAGAGAAAACATGATAGTTTACGTGGTTCAGTCTTGTGGCCTACATCTGGGACAAGAGTCCAAAACACTACATTTTCTCATACATCTTTCTTGATAATACATTGCCATGGAATCCTTATTTATAATGAAGAGTATACACAAAAGACAATGTCAATTTAAATTTGAATTGCGTATTGATTGCATAAATCCCATGATTTTCTCTAGCAAACAATTTCTTCATTTATTAACCAATCCCATTATATTCTCTGGCAATTAATAACTTGATTTGGTCTTCAATAATTGGAGAGTGAATTATAATTTCCAACAAAAAGACGTAGGAGATGAAATTTTACGACTTAAAGGGATAGCAATGTTGTCAAACTGCTTTAGCTTCATAAAGTATTGTCTGTAATTTTGCCCTGATGTGTTATAATTAGAAATTGGTCTTGTATGTATGTGATGCTTCTACAGGTACTTTCATTGATCAAGGTGAAGCTCCAGACTTCTATTTTCAAAAGTACCCTGAAGACAATCCTGTATTGGGATTCTTCACTTGGAGATGGGTTCTTACCCTTGGGTTTGACCACATGTACTCATCTCCAGTTTTTCTTGGAACATTAGTTCTCCTGGGTGCATCGCTCATGGCCTGCACTTACACAACACAGATACCCCTGGTTAAGGTCGCAAGAAGGTCTAATTGAATGATTGTTATTATTATTTATTATTTTGCTTTCTCATATTTAGGTCCTCTTTGGCTAAGAATGAGTTGGAGAAACCTTTCAATCATAGAACTTGGTTGATATTTATATATGCAGATGGAATTTCTTAGATTCTTCTGAGGCTATCCGCAAGCAGGAATATTCAGACACCCTACCTAGAGCATCAGTTCAAGATTTAGGTGTTCTTCTGATGGGAGCGGGATATGAGGTCATACAATCTTATTATTGCTTGCTTTATTTTCTTTCTCATTCTCATTTTATGTATGTGTTCACATGTATGTTTCTTTTTTCTTTTAATTTAAGTGGTGTAAGTTTTTGTTTCCATACATTCATCCCTTTTCTACCCTTAAAACAAAATTTGATGCCTGTTCTTTTGGCTAGGCTTGCATTTTACCAGCTCAAGGTATGGAATTCTGTTATTAGCTTTTACTAATGATGTCCTACATGCAATCTGTTGTTTGGTTGCTGTAGGTATTCCTGAAAGGACCATCTTTATATGCCTTTAAGGGGCTTGCTGGTCGGTTTGCCCCTATTGGAGTACATTTAGCAATGATACTCATAATGGCCGGTGGAACTCTTAGTGCAGCTGGGAGCTTCAGAGGTTCAGTCACAGTTCCACAGGGACTGAATTTTGTTGTTGGAGATGTATTAGGCCCAACGGGGTTTCTCTCTACTCCCACTGATGCTTTCAATACTGAGGTTCATATCAACAGCTTCTACATGGATTACTATGACAGTGGAGAGGTAGATGTTGATTTTGTTTTGACATCAGTGAAAAATCATAAGGGGAAAAACCTTATTATGAGTTAATTAGTTCTGCATCAAATTCTTAATTTAATCAAAGGCTTCCTGTCAATTTTTTTATAGGAAAAAATTCATTTTTTTTTTCTGACTGTATTTTTCAATGGGACCTTTCCCTAAGTCGTTAATCCAATGGATGAGAGTGAGTAAGTCTTCGTGAGTTCTTCAATAGGGATCCCTATAGCTGATTTGAAATATGTTCCTTTAGTAATCTCTATAGTGATGGCCCCTCTTAGTTTTCTTACTCATTGCTAGACATTTTTTGTGTTCTTTCTTCGGATTTATAGGTGTCCCAGTTTCACACTGATCTTTCGCTCTTTGACCTTGATGGGAAGGAGAAAATGAGGAAAACAATTAGTGTAAATGATCCTTTAAGGTATGGTGGAATCACTATATACCAGACAGATTGGAGTTTTTCAGCACTGCAAATACTTAAGGATGATGAAGGACCTTTTAATCTGGCAATGGCACCCCTAAAGATCAATGGAGAAAAGAAGCTTTTTGGGACTTTCTTACCAGTTGGAGATGCTGAATCGCCTAATGTAAAAGGAATGTATGTATTTTTCCACCACTATGCACACTTGATATAAGATATATGTATTCCAATTATATATGCTCAATCTCTTAAGGTTATGGGAAAAATGTATGTTGTCCATATAGCCATGTATTTTCCCTTCATTCTAATTTCCGTTTCCCTTTTTCATTTGGATTCAGATCAATGCTTGCTCGTGATCTACAATCAATTGTCATATATGATTTGGAAGGTAAATTTTCTGGAGTTCGACGGCCGGGCTCTAAGCTCCCGATTGACATAGATGGTTCAAGAATTGTTATTGTAGATGCAATAGGCAGCAGTGGCCTTGACCTAAAGGTGATGAGTCAAAATAACTGCTGTACTAAACAATATAGGATTTTCTTTGACAATTTATTTGTATTTGTGTTGGAACTAAACATGGTTTTTTCTCAGACTGATCCTGGGGTGCCAATTGTTTATGCTGGATTTGGTGCTCTAATGCTCACAACTTGCATCAGTTTTCTATCTCATTCACGGGTAAAACATCTTTTTACATAATAAGGGTTGGCTGTATATGTTTCAAAAATAGTAATTATATACCTGAATTATAAAGGTTCATAATAATGTTGTATTTGGTCATACTGATCTGGCTATAGTTACAATTTACATATATATAAATTGAGTGGGTTCTAATTAACTCAACCGGTAAAGTCTCTTGTCATCGAATAAGAGATTTGAGGTTCAAACTCCGCTTATACAAAAAATCGATTAGTGTTGTTACTTAAGAATATATATTAAATTGGAATGTGGTTCTGGACTTAAGAATGGTGATAAAAAAAATTAATAAATTGAATTTCTTGCATCATTACTTTTACACTGTAAGGGTGGAATGTGTTACAATTTCTTTTTTTTCTTTTTAATTAATAATTCTACTTTTGGTTTGATATTGCCATAATTGAAACCATGATTCCAATTTAATACATACTCATCTGTTCCACTATTTTCTTTCTTGAACATCCAAAAGATTTGGGCCTTACAAGATGGAACTATGGTTATCGTTGGAGGAAAAACTAATCGAGCAAAGGCTGAATTTCCAGAGGAGATGGACCGCTTGCTTGATCGGGTTCCAGAAATAGTTGAATCATCTCGTTCCAAGGAACCTGATAAAGTTAGTGGCTAGTTTATGAGGCATTTAGATGGAAAGAAAGAACACTTGTAGTGGGATGATAGATGCAATCTTAAACTTTGAAGTAAAGCAGAGAGGTGGCTTGAATACAATCAGACGTCCAGCTCTCAAATTAAGGGCACCACTCCATCCCAATTGAACAAAACTTTGGCACAGAAGGTGAATTTGTCTTTCCAAATGTATAGTTGCAGGCCTTTTTCAGCTCATATTGCAGATTCCACAGCCAGGTTTTGAGACAAAGTTTTACAGTCTTTTTCTGCTGAATTGCTTATCCTCCAATTATTTCACTTACCATACAAGATGTAAATTTCAGACTGAAAAAGATTTCATAAATACAATATCATTCTTTACTGCCTCTAGGTCTACATTCCATTATTTTTTTGTGATTGAAGGGATGTTGTTTGATAATTCAGACTCTAAAGATTGAGAGTTTATCACTGCCCTATTTTTATTAAAACTTTTGTCTTTGATTTCCTAGATGGTTGATAAATTTCTTTCCTGATTTTAAGTACTCATGATATTGGAGTCAAACATATATTTTCTAGTATTTGATAATTTGTATTTTCCAATTGGAGTTGTGACGAGCTTGTACTTGAGTAGTACTGGGTGCAAACTAGCCAAAGTTTGATAATTGCAGAGAAGTTGTGGACTAAAAATAGACGTGTACAAGCCCATTGTATGATCTAGTCAAGCCCGAAGTATGTTGTATTATCCTTATTCAGGTTCTTTCTACTAAGAATCCTGATGTCGCTTCTATTAAAAAACCTAATCCATTTTTGTAGTGCAAGTAATAAGTCCATTAAACTGAATCACAGTAATTCCATGTATTTCTCTTGAATTTTTAATTCTCTTCATATATTTTTTCCATTTACTTTAACAATTAAAAAGCAAGTATTTAGTGTCAGCCAAATCTATGAAATTAATTTGACCAATCCATCTCTCATCATCCATTTTTGGGTAACTGAAGCGTTCATATTGAATAACAGTAATCTGCAAATCCTCACAAAAGGATAATGAAAAATAATAATTTTAGGCAGAAGCAGATTTCTAGTTCTGGAGCAAGAACTGAGATGAGAAGTGGCCCTAGTAAATGACAACGGGGAAAAACTCAGGATTGTGCAAAGCTTGAGAAGTTAACTATAAAGCCATCAATAAAGGTCTGTAATTACATACCTATTATATCTTAGCATGCTTGTGAAACATGCCCTAACATCCTTAGGAAAACAAAATTAGAGGACCATGACTTTCCATCATACATGTGGGGCAAATTATACAGAGCGAAAAACTAAAAGCCAGGAATTTCAACAACTTTGTTGTACTAGGATTATACATTTTCTCGTGTGTGTGTGTGTTTTAAGATGTTTCTCATGGTCATATCAAGTGAGCTAGCTTTTTGCACTTCTTTATGAAAGTTCTAATTCCATTCCTTTTCATCTCCTAATACAACAATGACGGGGCTCAATTATCAAATCTCGTTTGATAATTTTTTTGGAATCATACAATGTAATTAACTACTTGGTTCATAAATTATTTAATCAAGAGCAGATAGAAAGAAGCCTTGTGAGTTACAATTGAACGTTTTCATGCTTGGTTCACTCATTCTGAAATGAGTGATATACATCATAACATAAAGAAAAAAGATTGTTAAGCATTGGAAAAAAAAAAAGGACTAACAAAATAGTGCAATAATAGACATCCATAAAAAAAGCATTATAGCAGAGTAACTAACTGACTCCAATAAGTAATTAATAATAACTAGTTTTGAGTACAATCACAAGCAGAATTTATTATCAAAACAAATGTCTAATTCATTGATGCATTGCGTTCCCTTTCCAAGATATCTTTGAAGAATCATCTTAAAGACAAAACTAACATCTAGATATTATGTTTAATGTTTGTGTTCGTCCAAGCTTTTTATGATTAAAACAACATTACTTGAATTATATATATATATATATATATATATAAAAGAAGAGAAAAAAAAGAGGTTCAGTGCCCATTATTTCTGAACCAATGTCTGTCACTTGGATTCAAGTTTCCTTTCCTACTTGTTAAAAAAAAAAAAAGATGGAAGTCTATTCGAGGAAAAAAAATATATTAAGAAATTAATATAACATGATTGAATTCAAACATAGACTAATTAAGCTTTTCAATTATTTAGCAGTATCCCAATTCCAAGATTATACCTTCCTCCAAACCAAAACAGATTTATCACCACAGATCCATAAACAAAAAACAAAAACAAAAACAGTAGAGGCTTAAGTTAACAGCTAGGATAATCATGGAAGAGATGAATTAAGAGGTGGATAGACTTGGAGCTTACATCCATCCCTCATCTGCAACTGTCGAAGCATCTCTACCAATTCTGAATCGGGATGTAAAACTTCCACATCCCTCAAGGCAGTCAAGCAACATATTTCCTCCACAGGAATCATATAAAAACTGCAACGCTCCAAGACCAAACGTTGAAGCCTTGGCATTGCACCTTTCTCCATAGTCCAATCCATATCAGTTACTTTTGTCACTTTGAAGACTTCGAGTTGACAAAAACTGCTTTCATCGCAATGGAGTGTGAACCTGTTACAATTAACTACTTTGAGTATTCGGAGGCTGGTAAGGCTACCCAACACTTTCCAGATAGATTGATTAAGACCTGGAAAATCCACCAAGGTTATCTTTGTTAGGGTCGACTGGAGTGAACTTGGATTTGGTAGACGAATATATTTACGAAGCTTCAAAGTCTGTAGATGACGCAAGGGATGAATGCTTGACAACGTCAAAACCAATGACTCTGGCTCATCTGAACCATACAATCCTAATTTTCTAAGGTTAGGAAATCTGGCCTGGGCAAAGTGCCTATCAGTTTTGTTGTGATCTAAAGATATACCAGTGAGGACTTGAAGATTGGGTAAAACCGCTTCATTGTCAATTCTAGGTAGATATGTTGGCCCATCCAAGTATAAATGTCTTAATTTTTGTAACTTCCATATCCCCATGGGCAACCATTGAGTTTTAGAATTTCTCATGTCCAGCGTCTCAAGATTCCAAAGGTTGCGTATGGAATCGGGAATGACAGGAAGCACACCAGATGAAATGCTCAAGTACCTCAAATGAACCAGGTTTTCAATCTTTTTGGGGATTACGCAACCAATGTCGACCATATTCCTGAGCTCTACCACCCGAACCAACTTGTTACTCTCACATAGCCATTTCAAGTAGTAGCCTGCGACAAGAAAACTGTTATACCCGACAGCCCCCCGGAAGCCTATAACAGAACGACTATTTGAAGTCAAACAAGGGTTGGAAGAAATGTATGGATGGTTGGCAAAGTGGATGGAAATTCTACGGAATTTGCTCATTTGTGAAAGGTTATCATTAGAACGAACCTCAAGAAACTTTTCTTCAGCACTTTCTGATATACAAAGGTCTCGTAAAAGATCATGGATACGACATGTTTTAACTCCTCCATCTAGCCTTTTTGTTGCCACTTGAATCAAGCTTCGATTAATGAGTTCCTCCAAGTAGTCTTCAGCAACGTCCTCCATATTTCTATTCCCAATTTGTCGAATGAATCCCTCGACTATCCAAAGTCGGATTAGTTGCCTTACTGGTATCTCAAAGTCTTCTGGGTAGATACCAAAGTATAGAAAACATGGTTTCAAGCATTGGGGTAATTGGTTGTAGCTTAGAGCCAATATGTCTATGCAACTTGATCTATCCTCAGTCAGATACGAATTGACATGGCCAACATATTTCGACCATGTTCGATGCGATTTCTCCTTATTGGCCAAGAGGCCCCCCAATACCACAATAGCAAGTGGTAAACCATGGCAACTTTTCACAATTTCTCTCCCTAGAGTTTCAAGTTCTAGAGGACAGGTACCTCCCCTGAACACCTTCTTAGAGGAGCTCCCAACTTTTATCTTCTTCAAGAAACGGGAGTTCATAAGGGGGAATAGGAGGAATATTATCATTAATACTACTTGCATGTAATGCCACTTCTTTTATTCGGCTAGTGATCAATATTCTACTTCCATTGGAGTTAGTAGGAAAGACAACACTTACCTCATTCCATGCCTCAGTTTTCCAGATGTCGTCCATGACAATTAGGTACCTCTTGTCTTTCAAGCATTTGAACAACACACTTTTCAATTCATTGTCATCCATATCTTGCCATCCTTCACCATTCTTTTTGTAAATACCATTCACGAAACGCGACAATGATTTTTTCAATTTATAGTCTTTTATGTGTTCCAAGAATTCATCCAATGCCTTCTTGCATTCTTCATCATTCATTGCCTTGATACCGTTCAAGTCTTCAATTAGTGTCCCTTTCAATTTATCCTTGTTCGTGCTATACTTAGCTGCCAGACCGTGAAGTAACTTTTAACACAAACTTCTTCAGTTTTGGCATTGGTGCCACACCCTTCAAAATTTCAAGCAACAGGTCTCTGATTTTATATTCTTGAGAGACATACACCCACCCATGGAAATCAAAGTGATTCTTAACATGATTATTGTTGTAGATCTTCCTAGCAAGAGTGGTCTTGCCTAAGCCACCCATACCAATGATAGAAACAACGTTAAGATTCAAACTCCCTTCAATAAGCTGCTTCACCAAAACCTCTGAATCGTGACCAAATCCCACAACTTGAACTTCCTCTACGTATCTCCTGCGCTTGTGCAGCATCTCCTCCATTTCTGCATCTCCTCCAGATGATTCAGCTATTTCCCCTATGCCGTACTTGCCCCTATTATCGTCAATTTCCTTGATGACATTCTTGATGCTCTCTATCCTTTTTGCAACATCATGAAACGAGATAGCTCGGTCACCTGAAAGGATAAACCTCCTCAGCTTGCTTCTTCTCTCGTGCTTTGTCACTGTGATGATGAATGTATCAATAATATCCTCAGCGTCGTAAGCTACGTCCCTGATCTGGCTTACTACCTCCTTCAACGACTCATTGTCATGTCGTTTTCCTTCAGTATTTTTGAGGAAGATGTTGATAAGAGACAGCTCATTCTGAAGTAACCTGACTTGATCCTCTACTCCCCCCAGCAATTTTGATTCTTGAGAGAGCAACTGAGTCAGGTTCTGTAACAGGAAACTCACAACACTGTCTGCCATGGCTGCACTGTCTTCTTCCCTTACCCGCTTGACTCTACACGAAGAACATGAAATCCACACCCAAACCCAGTTTCATCACCACCACCAAAGGCAAGCCCAGATTCCACTATCATCAACACCACCAACAGCCACACAAAAAATCCAAAAGAATGCATAGGAAACCCATAACCACAACCAAAAATCCAAACCCACCAACAGCCCTCAATCACCATCACAACCTTCCACCAAAAAATCCAAACGAATGTACAAGCAACCTCCACCACCGCCCAAGCCTCACCAACCACAACCAAAAATACAAACCCACCAACACACAAATGCATAGGAAACCCAATTAGACACAGAGATGAGAGAGAGAAAAAACACCTGAGAGAGAAACCGATCTGGCAAAGGGAAGAAAGAGAGAGAAAAAACGAAGGCCCGATCTGGGCTGAGCTTGAACTGATCTCACGGTGGTTCGTGGTGGTTGCTCGTGATGGTGACGACTGGTGTGGTGGTGGTGGCTTGTGGGGGAGCAATGAAGGTTCAGCAAGAAGAGAGAGCTCTGGGTAAAAGAAAAAAAAAATGAAGAAGGAGAAGAGACATGGAGAAGAACGGGTTGAAGTGAGAATGCCAAACTGATTTTTGGAGAGAGACTTTATGTGATGGAACAAGTCATACGGGTGGATCCTATTATTTGGTTAATTTTATAAAAATGCTACTGAAACTCAATTCTCAAAAACTGAAAACATCACAAATTAAACTTGTACAGCAATTTCTGAAAATTTTTCAGAGGGAGAGGGATTGTTGCTGTGAATGGAAAGTCCTGAAGGATGTAGGAAAGTTTTTTTGGGTATCAAATGTAAAGTCTGTTTGAGGAGTGAAGACTGAAGACTTCTTAGCTGGAAAGTTTACGTAAGTGTATCATAGCTTTTGCTTTTTCTTTCTATAAAGGGAAATCTCCGGAAGCATGAACTATGAAGTGAAATTAGGAAAAACATCAAAAATGTCTTTCACTTTATAAAAAGAAAAAGCAAAGTAAAAGCAATATTTGAAGAGCATGGACCATTTAAAAAAAAAAAAAAAAAAAAAATAGTATGAGTATCAACAACAACACCAAAAAGGATAAATTATATATTTGTAAAAAAAGAAAGATATAAATTATTTTTCGAAATTTTTTTAATTTTTAGAAAGAAAAAATTATTTACAACAAAATTTAAAGAATAAAATATACATTATACACTAAGCCAAAATAGTTATATATGCGCAGGTTTGGAACTAGTTGAATTAAACTTTGGCACATAAGTTTAATTTGTATTATAGTTGCAGGTCTTTTTCAGCTCCTATTGCTGATTCCAGAGTGTGGCCTGAGACACCAGTTTTACATAGTCTTTCTTTGCTAAATTGCATATCCTCCAATTATTTCGCTTACCATGCAAGACGTAAAATTTCAGACTGAAAAAATATGTCAGGAATACAATATCATTTCTTTACAACCTCTAGGTATACATTTCCTTTCTTCTTTTTTTGGTTAATGAAGGTATGTCATTTGATAATTCAGACTCTAAAGATTGAGAGTTTATTGCGACCCTGTTTTTATTAATAACTTCTATATTTGGTTACCTAATTTTTTTTTTTTTTTGGAGAAAAAATGGTTGTAATAATGGGTGATTACTTGCCAAAGTTTATAATTGCAGAAAAGTTGTGGACTTAACATAGACGTGTACAAGCCCATTGTATGATCTAGTCAAGTCCGGAGTATTTTGTATTATACTAATTCAAGTTCATTCTACGAAGAATCCTAATGTTATTTGTATTAAAAAAACCTAATTCATTTTTGTAGTGCAAGTAATTAGTCCATCAAACCACATCAATGCCATGTATTTCTCTTGAATTTTTAATTCTCTTCATATATTTTTCCATTTACTTTAACAATTAGTAAAAAAGCAATTATTTAGTGTCAACCAAATTTACGAAATTAATTTGACTGGTCCATCTCTCATCATCTATTTTTGGGTAACTGAAGTGTTCATATTGACAAATCACTATAATATGCAAATCCACACAAAATGATAGTTAAAAATAATAACTTTAGGCAGAAGCAAATTTCAAGTTCTGGAGCCAAAACGACGATGGGGAAAAGATTGAGAAGTTAACAATAAAGTCATCAATAAAGGTCGGTGATTATTGATTACAAACCTATTATATTTCAGGAATTTCACTTTCCATCATATGGTTAGTGGGCAACTGGGCAAATTATATAGAGCCAAGAACTAAAAGTCACGAATTTCAACAACTTTGTTGTACTTCAATTATGATTTTTCTCCTGTGAGTGTGTTAAGATGTTTCTCATGGACAAATCAAATGAGCTAGCTTTTTGCACTTCTTTATAAAAGTACTAATTCCATTCTTTTCTTCTCCTAATGCAACAATGACAAGCTCAATTATCAATTCTTGTTTGATAATTTTCTTGGAATCATACAATGTAATTAAGTACTTTGTTTATAAATTATTTAACTAGGAGCAGATATAAAGAAGCCCTGTGAATTACATCTGGACATTTTCATGCTTGGTTAACACATTCTAAAGTAAGTGTTAGGCATTGCTATACATAGTAACATAAGAAAATAGATTGTTAAGCATTGAAAAAAAAAGGACTAAGAAAATAGTGCAATAATAGACATCCATAAAAATAGCATTATGGCAAAGTAACTTGACTGATTCCAACAGTTAACTAATAATTATTAGTAGCTTTAAGTGCAATCACAAATAGAATTCACTATCATAACATATGACAAATTTGTTGATGCATTGCATTTCCTTTTCAAGATATCTTTGAAGACTCATCTTAAAGAAAAACCTAACTTCAGCGTTTGGATAGAGAGTCTGCATCTCACGTTTGCCCCCCCCTCCCCCCCCCCCCCCTTTTTTTTATTATTAAGAACAGTGTTTTCACATGGGTTTTGTCTGTCAGTGGGTCCTGTGCATTGTGCACAGACCCACTGCCTCTTTGACCAGCAAAATAAGTGGTAGACAGTGCGCACCAATGGGTCTCATGCACTGTTCACAGAAAATCTCTTTTTTTAGCAATTTTTTAATTAAAAATGAGTCATACGACACTAGTCACATATTTAAAAATTATTTTGCTACAATGTTTTCAGTTTTTAGTTGTCAGTTTTTAGCAAAATAAGCGGTGACACTTATAAATAATATCAAAAAATGCAGTGGAATTTATGAATAGTAACAAAAATAAGCTGAATAGTAAAATAAGCTAGTAAAAATAATCAATGCCAAACGCACACTAAATATAATAACTTTAGGCAGAAGTAGATTTCTAGTTCTGGAGCCAGAAGTGAGATGAGAAGTGTGGCCCAAGTAAACAACAATGGGGAACAACTCAAGATTATGCAAAACTTGAGAAGTTAACTAAGGTCATCAATAAAGGTCCGTGATTACATGCCTATTATATTTCAACACGCTTGTGAAACATACCTTAACATCCTTAGAAAAAATAGGGTTCGGCTTCTGTCCTGTGGCCAGTGGCCACTAGACCTGTTAGGATACATATACGTGTCCAGTCTTGGACACATGTCCGCATCGCAACGTGTTCAGTGATCACTGGCACTGGACACAAGCTGCTCCCGAAAAAATATTAGAGGATCATCACTTTCCATCAAATGGTAAGTGGGGCAAATTATACAAAGCCAAGAACTAAAAGTTAGGAATTTCAAACAACTTTTTTGTACTAGGAGTCTAGGATTATGATTTTTCTCGTGTGTGTGTGTGTGTAAGATGTTTCTCATGGACATATCAAGTGAGCTAGCTTTTTGCACTTTGTAAACTTAACAAACTTCTTTATGAAAGTTCTAATTCCATTCTTTTTCCATCTCCTAATACAACAATGACGGAGTTCAATTATCAAATCTCGTTTGATAATTTTTTTTGGAATCATACAATGTAATTAACTACTTGGTTTATAAATTACTTAATTAAGAGCAAATAGAAACAAGTCTTGTGAGTTACAATTGAACAATTTCATGCTTGGTTCACTCATTTTAAATGAGTGTTAGACATTGATATACATAGTAACATAAGAAAAAAAGATTGTTAAGCATTGAAAATAAATAAATAACTAAGAAAATAGTGCAATGAAGAAGAAGGGAAATTATACTTTGCCCACCTGTGATTATACTTTGCCCACCTGTGATTTGCTCGAAAAAACACGTTGCCTACCTGTGATTTAAAAATTGGCACTTTATCCAACTGAAGTAAGTTTTGTTTGTCTTCTGTTACTCACCCCTATTAAAAGCAATGATAAATTTGTATTTTTGCTACCCTTTTATGTATCTCTCATCTCAAAACATAAAAAATTAAAAAATAAAGGGAAAAGAAGACCTAAAAGCTAGGTTTTATATGGAAATGTGGTGGATGATATTTGCCATTTGATCCATGGATTAGATTGGGCTAGTATTTGTTGCACAAGGAGGGGTGGAGATAAGGTTGCACATGTACTTGCACAACATGCTAGGAATAGTTTAGATGATGATTTGTATTGGATGGAAGATTCTCCTCTACCTGCAATGGAAGCTTTGTATCAAGATGTTTTATTATTATGAATGAATGAATGGTCCATTCTCAAAAAAAAAAAAAAAAAAAAAAGGAAAAAAAAAGAAGCTAGGTTCTATCTAAACCTTTTTTTTTTTAAAATAAAAACTTTTTTAACAAATATTCATTTAGACCTTATAGTTTTAAATAATTTTAATCAAACCAGGTAAGTTTAATTTAAACCTCAATATTTGAAATAAATCTCACTTAAACCAACTAGTGATATGACGTATCAAGCCAAAAAAAAAAAAAAAAAAAAAAAAAAACTAGTGATGTGATGATTATTAGATTAATAGAAAAATATGATAGAATGTTTAAATGAAATCTTTGTAGAAACTTTGGGGTATAAATAAAACATTTTCAAAGTTTAAAATTTAAATAAATGGCAAAACTTAAATATAGTACCTTAGGTTCTCTATTTAAAATTTTGACACCTGTCCAATTTAAGAAACCATGTAAACGGCGTTAAAACTAAAATATCTTCTTTCTTTTTTCTTTCTTCCTTCTCCCTTCTTTTTTCCGGTACCTGCAAACGTTTTCTCTTCCAAACCCAAAACCTTTCTCTTCCAAACCACCCATGACCCTTCTATTCCAAACCCAAAACCCATATTTCCTTCTTCCTTCATTTTCCTGTACCTACAAATGGCTTTTCTTCCAAACCCAAAATCCTTCTCCTCCAAACCACCCATGACCCTTCTCTTCCAAACCCAAAACCCAAAAAAGAAAAAAGAAAAAAAAAATCTCATATCTCTCTCTCTCTCTCTCTCGGTGTGTCCTTTCTTCTTTTCTGATCTATGATTCTTTCTTTTCTGATCTATGACTCTTTCTTCTCTTCTGATCTATGATTCTCTCTCTCTCTCTCTCTCGGTGTGTGTGTATGTATGTGTATCTGTTTCCTTTCTTCTTTTTCTGATCTATGATTCTTTCTTTTCTGATCTATGATTTTTTCTTTTTTTTGATCTATGATTCTGTGGAATCTGAACGGATCAGATCCAATCAGATCTGATTGTAGCTTCAAGTTCAAGTGCTGTTTTTTGGTTTGAAACCCAGTAGATCTGGCTTTTAATTTTTGATCTTTCCTGTTTGGTTACTGAAAAAAATGAGGAAGAAGGGTCCTTTTTTTGGTTTGAAACCCAGTAGAAAATGAGGCAACTAGACTTGAAGAAGGAAAAAAAAAGGAAGAAGGAAAAAAGAAAAAAATTTTAAGCCGTGAGTTAACGCCATTTGTTTGGAATGTTAAATTGGATAGATGTCAAAATTTTAAATAGGGAACCTAAGGTACTGTACCTAAATTTTGCCCTTAAATAAAAAACTTTTTTAAAAAAATATTTAAACGAAATAACACCCAAAAATATTTAAATGAAATAATTACGGATATTTTTTTCTCTGGGGGCAAAGGGTTGTTGGGAAAGGAAATTCCGGAAGGCTAAAGGAAAGTGTTTTATGTTGACTGTCATGCGGACTTTGAAGTTGGAAATGAAGGGAGGAGGGAAGGCTCCTAATAATGGAGTACTGCTTTCTTTTCCTTGTTTTTTCGCGGGTTAGAGACATTACTACATTAATATCCGTTTTACAATCCTGCCAATAGATATTATTTATACTAGCAATGAACTCACACATTGCGCGTGATAATTATCTTATGATGGTTTTATTGATTAATTTTTTTACAATTCAAACTAATTTAATAAAAGGTAATGTATTTTTCGTAATCATATTTTTATTTATTATAAGAACAATCATAAATGTAATATAGGAACAATCATAAATATAAATTTTGTCATATCAAAATAAAAATAATTTAATTTTTTTCAGAAATTCAAAAGGCAAGTTAATGAAAATATTCATTTTTTAATAAAAGTTATTTATAACATTTTGTGAATTGTAAGTTCAAAAACGTGTATAAAAACACCTTTGAACGTTTAGACCCCCAAATTACAACTTAACCAATACAAGCAATATGTCAAACAACTAGTGTGCGGAAACTTAACACATGCTATAATATGAAATTGGTTAAACAACTATCTAAGCCATAACAAAATAAAACCACAGCAGATAAAATAAAGGCAAAGATAGAGAGGAAGGAAGATGCAAACACAAAGACAACACGTGATGTGTTATCGAAGAGGAAACCGAAGTCCTCGGCGAAAAACCTCTCCGCCGCCCTCCAAGCGGTAATCAATCCACTAGAAAATACAGTTGGGATACAAGGACAGCAATAGACCCTCCAAGCCTAATCTACCCAGTGCACCTAAGCCCTCCAAGCTTCTTGCTCCAACGAGGTTGCGCCGAACCTTTTTCTTTTCTAGCTTCCCGGATTCCGCTACTAGACCGTAGCATCAACCAATGAAGATTGGCTCCTTCCTAACTGCTTCCCAGAACTCCAAACAACTGTCTCACAGAGATGATAATGGTGAGAACCAGGTTTGGTATAATGCCTCTCAAGGATTTGACAATGGAAAGGAAGAGAGTAAGGGAATTTGAAGAGACTCTAAGGTATAGATTGTGGGTGAAGCAATCTGGTTTTTCTTTAGGGTTTCTCTCTCAAAATTCTCTCTGGAAGCTCTCTTTCAATCGTGGGTTAAAGGGGTATTTATACTGGAGTGGGAGAGGAATGTGAAACGTCAGGTTTTACAAAACAGGGGTGGCTCGCGGCTTGACCTCGCGGCTTGACCAAGTCGCGAGATCCAGTCACGAGTTAACCGTATGGCCAGTTGTCCTGTTTTGTCCTGTAGTGCTCCAGCTAGCATGACTGTTCATCTTCCAGCATGCTTGGCACGTGTGCAGCTTCTGGCGGCTTGCAGCCGCGAGTCCACCCGCGAGTCCCAGCCGCGAGTCTCTGTTTTCTTGCACACTCTTGAGCAAACTTCACTCTATCTCACTCACTACCCTTACAACAAACCCACCTAAATACAGGGTTACTAAATGCTGAATTACAAGCAAATTTGGCACGGAATAACGCGAGGTCAAGCCGCGAGTTAACCGTATGGCTAGTTGTCTTGTTTTGTCCTGTAGTGCTCCAGCTAGCATGACTGTTCATCTTCCAGCATGCTTGGCACGTGTGCAGCTTCTGGCGGCTTGCAGCCGCGAGTCCACCCGCGAGTCCCAGCCGCGAGTCTCTGTTTTCTTGCACACCCTTGAGCAAACTTCACTCTATCTCACTCACTACCCTTACAACAAACCCACCTAAATACAGGGTTACTAAATGCTGAATTACAAGCAAATTTGGCACGGAATAAAGCCAATTAGATAGTTGAATAAATTCAACCTTACATGAATCATTAAAAAGAATATAAAATTTGGAGATTATTTTTTTAGTTTTAAACAAACTTTCTCAAACCTTAATTTTTCTGCTTATAATCCAAAACACCAAAAAATGTAATTAAGAAAATTAATAAGACTTAACAATGATTAATTGGACTAATTAGGAAAACAATTTGTTGTAATTATATCAACCCAAAACATATTATCAAATAAAAAATTATTAGCAAAATCTAAGAATTAAATTTCTATATATGAATTGTGGGTACCTTGGATGTACTGATTTATAGCATTTGGCTTTTACACAGCATCCTCGGAGTCCCACATTGAAAGAGTCTTCCCCCACTTTCTGCCTTAATAACCGATGGTACACTCTCCTTCGCTTCACAACTTATAAGGCAGAAAGTGGGGGAAGACTTTTTCGATGTGGGACTCCGAGGATGTTGTGTAAAAGCCAAAGGCTATGAATCAGTACATCCAACGTACCCACAATAAAACAATAACTGATGGTACATTACTCCTTCACTTCAGAGTTTATAAGGTAGAAAGTGGGAGAAGACTCTTTTAATGTGGGACTTCGAGGATGCTGTGTAAAAGCCAAAGGCTATAAATCAGTACATCCAAGTTACCCACATGAATTATTATAAAATAATAATAATAATTAAAATAAAATTACAAAAGCTAAAATTTGTCACCCATCTAATTATTTTCGTTTGGTTAACCTTTGATTTTCTCTAAATAAATGTCATGATAGTGTATTTTTAATACAACTATTAAGAGTACTTTGTCCACCACAAAGGGTTAAAGAATAAACAACGATTAGTAAAGTCTCATAGTTACGTCTAAATTGAGCACTATAAAAAATCATGCTATGCAATAGAATAATATTATATTTTTATATATCATATTTAATTCTATATAACGCAATAAGATAGGATTTCACAATCAAAGAGAACAAAAAAAAAAAAAAAAATGAAAAACAAAACTAAATCACATTAACCCAAAGTAGAGTTTTAAAGAATATAAAAAATTATCAACCTAAAGTAGATATGCAAGAAAAATAAAAAAATCCACCAAAGATTTGAGAGAGAGAGAGAGAGAGAGAGAACATTTTTATTGTGAGGGAAAACTATACATAGAATGGAAGAGATAGTGACAAATTTATAGTAAGAGGGTGTGAATAAGAAGAGACAAAAATAAAGGAAGAAGAAGGGAAAGGGGAAGATTAATGATATTAATTTAGAGGGTAATGGGGAGATGAAAAGGTAAGGAAGGGAGAAAGGTTGGAGAAGTAGTAGGGAGATTAAAAGGTAAGGGAGAGAGAAAGGTTGAAGAAGTATAAATATTAAAAATAAATAAATGTTAAAAACAAATTATAGGAAAATTGGAAAGTAAAAAGATAATAACATAGATGCCGATGTGGTACAAGAGCATAATAATAATAAATGTTACACTTCAGCTTTTAAAAATATATAGATGATATGTTGTGGTGAGTGCCTAGTAAAAGCAGCTTGACTAATTGATTTGATATTTGACAAGTAAATTAAATTAATTTGAAGGGCATGTAATAAACTAAAATCTCCAATTTTATCATCCACATTAACCATCAATAAGTTTGGGATGTCTCACAAGAAGGGAGTGTATGTATTGAGACAACATTCCCTTAAATCCAGAAAATAAAGAATAAAAAATTATTCTCTCTCTGATCTCTCTCATGTGTATTGAGATTATGCTTCTCATGGACAATGTTTGTCTTAGCTAGTACCATCACCTATGCTTAATTCCGTACTTCTTTTTAAAAGTTGGTTAAAGTTCATGAGTTTTTCTAAGATTACACCATTTATTACAACTTGTTGAAATGATAAAATTTGAGCGATGAAGAATCACTTTCACATAAGCTTATCATATATTTTTTTATTACCACTCACGATTAACCACAATTGCTCAGAGGAATCTGCTTGGGGGAAGAATTCTATTCTTTTTCTTCTGCTAATAAAACAATTCCTAATTCATAATCCATTTTGGAATCATAATTCTTATTCCAGAAGTAAATAGAAAGAATGCCTTTTGAGTTAAAATTGTACATTTTCATGTCTAGTTCATACAAATTCCAAAATGAATGCTAAACATTGAAAAAAAATATCCACAGAAAATAGTTTTATAATATCTATCAATTAAAATGGCGGTATCATAGTGTAACACTATTGTTCACAACAGTTTTGACTAAATTTTTACTTTAAACTTAATGTGAGATATATTGTTTACACCAGAAGAAAGTACGTCTATTGAACCTAATGGACCGTTGGTATATTGAAATCGGTTACTTTTTGTGATGAACTGGAAAATTTTATTCACAAAGAAGGAGAATTACAAGGGGGGTCTGTTGGCCTCCACCCTAATTACAAATTCAAAATAGGGACGGCCACAGCCCAAATCAAAAGAGCCAAATTACATTTTTCAATAACGGAGCACAGAGGGGTTTATGAGAGTCTAGCAGAAATATCACAGCAAATGCCCTTAATTCTCTAGGAAATATCTTGGCTAGGGTATATAGATGAAAAATTCACAATTGCCCTAAACTTCCCTATCTAGTAATGTATTCAAAGAATCATCTTAAATACATAACAACCTCTAGATATTCCATACATGAGTAATGATAGGGACAATTTTTTTTAGCAACTTATTTTACAATTTGCAATGGTGTTATGAGTGGTGCAACATTATTATTATATAGCCCGTTATCGACATCACTTTTATTGTGTATTAATCACAACATGTCACCTTAGTAGTTGCGAAAATTATTTTCTTAGTGTCATTAAACTTATGATTTAGAAATTCAAAACTAGCTAGCCGCAATAACCATATCCTTTCAATTGAACACAGAAATTCTAGGGTACATTGGGGCTGCATAACATATATCATTCAATTACACTTTACACATCTGTTTAGTTGTAGGCCCCTTCACGTTGATGTTGAACACTTTGATAGGACATCCTCAACAACCTAGTTAAAATCCAGAAGGACAAGATTATATCACTTCTATCATTAAAAATTCCGAGTTATGACAAATGATTTCCATGGTAAAAACAACATTCTTCGACAGTAAGAAAATTACCTTATCTGGAATTTGGATTAGAAGCACCAGATGTTACACCAATTGTTTAGGGACCCTCTGTCAGAAAGTGTACACCATATCTGCTTATTTCGTTTCTTTGTGAGTAAAACACTAGAACTTGTACAACAAATACAGATATTTTTTTTTCTTAGGGGGATAGTCCAGAAGGGTAAAGGAAATTGTTTTACGTTGACCCAATGTCATGCGAGACTTCGAAGTAGGAAATGAAGGCGAAAATTCCTAGCAGGAACATTTTGTGGTGCAAAAATTCAATCTTTTATGTCCTGTCTATAACTTCCTCACCAGTCCAGTGGGACCAAAAATAAATTGCGGTAATGTCGGCACCAGTCCAGTGGGACCAATAATAGATGACTGTAGTGGTAAACACGCAATTTAGTTATGATTTTGTTTCACAATTATTGAAAGTTGAAACTAATTGCAGACCCGTGCTTTATCACAGTCGTGATGAATGGATCAATAACATCCTCAGCCTCATAAGCTTCGTCCCTGATTTGGCTTACTATCTGCCATGTCTGCTTAATTATTTTCCCTCCCTAATGGGTAAAACACCAAAACTTAGTACAACAATTACAGATATTTTCTCAGAGGGAGAGCGGAGAGGGATTGTTGGGAAGGGAAAGTCCTGAAGGATGATGGATAGTGTTTTATGTTGATTGTCATGTGGACTTTGTAGTTGTAAATGAAGGGAGGAGGGAAAGTTCCTAATCGTTTTCCTTCGAAGAGTGAAGACAAAAATTCTTAGCTGGATAGTTGGGCAGTGCAAACAGCAATGCTCATGTACTGTTCATAGCCTGTTGGTCCTGTGGGATCAATAATAATGGAGTACAGAGTACTGCTTTTTTTTTTTTTTTTTTTTTACCAAAAAAAGTACTGCTTGTTTACCAAAAAAATATAAAGAAAAAAAAGGAAGAAGAGTACTGCTTCCTTTAACAATAATTGAGTAATGCAGCCGACACACATTATTTATATGATATGTTGCGGTGAGTGGCTAATTTTTTTGAGCAAGCGGTGAGTGACTAATTGATTTCCATATATATTTATTTAAGAGAATTTTAATCTATGGCATCCGGATTTTCATATTAAAAAAAAAAATGTGACGAGAGTATGTGACTAAGGCCTGTTTGGTAGGGCATTTTAAGCATTTTTTTGAGCATTTTAAACTAACTTACACATATTTTCATATACTTTTTCACCTACACGTATATAAAAAATACCAAAATAATATTACTCAAATTCCTCTACCAAACACCCCTACAAAGCCAAGCAATAATCATATTGTCTCGTTTCATCAGTGATATTTGACAAGTAAATTCAATTAATTTGAAGGGGGTGCAATAATTTAAGATCTCAAATTTCATCATTTACATTATAATTATTGGCGAAAATAGTCAAATAACACATTTTTTTTGTAAATTATATTGCAATTTATCACTGTTTTGAAAAATATGCAGAGATTTACCATTTTTTGGGTACTCGAATTTGGCGAAATCGAGTTTTCCATGGTATTCGAGTTCATGGAACTCGAGTACCAGGAAAAAATTTTCAGGCAAATTTTCAGTATATTTTTTCAAAGGACTCGAGTTTTTGGAACTCAAGTTTTACGGTAAACTCGAATTTCACAAACTCAAGTTTTAAAAAGGTGGTGAATCTTTACTGTAAGAACCAAGTACGAGACTTCTGGGCCTTAAATTACTTGGGCTCACAATTTATTTGTAGTGGGTTTGAGGATTTCCTACTTTGGGTCGTTCTCGGCAGAGAAACTCAAAGCAACACTCAGTTTATTCTTTTTCACTTGATGGGTTTCTCTCAATTTTTCTGAACCCCTTCTTCTCCCCAATTTCTTCTATTTATAGCCAAGGTTAGTGGGGAGATTATGATTACAGCCACCGTTAGTGCTACTAAAGGTCCAATATTATCTGGTTAAAGTGGATGTTTAGGTGAGAGGGCGGTGCAGCATTTATGACCTTGGAACTTGGTTCCTGCTTGATGGATTATGTTCGGCAACTCAGTTTCCTGTGCATATCATGAGTTTCCCGTGCATATCATGACTTTCCCGGACACAGCCAATTCGCTTGCCCGGGAAAGTTAAACCGATCGTCTGTTGGAACTCAGACCCCAAAACTTGTTTTCACGTTAAGGCAGTTCCAAGAAGGGCGTAGGGTAACTGGACCTTTCCGCTGGGCCTGCATCCAAAACCGGTATGGGCTTGGGCCCAAGACTTGTATGGGCTTTGGGGTCTCGGTGTCGTACATTAGCCCCCCCTTGATTCATACTCGGTCGTCGAGAAGAATCAAGGAGTTGTCTGGGACTTTTGACCTCGGGAATCTTATAGCCTGGGACTCGTGACTACGGCTTCTCATTAATATTCATCTCAAAAGACGCGCCGTTTCGCGGCGCCAGATGCAGTCGCCATTATTGCCTGTCGGTTCGTGAACCGAAGCGGCGCGCGAATCACTTACGTTTGGCATTCGATGGGCCGCTCGTAAATCGTGCCCATTTATTGCTTGATTAAACGTTTCTTCTCCCGCCTTTCCTTTTGGCTCTATAAATAGTCCCCCTCTGAACATCATTTCATTTTTCCTTCGCCTCTGATTTTTTGCGCTTACTCTCTACCGACCAAATCACTGTGCGCTTACTCGCTTGCCCAGTGTTCCTTTCCTCCTTAGAACCCAAAGTAAGTTTTTCTTCCCCTTCCTGTTCCTTCAGCTTTATTTCTTCAAGTTCCCCTTTTGTAGTTTTAGTCACTATAGATGGGTTACTCTTACCTTCTAGAATCCCCGGCTGCTTTAGCCACCTTTAGGAGTAAATTTAATGTTCCCGATGACGTGGATGTGGCCTACTGCCATGAGAGTGATATTGAACTCCACCGAGGGCGGGGCACAGCCTTTTTCCCTTTGATGTCAATTTTAGAAGGAGGGGTTAGGTTCCCCGTGGATCCCCTCTTGATAAACGCACTCACATACTACGGGCTGTGTCCCGACCAGCTTCCCCCCAACTTTTACCGGGTAGTTAGCTGCGTCAGTAAGTTGAACCATACCTTTAACTTACAGTTAAACCACCATGACATTAACCACATGTATAGCCTCTGTGGGAACAAATCCACCAACTATTACTTAAAGATAAGAGATAATCAGGTACGGCTGATATCATGCCTACCTGACTCGAACAGGAACTCCACCGAGGAGTTTGTAAGGGTGCGCGGCAATTGGTTTGCCGGGGACGTCCCTTGCCCCCTTTCACGGCGTGAAGTGGGTTCGTACTATTCCCTTGATATAATTGCTTTCCTCTGCTTCTCTTTTTCTTCTTATTGTTAGATACTAATGCGATACTTGCTCTTTTGCAGACGGCAAGGTGTTCGTTCCGGACCTCAGACCCGTCCACGTCAAGGATCTGAACTTCGTCCTCCGTTCCGAGATATACGTGCATTGGGACGGACAACTCCGGGCCTCGCACTTGATCCTCGGGGTAGAGCCAGTTTACTCTACTTGGCAGACCTTCAAGCAGGCACTATTAGTTGACAGCCCCTTGCTATCATATATAGACGTCCGGTATGTAAACTTTTTGCCTCCGAAACTTACAACCGGGGAGGCAAGGGAATTTGGTCGGCGGTTCACTACCTCGGATGAGCTAGCTCCCTTGCGAGACGAGTCCGCGGAACGGGTATCTCAGCGCCTTAGAGAGATAGCCCACGAAGCCATACAGCAAGGAGACCAAGCCCAAGAGCAGCCCAATCCCGAGAATCCACCCGCCGAGCCTCAACAGCAAGTGATAGAAGTGGCTGCCTTGCTAGCTGAAGCTATCCAACCCAGTGCAAGGATAGTGTCAAGGAGAGTCATGACCATTGACCGGTTTGTGCCCGGTGCCCGGCAGCCCAATCAGCCCCCGCCTACTTAGGGTCGGGGTCAAGTGTCTCAGCCTCCACCCCCTTCGCAGTCCGGACGAGCCCATAAGAAGCAGAAAGTAACCGATCAACCTTCCACGGGTTCGGGGGATGCCGCAGTCCAGACTCCTCCCCAACCAACAGGAGGAATTGTTATCCGTGAGCCACCGACCCAAGCTGGCACGGGGGTTGCGTCCTCCTCTCAGGTGGCTCAGCATGGAAGCCAAAGTTTCTGTTGGACGGCAAACCACTGACCTCAACCGCCTGTGTTCGGATGTGGGAGAAGGGAGAGGGCGGCCGTATTGCCCAAACTTTGGCCGAAGGTCTCCTTCTTCCCGAGGACGTGCATGCCTTTGAGGAGGGATCCGAGGAGTCTGTGGGGTGCCGGTTAGAGTGGCACGCCATTGCGGTAATTACTTAGCTTCTTCGTTTTCTTTCCATGCATCCTTTTCTGCCTCTTTATTAATTTTTGGGTTTGCCAGGCTGCTCAACTGGCTCATATAGTAGCCAGCCGGACACGGGATCTGGCCGAGGAAGTAGAGCGCGATAAGGGTGCGCGGGAGTCGGCAGCTAAAACGGCGAAGGAAAAGCTTAAAGCTGCCGAGTCTGCCGAGAAGAAGGCTGCTGCTGCTGAGAAGAACCGGGCATTGGCCGAGAAGAGGTGTGTGGAGATCCTGGCGAAGCAGAATGAGACGGAGGTCAAGTTGGCCGAAGCCATCAGCCTTAATACCGCCAACGCCGATAAGATAGCCGACCTCAGGGCAGCCTTGGAGGCCGCGGAGCAAAAGTGGTACAACGAGGGCTTCGCTAATGCCGAAAATTCAGCAGAGCCGGTAGTGGCTCGGGCTCGATATATGGGTTTTGAGGCCGGGTGGTTCGCCGCTCTCCAAGTAATGGGAGCTCCTGAAGATTCGCATCTGAGGGACCCCGGTCAAATTCCGTTTCCGAGCCCTGTTCCTGCCGTCCAGGAAGCTCCGATCGTTATTGACGAGGAGGAAACGGCCAGCATGAGGGAACTGGTTGAACAAATTGATGCTCACGTCGAGCCCGAGGAAGTGGAAGTCACCAGCATCTCGACTGTGCAGGTGCTTCTTGGTGAAGACCCGCCTTTCCCCCTAACCGTCTGAGCAGAAGTGACTGATCCTGCCCGACCTTCCAACTGATTTCCTTTATAGCCTTTTTGTATTTTTACTTTGTTTTTATTAATTTTCTAATTTCAAAGGTTTATTTGCCTACGGCACCGGGATGTGGTGCATGAACAGTTACTTTTATCTATTTGACGAGTAACATGCTTTCTGTTTGACTTTTATTTTAATCAGTTGCATGAATTTTTGTCAATTGGTTTGTTTCACAGGGATTATGCCAGTGCTTTGGGTCATTTAGCTTAATCGAGAGTCATGCTTTTGTCCTTTGTGTTTTTAGTTATAAGGTCTAAACTCGTTCGTCGGTTCTAATCGAGCCGAGTACCAGGTCTTTGTCCTTAAAGATTTTAGCTGTAAGGTTTCCACCTGCTCGGCGACTTCAACCGAGCCGAGGGTCAGGCTTCTGACCTTAGAGATTTATTTGTAAGGTTTCCACCTGCTCAACGACTATGATCGAGCCGAGGGTCAGGTTTCTGTCCTTAGAGATTTATTTGTAAGGTTTCCACCTGCTCGGCGAATTTTATCGAGCCAAGGGTCAGGTTTCTGTCCTTAGAGATTTATTTGTAAGGTTTCCACTTGATCGGCGAATTTTATCGAGCCGAGGGTCAGGTTTCTGTCCTTAGAGATTTATTTGTAAGGTTTCCACCTGCTCGGTGACTATGATCGAGCCGAGGGTCAGGTTTCTGTCCTTAGAGATTTATTTGTAAGGTTTCCACCTGCTCGGCGAATTTTATCGAGCCGAGGGTCAGGTTTCTGTCCTTAGAGATTTATTTGTAAGGTTTCCACCTACTCGGCGAATTTTATCGAGCCGAGGGTCAGGTTTCTGTCCTTAGAAATATTATTTGCAATTCTCTTGGTACATAGTCGCGAAAACGGCATATACAAATAAGTTCATCATAATCTTGATTTTAACGAAATACAAGTTGTGGCTTACACGGGTAATTATGCGTAGAATTTCTTTAAGTTGTTGGCGTTCCATGGCCGGGGAAGCGGCCTCTCGTCGAGGTCTTCCAAGTAGTAGGCCCCTGCACCCACAATGGCTGTAACTCTGTATGGTCCCTCCCAGGTCTGAGCAAGCTTCCCTGCAGCTATATCTCACATGTTTCCCACAACCTTCCTTAGTACTAGCTCCCCGGCGCTGAATTCCCTCCCCTTTACATTTCGGTTGTATCTTTGAGCCAGTTTCTGCTGATACTCGACGAGCCGTATGGACGCGGCCTCTCTGCATTCTTCTAACCAATCCAAACGCTCCATCATCAGGTCGGCGTTCTGGACGGGGTCAAACCCGACGACCCTTGCGCTGCATAAGCTCACCTCGGTCGGTATCACCGCTTCCGCTCCGTACGTCAGAGAAAATGGGGTTTTCCCCGTGGATCTCCTGGGGGTCGTGCGGTAAGCCCACAATACACTGGGTAGTTCATCTGCCCATCTTCCTTTCGCCCCGTCCAACCTCCTCTTGAGCCCATTTAGAATAGTCTTGTTTACTGCCTCAGCTTGACCGTTGCTTTGTGGGTAAGCCGGGGTTGAATATTTGTTCCTGATGCCGAGTTCGCCGCAGAAGGTCCGAAAGGCTTTGCTGTCGAACTGTAGCTCGTTGTCCATTACTAGCGCATCTGGCACCCCAAACCTTGTAATAATGTTTTTCCATACGAACTTTTTCATTTCAGTATCCCGGATATTGGCCAGGGCCTCGGCTTCCGCCCACTTCGTGAAGTAATCTACTGCCACCAATACAAAACGGCGGTTCCCCGTTGCTCGGGGGAACGGTCCGAGAATGTCAAGCCCCCACTGTGCGAACGGCCAAGGGCTGCTTACAGGATTCAGATGCCCTGCAGGCTGATGGATCAAAGGGGCGTGCTTTTGACACTGTTCGCAGCTCCGAACATATTCAACGGCATCCTTCTGCATCTGAGGCCACCAAAACCCTTGGGTCATCGCTCTGTGTGCCAAAGATCGTCCCCCAACGTGTCCGCCACACACCCCCTCATGTAGCTCAGTTAGAAGCTCCCTGACTTTCTCGGGATGCAAGCACAAAAGGTAGGGGCCAGCAAAGGACCTTCGGTACAATTTGCGGTCCGAGGACAGCCAGTACCGGGGAGCAACCCGACGAATCCTCTTGGCCTCTTCCTCATCCTCCGGAACTATATCCTCGGCAAGAAAATCTATGATCGACTTCATCCAACACGGATTAGTCACTGCTGCCTGCGCAACCTCTACTCTGGCTTGGCCGGGGACACTCTTCACACTGATACTTGGCTCCCTTATAAGTTCTATTGTGACTAACCGAGGCGTGTCCTCCGTAGCCGATGAGGCTAACGTGGCAAGGGAATCGGCGTGCTTATTTTGTGACCGAGCTACCTGGGAGACTTTTACTGTTCCGAATTGGTTGATAATCTGCTTGGCCATACTCAGATAAGCCTTCATTCGAGAGTCCCGAGCCTCGAAGTCTCCTGTGATCTGATAAACAACCAGCCTAGAGTCCGAGTAAATTTCTACATCTTTTGCACCCAGATGCAATACGGCCCTTAAGCCGGCCAGTAGGGCCTCATACTTGGCTTCATTGTTTGAGGCTTTGAATCCCAACCTGAAGGAGTGCTCCAATCGTATGCCCTCAGGGGTAATTATGACAATGCCAGCTCCCGCCCCCATAGCATTTGAGGCGCCGTCCACAAATACCCTCCACGGGCGAATTTCTGCACTACAGATTACTTTGCCATCATTTTTAGGTGTGAATTCTGCGATGAAATCTGCGAGGACTTGTCCCTTCACTGAGCTCCTAGGTCGGTATCTTATGTCAAACGATCCCAACTGAGTCCCCCATTTGGCAATTCGGCCCGTGAAATCCGATCTCTTCAATAGTGACTGTAAAGGATACTTGGTGAGAATGAACACCGTGTGAGCCTGGAAGTAATGTGGCAACTTCCTCGTGGCGTGCACCAGGGCCAAAACTAACTTCTCCAGAGGCAAGTACCTTGTCTTAGCATCTACCAAGGTTTTGCTTACGTAATACACTGACATTTGTACTCCTTGGTCCCTTAGCAACACAGCACTTACGGCATGCTCGGTAACTGAGAGGTACATAAACAAATCCTCTCCGAGCTCCGGGGCTGTCAACCTCGGCGCCTTTGCCAAGTATTCCTTCAGCTCTCGGAAAGCCTCATCACATCCTTCGTCCCAACGAAACCCCTTCCACTTCTTCAGAAGTTGATAGAATGGCCGGCAGCGATCGGCAAACTTGGAGATGAATCGGTTCAGGGCGGCTAATATCCCAGTGAGCACTTGCACCTCCTTAGGATTGCTCGGTGGTTTAAGGTGATTGACGGCCTCTATTTGGTCGGGGTTAGCCTCTATTCCCCGAGTGGAGATCAGATAACCCAGGAACTTGCCAGCCCCCACTCCGAAAGTGCACTTTTCGGCATTCAGGCGCAATTTGTGCCGTCGTAGTATCTCGAATACTCCCCGAAGGTCTTCAGTATGCTGCGACTCTTTTCTGCTTTTTACCACCATGTCGTCGATATAAACTTCAACCGTGCATCCAATTTTTTCTCGGAACATCCTTGTCATCATACGCTGGTAGGTGGCCCCGGCACTCTTCAATCCAAACGGCATGACCTCGTAGTGATAGTTTGCGTTCGGGGATATAAATGCTGTCTTTTCTCGGTCCTCGGGCGCCAAGGCAATCTGGTGGTAGCCTTGGAAGGCATCCAGGAAGCTCATCCTTGGGTGCTCGTACGTGGCATCTACCAGCTGATCAATCTTGGGCATTGGGAATGGGTCCTTGGGACACGCTTTGTTCAAATCTGTGAAGTCCACACAAACTCTCCATTTACCGTTCTTCTTCTTCACTACGACAGTGTTTGCTAGCCATCTCGGGAAGAATATTTCTTTTATGACCCCGGCTTCCTTCAGCCGTTGGACCTCCAGGTTTACTGCATCGACGTGCTCTTTTGATGCTCTTCTTGGTTTCTGCTTCTTCGGGGGAAATGATGGGTCCACGTTGAGTCTGTGGACAATGAACTCGGGGTCTATGCCGGGCACTTCGTACGTGTTTCATGCGAAAACATCTACGTTCTTCAGTACCTCTTCGGCCACGTCCGCCCCCGCTTCCCCTAGGGGCCTCTGTAATTGCTATGAATCTTCTTTATCGGCCCGCTCAGCTTGTCCGGGTTGTTCACTTTTCCATGTGGCCGCGGTGATAAGGCACTGTTTCGCCACTTGTTGGTTCCCCCTTACCTCGGCAATTTCATACTCGGTAGGAAATTTAACTTTCACGTGGAGGGTGGACGGGACAGCCTCCATGGCGTGAATCCACGGCCTCCCCAGGATTGCGGTGTACGGCGAGAATGATCGGACTACTATGAAGGTAACTATAACTCCCTTGCCTTCCATATTCACTGGGAGAGAGATTTGACCTTCGGGAATTACGACTCTCCCGTCAAATGAGACTAGCGGCGTGTCATACTTCGCCAAATCTTGGGTCCTTAATCCGAGCCCTTCGAAGAGGTCTGGGTACATGACGTCAGCCCCGCTCCCTTGATCAATCATTACCCTCTTCACCAGGAACCCGCTTATACGGGCCGTGACCACCAAAGCGTCGTCATGGGGTTGGACTGTTCCTTCCAAATCGTCTTCCCCGAACGAGATGTTAAGCTGTCCAACTTTCTTCTTCTTTTCGGCTGGTCCTCCCCCCGTGCAAGCCACTGTCAATACCCTTTTTGTTGCTGCTGTTCCTCTTGGTGCAGCATGGATGACTTCGATTACCCCCAGTGGAGGCGGGAGGGGGTTCCTTTTCTGTTGGACGCCCTGTCCGGCTTCTTGGTGAACGGAGTTTGCAATGAAGTCTTTTAGGTACCCTGCCTTTACCAGCTGCCCGAGGTGATCCTTCAGTACCCGACACTGCTCGGTGGTGTGTCCCTTGTCTCTGTGGTAGGTGCAGTACAGGTTTTGGTTCCTCCGAGATGGGTCGCCCCCCATTTTGTTTGGCCATCTGAAAAATGGCTTGTTCTTGATCCGCTCCAAGATTTTATGCACGGGCTCCTTAAATGCCACATTTACCCCTTCGATTTGCACCTCTGGTTCTTGCATTCTGAAGTCTCTCTTTGGTTTTGTCGGCAAAACGCCTTGCCGAAATCTCCCGATTAATGGGGCTTTCCCCCTGCTCTGTAGCCGGTCGTCCTCCAGGCGTTTGTACTCCTCTATGCGCCTCATCAGTTGCCTCATATCCTTGGGGGGTCTTTTTGTCAACGACTCCCGTAACTCAGAGTCTTCGGGGAGCCCCATCCTGAAGGTGCTTGCCGCAATTTTCTCATTCCCTCCACCAATCTCGTTGTAGAGTTCCCAGTATCGGCTGGCATAACTCCGAAGGGTTTCCCCGACCCTCATCTTCATGGAAAGTAGCGCGTCAACCAGCTGCTGCACTCGGCTACATGTCACAAATCTGCTGCCGAATTCTTGTATCAGCTCGGCAAAGCTGTGTATGGAGCCTTTCCGTAACCCATTGAACCATCTCAGGGCCGTTGAACCGAGGCTAGAGGGGAACACTTTACACATCAGTGCATCATTGTGTGCATGCAAAGACATCATGTGGATGTAATGACTGACATGCTCCATGGGGTCTGTCCTCCCCTCATAGGAATTGAATGGCGGTCGCGTGAATCTGCTCGGCATGGGGGCCCGTTCAATTTCATCGGAGAATGGAGACCGGGCTGCCATCCGCAAGGCTCTGCTCATGGCGTCCATTGCGGCGTTGTGGTGCTGCCGCTCCTCCGGCGACTCTGATCCTCGGTCATCATATCCATGCGATCAGGAACGGTCCCGTTGATGACGTGCCTCCCGGGAGTGCCGATGTGACTCTTGAGAGCGTGATCGGTCTCGGTATTGTTGCGTACCAGATCGGCTGGAGCCTTCCTCGCCCCAATTTCTCCTTTGTTGGGGGTTGCGGTTCCTTTCGTGGCGCCGATCCCTTGCCTCCAGCTCCAAATCCATTACCAACCTGCGTAACCGCTCCAGCTCTCGGTCTCTATCATCATATTGCCGATGCGCCGAGACGCCTGAAATCCTCCGGTGTGTCTGGGCCGATCCTTCTCCCAATCTGGACCTTTCCTCTCCTCTTGGATGCTCCCTATCCTCCCGCCGTTTCTGCCTTCTCTCCCTCCACGTCGATCCCCGAGAAGATCCTATAGAACTACTCGGAGCACGCCCTCCTGAACGCTCTTCAGACATCTCCCTTGTTTGAATCTCAATCGAACCACAGCTTCGTAGGAGAGCCCCACGGTGGGCGCCAATTGTAAGAACCAAGTACGAGACTTCTGGGCCTTAAATTACTTGGGCTCACAATTTATTTGTAGTGGGTTTGAGGATTTCCTACTTTGGGTCGTTCTCGGCAGAGAGACTCAAAGCAACACTCAGTTTATTCTTTCTCATTTGATGGTTTTCTCTCAATTTTTCTGAACCCCTTCTTCTCCCCAATTTCTTTTATTTATAGCCAAGGTTAGTGGGGAGATTATGATTACAGCCACCGTTAGTGCTACTAAAGGTCCAATATTATCTGGTTAAAGTGGATGTTTAGGTGAGAGGGCAGTGCAGCATTTATGACCTTGGAACTTGGTTCCTGCTTGATGGATTATGTTCGGCAACTCAGTTTCCCGTGCATATCATGAGTTTCCCGGACACGGCCAATTCGCTTGCCCGGGAAAGTTAAACCGATCGTCTGTTGGAACTCAGACCCCAAAACTTGTTTTCACGTTAAGGCAGTTTCAAGAAGGGCGTAGGGTAACTGGACCTTTCCGCTGGGCCTGCATCCAAAACCGGTATGGGCCTGGGCCCAAGACCTGTATGGGCTTTGGGGTCTCGGTGCTGTACATTTACATATTTCCAAAACAATGATAAATTGCTAATTTTTTTGGTAAATAGTGGTAGTGGACCATTTTCGACCTATCTATCAATAAGATTTTCGGGATACCTCACAAAAAGGGAGTGGATATGTTCAAACACCACTCCCTTAAAACCAAAAAACTTAATAAAAAAAAAATTTATTATAACAAATTATGTAAACAATTGTTAAAAAAAAGAAGTGCATTATGTACAAGTTTTATAGGTTAAAAGTGTGTATTTGGTACAATTTATAAGCTAGTATTTTTTTTTATAGCTTTTATGTACAAGTTTTTATCCTTCTAAAAAAAAGTACAAGTTTTTAAAATTTCAATTTTTCTTACTTTTTTAAAGTACAAATATACTTAAGCATACTTTTAAAAAAAAAAAAAAAAAAAAAGCTAGATAAATTGTTATCACAACCCATGTCAAATTGAAGTAGTGGTATTTTTGTAAATAAAGCAAAAATGCAATGGCAATTGTAAGGAAGCACCTTCCTAGAACCTTCCTATTTACCATCCAAGTTTTTATTATTGCCATATTTTTAATCTCTTTTAAGGTTCATTTGAATTGAGGGGAAGGAGGAGGAATGGAAAGAGTAGAGTAAAGTAATTGGCTGAAAATAGGTTAATTTTTAGTTAATTTTACTTTACTCTACTCTACTTCCTTTTCCTCACCTCAATCCAAATGGACCATTATTTATTTATTTATTTATTTTATTTCTCTCTCACTGTTCCTATTCTCAAAAGTCCTCCTATTTCTCATTTTCTTCTCCAGGTCTGTAATTCCCTCGCTTGACCCCTTTTTTTTTTTTTTTTTTTTTTTTTTACTATCATTCTTGGCTCAATTTCTTTCTACATCTTTGATTTTTTACAGGCCAAACAACTAAGTCGAGACCCAATCGACATTTTCAACTACTCTATTGTGGCCAAAATGGCCAAATACAACCCTTTTGCAAAATATTTTGCAATATACCACTATTTGTGAAATATTAACAATTTATCTACCTTTTTAAAATTCGAGTTTGTGAAACTCGAATTTGCCATATAACTCGAGTTCTATAAACTCGAGTTTTTTAAAAAAATAGCTTTCAAATTTGGCGAAATTTTTTTGATGGAACTAGAGTACTATTAAAAATTTTCAAAATTTTTCCATGAAACTTGAGTTCCCCAAACTCAAGTACCTAAAAAGTGTTAGATTCCTATATATTTCCAAAGTAGTGATAAATTGATATATATTTCGGTAAATAATGCTACTGTGCCATTTTGGCTACTCCATTGTACTAAAATTTATTCTCTCTGATCTCGCCCGTGTATTATGCTTCTCATGGACAAAGTTTGTCTTAACTATACCACCACCTAAGCTTATTTTCATACGTCTTTCTAAAAAGTTGGTTAAAGTTCATGAGTTCTTCTAAGAATACACCATTTATCACTTTAAGGATGGAGAATCATTTTATCACAAAAAAAAAAAAAAGAATTATTTTCACATAAATTCATTATAAATTAATATTATTTTCTATTACTACTCACAATCGATCACACTTTCTCAAAGTTCATTATTCAGCTGGGCCCTTGGGTGAAGAATTCTATTCTTTTTTCTTTTGTTAATAGGATTCATAATCTATTTTGGAACCATAATTATTATTCTAGAACTAGATAGAAAGAATGTCTTTTGAGTTAAAATTGTAGATTTTCATGCCTAGTTCACACAAATCCCAAAATGATTGCTAAGAGCAATCACATGGGTGGTATTAAAAATTTATTTATTTAGCACTACAAATAACAAAATGCACGCTAAAATGGAGCTGCTATTTAAAAAAAAAAAAAAAAAAAAAAAAAAACCAAAATTGTGATAGGGAATGGAGGAATTGCTTTAGGTATCTCTTCTTCTGTGTTTTGTCATTGTCATGATGAATGTATCAATAGCATCCTCAGCCTTTTAAGCATCCACATCCGGATCTTATATCTCATCTTATTTTACCATCCCAAAAACCTACTTTATCAATTATACAATACCATTTTACAATACAACCAACATCCCAACTTTTATTTTCCTATTCTACTCATTAAAATAATATTTTTACACAATAAAATAATATATCCCATAATTACCATCATTTACAATAAAACACATTATTTATTCTTTCTCTCTCTTTATTTCTGTTCAACAACCACAATCACCACCACCGACGCACTACACACTTGACACCGCCACCGCCACCACCAGTAACAACCCATAATTTACCGTCACCACCCAAAAAAAAAAAAAAAAAAAAAAACCCAGGCAGCAAACCCACCCTGCCACCCACTGACCCAAAAAAACCACAATCACCACCACCGACGCACTACCCCCTTGACACCGCCACTGCCATCGCCACCACCAGCAACAACCCATAATTTACCGTCAACACCCAAAAAAAAAAAAAAAAAAAAAAAAACCCAGGCAGCAAACCCACCCTGCCACCCACTGACCCAAAACCCACTCCGACGGAGCCATAGACACCCATCCCACCGTCGACCCATCAGCCACAACTACTTCCACCACTTCCACCGTCGGCCCACCAGCCATAACCACAAACCCCAGTAGCTGAACCAAAAAAAAAAGAAAAACACAATCCAATGGCAACACAGCACAGCCAAATCTAGCCAAATCAAAATCAAAATCCAAAATCAAAATCAACATCCAAAATCAAACCCATCTGTTTTCACCAAACCCAAACCCATTTGTTCTCATCGGCAGCGATGGCGAGAGAGAGAGGGTCGCCCGTCGCCGTCTAGATTCATCCCAAACCCGTCATCATCATCATCATCATCTTCGACCTAAACGCCAAACGCCAAACATCACCCAAACGACGGCAGCGATGGCGAGAGAGAGAGGGTCGCCTGTCGCCGTCTGGATTCATCCCAAACCCATCATCATCATCATCATCTTCGACCCAAACGCCAAACACCACCCAAACGCCAACCCAAACACCACCCTAACGCCACCTAAACGCCACCCAAATTCGACCCTAACGCCGAAAACGCACGACCTCCACGCCTCCACCACAGCTTTTCTGATCGAGCCTCCACGCCGTTGCCCCCATTCCGTTGAAGAAGAGAGAGTAGGAAGAAAGAGAGAGAAAAGTAACAGAAAAAATGAGAGAGGAGAGAGAAATTTACCGGGATAAATGAGAGAAGAGAGAGAAATGAGAGTATTAAAAAATTATTTTTTTTATACCATTCAGCTACGGTACCATCTTACATTTGAGATGGTACTGTAGCTAAATCCCAAATTTAAGAATGGCATATTGCATATAGCCTTCCCATTGTTGAGTAGTTTTGGGGCTTAAATGCCAAATGTTCCTAATATTTGGCATATACAAGCCCCACTGCTGCTGATGCTTTATAGGCTACGTCCCTGTTTTGGCGTACCACCTGCTTCACCAACTCATTGTCATATCATTTTCCTGCAGTATTTTTGTGGAAGCCGTTGATCAGAGACAGCTAATTCTGTAGTAACCTGACTTGATTCTGCACTCCACCAAGCAATTTTGATTCTTGTACAACATTTTGTGGAGCAAATTCAATCTTTAACTTCCTCACCAGTCTGGTGGGACCAAAAATAAATCGCGTTAATATCGGCACCAGTACAGTGGGACCAATAATAAATGACTGTAGTGGTAAACAAGCAATTTATTTATGATCTTGTTTCACAATTATTGAAAGTTCAAACTAATTGCAGACTACCGCTTAAAGTAAAGGCAAGCCTTGAGTATATTGATGTGCAAGCCACACTTGTCGAGTCTACCCTAATGTGAGAAAATATACTATGCATTAAGTGTATATATCTCTTTTCAGATAAGGGTAAAATAGAGCTAGCCATTACAGATTTACCAACTAATTAAATAGTTATTCGTGGTAAACAAACTAATTAAGGGTTTGTTTGATAACGTTATTTGAACAACAGTTTTTGTTGTTTAAACAATATAACACATATTTTTATAATATTTTTTATCCACACATATTTATATAATACTTAAACAACGTTGTATAAACCCAATTGGCTAAACGACGTGTCGTGTTTTTTGCTTTCCTTGATTGTATTGTAGTACAGCCAACGAGGTGGATAAGGAAAAACGCATCAGTGTACGTTGCCTTTTTAGTATTTTTCCCTCCATTCTAATTTCCTTTCACATTTCTATTTCAAAATTCAGATCATTACTTGCTTGTGATCTATAATAAATTGTACCCAAATGACACCGATTAACATCCAAATTACACGAGGGGGGGGAGGTGGTTCTGTTGGCCTCCACCCTAAATACAAATTCAATACAGGGAAGGCCACAGCCCAAATCAAAAAGAGCCAAATTACATTGTTCAATAACGACCACTTGGCCAAGGCAAGCCTTGTATTTTGCCCCTCTGGAATCCAGTTAACAAAGCATAGAGGGGTTTGGGAGAGTATAGCAGAAATATCACAGCAATAACCCTTAATTCTCTACGAAATATCTTGGCTAGGTATATAGATGAAAAATTCACAATTACCCTAAATTTCCCTTTTCTAGTAATGTCTTCAAAGAATCATCTTGAAGACATAACAACCTCTAGATATTCTATACACAAGTAATGATAGGGACAATTTTTTAGCAACTTATTTTACAATTTTCTATGGTGTTATGAGTGGTGCAACATCAATATAATATGGTTCATTACAAACATCACTTTTACTAGTATCTAGGACATTAGCTCGACTAGGAGATTTGGAGGTACTGAAATGATTTTTTTTTTTTTGGCAATTTTGATGATATTCGTTACGCTAAGTTCTTTCTTACACTACTATTATGTATATAATTTTGAAAATCACTATTGAACACTACATATACAATATCAATTCACAATCACTGTCCGTGAAATTCTACTAAATAGTAAATACAATACAAAATAAAAGAATAAATTGGTTTAATAATATCTCCTAAATTGAATGGGAATAGATGCTTGAGATTATTTAGCTCAATTACAGTTTGTTACGTTCAAGATCTTCACATACAAAATATTTAAATAGAAACAATATAAAAAAAATATACTCATTAGTTCAGGAAAAAAATAATAATAGCAAAAAATTTTAAAAATTTTAATTTGTATGAAAAGCTAACAAAAGACAAAATCGAATTTTGATTCTAATCAAATTTTCTCTAAGTTTTGGTTTTAAATATATATATATATATATATATACACACACACACACACATATATGAGACACATGACGCAAAATTAGACTCCAATTGAATTCCAATTTGAAATCTAATTGGATCTTCTCTCAACTTTTGGCTTTATATATATATATATATATATATAAAGAGAGAGAGAGAGAGAGAGATTGTGCATTAATCACATCATGTCACCTTATTAGTTGTGAAAATTATTCTCATAGTGTCATTAAACTTATTTATTTAGAAATTCGAAACTAGCCAACCACAATAACCATAACCTTTCAATTGAACATAAAAATTCTAGGGTACATTGGGGCTATATAACATATATCCTTGAATTGCACTTTACCTATTTGTTTAGTTGTAAAATTACATTGATACTCTCTGCTGATGTATACATTTGAAGCTAACCTTAGTTACACAAGTTGTGTTGTGAAAATACACGCAAAACAATAAATAGCAAGCATTACAAGACACAATAATTAACAAGGTTTGGCCAACTCCATGCCTACATCCACAATCAACGTCAACAAAAATATCCACTATCAATGATATGAATTACGACAACATTAATTAACACATACAACTCACACAAACAACACTCCCAAATGACACCATCATAAACTTACAAACTCAAAGCCCTAATACATCCAATAACTCTCTCACACTCACAAAACAAACAACTCTAAACACACAACCATGGGCAATCTTTCAACCCAAATAATCTACCAACTATTCTTCGAAGAAACCCACCATGTTCTTCTAGGAGTTTTTCACCTCTCCCACGTGGGAGGAACCTTGGGCAATGCCACCAAATTGCTCTTCAAAGAAACCTTCTCATATTTTTTTTAAGAGCCTTTCACCTCTTCCCACCTAGGAGGAACTTTGGGCAAAAGCTACCAAACCTTTTGCAACAATACTTATTTATAAGGCTTCAATTCTATTCCTCAATGGACAAGAAGTACTCATTACTTCTTCAATAAGCAATATTTTTTCTTCTATGACAAGGAGGAATCCTTGTCTTTCCCACCAAGGAAAAACTTTTCCTTCTATGCCAAGAAAACTCAAACCAAAACTAATTAGGAATTTGAGGCAATATTCAACAAATCTCCACCTTAACTCAAATTCCATCAAGCAATCTCCATTCTTCATTGAAGGAACTCCATCTTAATCCCAACAAGCTTTCCTTGAACAATTTGATCATTGATTCTACATCTAAGGCCAAACTTGTGTGCACATCTACCTTGAACCAATGTATACACATAATCTTCTCTTGAACTTCACCAAGATCCGACCTTGAGCTCTGATTCCAATTGTTGTGAAATTACACGCAAAACAATAAATAGTAAGCACCAGAAGACATCAATCAACGACGACATCAATCAACTCCATGCCTACATCCACAATCAACGACGACATCAATCAACACTCAAAATTCACCCAAACAACACTCACAAACTTAAAACCCCAATACACCCAATAACTCTCTCACACTCAGAAAAAAAACAACTCTCAGCACACAACCACGGGTAATCTTTCAACCCAATAATCTATCAACTACTATTTGAAGAAACCCACCATATTTTTCTAGGAGTTTTTCACCTCCCCCCACATAAGAGGAACCTTGGGCAAAAGCCACCAAATTGCTCTTCGAAGAAATCCACTCATGTTCTTCTAAGAGCCTTTCACCTCTCCCCACCTAGAGGAGCTTTGGGCAAAAACCACCAAATGTTTTGTAACAATGCCTATTTATAAGACTTCAATTCTATTCTTCGATGGACAAGGAATACTCATTACTTCTTCAATAAGTAATACTTTTCATTCTATGATAATTAAGGAGGAATCCTTGTCTTCTACACCATGAAAAAAATTTTCCTTCCACACCAAGGAAACCCAAACCAAAACTAATTAAAATTTTGAGGTAAAATTCAACAAGTTGCAAGGCCTCTTCATGTTTGATGTGGAACACTTTAATAAGGACATCCTCAACAACCTAGTTAAAATCCAAAAGGACGTAATTATATCATTTCTATAGCCAATATCATTAAAAAGTCAGAATGACATATAATGGTTAGGAAATATCCTAGCTTATGACAAAGGATTTCCATGGTAAAAACAACATTTTTCGATAGTAAGAAAATTACAATATCTGGATTAGAAGAACCAGATAGTAAGAAAGTGTCTGCCATTTCTGCTTATTTTGTTTCTTTGTGAGTAAAATACTAAAACTTGTACAACAATTACATAATTTTTTTCTTAGAGGGGTAGTCCAGAAGGGTAATGGAAATTTTTTTATGTTGACTCAATGTCATGCAGACTTAAAATGAAGGTGAAAGATCTTGGCAGAACATCATTTTACTTCAACTAAAAAAAAAAAAAAAAAAAAAAACCTGATGAACTATGAGCAATACCAGCAACATCACAAATCCCACAGAGAATGACCCAGAGAACACCAATCTGAGGGACAATTCAAGAAAAAAAACATAACATTCCATGATGAGGATGAACAAGAAAACGATGACGAAGATACGGAGGAGATTGGGACAAGGGATAACAACATAGATCAACCTGGAGATGAGGAATGGTTACAATGAGGAAACAGTCTCGACGGAGTTGAAGAGGAAAATGGCAAGTCCATGGTAAACCAGCATTATCATTAAACTTATGGGTAAACAACTAGGTTATCGAGCTTTGCAAACCAGATTAGCTGGAATTTGTCACCCTTCAGGTAATATGGTTTTAATTGAGATCGGTTATGGATATTTTATTGTGAAATTTTATGTACTTGAGAATTACCATCGTGCTGTTATGGATGGACCATGGTTTCTAGGAGATCAGCATTTCCATGTCCAATCCCGAGCTCCATGGAAGATAGTTCAAACACGTAGGCCACGTGTTCGCAGTATAGGACAATGTGAGTTTTCTTCAAAAACAAAAACGTCAGCTGACAGTCACCCACCGATTCAGAAAGTCAACTTAAAACAATCTTCAAATACGTTTCACGTCCTTTAAGTTGACGATAATGAAGAGGTGGCTCCCATGGACTCAGTTGAAGCAGGTACACATCAAGCTATCCCTCCTAGACCGACTGAGGTGGACGAGCATGGTAAAAAATCAATCTTACAGACGCCACTGAGGTGGACAGCATGCATGTTTTGACCGAGGACAACAACACACAAGAGTTGCATGCAATGCCACGTACCTCTCAAACATTTACCCATCAACCCGAAGCAAATATAACCTCTGTTTTACCTCCCAAAAAACAGAGTACACCGAAACAAAAATATGGCCCCCTCATCCGACCAGCAATCCACGACACCAACACCGATAAACCCAAATATGAATCCCATGCCCATCCAACTCTCTCTCCCCCTAGATCACCTCAACCAGCTGATAAGCTGCCTTTCCATAGAAACCTGCAACAAAGTGTCTGCCATGCACGAGCCCAACGAATGGGACAACATTCACGAGTGCCAGTGCAAGCCCCTCAGCCACCCATGCAGAGGAATATGCAGGAAGGCTCCGACAGTGCAATGTCTTCAGAAACACTGCCAGTAGCCATTTTCCGCTTCTTAGACTTAAGCGAAATCAATCTCGCTCTGAGGAAGGAGGAGGCAAAACTTTACATCACCATGTTCTCTAACCAAAGCCTTCCATTCATCGTGTCCGTCACGTACTGGCTAAGGCTCGGCGAACTCGAACCAATGTACAGGATCAAGACGATGATAGCGACTCATCAATGCATCACTTGGACCACAGTGAGAACTCCGAGGACCTTCGAGAGGGTCCCTAATGATTATCTCAATCCAAACACATCATCCATGAATATGGTTGCCTGGAACTGCCAGGGATCTGGAAATAAAGCTTTTCATACCCATGCACACAAACTTTATCATCCATACTGCCCTCAAATTCTAATTATTGTTGAATCCAGCATTGCGGACAATCGTGCCCAAGTAGTCATAGACATTTCCATATTCTCATTCCCAAAGGGTTGACCCGATATGGTATTTGGGTGGTATCTGGTTGCTATGGAACAAGGATAGTAGGCTCATTGTTGAAATTCTAACCATTAGTGAATACAGTATCCATGTGCTTATCAAGGTAACTACCAACTCATATACTTTTCTTCTTACAGCTATATATGCTTTGCCAAACTTTAGTAAGAATAAAATTTTATGGAATTATTTAAAAGATTTATCAACATCTATTAATATGTCATGGGTCCTTTTAGGTGATTTCAATGATATGCTTGTTGAAGATGAAAAAATGGGGGGGTTTCCTATTAACAGATATAGGTTAAATGCATTTAGGGATTTCATGAATACTTGTGGTCTTACGGATTTAGGTTTTCATGGGTCCAAATTTACCTGGACTAAGAACCTGATTTGGCGTCAAAACATTAAGGAAAGATTGGATAGAGGATTAGGTAATACAGAATGGAAAATTTTGTTTCCTAGGTCGGAAATTCACCACCTTCCTCACACCAAATCAGATCACTATCCCATATTATTAAATTTTGAGCCCCCTACACATAAATCGAACAAACTTTTTAAATTTGAACAAATGTGGCTCACTGATCTATCCTTCACAACTCTGGTGGAGAATAGTTGGAATTTCTCAGCTCTCATACCATCTTCTTCCTCCTCCCTCTCTAGGTTCCAACATCGTTTAAAATTTTTAACTACCCACATTATTGACTAGAATAAAAATCATTTTGGAAACCTGTTATGGAAAAAGGACCGCCTGTTGACTAGACTTAGAGGCATTCAGATAGCTTTAGCTGGCAAACCCTCAACATATCTTTATTCTCTAGAACACCAACTCATCCATGATTACAACCATATCCTCCATCAAGAATTCCTATTTTGGCAACTCAAATCCTGAATCACGTACATGGTTAAACTATGGAGATGCTAACACCAAATTCTTCCATTTGAAAACATTACAAAATCGTAGTCAATCTCGTATCTTGACTCTCGAAGATTCCACTAGATTATGGGTATCGAGAGACACGTTAACCACCCACATCAGAGTTGAATTCGCCAAACTATTTACGTCCGCATCTCCTCATACTGTATCGCATTTTCCTTTGGTTAGACACTACTATCAGAACAATCCCTTTATTGAACAACACCAACAGCTCTCTAGCTAGTACTCCCCTATCTGAAGAAATCTATCAGAATGTTTTTGCTCTCACACTCCCCCCCTAAAAGCACTAGGTTCGGATGGATATCATGTGATTTTCTTTCAACAAAATTGGCACACTCTTGGACCTGACATTATTCAGGCCATTCAAGAATTTTATGAAACTACAACTATTCTGGAAGATTGGGGTGCTACAAATCTTGTCCTTATTCCTAAAATAAATCACCCGGACATGATCACACAATTTCGAACTATAAGCCTATGCAATACACTCTATAAACTGGTGTCTCGGATTATCCTGCAAAGGTTGAAACCTTATATTGCTCACATTATCAATCCATGCCAGGTAGAATTTGTTCCAGGTCGATGGACGAGTGATAACATTATTATGGTCCAGGAAATTATTTGTACGATGGTCAAAAAGTCTGGATCCAAGGGACATATAGCTCTCAAACTTGATCTTGAAAAAGCATATGACCGTCTTGAATGGTTGTTTATCTAGGAAATACTTGAATTCTTCCAAATCCACCCAAGCTGATTCAACTTATCATGAATATGCTTTCCATAACTTATTTTCACATTATGTGGAATGGTACTCCTTTACCAGCCATTGTCCCAAGTAGGGGGGTATGTCAGGGCAACCCTTTATCCTCCTATTTGTTTATTACTCCCTCCGTCCCACTTTGTTTGTCCTGTTTGAAAAGTCAAACTTTTTAAGGGAACATCATTTATTGTCCTGTCTACCTTTTAAAAATCTATAAATTTCCAAAACTACCCTTAAATAAATTTATCAAAAAATTGAATTAGTTAATTAATAAGGGTATAATAGGAACATTAGTAAATTAATTTCTTTTATTTTTAGAAACAGGACAATATTTTGGGACATCCCAAAATGGAATAGAGGACAAACAAAGTGGGACGGAGGGAGTATGTGTTTGGAAAGATTATCCATCCTTCTGGAAGAGGCAATTCAGGATAGAGCTATTCATCTTGTTACATTTAGTGGTCAAATTAGAATTTCCCATCTTTTTTTTTGCTGATGATATCTTTCTATTTTCAAAAGCGAAAATCACAGTGTGCCATAACCTTAAAACATTCTTCAAAAATTTTGTCAATGTTCTCCAGCAAAAAATTCTGTCACGAGTTACTTTAATCAATTCCACTTCAGCCTCTATCCCTATTCATGCCATGCAAACCACTCTTCTCCAGCAAAAAATTAGTTGACAACTGGATAAACTAAATTGCAAATTTCTATGAGAAGACACAGCCAATCACATACACTTTCACATGGTTAGTTGGGAAACCTTCACTACTCCTAAGGATGTAGGCGGGCTGGGTCTGAAGATTGCATGACATATGAATATGGCTTTACTTATGAATTAGGCCTGGAGGCTTTAGCAGACATCTATGCTATGAGCTCAAGTTTTAAAAGCCAAATATTTTCCTCGTACTAACCTGTATGAGAGTAGCATAAACCCTAGAGCGTCTCACATTTGGAAAGCATTACAAGTGAGGATAAAATGGCTACCAAAAGGTATGAAATGGATTTTAGGAGACGACTGGACCATTCGTGTTTGGGAGGACCACTGGATACCTGGAGGTTCGCTATGAAAATATATTCATGGCCCTTTTCTACCTAACGAGGAATAGAGGTTAGTGAGCTCCCTATGAGACAATAATAATTGGAGTTTAGAAGTATTACAATTTCCCATCCCAATGAAACTCAAACAACTTATACAAGGCATCCTTGTGGCCCAATTGAGTAGGTTACCTGATACTTTTGTATGGCCTCAAAATAACGGTGTTTGCTCGGTCCGTTTTGCTTCAAAGTTCTTATACCAACAAGCCAATATTCCTTTTGCAAAACCCTATTGGAATTGGATATGGAAACTACAATGCCCCAAAAAAATTCAAATTTTTATTTGAAAATCCATACGCAATAGGTTGCCTACCCATCAATATTTGTCCTTTTCTCGCTCGGAAAACAATAACCGATGCCTTAGGTGTAACAGGCCTGAAACTACTATTCATATTTTAAGAGATTGCCCTTGGGCTATGATGGTCTGGTGTCACTCTCCAGGTATATTGCCCCTATCCTTTTTTCACCTTCCACTTCAAAATTGGCTACACACCAATGCTACATCGGATTCTCTCATCTTCAACTAACAGCTACCTTGGAAAATTTACTTCCCTTCCTCTGTTGGCACTTATGGTTGACTAGGAATGAGCATATTTTTAAAAAATCAATCTTGCTCACAAAATTGGATTATACACAAAGTAGTTCAGTGCGCTACTAAAATTTTCTTTTTAGCCTATCTTGCAAAGAAAATTAAAATTGGAATCCTGAAGATTATTAAATGTAATGCTTCGTCAGAACCTTTTATAAAACTAAATACAGATGGAAGCTCTTTAGGAAATCCTAGATTGGCTGGTGCAGGGGGTTTGTTGTGCAATAGCTTAGGTGCTTGGATTTCAGGTTTCTCACTACACATGGGTATTACTTCTAATAATATTGCTGAGTTGGGAGCAGTTCGCTAGGGTCTCCTTCTAGCATAGAATCTGGGTTTTAGATTTATTCATCTTGAAATAGATTCTATGACAATTATATCTTGGTTAACTAATGATAAAGATATCTCACCAGATGTTATCCCACTACTATGTGATTGTAGGAATCTTATGAAGCGTGACTAGACTGTCCAGGTGTACCATATATTCTATGAAGCCAATCGTTGCGCCAATGTGTAAGTAAAGAGAGGAAATCAACAGTACCTTTTGAAAATCTATGATACCTGTCTCGCTTTTGTATATGTGGTTTTTGTATGAGACATGGAACATATAGAAACTACTAGACTGTGTCTCATTAAGGCAGTAATACCTGCTGTTGTGTATATATATATATATATATATATATAAAATAAATAAAAAGATCTTGGCAGGAATATTTTGTGGTGCAAAAATTCAACCTTTATGTCCTGTCTAAAAGATTATAACTTCCTCACCAGTTTAGTGGGACCAAAAGTAAATATGTAGATTGGTCCAGTGGGACTAGTAATAAACTTCCTCACCAGTCTAGTGGGACCAAAAATAAATGTCCACTGGTCCAGTGGGACTAGTAATAGACCCTACAACTGCAAGTATACCATCTTATTCTATGAGAAAATAATAAGCCATGCACCCGAATGCTTGGTATACAACCTCCTGTTGTTATACAGAGAGATAGAGTTAGTCGTTATATAGTGCTGACATATTACCAACTAATCAAATAGGTACACGTGGTAAGCAAACTAAATCTGTCCAAAAAAAAAATATTTGACACCGTAGAGATCAAAGACGAATTGTTATGACTTGTAGCACAGCTCCAGACTCCAGTTCTTGCGAGAAGATGAAGAATGACATGTCGTATAAACCCAGTTGGCTACACGACTTGTCTTTTCTTTTCTTTTTTTCTTTTTTTGGACTTTCCTTGATTGTATTGTAATACAGCCAACGAGGAGGATAAGGAAAAACGCATGTTAGTGTATTTAGTATTTTTCATTCATTCTAATTTCCTTTTCACTTTTCCATTTGGAAATTCAGATCATTCCTTGCTTGTGATCTATAATAAATTGTCACTAAGCACCCAAATGACACAGATTTTACAAATTATTGTAGATGGAATAGATCGCAGTGGCTTTGACCTGAAGGTGATGACTAAAAATCGAGGTTTTGAATTTCGTTCCGGATTGACAATTTGAATAAAATATTCAAGTACTGGTGTGTTTCGGTACACTATTTCAAGATTATGCATTGAATATATACACACACATATGTACATAATTTATATATTTATAACTTCATATTTTATTATATCTAATTAATCAAAACAAAATTTAAAATATGATATAGGAATAAAATGAGTCAAATGATGACTTTTGGACTTCAAAGTATTAAAAAAATTCAACACAAACCGGAATAGGCTAGAATTTAGAGACTAGAATAAGTGGAATTCACCCGGTATACTGGAATAGTCCGAAACAACTTGGAATTTAGACTGAAACAGAACAAGGGGTTATATGTGTAGGGAATTTAACCAAAATCCCGACCTGTGAGAAACAAAATAAATAGAGAAAACACACACCAAAGAAAAAATAATCACACGCACAAGACAATATTTACGTGGTTCGGCAATTTGCCTACGTCCACGGAGTTGCAGGGATTTCACTATTATCAGGGAAAAATACAATAGTGCACAAGAACACTTTCAAGAAACCCAAATCCCAATTACACCCTAGCACTCTCTCACATAAAAAATAAGAATAGAAGCTGGCTACCTCTCTTTTCTCTATTTTCTCTCATGCGACTGCTCACTAAGTTAATTGGAATTTCTCTCCTTTTTTTAATCTCACGGCTACCCTTGAAATATAATATAATATAATATATATATATATATATATATGTCAAAAGTCGGCTGGAGTAAAAAATCCTATTACAAATAGGATTTGGTCAATAGGTGGACGTGGGCTTGTGGCAATTCAAGCCACACACGGCCCACTTCAACAAATCTCCACCTTGGCTTGAATTGATCAAGCTACATGAGCAAACTCCTCCATCAGCTCCACCTTAGCCCTTAAGGGCTCACAAGCTGCAAACATTAACCACAATCCTCCATAACACAATCCCTCATCCCTGCAACTCATCCTCCTGTCCTCAAGCTAGAAGACCAATTGAAACTGCGCACAGCTTCAACTTCTCAATAGTGACACCCTTAGTCAACATGTCTGCCGGGTTCTTAGATCCACTAATCTTCTCAAGTATTACCAGTTTATCTTCAACAAGGTAACGGATAAAGTGGTATTTTGTCTGTATGTGCTTCGACTTTGAATGAAAAGCCGAATTCTTGGCAAGAAAGATTGCACTCTGACTGTCACTGTGTAGAATGCCCATCTCCTGCTTCTTACCCAATTAATCTAAGAAACCATGTAGCCAAATCATCTCCTTTCCAGTTTCAGTTGCTACAACATACTTAGCTTCTGTACTAGACAAAGTAACAATCTTCTGTAGATTTGAAGCCCATGATATAGCTGTACCACCCAGAGTAAAAACAAATCCAGTAGTACTCTTTCTACTATCAATATCACCAGCAAAATCAGCATCTACATAACCCTGCAGTTTCAAACTTGCACCTGTGAAGCAAAGACATGTATCTGATGAACTCTTCAGATATCTCAGAATCCACTTGACTGCCTCCCAATGCTGCTTTTCAGGCCTACTCATGAATCTGCTCACAACTCCCACTGCATGTGCAATGTCTGGTCTTGTACACACCATAGCATACATCAAGCTGCCAATAGCTGAGGCATAGGGCACCTTGCTCATGTGGTCCCTTTCTTCTTCTGTCTTCGGTGATTGTTCTTTGCTTAGTTTGAAATGACTACCCAAGGGTGTGCTCATTGGTTTAGCTTCATTCATGTTGAACCTGCTGAGAACTTTCTTCACATACTCTGACTGTGAAAGTTTCAATGTACCATTAACCTTGTCTCTAATGATTCTCATACCAAGGATTTGCTTTGCAGCTCTCAAATCCTTCATTGCAAACTGTTTGGACAATTGCTTCTTCAGATTTTTAATCTCCTCAATGCTAGACCCTGCAATAAGCATATCATCCATATACAACAGTAATATGATGTAAGAATTGTCAAAAGACTTAACATAGCAACAGTGATCAGCTTCACATCTCTTGAACCCAATTCTATGCATAAAACTGTCAAATTTCTTGTACCACTATCTAGGAGCTTGTTTTAGGCCATACAAGCTCTTTCTCTGTTTGCAAACTAAATTCTCTTGTCCATGAGCAATGAACCCTTCTGGCTAAATCATGTAAAGGTCTTCCTCCAAGTCACCATGAAGGAATGCTGTCTTCACATCTAACTGCTCAAGATGTAAGTTTTCTGCAGCCACCATTCCCAGCACTAGTCTGATTGTTAACATCTTCACAACTGGAGAAAATATCTCTGTGTAGTCAATGCCTTCCTTCTGCTGGAACCCTTTAACAACTAATCTGGCCTTGTAACGTTTGCTAGCATCATGCTCATTCTTTATTCTGTATACCCACTTGTTGTGCAAAGCCTTCTTTCCTACTGGTAATTCAGTCAGTTCCCATGTTTGATTCCCCAACAAGGAATCCATCTCATCCTTCATGGCTAACTCCTACTTGCTTGAATTCTCATCTTGCAAGGCTTCATCATAACACTCTGGCTCACCACCATCAGTCAACAGGAGATAATTTAGAGTGGGTGAATAACGCTGTGGAGGTCTAATGTTCCTGGAAGATCTGCGGACTTCAGCTACAGGTGTACTCAGATCTACCTGTGAATTTACATTCTCTTTATCTTCTTCACCCCTTTTCTGGACAGTACCTTCAGTCAATTCATCTAAGTTGACAAACTCAAATTTCTTTTGATCTATCTCTGTAACATCTGACACTACAGTTGACCTGTCCTTGTACATAACCTGTTCATTAAATATCACATTTCTACTTCTGATGATTTTCCTGTTTTGTTCATCCTAAAACCTATAGCCAAATTTCTCATCACCATAGCCAATGAAAAAACATATTTTAGACTTTGCATCAAGTTTATTACGAGCATCAGAATCAATATGAACATAGGAAACACAACCAAAAACTTTTAAGTGTGAAAACTTTACCTCTTTACCGCTCCAAACCTCCTCAGGAAGTCTGAACTCCATGGGAACTGAAGGTCCTCGGTTTATCAGGTAAGCTGCAGTGCTAACAGCATCAGCCCAAAAAGTTTTTGGTAGTCTAGCATGCAACCTCATACTCCTAGCACGCTCATTGAGAGTTCTATTCATGCGCTCAGCCACACCATTCTGCTGTGGTGTCCTAGGAATGGTCTTCTCCATCCTAATTCCCTGTGCAGCACAATACTCACTGAACCCTCCATCTATGTACTCTCCTCCATTATCTGATCTCAAACATTTTACTTTTAAACCTGTTTCTATCTCAACTATGGCCTTCCACTTCTTAAATGTTTCAAATACATCAGATTTATTTTTCAGAAAATAAACCCATACCTTTCTGCTTGAGTCATCAATAAAAGTGATGTAGTACCTTGAACCTCCAAGGGATGCAACCGGAGAAGGCCCCCACAAATCAGTGTGTACTAACTCCAATTTTTCAGCCTTCGGTGTCCTGCCAGTTTTCAAGAAGCCCACCTTTTTCTGCTTTCCTAAGATGCAACTTTCACACGTCAAAATCAATGGACTTCAATTCTGGTAGTTTTCCTTTTGACAGCAGCATCTTCATCCCTTTCTCACTCATGTGACCAAGTCTGCAGTGCCATAGGCTTGTATCAGTACTTGCATCAGCAACTGCAATTGTGTCTCTTGGACTTGAGGCCATGTACAGAGTACCAGTTTTCTTTCCACGAGCCAATACCCTAGCTCCCTTTGTAACCTTCCAAGTACCACCAACAAATAGTATTGCATGCTCTTCATCATCAAGTTGTCCAACAGAAATCAGATTCCTCCTTAAGTCAGGAATATGTCGAACCTTCTCCAGTAACCAAACAGAACCATTGGGCAACAATATCCGAACATCTCCCATACCCACAACACCCAAAGCTGAACCATCAGCCAAATACACCTTACCAAAATCACCTGCAACATAATTCTGTATGATTTCTCGGTGTGGAGTGGTATGAAACGAAGCTCCTGAATCCAAAACCCAATCATCAAGTGGACTGTCTACTGCAAGAAGTAATGCATCCTGTACCTCTTCTGTTACAGTATTAGCAGAATCATCTTCATTCTTCTTCTTAGGACTTTTGCATTGATTCCTAAAGTGACCTGTTTTCCCACAATTCTAGCATTGTACTTGTTGGCCTGATCTAGATTTACTTCTGTTCCGATTAGAATTTCTGGATTTTGATCTGCCCCGATTTGAATTTCTATTACTACCTTTGCCTCTTGTCTCAAGGTTTAGGGCAGAACTAGATCCTGAGGATTCACCTGCATCTCTTCTGCGAATCTCCTCAGCCAGAATTAAATCTCGTATATCATTGTACTTGAGTTTTTCCTTTCCTGTAGAATTGCTTACTGCCATCCTCATTGCCTCCCAACTGTTTGGCAAAGAAGCCAAGACGATCAGAGCACGAATCTCATCATCAAAATCAATTTCTACAGACGACAATTGAGTTGTGATAGTGTTAAATTCATTCAGATGTTGTGCTACTGATGCATTCTCTGCCATCTTCATATTGAACAGTTTCTTCATCAAGTGCACTTTATTGTTTGCTGACGGCTTTTCATATATACCAGACAAAGCCTTCATCAGATCTGCTGTGGTCTTCTCCTTTACAACATTGTGTGCAACAGACCTAGACAGAGTTAACCTAATAACTCCCAATACCTGTCTATCAAGAAGAGCCCATTCCTCAGCCTTCATAGCCTCAGGTTTTGTCCCCAAAAGGGGCAGATGCAATTTCCTCCCATAGAGATAATCTTCAATCTGCATCCTCCAATACGCGAAGTCTGTGCCATCAAACTTTTCTATTCCAGATGCCTTTCCTGCTTCCTCTGCCATTGCTCCCACTTAAACCTAACCCTAGGCTCTGATACCAGTTGTAGGGAATTTAACCAAAATCCCGACCTGTGAGAAACAAAATAAATAGAGAAAACACACGCCAAAGAAAAAATAATCACACGTACAAGACAATATTTACGTGGTTCGGTAATTTGCCTACATCCACGAAGTTGCAGGGATTTCACTATTATCAGGGAAAAATACAATAGTGCACAAGAACACTCTCAAGAAACCCAAATCCCAATTACACCCTAGCACTCTCTCATATAAAAAATAAGAATAGAAGCTGGCTGCCTCTCTTTTCTCTATTTTCTCTCATGCGACTGCTCACTAGGTTAATTGGAATTTCTCTCCTTTTTTTAATCTCACGGCTACCCTTGAAATATAATATAATATATATATATATATATATATGTCAAAAGTCGGCTGGAGTAAAAAATCCTATTACAAATAGGATTTGGTCAATAGGTGGACGTGGGCTTGTGGCAATTCAAGCCACACACGGCCCACTTCAACAATATGCACCGAATTAAGGACCGGAACAGAATGTTCCATCTATAACAGCCGGAACGGAATTTAAAACATTGCTAAAAATAATTACTATACTAATAAAATATAGGATTTTCTTTGACTGCTAATATTTATTTGTGTTGGAACTAAACATGGATTTTTCCCAGACTAATCCTAGGGTGCCAATTGTTAATGCTGGATTTGATTCCAAACTAAAAAGCATGGAAATTAACTTCATTTAGATTTTAGGGTGCAATACTCATGTTGTACTCTTGTTATACCGGTGTTGTACCCACCATTTCATGTTATAATTTTTTAAAAATTGCTCGCGTTGCTGTATCATACTCATTCTTGTACCCATATCCATGTCCATGTTTGTATCTGTGCTTCCTAGATTTATAATGCTCACACCTCACAACTTGCATTAGTTGTCTTTTCCATCTCATTCATAGGTAAAACTTCTTTTTACTTGATAGCTAGAGGTTTACTATATATGTTTTGAAACTTGTAATTATATAACTGAATTATGAGTTCTAAATAAAAATAAAAACATATACCTGAATTATGTTCAATATTCGTAATAACGTTATAATTGGTCATTCAGATCTAGCTATAGTTATAATTTACGTTCTAACACCTATTATATAATCATGACTTTTGCTTTTACATTTAAAATATGACATATTGAGTAATTTTCAAAGTTGTACTGAGGTTCTGGACTTAAGAATTGTTATAGAAATTAAAAAAGCTTATTTCCTGCATCAGTACTTTTACACTGAACTTAAGATGTTTTCAATTGTTCATTTTCTTTTCAATTAATAATTTCATTTTGGATTGATAATGCAATTGTTGAAACCATGATTCCAATTTAATACATACTCATCTGTTCCACTATTTTCGTTCTTGAACATCCAAAAGATTTGGGCCTCACAAGATGGAACTACGGTTATTGTTGAAGGTGGAGGAAAAACTAATCATGCAAAGGCTGAATTTCCAGAGGAGATGAACCGCTTGCTTGATTGGGTTCCAGAAATAGTTGAATCACCTCATTCCAAGGAACCCGATCAAGTTAGTGGCTAGGTTATGAGGCATTTAGACGGAAAGAAAGAACACTTGCAGTGGGATAAGTAAAGCAGAGAGGTGGCTTGAATACAATCTGACGTCCAGCTCACAAATTAGGGGCACCTCTCCATTCCAATTGAACTAAACTTTTGGCACAGAACTTGCATTCGTCTTTCTAAATGTATAGTTCTGTGCCAAATTCAGCTCATATTGCAGATTCCACTGCGAGGATTTGAGACACGAGTTTTACATAGACTTTTTCTGCTGAATTGCATATCCTCCAATTATTTCACATACCATACAAGATGTAAATTTCAGACTGATAAAAATGTCATAAATACAATATCATTTATTACTACCTCTACGTATACATTCCTTAATTTTTTTTATTTAAGGGATGTTTGATAATTCAGACTCCAAAAGACTGGGATTTTATCACTGCCCTATTTTTATCAATAACTTGTGTCTTTGATTGCCAGATGGTTGATAAATTTCGTTCCTCATTTTAAGTACTTATGTTATTGGAGTAAACATATAATTTTTAGTATTTGATAATTAAGTATTTTTCAATGGGTGTTGTGACAAGCTTGTACTTGAGTAGTAATGGGTGCTAACTAGCCAAAAGTTTGATAATTGCAGAGAAGTTGTGGACTAAACATAGACGTGTACAAGCCCATTGTACAATCTAGTCAAGCCCGAAGTATGTTGTATTATCCTAATTCAGGTTCATTCTGCTAAGAATCCTAATGTTACATGTATTAAAAAAACCAAATCCATTTTTGTAGTGCAAGTAATTAGTCCATCAAACCAAATCATGCACGTTAATTCCATGAATTTCTCTCGAATTTTTAGTCCTCTTTCTATATTTTTTACTTTTACTTTAATAATTAAAAAGCAATTAACAATTAACTGTAATATACAAATCCATACAAAAGGATAATTAAAAATAATAACTTTAGGCATAAGCAAATTTCCAGTTCTGGAGCCAAAACTAAGATGAGAAGTAGCCCTAGCTAGTAAATGATAATGGAGAACAACTAAGGATTGTGCAATGCTTGAGAAGTTAACAATAAGGTCATCAATAAATATATGTGATTACATACCTATTATATTTCAGCATGCTTGTGAAACATGCCCTAACATCCTTAGGAAAAAATAAATTTAGCAGACCTTCACTTTCCATCATGTGGTAAGTGGGGCAAATTATACGGAGCCAAGAACTAAAAGTCAGGAATTTCAACGACTTTGTTGTACTAAAATTATGATTTTCTCTTGTGTGTGTGTTAAGATGTTCCTCATGGACATATCAAGTGAGCTAGCTTTTTGCAATTCTCTATAGAAGTTCTAATTCCATTCTTTTAAAAAAATGACTTCACGAACTCTCTCTAGAGAGGAAGAAGCTGAGCTCGCCTGGAGCAACAAAAAGGTTAAAGATTTCAGTCATGCGGAGTTTAACGGCGGATATCGGGCTTCCTCGCCCACGTTAGAAAACCAAGCCAGAGGCCCCAATACCAAACCATCTTTTAAGGACAAACTGGTGGGGGAAATACCAGGTGCCTTTGCTCAAGCTTTTGACTTGACCGACCAAATGGAGGAGGACATAGACTCCGATGATGAGTGTGGAGAGGCCTCCACCCCCGTCCGTGAAGGGCAGGTGAGAATCATGTTGTCTAAAGAAACTAAGAAACGCATTCGTGGCCCCTGGTCCAAGGCTCTCATAGTGAAACTGATTGGGAAAACTATGGGTCTCAACTATATGCAAAGCAGATTGGCGCAACTTTGGAGACCTGAAGGGAGAATGGATTGCATTGATCTCACTTATGGCTTCTTCTTAGTCAGATTCTACTCCAAGGATGATTTAGAGAGGGTGATCAAGAAGGGCCCGTGGTTCATCGGAGACCACTTCCTTTCATTGAGACCGTGGGAGCCGTTTTTCAAGCCGGCGACGGCAAACGTCTCTCTAGTTGCTGCTTGGATCAGGCTTAATGCGCTTCCCATCGAGCTATACGAAACAAAGGTTCTTAAGGAAATTGGTGACTCCATTGGCAAGGTGCTACGGATTGATTCGCATACTGCATTGGAGGCGGGTGGTAGATATGCTAGACTGTGTATCCAGATCGATATCAACAAGCCGCTTGTTAACAGCATTCTGATTGGCCGGTTTGAGCAAGTGGTTACTTACTAGGGAATCCATAAGTTGTGTTTTTCGTGTGGCAGAGTTGGGCACAAGATTGAAGCTTGCCCATACATTATTCGCAAGGATAAGGAAAAGGAACCGGAAGCTCCGAGGAAGGAAACCGCAGATGAAGGTAGCGCCGATCTGCAGAACTTGCACGACGCTGTCACGCACAATGCATGTGAGGCGACGGACGTGGAGGGGCACTACGGTCCGTGGATGTTGGTGACTAGGAAAGGTAACGGACAGAAAGGGAAAAGGACAGAAAATGGTACTGGGCGTGGTTCAGGAATTTCTAGCAGCTCGGCATGGTTGTCCTCAAGCCAACTGCCTCCAGTTTTTGCGGAAGGTACGTGCATGGCCGTTGGTGATCTTTCATCAAGGAAAAACTTACTGCAAAGGCTTGCCAATCCTAAGTTTGGGGCTGGGTCCAAGATTGGGACGAAATTGTGGGCTTCAAAGTCTACTGATGTTTTAAATTTTAAGGATAGGCCCACTTCTAGTTCAAGCCCAAATTCGGCTAAGCTTTCTGTGGATAATTTTAAGGCTGCAATGGCTTGTTTAAAGCAGGAAAATAGCCCATGCCAAGCTCCCCGTGTTCCCATAGCCCACCTGTCCTCAGTGAAAAGCAAGAAACATTTGGCTAGAAAACTAGCCTCTGTAACTTTACCTATCACAGCCGCCTCTCCTTGTGTGGAAAGTTCAGAGAAGAAAAGCACTAACCCGCCCCTCACCCAGCCATCTGCTTCTTGTTCTGTGTCCAACATTTCCGCCGGCACCACTTTTGAATTCTCGACGACTACTAATGTCGAGACCGGATCTTTTGTTGGTACAGAAGATGAGTGGAATCTGCAAATCCAAGCTATCGGAGAGAAGAGTCACGCCGATGAGCACATGGAGTCCGATGAAGGAGTTCAAATTTCTTCCCAGAGTTCAGATAGTGAAGTTGGGAGCCTTGTTGAAGTTCATATGGTGTCCGATGGTGGAGGCCTTGCTGAAGATCGCATGGTGTCCGATGAGGGAAATGGGGCTACTCCTTTTCTCTAAATTTTGTTCCGTTGTTCTTTTCCTCCATCCCTCCATGAATTTTATTATTTGGAACAATAGAGGTGTCCTGAAGCCTTATTTTCAGGATCATATTCGTAATTTAGTCCAAGAGCATAATCCGGCCATTCTTGTGGTTATGGAGACGAAGCTAGGGGGTGATAGAGCGAAGGCAATCACTGATAGGTTGCCGTTCGATGGTGCCATCCACACAAATACCATTGGACTTTCTGGTGGTTTATGGCTTCTTTGGAATGCTGACTTAGTAGAAGTGGAGTTACTTGCAAAGACAGAGCAGGAAATTCACGTTGAAGTTAAGGTACGAGCTTCTAGACTTACTTGGTTATTTACTGCTATTTATGCCAGTCCTAGGAGTGAGGAGAGATGTATTTTGTGGGAGAATTTAACTAAAGTTGCTGATTTGCATAAGTTGCCGTGGGTCATTGCTGGTGATTTTAATGAGCCGTTAATTGATGAGGATAAATTCGGAGGTAGAGGCGTTAATATTAATCGATCTCTGGCTTTTAAGGATTGCCTTGATAGATGTAGTATGGTGGATATGGGATTCTCGGGTCCCAGATATACTTGGTCTAATAAGAGAGATATCAGTAATTTAATTCTTGAAAGGATAGATAGATTTTTTATGAACCCGGATTGGTGCGTTGTTTACCCGAATGCTAGAGTAACCCACCTCCCTAGGTGTCACTCTGATCATTGCCCAGTTCTCATGGAAGCGGCACCAGTCAGTATAGTAAAGCTCATCAAGCCGTTCCGGTTTCAAGAATTTTGGCTTTCTGACACCTCTTTTCCCACCATTGTTTCCAAAGCTTGGAATGGGAATAGAGATTTATCAGAGTCCATTGATTATTTCTCTAAAGATGCTTCTGTGTGGAATAAAAACCACTTTGGCAACATCCATCTGAGGAAAAGGAGAATTTTGGCTAGAATTTATGGCACTCAGAAGGCACTGTCCAATAATCCTAGCTCCTCTCTTATTTGTCTTGAGAAGCAGCTCTTTAGTGAATTGGAAACTGTTTTGGACCAAGAGCGTGATCTTTGGCTGTTGAAGTCTAGGTTGAACTGGATGATCCAAGGGGATAGGAACACCTCCTTTTATCATGTTTCTACCCTTGCTCGGAGGAAAAGAAATCACATTGCGGCAGTCAAAGATGAAAGGGAGGTGTGGCTCACTGAGGATAGGGAGGTTATGGAGCATTTTAGGGCAGGGTTCCAAAATTTGTACACCACTGCTTAAGAGATGGTCTCTTGGTCCCCCCTTTGTCTGGAGCAGTGGCATGTTAAGCTGTCAGAGGAGGTTAAGCAGTCGATTGATGTCATGGTTTCCACAGAAGAAATAAAGGAGGCTCTCTGGTCTATGAAACCTTACAAGGCCCCGGGTCCGGATGGGTTACATGCTGGCTTCTAACAAAGGTTTTGGCTCATTGTGGGGGAATCAGTGAGGAAGGAGGTTGAAAAAGTCTTCACTACTAGGAAAGTTCCCGAGTATCTCAACAACACTCATATTGTTCTCATTCCTAAGATTCAAGGTCCAGAAACTATTGGGAACTACAGACCAATTAGTTTATGCAACTCAGTCTACAAGATAATCACCAAGATTTTAGTTGCCAGAATCAGACCTCATCTAGACAAGCTTGTTTCGCCTTACCAGATTGCTTTCGTCCCAGGAAGGAGAGGTGTTGATAATGTTATCATTGTCCAATAATTAATTCACACCATTGGGAAAACCAAAGGAAATAGAGGGATCATGGCCATCAAGATCGATTTGGAAAAAGCCTATGATAGAATTGAGTGGAGCTTTATTAGGGAGATGCTCACTCGCTTCAATTTTCCAGATAACCTCATTAAGCTTATTATGAGTTGTGTTACCACTGTATCCACTTCTCTGCTCTTGAATGGTGGCAGTCTTGACCCTTTCCTCCCCTCAAGAGGTATTAGGCAAGGGGATCCTCTCTCCCCCTACCTATTCATCCTTTGCATGGAGTTTTTGGGGCGTTTGATAGAGGATAAATGTGCTGCCAAGTTATGGACCCCTGTTAAAGCCTCCAGAAGTGGGCCGGCTTTTTTGCACCTTTTCTTTGCAGACGACTTGGTCCTTTTTGCCAGTGCGACTCCTAAAAATTGTGCTGCCATCAATTCTGTCCTTCAAGATTTTTGCAATAAATCTGGGCAGAAAGTCAGTGAAGCTAAATCCCATGTTTTCTTTTCTCCTAATATTGACCCGGATCAAAGAGATTTTTATCTGGTATTTTGGGATTCAGTGCTACTACCAACTTGGGCAAGTATTTGGGTTTTCCTATAAATCACTCAGGGAGGCAGAGGCATGATTTTGGGTTCATTTTGGATAGGGTTAAAAAGAAGCTTGCTAGTTGGAAGGCCAATCTGCTCTCCATAGCGGGTAGAATGGTTCTTATCCAAGCATCGACTTTAGCCATCCCTAGCTATGTAATGCAGAGTAATTCTTTACCCAAAAAAATCCTCAATGGCATAGATAGAGTCAATAGGAATTTCCTCTGGGGGTCCTCTAAGCACAAAAGGAAAATGCACTGGGTCAACTGGGAAGTAGTTACCAAACCCAAAGAATCAGGTGGTTTGGGGCTTCAATCTGCAAAAGGGAGAAACACGGCTCTCCTAGCTAAACTTAATTGGAGGTTTCACACCGAGAAGGATGCTCTATGGGCCAAAGTTCTCAGATTCAAGTATGGATCAAGGTAGCGGTTAATTTCTAGAAATGAGGCAAAGCTTCCAAGCTCCTCTACCTGGAAAGGCTTGAGAAAAGGTATGGTTGTATTCAAAAAAGGGGCTAAATGGGTTCCAGGGTATGAGAGCAGCCTTAATTTTTGGTCGGATTGTTGGTTGAATAGTGGCCCCATCAGTTCTAGCATTAATGGCCCCCTCCCTCTTGATTCAGTCAGCCTCACTTTGAAAGATCTGCGTACTCCTTATGGTTGGGATTGGGCTGCCATTCCTTTTGATTTTCCCCCAGATATTAAAGCTGAGATTCAAGCGGTTTCAATGCCGATAGCCGCTAGAAGTTGTGATAAGTTGGCTTGGAAATTTTCTACTAAGGGAAGTTTTGATATGAAGAGTGCTTACCTATTAGCCACAGATCAAATGGTTGATGGTTCCTTTTTGGGTTCTTGGATTTGGAAGATCCAAACCTTGCCTAAAATCCAAATGTTCATCTGGAGGTGTATGTATAATAGTGTTGGTGTCAAGGAGTGCTTAGCTAAAAGAGGTATGGCTTTAGACATTTTGTGCCCTTTGTGTTTGGAGCATCCTGAATCTATTTCCCACGCTCTCCGTGATTGTTGCCTTGTGAAACCGGTATGGCATCAGTTGGGGTCTCACCACTTAAATACTAATTTCTTTTCTCAAGATGTTAATCTTTGGCTGTCTTCCAATGCTTGTTTAAAGTCTTCTCACATTGTCAAAGGTATTCCTTGGTTCTCCCTTTTCTCTTTTGCCATATGGGCTTTGTGGAAGCAGAGGAATCAAGTGGTCTTCAACAACAAAGGTGTCAACCCAAACATCTCTACTGTGATTTTTATGCAAGCCATGGAGTTTGTGTACTGTGTAACTCAACCAAGGTGCAGGAATCGAATGATAGTCAGACAAAACAAATGGGAAAAGCCAGACATGGGTTGGGTCAAGCTCAATACTGATGGGGCTGCGGATGTTGCTGCAGGGTCGGCTGGAGGAGGAGGACTGATTAGGGATGATCAAGGCAATTGGATCATAGGGTTCACTAGAAAAATCGGAAAAGCCAGCAGCTTCTTGGCTGAAACGTGGGCTTTGCGTGATGGCTTAATCCTTTGTAAGCAGTTAAAGTTGAATGTTGTTATGGTGGAGCTTGATGCCAAAGCTCTTGTTGATGCTCTAAAAAATCCCTCGTGTGCTAATACTATAGTTTCCCCACTTTTTGATGACTGTAAACAGCTAGCTTCTCAGATTCCCCACCTCAGTTTCAAGCATATCTATCGCGAAACTAATAGATGTGCGGATAGATTAGCTTACTTAGGTAGCTGTCAATGTTTAGATTTTAATTCCTTCTTTTGTCCGCATGTGGACTTGGTGCCTCTTGTTTTGGCTGATTGCCAGGGGATGGTTGTAAACAGGCTTTGTCCTGATCTTTTGTTTTCTCCTTAGTCTTTTAATGAAATTCCTTTTTACCAAAAAAAAAATAATAATTCCATTCTTTTTCATCTCCTAATACAACAATGACAGAGCTCAATTATCAATTCACGTTTGATAGTTTTCTTGGAATCATACAATGTAATTAATTACTTGGTTCATAAATTATTTAGCCAGTAGCAGATAGAAAGAAGCCTTGTGAGTTACAATTGAACATCTTCATGTTGGTTCACACATCTGAAATGAGTATTAGACATTGATATACATAGTAACATAAGAAAGAAGATTGTTAAAAAAAAAAAAAAAAAAAAAAAAAAAAAAAAAAAGTCTAAGAAAATAGTGCAATAATAGACATCCATAAAAATAGCATTATGACGAAGTAACTTGACTGATTCCACCAGTTAACTATTAATTATGTTTATTAAAAAAAAAAAACAGTTTACTTATAATTTCTAGCTTTGAGTACAATCACAAGCAGAATTCACTATCAAAACATATAGTCAATTTGTTGGTGCATTGCATTCCCTTTCCAAGATATCTTTGAAGAATCATCTTGAAGACAAAACTAGCGTCTAGATATTATGTTTAATGTTTTTGTTTGCGCAAGCGTTTTATGGTTAAAGCAACATTATTTCAGAACCAGCGTCTGTAGCATGGATTCAACTTTCCTTTCCTACTTGTTGTAATAAACAGAAAAAGATGGAAGTCTATAAGATGAAAAAAAAACCTTAAGAAATTAATATAATATAATTGAATTCAAACACAGACTAATTATGCTTTTCAATTTAGTAGTGTCCCAATCCCAAGATTATACCTTCCTCCAAACCAAAACCGATTTACCAGAACAAAAACAAAAACAGTAAAGGCTGAAGTTAACTTCTCAGGCCAAAGCATAGCACAACAGATCTACTACTTATCTCAATTAGTTGTTAGGTTCAGAGGTGGATAGACTTGGAGCTTACATCCATCCCTCATGTGCAACTGTTGAAGCCTCTTTGCCAATTTTGGATTGGGATGTAAAACTTCATATAGTTCAGGGATTTCAACTGCCATATGATTCTAGTTGAGCCTTCTCAACCTTCATCACAGACACAATTGGATCAACTTTGTCTTGTGAACCAATTACTCATCTAAGAACCAAACCAATAGCGAAACTAAATAGGCCATCAAGTAAGGCAGGTCTTCTTTCATGATAGTCTATCAAAGATAAATAGGAGGTATGTTAACCCAACAATTTTAGCAAAATTAAGTTCTAAAAAAAAAAAAAAAAAAAAGAACAAAACACTCTCAGCTATTTGAACAAACAATTTGTGTGCAAGTAACAAAAAGTTTTGGGTGAAGTACCTGAGAAATTTGATCCTTGTTAACGTGGGTATGTGAAAAATATGGTTTTATCAGGAGGAGCAGCCAGGAGGTTTTCACTCTTTGAGGCCTTTTCCATTGGACTCTTGAGTCTGACTCCTCGGTTATGGCAGTGATGTAAATAATTGGTGCTAATATGTACCGTTAGTTGTGTAGGACTGTAATTTTCAACCCGCTAGACATTTCTAATTTGCTTTAGTTTTAGAATCTAGCTGGGGATGAACAGGTGTGTAGAAGAAGATAACTCTACCGTCTTTATTTTCGTTTCGAAGAGAAATCCAGACATGATTTATTCACCAGGATGAATATTCGTGGCATGGTAACCCATTTTGACACAAATTGAGAAATTTTGGGACATAACAAAAAATTGGAGTTAAAATTAGATTCTATTGGACATTAGATGAGATTAGATTATATATTAGATATAATATATATTTATATAGTGTCTGCTTGTGATGCACTTGTAATCCAGCATATTACTTATTTTTTCTATTATTTGTGAGTCTTAGGCTACGTTTGGATTGGGCTGAAAACCCAGCACGTCTACGTCTGTTTTTTTTTTTTTTTTCACGCGTTTGTGAGACTTATGGCTACTGTTCATGCACTGTTCAATAAACAGTAGCCGCAAGGTTTGACTTTTCTCACTTTTTTCAACCAATCAGTGCACATTGTGTACTGTTTATGGACCCACAAATTTCACTTTTCAACAACTTTTTCATTAAAAATTGGTCCCATGATACTATGCACACATTTAAAAATTATTTTGTTACAATATTTTTTAGTTTTCAATTGTATCCAAACGAACCGCTAGTGAGTCACCTAAACAAACACATAATATAATCAAGCCCAAACATAGACTTACTAAACATTTTAATTAACTTCCTTCAAACCAAAATGGATATATCACCATAAACACAATAAATTATTATAAAGGATTTAAAAAAGAAAAAGAAAAAGAAAAAGAAAAAGAAAATAGCAATAAAGGCTTAAAAGCTTGGATAATTAGGAAATAAATAAAAAATACTTGTTACACAAACTATTTTATACCAAATTACAAATAATCCAAAAATCAACGAAATTAGGGAATTAAAAAAAAAAGGGGGGTAACAAGTACATGTGATATCATATCATACCATCAAAACACGAATGAACGACAAAGCAAACGACCATTGACCCCGCAGGACCCAGCCCCGCACCAAAGCATAGCACAACCAATCAACTTTTTCTCAATTATTTGGATAGACATGGAGCTTACATCCATCCCTCATCTGCAACTGTCGAAGCCTCTCCCTCATCTGCCAGCCTCATCTACATCTGTCCAATCCTCATCTGCAACTATGGAAGCCGCATCTGCAACTATCGAAGCCGCACTGCCAAATGTGGATTGGGATGTAAAAATTCTACTCTCTTGGTCGAGAGGTGGATAGACATGGAGCTTACATCCATCCCTCATCTGCAACTGTCGAAGCCTCCTTGCCAATTCTGGATCGGGATGTAAAACTTCCACATCCCGCAAGGCACTCAAGCACCATAGTTCGTCCGGGAGCATACAAAAGGTCCTTTCGATGACCAAACGTTGAAGGTTTGGCATTGCACCTTGCCCCAATTTCCATTCAAAAAGGGTCAGACTTGCCATTTTAAAGACTTCAAGTCGCTGAAAACTTCTTTCATCGCATATGAGGACATTACTGATGAATTCATAGTCAGCGGCAGCTCTTCCAATTACTTTGAGTATTCGAAGTTTGGGAAGGCTACCCATCACTCCCATGAAGGCTGAATCTACTAAGGCTGAATCTACTAAAGTTATTTTTATGAGGGTCAACAAAATTGAAGTAGGACTTGATGAAATCTCATTAAGATTATAAATCTTCAAAGTTTGTAGATGACACAAGGGAAGGAGGCTTGACAAAATCCCTGACTCTACCAATCTTGAAGAATACAATCCTAATTTTCTTAGATTAGGAAATCTGGCCTTGGAAAAGTGACTCTCAGTGTCTTCATTTATAGCTATACCAGTAAGGACTTGAAGATTGGGTAAAGCCGTTGTATTTTTTTTAGTTCTAGGTAGAGATGTTGGCCCATCCAGGTACAAATGTCTTAATCTTTGTAACTTCCATATCCACTTGGGCAAGCATTTTGTTTCCACTGTAGAATTTCTCATGTCCAACGTCTCTAGATTCCAAAGGTTGCATATGGAATCTGGAATGACATGAAGCTTACCAGATGCGATGCTTAAGTACCTCAAAAGGACCAGCTTTTCAATCCCCTTGGGGATTAAGCAACAAATGCCCATATTACTGAGCTCTACCACCCGAACCAAATTGTTACTTTTGCAAATCCATTCCAAGTAGCAATTATCAGGAGGACTCTTGAGCTCAACACCACCCCTGAAGCCTATTATAGAACGACTATTTGAATGCTTACAAGGGCCAGAAGAAATGTATGGATTGTTGCCATAGTGGATGGAAATTCTGCGAGATTTGCCTATGGGTGAAAGGTTAACATTTGAATGAACCTCAAGAAACTTCTCTTCGGAACTCTCCGATATACAGAGGTCTCGTAGAAGATCATGGATACGACATGTTTTGACTCCTCCATTTAACCTTTTTGTTGCCACTTGAATCAAGCTTCGATCAATGAGATCCTCCAAGTAGTCTTCAGCAACATCCTCTATATTTCTGTTCCCACTTTGCCATATGAATCCCTCGGCTATCCAAAGTCGGATTAGTTGCCTCACTGGTATCTCAAAGTCTTCTGGGTAGATACCAAAATATAGAAAGCATGGTTTCAAGCGTCGGGGTAAGTGATTGTAGCTTAGAGCCAATATGTCTATGCATCTTGATCTATTATCAGTCAAATACGAATTGACATGACCGATATATTTTGACCATATATGATGTGTTTTCTCCTTACATGCCAAAAGACCTCCCAATACCACAATAGCAAGTGGTAATCCATGGCAACTTTTCACAAGTTGTCTACCTAGAGTTTCTAGTTCTGGAGGACAGGCACCTCCCCAAAACACCTTTTTAGAGAAGAGTTCCCAACTTTTATCTTCTTCAAGAAGTGGGAGTTCATAAGGGGGAATAGGATGAACACTATTATTAACACTACTTGCATGTAATGATACTTCTTTTATTCGGGTAGTGATCAATATTCTACTCCTATTTGAGTTATTAGGAAATGCAGTACTTACCTCATTCCATACTTCAGAATTCCAAATGTCATCCATAACAAGTAAGTATCTCTTGTCTCTCAAGCTTTCAAGCAGCACGCTTCTCAATTCATCCTCAGTCATATCTTTCAATTTTACTCTATTCTCGCTGTAAAAATCTTGCACGAAATTTGACAACGAACTTTTCAAATCATTATGGTCTTGTACGCCTTCCAAGAACTCAGACCATGCCTCTCTGAATTCTTCATCATTCATTTCTTTGAAACGTTTCAAGTCTTCAGTTAGTCTCCCTTTCAATTTATCGTTATTCGAGTTGTACGTAGCATACAAACCGTGGAGTAATTTTTCTTTCAATTCAGCTCTCAATTTTACTCCATTCTCGCAGTAAAAATCTTGCACAAAATTTGACAACGAATTTTTCAAATCATTATGGTCTTGTACGCCTTCCAAGAATTCAGACCATGCCTTTCCGAATTCTTCATCATTCATTTCTTTGAAACGTTCATTCATTTCTTTGAAACGTTTCAAGTCTTCAGTTATTCTCCCTTTCAATTTATTGTTATTCGAGCTATACGTAGCATACAAACCGTGGAGTAATTTCTCTTTCAATTCAGCTCTCAACATCACTCTTGGTAGTGGTGTCAGTCCCTTCAAAATTTCAAGCAACAGCTCTCTGATTCTATATTCTTGAGAGACATAAACCCACCCACGGAAATCAAAGTAATTCTTGACATCATTGTTATTGTAGATCTTCCTAGCAAGAGTGGTTTTGCCTAAGCCACCCATGCCAATGATTGAAACAACATTCCGTTGCGAACTCCCTTCCATAAGCTCCTTCATCAATACCTCAGCGTCATGAGCTAAGCCCACTACTTGATCTTCCTCAACATGTTTCCTGCGCCTGTGCAGTATCTCCTCTGCTTCTGCATCTCCTCCGGATGATTCCGCAATTTCTATGCCGTACTTGCTCCTATTGTCGTTAATTTCCTTGTTGATGAACTTGATGGTCTCTATCTTGCTTGCAACATCGTGAAACGTAATTGCTCGGTCACATGAAGGGATTAACTTCCTCAGCTTGCTTCTTCTCCTGCGCTCTGCCACAGTAATGATGTATGTATCAATAACATCCTCAGCCTCATAGGCTACGTCCCTAATTTGGCTGACTACCTCCTTCACCAATTCGTCGTGTCGTTTGCCTTCAGATTTTTGGAGGAAGCGGTTGATCAGAGACAGCTCGTTCTTAAGTGATCTGACTTGATCCTTAACTCCACCTAGCAATTTTGATTCTTGGGTAAGCAACTGAGTCAGGTTCTGCAACAGGAAACTCACAACACTGTCTGCCATGTCTGCTTAATTATTTTCCCTCCTTTGTGGGTAAAACACTAAAACTTAGTACAACAATTACAGATATTTTAATTTCTAACGCCTAAAATTCTTAGCTGGAATGTGTGGTACAGTGGTAGTGCAAACAGCAATGTTCATGTCTTGTTCATAGGCAAGACAAAATACAGAGCAACACATTAAAAACCATAAAACACAAACTAAGATTAGCAGCTACAAAGTTTATTTAAAACAAACATCACGGGATCACACAAAACCCATGTAATCCCAGTACAAGCATGGGTGATCTGGGATGAGAGAAACAAAATCAAGAAGAAGACATACCATAGCAAGAAACGAAGAGACCGAATCGGTACAAGCATGGGTGATTTGGTATGAGAGACAAAATCAAGGAGAAGACATACTATAGCAAGAAACGAAGAGACCGAATCGGTGTTGGAGACGGAGAGAAAATTGGGTGAGGGACTGAGGGGCGTGTGTTTGTGAAAGGGAGAGAGGATTTGGTGAGTGGCGGCTAGGGTTATAAGTTCTATATAAGATGCTAAGGGTTAAAATAAAATTTTAAAAAGGCGTAGGCTCGAACTAGTGACCTGGTGGCTGACGTGCGCGATTTCCTTTTTCTTTCGTTGGTAGAGACATTGCTACATTAATATCCGTTTTACAATACTGCCGAGACATATTATTTAGGAGAAAGTTTCTCTGCAAACTGAGTTGCAGGAACTCTCTCCAAACCGTGAGGTGTCAAAAGGAGAAGATGACACCTGTCCTACTCATTAAAACTCAAATTCAAGTGAACTCTGTTAACCCAAACGTTTAGGCACTCTCCCGTTATATTTTTTTTATTAAAACCATCAGTCCTTTCTCTCTCTCTCTCTCTCTCTCTCTCTCTCTCTCCTTCAAAGAAAATCGGCTCCCATCTCTGTTTTGTTCCAGACCCTTCTCCCTATATTCAATCGTTTTCAGCCCCAAACTCCACCAACCAATCTACCTCCACCGGTCCCCCCGATTTGTCTCTTGTCTCCGACGATCCCACCCATCCACCACTCTCCACCATTCCACCCATCGAATCCCTCATTCTATCGTTCCCATCCCTCACCCACAATGTCGCCGCTGAGAACTACCCCTCCAAACCCTTCTTTTTGTGGCAATCCCTCCCTGTGTGATGAAGATGATTATTTTCGTGGTTATATTAGTGACGAAGATAAAGACGATTCTTTTTGCAGTTATCCCCATCACAAAGATGATTTCGTTCGCGGTAATGACTATGACGAAGAGAAAGGCGACTGCTTAACCTTTTTCGAGGTTTGTTTTCCATTAACAAATTTGAGATTTTTATGCATGGTTTTGTTATTTCTATTGTTGTTCATTGTTTGTGATTGATTTTCAAAGTTTGAATATTGGTGTTTTCCTGATTTTACTTGAGTTTTGTAGCCCCTAGTATCGGTGGAATTGTGTCTGAAACTGATGTTGTACTATCTATTTAATTTTCCTATCAGTTTTTGTTGGTAGTGATTATCAGTGGTAGTTGGGTTTGTTGTGGCTAAACTTTTTTTACCGGTGGTAATTGGGTAGGGATACTAGAAGTTGTGAAGGAGGGTGGCCGGATTCTTGGAGGAGGATTTGATGGTGGAGTTCCTTGCTTGCTGGGTGGGGTTTTAGGTAGGATTACAAAGAACATAATGAGAATGAAAATAAAAAATTGACAGGATAATTGAAAGGCCATTACAGACTTGTGTTAAAGCAGAAACAATTAGCCAATACTTCATGTTACTGCATAATTCAGAGCAGACTTAGGGGAATGGTTTCAAAACTCATGCTTAAATAATATGTGGTTTTTCATAGTTTGTGGGTAGACATTAAAATTGTGATGTGTTAATTAGTAGTTTGATAAAATATATATATATATATATATATATATATTTGTATTATATGTAAATGCATTATGCACTATGCAATGATTGAATGGGTAACCAAAATGCAATAGGCTGTTATGTTTGGATGGCTTAGTTGAAATTCCTAATCATTTATCCGGCAATTTGTGAAGTCTTGTACTTTGTATTTTGAAAGACAAAGTCGCTGCACTTGTTCTTAATAGTAGCTCTTACGTTTGCAGCCTTTGTTATGGAAAGCAAATACCAAGCTGAGTGATACAAGCTGTTAAGAAAAACATTGTTTAATGTACTGTGATCACAATTGTCAAAGGCTTAAAGGTGCTAAGTCATGTTATTTTGTCTAATCTATTGTCGTAATTGAAATTTTGAAAATTGTTGATGCTAGAGGTCTATAAAGGCTTAAAGGTGGTATAAAGTTCAAACTTTCTTTTTTGCTTTGTAAATGTTAAAATAAGTTTCTTTGAATAGATTAAAGTCTAAATCAAACTAGAGAAAACACTAATCAAGAACCATAATGTATAAAATAGCATTGCTAGATTTTCCTTTGTGAAATTTTGCACTAAACTTTGTAACAGACTTCATAATGTTACAAATTTGAGTGCTACATGTTCATTTATATATAACTCCCATTATCCAAAAAAAAAAAAAAAAACCATGGGCTATTTGACATGCACATGTGGTTTGAGTACTGTATTTTAGTAGAAAGGGAATAGCTAATACAAGCTTCTATACTATGGTTTAGAAGCTCTCATATTGCTTTTATCCCTTAATTAGTTATGTTTGAAAACTATATTCACCATTGGCCTTATTATATTTATTATTTTTTATCATATATGTCATATCATGTAATGTTTGCATCTATAAGATGTTTAATTTTTTTTTTTTTTTTTTTATCATGATTATTTCAACATATAGGGAATGGGATGACAAGGGTAAGCAGGAAAATGAAAAGAAAACCAAGAACTGAAAATGAACGAGAAGACAAAAGTTATTTCAACTTTGCTGTGTGGAGTATATGGAAGAGCAAAAATTCATACGTCTTCAACAGGAAAAATCCAAATCCAAATCTGCCTATGGAGATCCACAACCAAACATTGGAGTTTATGAAATTGTGTGACTTCACCACGAAATCCACGAGTTTATGTATGCCTTGCCTTATTGTTGAGTTAGAATAGGCGCTGATTTGATAGCTAGAATAGGTGCTGACCAAGAACTAGATTTCATTTTGTTTACAAGTCCACCTGTGGACTTAGCTAAGGCTTTGGAGGATTTCTGTAATGGTGTATTTTTTAACAAACTTTGTATTGAACTGGATGTAGCTTTTTATTTTAATGTTATTGTCTTTTAACCAAAAATAAAAAAAAATTTCCTTTGGACTTTGTATATGGAATGTGTGTTAACTGATATTCTTAGAGATGAGCACAACTTAAGGCATAATGCAAATATCATTGCTGAAAAGTGGGAGATATTTGCTTCAATTTTTCACCTCTACCAACAGTGAATTATGCTAAAAGTGAGAGAAGTTGCTAACAGTGAATTATTCACTTGTTTTGAAGAAGTTGCAAACATAACATGCAATCTAAAAAGTTATAAAGCTTTTATAATATATCAATTTGTTCTAGTTTATAGATTCTGAAGCATGAAATAAAGTCATCTTGAAACATAAAATCCAAAAATGAACACCACTTAGCAATGAAACAAAAAAGGCATGTACAAAACTTTTTCATTACATAATATGCAGTTATGCACATTTGGATCTTAACATATAGAAATGTACATTTTCATTGCATCTAAAAATATGTCATTTTACATATATCATTAGTGCCTAACTAGAAGCTACTCAAACATGCAAATATAGAACCTAACATGTTTGAGTAGCTTCATTAGTTACAAAAATTGTTAGATATTATTTCTAACAAATTGTCCAATATGTTGTTGTCCACTAACTATCATTTGCATGTATCATATATTGTCCACTGGCTATACAAAAAATTGTCCAAAAATATGGACTAGCTTGCCAACTAAGACATGCTTTGCAAAAATATAATTCAAAAAGTCTCCAATATAGTGTTCTTCAAGGATTATAAATTATCATCAAGAGCTACTGAAACCTGCAAATATGCCACCAAATATAAATATATGTATAAAAAAAAAAAATTAGGAAAAATATAGGTTCAAGTTGTAGCAAAAATCACAAGGAATATGTATACCTGATTTGTCTCAACAATTTGTCCAACAACATAGTCTTGTCCAACCAAATGACTACAAAAGACAGATTCCTACATTTTAACAAATTTACGTCAATGACATGTATATCTTATTATTTCAAGTAGTGAGGTGTTCATTCAATATATATATATACACACACACACACACACACATATAAACAAATTCTTATAACTAATTCCCCCACATAGTCAATCAGGCTTTGTTACAGGAAGGAAGCATTTCCTTCTCTTTTTTTCCTTCTTAAAGAGAGGGGGGGGGGGGGGATTGTCAAAGGCCTAAAGTTGGTAATTATCCAGGAAAAGAAAATGCACAATGATTATTATCGATAGGTTGAAAAGTACTTGAAAACTCAAACCCAAAGATTCATACCTGAGTGAAATTATCCACCAACTGTGAAACTTGTTCAACATTACTATTTTCTTCAAGAGAATTAATGTCAAATGAGGAATTGGCCTATAACATGTGCAAAGAATAATTGTCACATAAACTTAAAATAAATTTATAGACATATAGATTCATATATTATAGTGGAATGTAGCATATCTTACTTTATTTAGGCATCCAAGTGATTGAACTTGTCTTGACTCACATGCCTTTTTTCTTTGAGATTTAGGATTTCTTGGCCGTTCTAACACACCTTTCAACCTTGATTTTGGACGTCCAACAGTAGGTTTTGTTTTAATTCCACGTATATCCTGAAAAGTTATGCCCTCAAGGGATTGGCATCCATTATCACCTTGTAAAACATCCTCAAGAACAATTTCATCATGGACCTTTGAATGATCCTCCATGCTAAGGGAATAACATTTTTTCCTCATTTCTTGCAAATCCTTCAATAATGTTTCAGAACATTTTTTGGCATAATCATACATAATCTCAGATTCTGCTGCAAGTATGGAAACTTCACGAAAATTGTGACATAAATGAGAGTAACGCTTTCCCAATGACTCTTGAGCATTACCTTTAATATCAACACCATGATAGTTCTTGATAGAACCAAGCTTTGCATCTTGTGTCCATCTTTTCAATATATAATGAGTTGGAAGTATCTGAATGTTTTTTTTGTCAAGAACCTTCAAAGCATGGACACAAAGAATTCCTACAAAACTGAACTTCATGCAACTACACTGAACATTAGTTGTTGAGGCTTCATATTTAACAAGGTGCTCTTGAGTTTTTTGCCTATATTTAACTTTGTATTCAATGATAGTATCAGATTTACTAACCTTGAAAATTGTACAATCCCCCATCTTCATATATTCATCTTGAAACATTTTGAACATTTTTGGGGTGTACAACATTACAGCATGTCTCAACATCTCCACATCAAGTTGTAAAACTGGTGTTGTCTGCCTCATTTTGAACTCGGCTTGTAATTCTTGACATCTTCTATCAGCCAAGATTCTAGAGTAATGTTCCAAAAAGGGCAAAAAAGTATATTTCGATTTCAAGTATTTTTTCAACACATTGTTCATTGACTCACTACGTTGGGTGCTTTTCATATCAGCAGTAAACATATGTCGACCATATACCATGGCCCATTTTTCTTTTAGATCAAATATCCCACACAACCATTTATTATTAGTAAGATCATATTTCTCAAGCATATTATTCCATGCAACTAGCCATTCATCTTCATCTTCATAATCATACATACAAGTGCTCAAATCAGCTGCAAAGTGCTTTGATGAATGAAATACATGACTTAATTTCTTAGCAGCATTTTGATAAATATGCCATACACATAAACGATGATTCGATTCAACAAATACCTCTGCTATTGCCTTAGCCATTGTAGCAGATTGATCTGTAAGTATAGTTTTTGGCTGCTTCCCTGACATTGCACTCAAAAAAGTTTTAAACAACCACATAAATGGCTCTATGGTTTCATCATAAAGTAAAGCTGCACCGAAGATGGTTGTTTGTTTGTGATGATTAACCCCGATGAATGGAGCAAAGGGTCGATCATATTGATTTGTCCTATAAGTTGTATCAAAACACAAAACATCTCCAAAGTGGCCATAATCAACTATTGATCTAGCATCAGCCCAAAATATGTTCAATATTAGACCATCATCATCAACTTGTACTGAATAAAAGTAAGATGGATCTTCTAATTGCATATTATGAAAATATTCCATCATAGCACGAGCATCACCTTTCTTTAAAGCCTTTCTCCTCTCACGATGTACATGATTTTTATAGTCATAATCTAAAAAACCAAGATTTTCATGACCACCAACTTGCATGCTCAATAAATCTATAGTTTGTTTTATTGATATTCCAGATTTCTCTGCATCATTTGCAATAGCTTTTTGAGCAGGTGCAATTTTTCTTTTTGATCTTAACATATGTTTCATTGGTGAAGGAGCAAACTCATGATTAAGTTGTTCATGAAAAGAAACAACTTCTAACATACCATCTTTTTGAAGTTGACATGTCATTTGTGCTAAACAACCTACTCGTGAGATTGGGCGATGAAAATGTACCTGTTCTTGGCGTTTGTCAACACCTCGTTCACCCTCTTTTGAGCAACAAAATGTTCTCCTTATGACTTGTCCCATATTTCCTCTCTTTATAAATTGTTTCCGTACACTGAAGCCAATTTGGTGGGCATAATCTTTGTAAAATTCATATGCACTATCATCAGAATCAAATTTCATGCCAATTTTTGGAGTGTCTATTGCAGTGCTTGATTTTTTTGGGCTTCCATGAGTAGGTACTACTTGAGCCTCCTTTTGAATTTAAAAATTAAAAAAAAAAAAAGAAAAAAAAAAAAAGAAAAAGAAAAAAAGTAAGCAGATTAGGAAAATAAATATGCATATGAAAATAAAGTAAGCAGATGCCTTGAATAGAATGGAATGAGACAACCTTTGCTTGTTGTATGTAATTTTTTGTTACATAAGTGGCTTTCATACAACGGAATGAGACAATATTTGCTTGCTGCACATAGTACTACTAATAGTCACAAACATTTTTGTGCATATTTATAAGCTTCCACTGAGATTCTCAATCATTTTTATGTGCATATTTATAAACCTCTATTATTTTTTCTTTCCTATAAGGCTACTGAGAATGAAAATTTATTGGAAGATATCATTAGCAAAAAACTCTATCTCTCATCTTCATCCAATAACTCTATAATGCCACCAATGAAAAATTTTACAAAAATTTCTACTATACCAAATTTGCGGTAAGATAATTTTTCTCTCTTATATAAATTTTGATTGAATAAAAAACCAATGAGTTAGAAAGATAAATATGGCAATCAATTAACACAGCAAGTGAATATTTGGGTCAAGGCGTCAATCTCTATTAGGAAGTTGGACCAGAAATTCTACTACATAGCATACAACAAGTGTAACAAAAGTACTAGTGTTTTAGATGTATATTTTGCAAAGAAGACGTTGTGGCTAAACCTTGGCATGTACACTATCAAATATGTAAATTCTCATTTAGTCATTAATTCCATAAAGAACTCCTGCTATTGAATTGTTTATTTATTACATTATTCATTTTAGGTGTGGAGTTAAAGTTGACTTATGTGATAGTATTGGATCATTGGTAGCCACCTTATTTGGAAACAATGTAGAAAATTTATTACATTGCACAACAAAAACATTGATGCTAGAAACCACTGAGGTACAATACAAAGACGAATCAAAATCTACAGAGACACTATATAATCTTCATTTTATTTGCTTGCTAGATTTTTAAATACACAATTAAACAATTTTTAAAGCTCTTGGTGGGAGATTGCCATTAGAAAAACAAAAAATGGTCCCTAGAGTTCAAAGCAAATTTTGCAGATACATGGGTTGCATAATTGCTATCCCTCCGAACCCAGCAGAAAGAACAAGACAAGAAAAAGGAAGATAAACTACGGATAATTCACTTAGCATTGAAGGAGTTAGTTCCGTGAATCAAGGAGGTTGTTACACAAAGACTAACACATGTACAGTTTCTAGAAGTTTCAAATAACTGTTTTTTTTTTTTTTTTTTTTTTTTTTTTTTTTTTTTTTTTTTGGCGCCTCTAGGGAGGTAGTTATATATTCCTGTGTATATAAAACAGAGCACCTATTGATTTCATTCATTCTTTTCCCAATTCTTGTAATTCTCGTAATTCTCTCTCAATCAATGAAATCCTCTCAATTCTATTTAGATTTCTCAGTTTTTACATGAACCTAAGTAAAACTGTAGCTAAGTTTTTTCAACCCAAAATTCGAAGCTACAAAACTCAACTAAGATCAGGCAGCTCCAATATTCAAACTTTGAAAATCAATCACAAACAATCAGTGGCGGAGCTAGAATTTGAGTTGAGGGGGGGCAAAACTTGTATAAGATATATGCATTTTATGCACATATATCTTATGTATGTAAAAAGAAAAAAAATAGAAACAACAAATATGTTAAGTAGCTAAGGTGATTTTGTTCCATTAATGATTAGGAAAACAAGTATAAAATATATATACATATATTTCATTTTTCACAACTTCATCAGCAACCAAAACGAGTCAATTAAAAAAAAAAAAAAAAAACCAACAACTGTTCTCACCTTCAAAACTGAAAATAAAAATGATAGTATCAAAAAAAAAAAAAAAAAAAAATTTTGGGTGGGCTGGGGGGGCAGTGGCCCCCCCTCGACCCCCCCTGGCTCCGCCTCTGCAAACAATGAACAACAATAGAAATAACAAACCAATGCATAAAAATCTCAAATCTGCTAATGGAAAACAAACCTTGAAAAAGGTTGACCAGTCGTCCCTGTTTTCGTCATAAAGATTATTGCGAAAGGAATCGTCGTCTTTGTGTTCGTCACAGAGATTACCACCAAAAGAATCATCTTTGTCTTCATTACAGAGATAACCGCGAAAATAACCGTCTTCATCATTAAGATTGCCACAGAAAGAAGGGTATGGAGAGGTGGTTCTCGGCGGGGACAAGTTGGGTGGGGGATGGGGAAGGCAGAGAGAGAGAAGGGGGAAGGGAGTGGGAACGGCAGAATGAGAGAGGTTTGGAGGGAGTGGCGCCAACTGAGAGGGAAGGGATTGGATGAGTGGAACGGTGAAGAGTGGTGGATGGGTGGGACTATCGGAAACAATGGAATGATCGGGGGAGACAGGCAGAGGGAGCATTGGTTAAGTGTGGCTGAGATCAATTGAAGAGATAAAGGGAAAAGAACGAAAGAAAGAGATGGAGAAGGGATTTGAGCTATATGAGGCTGAAGGAAGGAGACAGAGAGAGTGTGAGTGACTGGTGTGGTTTATGGACTGAACATTTTCATTTGCAGAAGTTTTGGTTATGGTGGGAAATAGTTACTGTTTTGATAAAAAAAGAGGGGGAAATATAGCTCAGTCCATTAACGGGAGAATGCCTAACGTTTGGGTTAACGGAGTTCTCTTGAATTTTAGTTTTAGTGAGTGGGACAGGTGTCATATTTTCCTTTTGACATCTCACGGTTTGGAGAGAGTTCCTGCAACTCAGTTTGCAGAGAAACTTTCTCCTATTATTTATATGATATGTTGTAGTAGTAAAAGTGGCTTGATTAATTGATTTGATATTTGACAAGTAAATTAAATTAATTTAAAGGACTTGTAATAAACTAAAATCTTCAATTTTAACATCCACGTTAACAATCAGTAAGATTTTTGGGATGTCTCACAAGAAGGGAGTGTGTATACTGAGACATCGTTCCCTTAAATCCAAAATAGAAAATAATTATAACATATTGTATAAACAATTGTTAAAAAAAGAAGTGCACCTTGTCTTTACAAATTTTATAGTCCAAATAACTAAGGATGAGTTTGGTTCAACTTTTAAAAATATGCTTTTATGAAAAAGTGGCGGTTTTAAATAGTGCGGTGTGAAATTTTGTTTTTTAAAAATGCAAAGTGTTTGATAAAAGCTGTTAGAAGATGCTTTTAGAAAAAAAAAATTTTGAGTGTTTGGTAAACACTTATTAATAGTGTGGTTTGAAGTATAGATTATCAAAAAAGACAATATACATAAGGAATTCTTTATATTTGTACTCTTTTATTTTTATTTTTTAAGAATTCATACTTGTGTTTTATTATTATTATTATTATTAATGATCTCACGATACTAATAAATGATTCTCTTAATAATAATAAAATTTATTAAAAAGTATGTGGATTTATCATTTTTTATAATACAAAATTATTATCTTAAAAGTTAAAATCCAATAATTTTGGTAAAATGAATCTTTATAAAATAAAATTTTATTAACACTTATGTTTTAAATGATTGAATATAGCACTACAAATTATTTCACAACTTTTTTGTCATAATTATTTAGTAGCATACTATGGGTTGCATACCGCTTATACATAAATCTATAATTTTTTCTCTACCACCACACACTTCCATATTACAATTCTAAGAAAAAAGTTGTAAAATAATTTGTAGTTTTATATATTTTTTCTTTTAAATTTTTGTAATTAAAAATTTTATTTGCTTTAGTACATGTCTTCCACATTATTTTTTTACCTGAATGCATGTCTTCCACATATTTCTTTTTTTTTTTTTACTTTTTTTTCTCATCCACTCATTCGCTTGTTCATTATCTTCCTACTTTTCCTTTTCTTCACTTTCCTCCACACAGGTCTCGTTCTCTCGCCCTCTCTATGCCCCAAAATGAAGAGCAGCATTGTAGTACCAAGCCAGCAAAACATAAGCTCCACCATGCCATAGTTACAGACCTTAGTTTTCACTGTCACACATAACCCCACCGTGACATCCTCAACTAAACCCACCTCTCAAGCCTCAGCCTTTACAACTCCAATCTGACCTTCCATCTTCAATGATCTCCTTCACTATGCCGCCACTTCCAATTCCCCGACTCCGCTAGTGAGTCTCTTTTCTAACTATATTTTTATATAGAGATTTGGGTAAAATTGGGATTCAAAAAAAGCAAATGTCGTTAGTCATTTTTATAATATTGTATTCATATATATTCAACTTAAAGCAAATGTGTTTCTCAAAAAACAAAAACTAAAAGCAAATGTAATTTCACCTGAATTTTTATTTTTTTAATCTACAGAACCCTTTTACAACTGTCCTCTTTCTGCAAATGTATATGGTTATGAATTAACTTGTTGACTCAACTGTCCTCTTTCATCAACTTCTGATCATAAGGATCATGTTAAAAATACTCATTATCCAGAAGATAAGCCCTCTAATAGATGAACCACTCATCTAATGGTACAACTTCATGCTGTGAATGGAGAGAAACGTTACACATTACCATTTCAACAGAAGGAAAAAGCTAAGGTAATCTTTGCAGAGATTTATCAAGACGTCAGTATCCGTCAGTTAGTCAGCTCACCCAATCAGTAGGATTTTTGGGATGTCTCACAAGAAGGGAGTGTGTATATTGAGACACCGTTCCTTTAAATCCAAAATAAAAAATAATTATAACATAGTGTATAAACAATTGTTAAAAAGAGAAGAGCACCCTGTTTTTACAAATTTTATAGGCCAAACAACTAAGGGTGAGTTTGGTTCAATTTTTTAAAATGTGCTTTTATGAAAAAGTGGCGGTTTTATATAGTGTGGTGTGAAATTGTGTTTTTTTTTTCTAAAATAGAGTGTTTGATAAAAATTGTCAGAAGATGCTTTTAGAAAAAATTGAATGTTTGGTAAGCACTTATTAATATTGTGGTTTGAAGTATAAATTAACAAAAATGACAATATACAGAAGAAATTCTTTATATTTGTATTCTTTTATTTTTATTTTTTAAGAACTCATACTTATGGTTTTATTATTATTATTACTAGTCGCTAACCCGTGCATCGCATACAGAAGGAATTCTTTATATTTGTATTATGTTGTTTTTATTTTTTAAGAATTCATACTTGTGGTTTTATTATTATTATTATTACTAATCGCTAACCCGTGCGATGCACGAAAAATGTATTGAGTACAATATATAATTTAATCTTGGTTTATTTTACTACAACACCAAAATTGAATTTGTAAAATAAAATCATATAGCTAAAACATTTGTTAACAGCTATATGTAATTACGCAATAGAGAAATACAATAGAAAGAAGGGTTACTCTCAAAAGAATAATCCATGATTATAGCTTTTCTACTATTGAAATTGGCCAGACAATTAAATGTATTGCAAAAAATGAACTTAAAAATTCATATGTAAATCAAACAATTAGAAGATTTTGAGCCAAGAATTTAACAAAAATTATGTGGCTACACAGTGGAGAAATATAATAAACAAAAAAAAATGTCTACACAACATAGAAATATTAGAGAAATATGAGTTACCTTTTAAATGTTAAAATTTAAAATATTAAAACTTTTAAAAGGTCAAAAAAAATTGAAGATTTAATTAAAAGATTCAGGCCCAGCAATTAAATAAACAAAACTAACAATTGACAAACTTATAAGAAAAAGCAACAAATCTATCATTTTTATTGAACAAATCAAAAACCCTAACCTTGATGCATTGATCGAAGAAGGAGAAGAGGAGACCAATACATAAGTGGAATATGTGAACTGTGAAGCATGAGCCACCCTCAAAAAAAAATCTTGAAGAAAAAGAAGTTTTGAAGGAGAAAATTGTGTTGTGACAAAAGAAGATAATAGCAGATCTGATCATAGAGTACTTTATGCACACAAGCACATGAGAATTAACAAAGTGAGACTGTTAGTTATTATATAGATATAGATGATAATGATGAATTTGAGTTTAAGTTAGACTTATTAGAGAGATAGAGTTTTACTTCTTGTAAAGTTTGGACTAAATAAAAATAATTTTATTTAAACAAAATGATAATTTTATTTAAATATTGTGCTGACATGGAAAATTGTGAGAGTTTCAGAGACTTCGGTTTTATATATATATATATATATATTGATTATTATTAATGATTTCACAAAAATAATAAATGATTCTCTTAATAATAATAAAAATTTGTTAAAAAGTACGTGGATTTATCATTTTTTATGATACAAAATTATTATCTTAAAAGTTAAAATCTAATAATTTTGGTAAAATGAATCTTTATAAAATAAAATTTTATTAACACTTATGTTTTAAATGATTGGTTATAACACTAAAAATTATTTCACAACTTTTTTGTCATAATTATTTAGTGACATAATGTGGGTGGTTGCCTACCACTTATACATAAACCTACAATTTTTTCTTTACCACTCGCACACTTTCACATTACAATTATGAGAAAAAAGTTGTAAAATAATTTGTAGTTCTATATTTTTTTTTCTTTTAAATTTTTGTAATTTAAAATTTTATTGCTTTAGTGCATGTCTTCCACATTATTTTTTTACCTGAATGCATGTCTTCCACATATCTCTTTTTTTTTTTTCTTTTTTCTCATCCACTCATTCACTTGTTCATTATCTTCATATTTTTCCTTTTCTTCACTTTCCTCCACACACATCCACATGGGTTTCTTTCTCTAACTCTCTCTATGCCCCAAAATGAAGAGCAGCATTGTAGTACCTATAGACACCCAATTTTACAACTTGCATTTAACCAACTGGTAGATCTTTAGATTTGTGATACAAAACAAATCTTGATGTTCTAACGATCATAATGGTATGTCATGGGTTTTGATCGAACCACCTGATCAAAAGTTATCATACAAACAATTTTCAATGATCATGGCTCACCTATACAATGGGTCTGATCACATCCTATTCTAAACACTTAATTTTGATTGGTTCTCACAAGAATTAATTTAAAATTAATCAAGTGTAATTTTTGATTGGATTTCATTTTATTTCATGTTTTTTAAAGAAATAATAAAAAAAATGTTTTTCTTTATGGCATCTTATTGGCTCTTTTTTTTTAAAAAAAAATTGGAGATATGATCCATGAAAAATTCCAAAAAACAGAAAAATGCTCAAAGAAACGTCATTATCTTCAGCAGTAACTTGAATCGCATTTTTGGCCAGAAAAACATTGAAATTTGGATTTCTCTATTTCTATAAAAGTTGTAGAGAACTAAATTTCCTTTCATAAACATCAATCCCGAATCAATTGGAATTTTGAGCAGCAAGTTATGGCCAAAATACTAAACAGGTGCAGAAGATAACACAAATTCAGCATTATTTTCAATTTTCTCTCAAAATTTCAAATGGGTTCAACATCAAATCTGTTCAAGCCTATCTAATAGACTTATCATTTCCCTTTGCTTCAGAAGAAATTTTTTATGAAAATAAATTGGATAAAGAAATAGATACATCCTGTGAAAAAATAAAAAAATGCTTAAAAGACGTTACTATTTTCAGCAGCAATTTGAAACACATTTTTGGCATGGATAACGTTGAAATTTGGCTTTCTCTATTTCTGGAAAAGTTGTAGATAATTGAATTCCCTTTCAAAAAACACCAATCTTGAATCAATTGGAATTTTGAGCGGAAAATTAGAGCCAAAATATGAAGCAGGTGCAGCATCATTTCAAAATTTGAATGAGGATCAACACCAAATCCGTTCTAGCTCATTTAAACAGGTTATCCCCTCCCTTAGCTTCAGAAGAAAGCTAATAACTTAGCTTTAAAGCTAAGCCATCCCTTCCCCTATAAATAGAGAAGACCTCTTCAATTTTCTAGACCCCAAATTCCCTCTAGAAAACTCTAGTGAGAAAGCAGAAAAGAAAAGCTGTTGAGCAACCATTGTTCTTACTTTGGTTGTAGTTTAGTATTTCCTTACTTTCTCCCTAGCCCTTTAAGTGATCACTTCCCCCTTTTAATTTATGCTAGTAAGTAGTTAATTGTGTTTTTTTAAATCTTTATACATGCTAGAATAAATGCTTACAAATCATTATTCACTTCTTTTATGCTATGCTTGGATGAACATGCCTATATGTCTTATTGATTTTCTCTTACATGCTTAGATGAACATTTCTAGGTGATACACAATTTTCTCTTGAATGCTTAGATGAACACTTCTAGGTTAATACACAATTTTCTTTTGAATGCTTAGATTAGCACTTCTAGGCTAAAACACAACTTTCTCTTTAATACTTAGATGAATATGTCTAGGTAGTCGTTTTACTTTTTTAAATGCTTGAACAAACATGTCAAAGTATTTTGATTTTGTCTAGATAAACATGTCTAGGGTTTTTCCTTTACTTCTCTTCATAATTGCTTGGATGATCAAATATGCTTAAAGGTCTTATTTTTATTTGTTTCTCTTTGCAATTATGTTGATGACAAATAACATGACAATTTTGTTTTTCCTTCACATGTTTGGATGAACATGTCTATGCTAGGAATTCTTTATTTATATTGATCTCTTGGATGAACATGCCATTACCTTCATTTTTTTTTTTTTTACATTAAAATTGTTATCTAACAAGTTTTATTTTTTTGTTTCTCTTTATGTCAAATTCCCCTAACACATATTTATTTACAATTCTTGCAAATCACATGTTTATATGACATATTCTTTGTATTTGTTTGACATGACATGACATTGGCCACCTTAACCTAGGAGACCGGTTTTACCGGGCGAGATGGGTAAATTAGCCTCCGAACCAAGATCAAGGGTTCTAGACAATGCTCTTGTATATACAATTTTACTTTTTTTTAGAATGTAACTAGGAAATAAAGTAATGTAATTTACTTTTCTTAGATTGTATCTAGGAGAAAAAGCATTGTGATGCAAATTGTCATATACATTAATACAACAAAAGTATTTTTTATTGAAGGTTTTCTTATTTTTCCTTTTAAATTAAATAAGTGACAACTCCATGTAAAACCCTTGATCTAGGGAGGAGTACATTTTACAGCACCAAGCCACCAAAACATAAGCTCCACCATGCCATAGTTACAGACCTTAGTTTTCACTGTTACACATAACCCCACCATGACATCCTCAACTAAACCCACAAATCAAGCCTCAGCCTTTACAACTCCAATCTGACCTTCCATCTTCAATGATCTCCTTCACTACGCCGCCACTTCCAATTCCCCAACTCTGCTAGTGAGTCTCTTTTCTAACTATATTTTTTGTTAGAGATTTGGGTAAAATTGGGATTAAAAAAGGCTAAGGACATTAGCTATAAGATTGAGAATAACATTATATTCATTGAATAATTATAAAATTTGGAATACAAATTTGTGACGTAATACACAACTTTTCCTTATTTGTGGTTCGTGAAAACTTACCTTGACTGTGGACAAAGGACATTAGCTATTGAACACAAGGTTACCGCCAATGTGAGAAATTGAGATTGTCTTTATAATTATTTCAAGTAATAAGGGAGAGAGAGAATAGAGAGAAACTCAAACGTTGGAGAAGATATAAAGATTGGGGAAGCATATTAGAAAGAGGAAAATAACAAATGAAAAAAAGGGAGGTATTTAAGTATAACTCCAATGACTCGTCTGTGTTTATTGTACTAACACATATGAAATGTTTTTTATTTAAATTTTTTGTTAGGAGGAGAACCATATCAATCGTGTATACAGTAATACATGTATGGTATTGTAACTGTACTATTGGTAGACACCTAATTGACCACTTACCATTTTTATTTCACCATTCAATTGATTTACACATTGTCTTTTTGATTTCTTTTAGTATCCATAAAATTGTATATTCAAATCTCTCTTCTATATTTTTCTATAAATATATATGTCAACTAATACTAATAGGTCATAATGAGGGAATTAAAAAAGTATAAGTGATTTAATTTATAGTATTAGTTAACCGGCCCATGATTCTCAACCAAAAAAAAAAGAAAAGGTTATACGGCCCATGATTTGTCTATCCAAATCTCTCTTCTATATTTTGCCATAAATACATATGTCCACTAATAGTGATTTAATTATGATAATAGAATTTCTCACTTTCATATAAACTAGTGTATAACCTCATGCATATGCACGGATATATTTAAAAACAATCACAATTATATATATATATATATATAATATTTAGAATCTAATTAGATCTAGACTATTCTATTTTTGCATTCAATAATTTACTTGCTACAAAAATTTAAAAATTAGATAGAATACATGCACAAAATTGAACTTCAATTCAAATTCAATTTAATTCTAAATTGAATTTAGACTTTTTAATTTTTACACCTAATAATTCACTTGACACACAAATTTAAAAATTAGATAAGACACGTCGTGCAAAATTAGACTTCAATTTAAAATTTAATTGGATTTTCTCTTAACTTTGGCTATCAATATATATATATATATATATATGACTTATAAACTTGAATTGTTTTTAGTTATACAAAAAAAAAACAACTCATAAATATAAAATCATTCAAAAATTATATTTTTTATGGTTTACTTATATTGAACTCCTTGTTTTTTACACTAAATTAACTCATTTGACACAATTTTTTTTTTTTTATAAAAAAAATAGATTAAATGGGACACATGATACAAAATTAAATTCTAATTGAAATCCAATTTTTACATTGAATTAACTCACTTGGCAAAAAAAATTTAAAAACTTAGATTAGATGGGACACATGGCGTAAAATTAGGCTCTAATTTAATTCCAATTTGGAGAGAGTTTTAACTTATAGCGTCTGTTCTTGATGATAACTCTTTATTATCAGACCAAGATACCAATCAGTTTTTGATATTGACAGTAATTGAACCTCAGATCTCTTATACAACCATCAGAGACTTTACTAGTTGAGCTAACTGGAACTCACATTCCAATTTGAAATCTAATTGGATTTTCTCTCAGGTTTACCTATTATTACATATATATATATATATAAATAACGTGCATTAATTTATAATATGAGTTTTTTTTCCCCTCCTTTTCAATTATTCATTAAGTCTTTACAATTATTATGCTTTTTATAAATAACATGTGATGTGGCATAATTTGCTCACGTGTATCACTTAAGCAAATTGAAATTGGAAGTTTAGAATGTTTTGGGATGTTTAAAATATAAATTATACAACATCAAATTATTAAGAGTAAATTACTAAATGTCAAATAATAGTCTTAAGTCTTAACATTAATAAACTTCACACGATAAGAAAATTTATAATAAGTCATTACTCACACAATAGTAATTAATAAAATAATCTTTTACTAATTGCTATTATAAAGCCAAGTGATATAAATTAATGAAATTGATATGGTGATTTAAAAAAAAAAATCTTAATAAAAGGGATTAGATTGGTTAATTTATTAAAAGTTTCAAATTTGAGTTTTTTATTTTTTTATAAATAAATGAATGGAAATGTTAACAAGCACCGTTTAGTGCTTGTTAAAATTTCTCTTTTTGAGTTTTACTTTAAAAAAAAAAAAATTGTCAAAAACATTGCTAAAAAATTATAAAAAATTGTCCAAAAATTTGAAAAACTGTCAAAAACTATTAGATTGGTCAATCACGAAGCTTCTAGCAAGTTGCACTCCCACCTACAACCCACGTGCATTGATTCCTAATATCACACTTCAAAGCCCTTTATCATTTTCAAGAATCAAGAGTCATCTCCACTCCCACCTACTATTATGTATTGATGCCGTTTGGATTCAATGTTTACGTTTTGCGTTTGTTTTTTTTGGCTTTTTTTTTTTTTTTTTTTTTTTTTCTTCACGTGTTTCAGGGAGTAATGCAGCTCCTGTTCATGAACGATAGCCACAAATTTCACTTTTCAACAACTTTTTCATTAAAAATGGGTCACATGACACTAATCACACATTTAAAAATTACTTTGCTACAGTGTTTTCAATTTCAGTTTTCAATTTTCAGTTCTTATCTCTTTAGAACTTGAGATTGGATTTTTTTTTTCTTTCTTCTTCTTCATCATTGACTCATCGCCTTCTTCTCCTTCTCTAGTCTTTTTTTTTTTTTTTTTTTTTTTTTTTTTTTAACAAATCATTTGGTGCAAACACATTTTCTCTCTCTTGTATACTGACATTTTTTTTTGGGGGGGGATAGATGCGCCCTCGCTAGAACTATCAACTGAGCTAGTTTTCGTCCTACTTGTGAAAGTTCACATTGCACTTATTAATAAATAATTAAAAAAAAAATTAATGGACCGTTTAGTTGGAGGAGTAGAAAAGTAAAAGGATAAAAAATAAAGATAAAATAGAAAATGAGAAGATAAAAAAAAAAAAAAAAATTTTAGCTTAGTTTTGAGTGAAAAAGTGAAAAGATAAAAAATGTAATTCATATAAATTTATTTTTATGTCCCTGCTAGATTAAAAAAAAAGAACAAATTATAAAATAAAATAATTAAAAAAAGAATGGATTAAACAAAAAAAACAAAACATATGAAAAGAAAAACTAATGAACACGACGAAAAAAAAAAAAAAAAAACCAATGAAGGAAATTAAATATTAAAAAAAAATGTAGCAATTGAATAGAAAATGACAAAACTAAAAAAACCAAACAAAGAAGAAACCAAGCAAAACCCAGTTTGCTTGTCAAAAAGAAGCAAAACCCAGTTAACATTGAGCAACAACATAGCTGCACATAGGTGCTTTAGTCCATAACATGGCAAATAGTCTAGTCATGTTGAGTTTAGGTCGAGTTAATCAGGTTGCGGTCTAAACGGGCTGGGTTAAAATACGAGTTATTTTAAACGAGTTGAAAACATGTTGAGTCAATCAAATTGCAAGTCAGACGGTTCGGGCCGACTTGTATTTTCACATAAAAAAAAAAAATAAAGCTTAAAAAAAATGTCAAATTTTTAGAATAAATGAATCAAATCAATCAAAGAAACGAATTGTACATAATGCCCTTCCCCCCCCCCCCCCCGCCCGCTAAGTGGGCCCTACTATTATTAGACTATTTGTGTTATTAGTATACATGTAAAAAGAAAAAAACATAAAACCAAAAAACATAAAACTTTCCATATCTTTCCAATTCTGATAGTTTTGTGCATAACTAAAATTCTTTACATTCATAATAACAAAATCTTCCATGTTAATAACTCACAAGCATAATGCTTATAATTACAAATTTACAACTTGAGAGAGAGAGAGATTTTAAGGAGCACAAAAAGTATATATTAAGTTTACACACTTTTAATTCAAAGTTCACTAATGATATGGACTTTTGAACTTTTTCTTTTACTTTAGTTTTGTATTTTTTTCCTCTACTACTTAGCATTTAACTTAGTGTTAGATGGTTAATAGTGTAGACATGTAGTTGTAAATGCTTTTGCCTTTTGTTTTTTTTTTTTTCCTCTACTATTTGGTATTTAACTTTGTGTTAGACGTCCTCCTCAAAAAAAAAAAAAAAACTTTGTGTTAGACGTTTAATAGTGCAGATGTATAGTTGTAGATGCTTTTGCCTTTGTATTTATTTCCAATTAATTAATATTTTTTAATAAATGGGGGCATGGCCACTGCCACCAGTGGCTGCTAAATGGCTTAATAGTGTTTGTGCAGTACTTTATGCATTTATGATTATACACCTAGCACCTTGGTATGTAGTCTAAATATTTTTAGAAAAGAAAAAATTAAATGGGTCAATGGGTTGGTCAGGTCGCCCCACAAGAAACAGGCAGGCCACAAGTTGGCCCGTTTTTAAATAAGAAAAAATGGGCAAGTTCGAGTTGAGTTAGCAACTTTTGGTCCTTTTTCCATGTCTATCCATTTTTGTTCTCTCTAGTTTTTCCCCAATTTGGAGAGAGAAAATTTTGGTGGGCCAGAGGAGAAAATAGTCAGGCCCCACTAGTTTTTTTTCCTCCCCTCCCTTCAACCAAACACTCACAAAAAATGTTTTCTCTCCCATTTTCTCTCTCTCTCTCTCTCTCTCTCTCTCTCTCTCTCTCTCTCTCTTTTTTTGAGAAACAGGTCCGTGCCTAAAAATTATTATTAAGAAATAGAACAATCCACTAAAACAAAAGCGTCTACATCTGACGGAATAGATTCCATCCAAACTAACAAAGAAAAAGAAAGCCTAGCTCTTTGGCTTAAAGTATGTGCAACAGCATTGCCTTACCTAATGGTGTGAGAGAAAAAAAAAATCCGAAATGAGTTTACATGAAATAAAGTGTCCCTAACTAAATGACCATAAGATGAGGAAAACAACTCGCCCTTTTGAAGAGCTTTGATACAAATCTCTTTTTTTTTTTTTTTTTTTTTTTTTTCCATCCTCCCAAAATCCACCCAACCAAAGATACCTTAATACTAGGAAATATATAAAAAATTTATCAATCTTTCTCATAAAAAAATATTTTACCTTTGTAAATATTTTACCTCAAAACAAACAAAGCATTAGTGACTTAGTTTATCATTAGAGCATTGCAAAACAAAATTCCTTCAAAATATGCATACTCAAATACTCTATCTCTCTCAAATAACAATATCTCTCTCAAAGCGTTAGTGACTTAGTGTAGCACAAAAATTTTAGATGGATGATTACACTGCACAATATTGTGAGTGTCTATTATATGCTCAAAATGCAAAAAAATAGGCATGATTTAGATTAAGCCTCCATGATAATGTTAGTGTGAAAAGAGCAATACCACACCACTACACACCCTTGGTGTAATGGTCACTTCACAAGTATAAGTACCACTATATTAGGATTTGAGAATCTCCGATAAATCACCTTCGATTTAGTTTCTATAGCGGCATAGTAAAAGCCAATTAATTGCTCACCACAATCTTCATAACAAAGAAAGCCGACTCAAGTAATTTTTTTTTATAGACCTGATTAGTATAAGTTTTGTAGAGTGGAAGGCAAGAGTTAGGATTTTTTTTTTTTTTTTTTTTTTTGAGAAAAAGCAAGAAACAGGATTTAAGTCTTCAAAAGAGAACTTCATGCAAATATATACTTAGATTATACTAAATTATGATTTCTATCTATATAAAATAAATAAATAAATAAATAAATAAACAACAACAACAACAACAACAACAACAACAACAACAATGACTACTACTACTACTACTATAATAAAAGCCAATTAATTGTTCACCACAATCTTCATAACAAAGAATGCCAACTCAAGTAAATTGGTTCTCAAAAAAATAAAAAATAAAAAAAACCTCAAGTAATTTTTTTTTTTTTTATAGACCTAATTAGTATAAGTTTTTGTAGAATGGAAGGCAAGAATTGGGATTTTTTTTTTTTTTGAGAAAAAGCAAGAAATGGGATTTAAGTCTTCAAAAGAGAACTTCATACCTATATACACTTAGATTATACTAAATTATGATTTCTATCTATATAAAAATAAAAATAAAAAAACAACAACTACTACTACTATAAGGTTGTTACCCCCATCGACGCCGCGAGATCTACAACATCAATCACAACAATCCAATGAAAAGTAAAAAGGTTGCTAATCTAAGAATACATTGTTGTCATTCAGCCAAAAAAAAAAAAAAATTGCTTTGTTGTCCATTAGAAATTGAAAGTAACCTAAACAACTATCATCCAAAGCAAAGAAAAATTGTTGATGAATGATGTCATAAAACTAAGTGCCTAATTGGACAACCCATAAATAGAGATCTACAATTATTGTCCATAAATCCAAGCACCCATGGCCCACCAAGACCCTCCAAATAGGGGTGGCAATTTTTCCCCGCCCCACTTAACCCGCCCCTCCTAGCTTTGCCCCGCGCAAGTTTTTCCCATCCCACAAAGTTGGTAAGGTGAGGATGGGACAAGATTTTAGTCCCGCATCATGGGGTGGGGCGAGGATGGGTTTAGACTTTTTAGACTCACCCCACCCCACGTTGTTAAGGGTTATAATTATAAAATTTTCATACCCTAAAACCCTACTATTTAAACAAACATATTAATATTAGCTTATTTTATTGAGAAAGTCTAGTGCCATAGAAAAATGCACAACTTATGCCACAACTTGCCACATGGCGAGTTGTGGTTGGTGGAAAGGTAATGTGGGGACACCCTTCCACCAACCACAACTCACCATGTGACAAGTTGTGGCATAAGTTGTGCATTATGGTTGTGGCACTAGACTTTCTCTATTTTATTTTACCCAATGTGATTTTCTGCTTTTATTTTGTCATGTGTTATACATGAGTTTTTTTTTTGTTTTTTATTTTGTTTTTTTAATGATTGTCTTGTTAAACGTATGGATATATTATTCAATTTTTTCTAAAAATTAATTTGATTTTAAGGGATAAATTTAGTTGTAATTTCAAGTATATTTTTATTAATGAAATAGGTTTCATTAAAAAATTTGTACTAGTTGTAAGGTAAATTAACAAAAAATAGAGTTTTACAGGGTGAGGCGGAATTTCACAGGGCCCTGAGGGGTAGGGATAGGGTAAGAAAAATTTTCCTATCCTGAGGGGCGGGGATGGGAAAAGACAAAATCTTGCGGGCAGGGCGAAGACCCCATCCTTTAGACCCGCCCCGTCCCATTGCCATCCCTACCTCCAAAAACCCAACAACCCATCCACAACAAATAACCCAAACACCACCTAGAAGACAAACCATATGTTCCTTTTTGTACCAAACATATAACAAAAAGTAACATATATACACACAAAAAATTACTGTGAAATGTCGCATATCTCCATAAAGGAAATCATAATAGAGAAAGTCACCAATTATAGATCTACATTATAGGTAGATAGAAAAACAAAGATTCCATAATATAAGATAACAACACTACATAGGATAGGAGATGCATATTCGGTAACAATACTATAATAGACTAAACCCAATGGGTTAATCATCAAAAAAAAAAAAAAAAAACCAATGGGCTCCTCATTTGTAACAATTTTAGGGCCTCTCGTTCAAAAAATAGGGATCTTTGTCTTTGAAAATATTTGTCGATTATATCTAGTGATTAATTAATAGTTTTGAACCCAAAGGGAGACAGAACCGATAAAATAATCCTCTAATTTATTTAACAATTTGATAAATAAAAATATACAATATTATGGACAGACAAATGCCATCTCCATTGAAGTAATTAACAGCTTGGGAGATACAAAAAATGTTCAAAACACCTTAGACCTTTGCAACATGAGGTGATGGGTGTTTGCCAGCAACACTTAAGTCCATAACCAGATTGTTTGGACCAAAATGAACCGAATGGACCAAAGTGAATCAAAATAGATCGAAGAGGACCAATGATTACATTAATATTATATTCCTAAAAGTCTAGGGAAACACTCTTAATGTACATTTTGCCATAAATAATACAGAAGTCAAGCAGTGATTGAATTAATTAGTACCAATGGGTAAGGAATGGAATTCAATCTTGACAAATTTATAAGTTATATCAAAATGTGCGGTAAGATAGACTCATTCCTATATTCCTGCACGCACGTGAAAGTGCACTAACATCCCCACAAAAATTACATCACTTTCCATCATATGTGGAGCAAAAATTATATAGACCAAAGAAATTAAAGTCCGGACACCATTATTGACTGATTTTCAAGGATTTGGTTATTTTCATCTACTTCGCTGTACTACAATTTGATCTCTCTCTCTCTCTCTTCATTGAGATGTTTCTCGTGGACAGCTGTATCTTGGCTAGATTGCTAGAACTATCAATTGAACTAGTTTTCGTACATTTTTTTTTCGAAAAGTTCAATTGATCTAAAAGCAACTTGGACATATTGTTTACACCAAGTGAAAGTAGGTAAATTGAACAGAAGTTTCGAGCAGACCAAGAAGCAGACTTCACTGTCAAAACAGATGACAAATTCACCAATGCCCTACACTCCCTTTCCAGTAAACGTCTTCAAAGAATCAACTTGAAAACATAATTACCTCTAGATATCATGTACACAAGTAATGCTAGAGGCTTTTTTCACAACTTACTTTGCAAGTTGCTGAGGTGAGTATTACAAAATCATTTTTACATGGCTCCCCACAGACTGACATCATGTTTATTGTGCACCATTCACAACATACCACCTCAGTAGTTTTGAAAATTTTTGGGTCACTGAGCATATTAATTAAGAAATTCAAAACATGATAGCCACAATAACCATAACCTTCAATACAACATAAAAATTTGATGGTACATTGGGACTGCATAACATAGACTCTTCAACTATACTCCTGTTTAGTTGTATGGTTACACTGATGCTCTGGCAAATGTATACATCTGAAGCTAAACTAATTACGCAAGTTGCAAGGCCTCTTCACGTTTGATGTCGAACACTTTGATAAGGGCATCCTCAACAACCTAGTTAAAATCCAAATTATTATATCACTTCTATAGCCAATATCATTAAAAATTCAGCATGGCATATAATGGCTGGGAGTTACCCTAGCTTATGACAAAGGATTGCTATGGTAAAAAAAAACATTCTTCTACTGTAATAAAATTACCTTATCTGGAGTAGAGGCACCAGATGTCACACCAATTGTTATGGGACCCTCTGGTAGAAAGTTTTCTTTCTCAACCAACTCCCCACGCTATTGCAAAGTCACATTGAAACAATTCAAAGACAAGTATTTAGAGAAAAGGAGGGGGGGGGGGGGGGGGTGGGGGAGAGAAAGAAAATGGGAAACATTGGAACTCTATGCATTCATACTCACTGTCACATTCAGCTTATATGCAATTTTGTTGCCAGGACCTATTCTCTTCTCACTGTCAATCCAGTATGAGGGGATTCCACGTTCTTCTGCAATCTCTTGTAGGTGCGAGGTGTTGCTTGAGTTCCAACCACCAATCACCAACATTAGATCTAATTTTTCCTCTACCAGCTTGTACATTGCATCTTGGCGCTCCTAACAACGAAACAAATTACTAAATTAGTTGAAGTCCACCTGAAAAATCAGAAAGCTGGGACATAAACATATTGGGTGGCAGCTGTCTCAAGGCGGATTAGCTTTTGGCTAAAATGCAAGCTGGTTATGCTACACAAGGGCATATGAGTGGGTAGATGAAGGGCTGCTAATGGGTGTTAGGAGAACATCTTCTCTCTTCCTTTATTGTATTTTAGTACAGCCAACAAGGAGGATAAGTTGAAGATTGTGATCACACGAAGAAAGATTACATATTCTTAAAATTGTTGAACACAACATTTTAATATAATTTTAATGGAAAAGCAATACCATGCACCAAGAAAGGAGAAAATTACTTGAGTAGCATCACAAATGGTATTGAAGCTTAAGATGTGCTCATTAACATTTTCCACTCCATACTTGCGCATCGTCCTTTCTAGTAATTTACCTGTCAAATGATTTTTTTTCCTCTTTTTGGGTAAGTGAAAACTATATAAAAATATCACAAGTAACAACTTCTTGCAAAAATAGAAACTGAAGTAGTTTTAAGTGCATAACTAACCAATCTCTTCTGTTTCTCCTTTGAGCATTGTTGTCTGATTTGCAATGCCAAGCTTTACCAGGTCACTATCTGGATCAAACTCCATTGAAACTGCATATTTAAATTTCTGCAGGCAAGCCAATGATTATCACTAAAACCTTGCATTATACCAAAAGTAGTTGACATTAAAGCTCAAATCAGAAACAAAAATCTTTACCTTTAGAAATTCCTCTTTGGTTGAGCTAGATCCATTAAGTTCATCCCCAAGAATGTAGTCACACACATACATTGCCTGCATTCATTAAAAAGTTCATAGTAAAAGCATATTTCTTGAACAAAAATGTACGTACAGTTCTACACCAAAAACAATGAAATATAATAAAACAGAGTAAAATTATTATCTGCATCTTGGACAAACCTCTGTCATATTCTTGACAATAATATACTTCCCAACAAAAGATGCAGTTGCTACTGTTTCCTCATGAGCATATTTACCATGAATGATTGAGGTGTAATCTCCTTTCTTGTGCTTAACAGTATTCCAGACCTACACACAAATTTATTAAGTATCATCTGAATATAAAAAGGAATACTTTTTTTTTTTTTAAATGCATGACAAAACAGAGGCCAATATCTGCAAAAGGTACCTTAGACACCCATGGGCAAGTTGTATCAACAATTTGCACATTTTTGTCACTCAAAGTCAACATCTCATCCACTGCAGCTCCAAAAGCAGGCAAAATAACAACATCACCCTTATCAACAACTTCAAATTGCTTCTTCCCTTCCTCAAGGGGAATATTCTGCACTTCCATCTCCTCCAAACGCTGTGATAAAGATTTAAAACTTAATTAGCAAAATTAGTTAAAACCAAATATAGAACAAACACCATATAAACCAATGAGGAACTTCTTCGCAACATATTACACAATATCCAAACTTAAGGAAATTCCCTGAAGTGCCTAGAGAAAGGACTATTTTCTTAAAAAAGTCTCCTATTATGCAGTCGGTAAAGTAGTAAACTCATGACTAACATAATTATCAGCTATATATAAAACATCAGTAGTTTCAAAAGGCATATAACCACAGTTGACTACTTCCATTTTTCTAAAAATTCAGCACCAGAAAACAGCAAAAAGAAACCAAAACTGGGCAAGTTCCTTTCAAATTCAAGCGTATGAAGGCCAAGTATAAGATTGAAAGACCTTATTAACAGTCGGGTTGTGAATAATCTCATTGGTGACCCAAATCCTCTCATCCGGAAACTGTTTCCTCGCCTCATAAGCAATCTGAACAGCCCGCTCAACAGCCCAGCAAAAGCCATACGCTTCGACCAATTTCACAGTAACATTTCCCCATTTATACTCATATCCATTCTCCTTCAAAGTCTTTATGATATCACCTGAAATTTCCCACGCAAAAATATTAGCACAGGAACTAGAGATGTTTTTTTCTGAGACTGATCCCGGTGTGCCAAATTATGCTGGATTTGGGGCTCTAATGCTCACAACTTGCAAAAGTTGTCTATCGTATTCACAGGTCAAATTTCTTTACTTGATAGAGGTTTGCTGTATATGTTTCAAAACTTGCAATTATATTCCTGAATTTTTATAAAGGTTCATAATAGTGTTATAGTTGGTCATACTAATCAGGCTATGATTACAATTTACCTATTGATGCCTGTCATAATAATCAGGAATCTCACTTTTATTATATCTTTAGTAATAAACCAAAGTTGAAATGTTTTTCTAATCTAGTCTAATCTAAGTGTATATGTGTGTGAAGCTTCCTCTTAGAAACTTGAATCCCGGCCCTTACTCTCGACACCCCACAAGTACTTATACTTGTAGGGGATACAAATTTATAAATTATAATTCCTGGTCTATCTCTCATCATCTATTTTTGGGTAACTTTTTTTTTTTTTTTTTTCCTGAACTATTTTTGGGTTACTGAAAGTGTTCATATTGACAAATTACTGTAATCTACAAAAGGGTAATTAAAACAATAACTCTAGGCAGAAGCAGATATCTAGTTCTTGAGCCAGAACTAAGATGAGAAGTGGCCTTTAGTGAACAACAACTGGGAAAAAACTTAAGATTGTGCAAAGCTTGAAACAAGCCCTAACATCCTCAGAAAAGGTGTGTGATTACATACCTACTATATTTCAGCATGCATGTGAAATATGCCCTAACATCCTCAAAAAAATTAGAGGACCATCACTTTCCATCATATGGTAAGTGGAGCAAATTATATTACCCAAGAACTATAAGTCAAGAATTTCAACAACTCTGTTGTACTAGAATTATGATTTTTCTCCTGTGTGTGTGTTAAGATGTTTCTCATTGACAGCTTGTGTTATTGTCTTTGGAACTATCAACTGAGCCATTTTGCTCTTCTTTATGAAACTTCTAATTCCATTCTTTTTTTCATCTCCTAATACAACAATGACGTAGCTCAATTATTAATTCCCAATTGATAATCTTCATCGAATCATACAAAGTAATTAACTACTTGGTAAACAAATTATTTAACCAATTGCAGATAGAAAAAATATTGTTAAGCATTGAAAAGAAAAAGAACAAAAAGGACTAAGAAAATAGTGCATTTACTGATGTACCGATGATAACTACTTTTGAGTACAATCACAGCAGAATTTACTGCCAAAACTGATAACAAATTCGTAAATGCCTCCTTTCCATGATATCTTTGAAGAAAAAAACTAACGGCTAGATATTATATTCCATGTTCATTTTCAAAACCGAAGGCTGTCAGATCAGTAAACTTAAGTTTAGAATACCAATTTAGAACCTCATTCTCTCTCCCTTATGTGTGTGTCTGTGGCTTAGTAATATTATTCAGTCTCACTTGTAGAGAAATCAAGATTCAAATCTCCCACCTAACTTCTTGTAAAAATGAAAAATTTTAAAAACTAAAAAAAAAGAACCTTAAGAAATCAATATAAGATAATTGATCCCAATCACAGACTTATTAAGTAGTGTCCCAAGATACCTTCCTCCAAATCAATGGCAGCTCTATGAATTTTTTTTTAGGGTGGTCACTAAGAAATTTAAATTATACAAAATCTAATAAAGCGATAACTTGAATATTTGCTACAATTGCGAGTCAAGTCACTAAAGAAAGCAAAATTGTTGCGATTGCAAAGCCAAAAAAAAGTATAACTGTCATCACTATCAAAGTGAACTCACAACCACAATATTTTTCATAGTACCATTTATTAAGGAAAAATGAAATTAGAGATTATTTTATTGAATATGTTGAATGATCTACAAATTTAAATGATTAGCGATTTTTATCTTTTTGTTTTATAATAGGCTTTTTGTTGAACAATTTGTTCACTTGTTGTTTGGTATTGTCTTGTTTTTGTTTGGTTTATGTTTATTGTTATTTGGGCTAATATTTATTGTTGTTATTTAAGATTTTTTTTAAAAAAATTATAAAAGGGATTAAGGATTATGTTTGGGGGGCAGAATTAATTTTGGAGTAATGCTATATCCACAACATTTTTACAATAAATCTTATGCAAAAAATTGTTATTGATGGATAAAAAAATAATATCGGTATTTGGGTCAAATTAGAATTAGCAACAGCTTATTACATTGACTTTGTTGTGAAATTATTGTTAAAATGTTGTGAATATAGCATTACTTTTATTTTTGTTGAACCCAAATTTTTGTAATTCTCAAGTCAGGCTATTCAACAATTTTATTAGATTGGTCACAATAGGTTAGTTTAGCATATAATATTTTTTAACAAGTGTATATATACATTTTTTTGCAAGCCAAGATGGTCACACATTTTTTTTGCAAGCTAGGGTGGTCCTGTGACCACCTTGGCTTGCATGTGGAGTCGTTAGTGCTCCAAACCTAAATGAATTTATCATCATAAACATAATAAATTATTAGAAAGTTTATTTTATATTTTTAAGTAGCAGTAAAGATTTAAAAGCTAGGATAATTAGGGATGTAGAAAAAGTAACAAGTACACAGCATATCATACCAGCAAAATGTGAACGAACGGACGAAACAGAGGAGCACTGACCCCCTCAGGCCTCTGCCCCCCGCCAAAGCATAGCACAACAAATGAAGCCTCTCAACTTCTACTCTCTCGTTAAGTTGGGTCGAGAGGTGGATACACTTGGAGCTTGCATCCATCCCTCATCTGATTCTGCAACTGTTGAACCATCTTTTCCAATGTTGGACCAGGATATAAAACTTCAACATTCCAAATGGCAGTCAACCAACGTAGTTCTTCAGGGGGCATAAAAAAAAAATCACAACACTCGATGATCAAACGTTGAAGCCTTGGCATTTCACCTTTCCCCATAGAGCAATGTACAACTTGCATTTTTGCCATTTTAAAGACTTCAAGTTGACAAAAACTTCTTTCATCACAATCGAGGGTGATCTGATGATGGCCATCTCCTACTACTTTGAGTATTCGAAGGTTTGTAAGGCTACCCAACACTCTCATCACGCCACCACCAAATAAGTTTGCGCCTACAAATATGGTTATCTTTGTGAGTGTCAAGTGGAATGAAGTTGGACTTGAAAGCAACATAAGTTCATAAATCTTCAAAGTTTGTAAATGCCGCAAGGGATGGAGGCTTGACAAAAGTCCTGACTCCGTCCATCTTATAGAATGCAATTCTAATTTTCGTACATTAGGAAATCTGGCCTTGGCAAAGAGACTCTCAATGTCTTCATTTATAGCTACACCAGTAAGGACTTGAAGATTCGGTAAAGTCACTGTATTGTCAGTTCTCGGTAGAGATGTTGGCCCATCCAAGTACAAATGTCTTAATTTTTGTAACTTCCATATCCCTTTAGGCAAGCATTTTATTTTATAATTTGTCCTTTCAGAATTTCTCAGGTCCAACGTCTCTAGATTCCAAAGGCTGCATATGGAATCTGGAATGACATGAAGCTCTCCAGATTGAATGCTCAAGTACCTCAAAAGGATCAGGTTTTCAATTTTGTTGGGGATCAAACAACAAATGCCCATATTACTAAGCTCTACCACCCGAACCAACTTGTTAGTTTCACATAGCCATTTCAAGTAGTTGCTTTTATCAAGAGGACTCTCGAGCTTGACAACCTCCCCAAAGCCTATGAAAGAACGACTATTTGAAGGCTCACAAGGGTTGGAAGAAATGTCTGGATGGTTGGCACTGTGGATGGAAATTCTACGGGATTTGCTCATAGGTGAAAGGTTAACATTTGAACGAACCTCAAGAAACTTCTCTTCAGCACTCACCGATATACAGAGGTGTCGTAGAAGATCATGGATACGACATGTTTTGACTCCTCCATCAAGCCTCTTCGTTGCTATTTGAATCAAGCTTTGATCAATGAGTTCCTCCAAGTAATCCTCAGCAACATCCTCCATATTTCTACTCCCAGTTTGCTGTATGAATCCCTCAGCTATCCAAAGTCGGATTAGTTGCATCACTGGTATCTCAAAGTCTTTTGGGTAGATACCAAAATATAGAAAGCACGGTTTCAAGTATTGGGATAGGTGGTTGTAGCTTAAAGCCAATATGTCTCTGCAAAATGATTTATTTTGATCCAGATACCAATTGACATAGCCAATCAATTTCAACCATGTTCGATGTGTTTTCTCCTTATTTGCCAAAAAACCTCCTAATACCACAATTGCAAGTGGTAAACCATGGCAATTTTCTACAATTTGTCTCCCTAGAGTTTCAAGTTCCGGAGGACATGTATCTCCCCGAAACACCTTCTTAGAGAAGAGCTCCCAACTTTTATCTTGGTCAAGTAATTGGAGTTCATAAGGGGGAATATAAATACTATTATTATGACTACTTGCATGTAATGCTACTTCTTTTATTCTGCTAGTAATCAATATTCTACTTCCATTCAAGTTTTTAGGAAAGGCAGTACTTACCTCATTCCATACTTCAGTTTTCCAGATGTCGTCCATGACAAGTAGGTACCTCTTGTCTTTCAAGTAATGGAACAACGCACTTTTCAATTCATCATCATTCAAATCTTGTAATCCTTCACCATTCTTTCTGTAAATACCTCGCACGAAACCCGACAAGGAATTTCTCAATGTATGGTCTTGTATGTGTTCCAAGAACTCAAACAATGCCTTTCTAAATTCTTCATCATTCATTTCCACGGTACCTTTCAAGTCTTCAACTAGTGTCCCTTTCAGTTTATCCTTGTTTAGGCTATACTTAGTTTCCAAACCATGGAGTAATTCGTCTTTCAATTCGACTTTCAACATAAATTTTTTCAGTTTTGGCATTGGTGTCACATCCTTCAAAATTTCAAGCAACAGGTCTTTGATTCCATATTCTTGAGAGACATAAACCCACCCTTGGACATCAAAGTAGTTCTTGACATTATTATTGTTGTAGATCTTCCTAGCAAGAGTGGTCTTACCTAGACCACCCATGCCAATGATTGAAACAACGTTATCTTGCAAATTCCCTTCAATAAGCCGCTTCACCAATGCCTCTGTGTCATGACCAAAGCCCACCACATGATCTTCCTCTACATATCTCCTGCGCCTGTGCAGTATCTCCTCGGCTTCTGCATCTCCTCCAGATGATTCAGCTATTTCTATGCCATACTTGCTTCTATTGTTGTAAGTTTCCTTGATCAAGTTCTTGATGCTCTCTATCTTCTGTGCTACCTCATGAAGCGCGATTGCTTTGTCAAAGAAATGGATTACCTTCCTCGGCTTGCTTCTTTTCCTGTGCTTGGTTATTGTCATGATGAATGTATCAATAACATCCTCAGCCTCATAGGCTACGTCCCTGATTTGGTTGACCAACTCCTTCACCAAGCCACTGTCATGTCGCTTCCCTTCAGTATTTTGGAGGAAGACGTTGACCAGAGACAGCTCGTTCTTAAGTAATTTGACTTGATCCTCTACTCCAGCTAGCAAGTTTGATTCTTGGGAAAGCAACTGAGTCAGGTTCTGCAACAGGAAAGTCACAACAGCGTCTGCCATATCTGCTTATTTCGTTTCTTTGTGAGTAAAACACTAGAAATTGAACAAGAATTACAGATTTTTTTTTTATAGGGGGATAATCCGGAAAGGTGAAGGAAAGTGTTTTATTCATTTTGACTCAATGTCATGTGGACTTCGAAGTTGGGAATGAAAGGTTGGAGTGAAGATGAAAATTCTTGGCAGGAACATTTTGTGGTGCAAATTCAATTATGTCCTGTCACCTGTGGGACCAATTTGCTTATGATAGACACGCAATTTGCTATGATTTTGTTTCACAATTGTTGAAAGTTGAAACTAATTGCAGACCCGCGCTAAAAGTAAAGGCACGCTATGAGAATGAAGGAGACACTGAGGTTTCTTATTAACTCTTGATTACATTGATATACAGTGCTGACAGATTACCAACTAACAACTAACAACACTAACCTCTTAACTAATTAATCAAATAAGAAGCGCTACCTTCACAATATTTTCACTACAAATTTAAGATAATAAGTTGCTATTGGTTCTAATTTAAACACACTATTAAATTTATTTTTTGTCCACTAGTAATAGTTAATAACAACTTGGGGCTTAAGATTTGTTGTTGAAGTATGATGAAAATGTTTGGACATAGCATTTTTCCTAATCAAATAGGTACACGTGGTAAACCAACTAACTCTGTCTATACTCTATCGTTTCTCTCAAAAAAAAAAAAAAAAAAAAAAACTCTTGTCTATACTCCATACAAAAAATGACACGGTGGAGATCAAAGACTAAATGTAACGACTTGTAGCACAGCTCCAGTTCTTGTGAGAAGATGATGAATGACATGTCGTAAATACCCAGTTGGCTACACAACTTGTACTTTTTTTTTGCTTTCCTTGAAAATATTGTAGGACGGCCAACGAGGAGGATAAGGAAAAAGACATGTTACTATGTTAGTGTGTTTTTCCTTTCTAGTATTTTCCCTTCATTCTAGTTTCCTTTTCACTTTTCCATTTGGAAATCCAGATCATTGCTTGCTTGTGATCTATAATAACTTGTCACTAAAAATAACAGCTGTACTAATAAAATATAGGATTTTCTTTGACTGCTTATTTTTGTTAGTGTTGGAATTGATCCCGGGGTGCCGATTGTTTATGCTGGATTTTGTTCTCTAATGTTCACAACTTGCATCAGTTTTCTTTTCTATCTCATTCACAGGTAAAACTGTTTTTTTTACTTGATAGAGGTTGCCTGTACCTGTATATCGGAATTATGAATTTTCAAAAAAAAAAAATACAAACAAACAAACAAACATATACCTGAATTATGATCAATATTCATAATAATGTTATATTTGGTCATACTGAGTAACTGATCTCGCTGTTCTCACTAAAGATAATTTACGTTCTAGCACCTATTATAACAATCATGACTTTTGCTTTTACATTTAAAAAATGACATCTTTAATAATTTTCAAAATTGTATACTGAGGTTCTGGACTTAAGAATGGTTATAAAAATTAATAAAGCGTATTTCCAGCATCGGTACTTTTACACTGTAAGGGTGCACATACAGATGTGTTAAATTGCTCATTTTCTTTTCAATTAATAATTTCATTTTGGTTTGATATTGTCATTGTTAAAACCATGATTCCAATTTAATACATACTCATCTGTTCCACTATTTTCTTTCTTGAACATCCAAAAGATTTGGGCCTTACAAGATGAAACTATGGTTATCGTTGGAGGAAAAACTAATCGAGCCAAGGCTGAATTTCCAGAGGAGATGAACCGCTTACCTGATCAGGTTCCAGAAATGGTTGAATCATCTCGTTCCAAGGAACCTGATAAAGTTAGCGGCTAGGTTATGAGGCATTTAGATGGGAAGAAAGAACACTTGTAGTGGGATGAAAGATGCAATTTTAAACTTTGAAGTATAGCAGAGAGGTGTCTTAAATACAATTTGACGTCCGGCTCACAAATTAAGGACACCACTCCATCCTGATTGAACTAAACTTTGGCACAGAAGGTTCAGTGCCCATTATTTCAGAACCAATTTCTATTACTTGGATTCAACTTTCCTTTCCTACTTGATGTAAAAAATAAAATAAGACCGAAATCTATCCCAGGAAAAAAAAAAAGGAAATTAATATAACATAATTGAATTCAAACACAGTTTCAAGATTATTGTCCCAGTCTCAAGATTATACCTTCCCCCAAACCAAAATGGATTTATCACCATAGGTCAATAGACAAAAAACAAAAACAAAACAGTAAAGGCTTAAACAACTAGGATGATCAGGGAAGAGAGAAACAATGACCACTCAGGCCAAAGCATAGCACAACAGATCAACTACTTATCTCAATTAGTTGTTGGGAATGGATTCAGAGGTGGATAGACTTGGAGCTTACATCCATCCCACATCTGCAACTGTCGAAGCATATTTGCCAATTCTGGTTCGGGATGTAAAACTTCCACATCCCTCAAAGCACTCAAGCACCATAGTTCATCCAGGGGCATCGTTTTAAAGTTGCAACGCTCGATGACCAAACGTTGTAGCCTTGGCATTGCACCTTTCTCCATAGTCCATTTTGAATAAGTTACTTTTGCCATTTTGAGGACTTCGAGTTGACAAAAACTACTTTCATTGCAATTGATTGTGAGCGTGCGACATTCAACTACTTTGAGTATCCGAAGGTTGGTAAGGCTACCCAACACTCCCTAGGTAGATGGCCAACATCTAGTTAAATCCAGCAAGGTTATCTTTGTTAACTGGAGTGAAATTTCAAATGAGAGAGCCATAATAAATTTAAAAAACTTCAATGTCTGTAGATGACGCAAGGGATGGATGCTTGACAATGACAATGCAAGAGACTCTGAGTACATCGACCCTCCTGAGGTACACAATCCTAATTCTCTTAGGTTAGGAAATCTGGCCTTGGCAAAGAGACTCTCAGTGATGTGATTTAATGGTATACCGATAAGGACTTGAAGATTGGGTAAACCCGCTTTATTGTCAGTTCTAGGTATAAATATCTCAAATTTTGTAACTTCCATATCCCCTTGGGCAAGCATTTCATATTATATTTTCTCATATCCAGCGTCTCAAGATTCCAAAGGTTGCATATAGAATTTGGAATGACATGAGGCGCACCAAATGAAATGCTCAAGTACCTCAAAAGAACCAGGTTTTCAATCTTTTTGGGGATTTCGCAACAAATGGCCATCTTACTAAGCTCTACCACCCGAACCAACTTTGAAAGTTCAAATAGTGTATAAAATACCTTTGAACGTTTAGACCCCCAATTACAAAATAACCAATTCAAGCTTTATGACAAACAACTAGTGTGCGGAAAATGAACAAAAGCTATGAACAGAATTAGTAAACAATCTAAGCCAATTAAAATCACATCCACAATAGAAAATAAAAGGCAAAAATTAAGGGAAGGAAGATGCAAACACAAGGACAACACACGATGTGTTATCGAAGAGGAAACCGAAGCCCTAGGCATAAAACCTCTCCACCGCCCTCCAAGCGGTAAGTAATCCACTAGAAAATGTAGTTGAGATACATGAATAGCAATAGACCCTCCAAGCCTAATCTACCCAATGTACCTAAGCCCTCCAAGCTTCTTGCTCTAACGAGGTTGCGCCGAACCTATTTCTTTTCTAGCTTCCCGGATTCCGCTACTTGACCATAGCATCAACCGATGTAGATTGGTTCCTTCCTAACTGTTTCCCAGAACAACAAATAGCCCTCTCACAGTAATGGATATGGTGAGAAAATGTTTTGGTAAAAAGACCTCTCAAGGGTTTAACAATGGAGAGAAAGAGAGTTGAGGAATTTGAAAAGTCTCTTATGTGAAGATTGTGGATAAATCAATCTTGTATAACACTAGGGTTTCTCTCTCAAAATTCTCTCTGGAAGCTCTCATTCTTTTGTGGGTATAAGGGGTATTTATACTGGGGTGAGAATGGAATGTGAAGAGTCAGGTTTTTCAAAACAGGGCTGGCTCGCGGCTTGACTGAGTCGTGAGATTCAGCCGCGAGATAACAGAACGGCCAATTGTCCTATTTTGTCCTGTAGTGCTCCAGCTAGCATGACGCTTCAACTTTTGGCATGCCTGGCACGTGTGCATGTTCTGGCGGCTTGCAGCCGCGAGTCACCTGCGAGATCCAATCGCGAGTCTCTGTTTTCTTGCACACTCTTGAGCATTTCAACACTCTATCTCACTCACTACCCTTACAACAATCTCACCTAAATACAGGGTTATTAATTGCTGAAATACAAGCAAATTTGGCACGGAATAAAGCCAACAAGATGGTTGATTAAATTCAACCTTACAAACTTATTACTTTCACATAGCCATTTCAAGTAGTAGCCTTTGTCAAGAGGACTCTCAAGCCTGACAACCCTCCCAAAGCACCATTACATAACGAATATTTGAAGACTCACAAGGGTTGGAAGAAATGTATGGATGGTTGGCAAAGTGAATGGAAATTCTAAGACATTTGCTCATGGGTGAAAGCTTAATATCTGAACAAACCTCAAGAAACTTCTCTTTAGCACTCTCCGATATACAAAGGTCTAAAAGATCATGGATTCGACATGTTTTGACTGCTCCGTCTAGCCTTTTTGTTGCCACTTGAATCAAGCTCCAATCAATAAGTTCCTCCAAGTAGTCTTCAACAACATCCTCTATATTTCTATTCCCGATTTGTCGAATGAATCCCTCAGCTATCCAAAGTCGGATAAGTTGCCTCACTGGTATCTCAAAGTCTTCTGGGTAGATACCAAAATATAGAAAGCATGATTTCAAGCGTCGGGGTAAGTGATTGTAGCTTAGAGCCAATATATCCATGCAACTTGATCTATCCTCAGTCAAATACAAATTGACATGACCAACATATTTTGACCATGTTCAATGCGTTTTCTCCTTATTGGCCAAAAGTCCTCCCAATACCACAATTGCAAGTGGTAAACCATGACAACTTTCCACAATTTGTCTGCCTAGAGTTTCAAGTTCTAGAGGACACGTACCTCCCCGAAACACCTTCTTTGAGAAGAGTTCCCAACTTTTATCTTCTTTAAGTAATGGGAGATCATAAGGGGGAATAGGAGGAATGATATCATTAACACTACTTGCATGTAATGCTACTTCTTTTATTCGGCTAGTGATCAATATTCTACTCCCATTTAAGTTATTAGGAAAGGCAGCACTTACCTCATTCCATACTTCAGATTTCCAGATGTCGTCCAAGACAAGTAGATACCTCTTGTCTTCCAAGTTTTCAAGCAGTATAATTTTCAATTTATCATCAGTCATATCTTGCAATTGTAAACCATTCTTGCTGTAAAAATCTTGCAAAAAACCCAACAACGACTTCTTTAAATCATGATCTCGTATGCATTCCAAGAACCTAGACCATGCCTTTTGGAATTCTTTATCATTCATTTCATTGATATTAACTTCCAACTTTTCATTTAGTGCCCCTTTCAAGCTTTTCTTATTCTTGCTATACATAGCTTCCAAACTTTGGAGTAATTTCTCTTTCAATTCAGCTCTTAACATCACTCTTGAAAGTAGTGGTGACATACCCTTCAAAATTTCAAGCAATAACTCTCTGATTCTATATTCTTGAGAGACATACACCCACCCACGAAAATTGAAGGAGTTCTTGACATGATTGTTGTTGTAGATCTTCCTAGCAAGAGTGGTCTTACCTAAGCCACCCATGCCAATGATTGAAACAACATTAAGATGTAAACTCCCTTTAATAATCTGCTTCACCAATACCTCGGTGTCATGACCAAAGCCCACCACGTGATCTACCTCAACATTTCTCCTACGCCTGTGCAGTATCTCCTCCACTTTCGCATCTCCTCCAGATGATTCAGCTATTTCTATGCTGTACTTGCTCCTATTCTTGTAAATTTCCTTGATGACATTCTTGATGCTCTCTATCTTGCTTGCAACCTCGTGAAGCACACTACCTCGGTCAAAGTAATGGATTGCCTTTCTTAGCTTGCTTCTTTTGTTGCGCTTCGTCTCTGTCATGATGAACGTATCAATAACATCCTCAGCCTCATAAGCTACGTCCCTGATTTAGCTTAGTACCTCCTTCACCAACTCGTTGTCATGGTGTTTCCCTACAGTATTTTTCAGGAAGGCATTGATCAGAGACAGCTCATTCTGAAGTGACCTGACTTGATCCTTTACTCCCCCTAGCAATTTTGATTCTTGGATGAGCAACTGACTCAGGTTTTCCAATAGGAAACTCACAACAGTGTCTGCCATGTCTGCTTAATTATTTTCTCTCCCTCGTGGGTAAAACACTAAAATTTGTACAACAATTTCAGATATTTTCTCAGAGGGAGAAGGATTGTTGGGAAGGGAAAGTCTTGAAGGATGAAGGAAAGTTTTTCCCGTATCAAAAGTCTGAAGTCTCTTTGAAGAGTACGTTAGAAATCAACACTAACTCTGTCTCTAGAAATTTTTAGAGTATTCTAGAAATCACTAGAAACTTCTAGAGTTCCACTCAATTTACTTCTCTTCGGAATTCTTTAGAAAGTTCTCTTGCATTTCGGAAATTTCTCCATGATGCTCTTTCCAGATTTCTCTATGAGATATCTCTAGAGACTTCTATGAAGAAGTAAATCTTAGCCACATGTTTATAGAATAGTCTAGAAGCTTGGTAAATAAAGTATTCAAAAAGGAAGATGCTAGAAGCTTCAAGTTGGTTTCCTAACCAACATACACCTAGTATAAATAGATGTGGTGGTATGTGAAGAAGTGTGTGAGACTAGTGTGAGACTAGTGTGTGAGATTAGTGAGATGTGTGAGGGACTAGTGAGAGCGTGAAGTGGAGAAATAAGTAAGAGCTATTGTGTAGTGTCAATACATAGGTGTCTAGAGAGTTGGTGTGTGTCTTGTAAAAGCAAAGTGTGCTAGAGTAGCTTTGCCATGTGGTGTTACTGAGTCTTGTAATTGTGTCATACGTGGAGCCACATTAGGCTTTCCATAAGTCTTAAGTGTTATCATTCAAAAAGTCAAGTTTTAAATAAAAGCTCTTTATTCAGTCGTTTGTTCAACAATCTAGTGTCAAAGCTTCCGCTAACTCAACAATCTAGTATCAGAGCGAGGCAGTCATGGACCGTGTTTGTGGTGTCTAGGACAGTATTTTTGGAGGTGTTCATTCTGCTCGTGTACAGTCTGAGACTGTGAAGCTCGTGGTCTGGGACCAAGCTTATTTGGTAAAGCGTGAGATTTCACCAAGTTGTGATAGCGGAACTCCAAGCTGTCGGTAGCATTAGAAAGCTCAATAACCAGAATTACAACACATGGTCAACTTGTCTGGAGTCATACTTGCAGGGGCAAGATCTGTGGGAGATCGTGGCTGGTGGCGAAACCACACCTCCTGAGAATGCCGAAACTTTGTGAAAGTGGAAGATTAAAGCCGGGGAGGCTTTGTTTGCAATCAAGACAAGCATCGAAGAAGAGATGTTGGAGCACATCAAACATGTAAACACACCAAAGGCTGCGTGGGACACCTTTTCAACACTATTTTCAAAGAAGAATGATGTAAGGCTACAGTTGCCTGAGAACAAGCTAATGTCAGTGGCACAACGAGATATGACGATTACGCAATACTTCACCAAGGTAAAGTCTCTCTGTTGCGAAATCTCTGAATTAGATCCTGCATCAAATATTTCTGATTCAAGAATGAGAATGATAATAATTCATGGGTTGAGACCCGAATATAGAAGTTTTGTAGCTGCCATTTAAGGTTGGCCTATCCAACCATCATTAGTAGAATTGGAAAATTTGCTAGCTGACCAAGAAGCATTGGTCAAGCAAATGGTTGGGGCCTTACTAAAAGAGTGAAGATGAGGCACTCTTTAGTGGTCAATATAAAGACCGACCCAAGAGAAGATTTAATGTAGGTTCTAAGAATAGAAATGATAAAGATAGAGAAGATAAAGAGAGCTCTCAAGATATAGGAGCTCGAGGAAGTCACGACAATAATGTTCGACGATCTACTAGTCCCAAAAGCCGTAATGTCAAGTGTTTCAAGTGTGGAAAAATGGGCCACTTTGCACGAGACTGTCGATTCAAGTGGAGAACAGCTCAAGGAAATACAGTGACGTTAAATAACCAAGAAGATGATAGCGAAGAAGAATGGGCTATGTAAGGTTGAATTTATTCAACCATCTAATTGGCTTTATTCCGTGCCAAATTTGCTTGTATTTCAGCATTTAGTAAGCCTGTATTTAGGTGGGTTTGTTGTAAGGGTAGTGAGTGAGATAGAGTGAAGTTTGCTCAAGAGTGTGCAAGAAAACAGAGCTCGCGGCTTGGCCTCGCGGGTGACTCGCGGCTTCAAGCCACCAAACGTAGCACACGTGCCACGCATGCCGGAAGGTGAACAGTCATGCCAGCTGGAGCACTACAGGACAAAACAGGACAACTGGCCATACGGTAATCTCGCGACTGGATCTCGCGACTTAGTCAAGTCGCGAGGTCAAGCCGCGAGCGACCCCTGTTTTGTAAAACCTGACGTTTCACATTCCTCTTTCACTCCAGTATAAATACCCCTTTTACCCACGATTGTAAGAGAGCTTCCAGAGAGAATTTTGAGAGAGAAACCCTAAAGAAAAACAAGATTGATTCACCAACAATCTATATATTAGAGTCTCTTCAAATTCCTCAACTCTCTTCCTCTCCATTGTCAAATCCTTGAGAGGCATTTTACCAAACCTTGTTCTCACCATATTTATCATTGTGAGTGGGCTGTTTGGATTTCTGGGAAGCAGTTAGAAAGGAACCAATCTACATTGGTTGATACTATGGAGCAAGAAGCTTGGAGGGCTTAGGTACATCGGGTAGATTAGGCTTGGAGGGTCTATTGCTGTTCATGTATCCCAACTACATTTTCTAGTGGATTATTGACCGCTTGGAGGGCGGCGGAGAGGTTTTACGCCGAGGGCTTCGGTTTCCTCTTCGATAACACATCGTGTGTTGTCCTTGTGTTTGCATCTCTCTTCCCTTTATCTTTGCCTTTTATTTTCTGCTGTGGATGTGATTTTAATTGGCATAGTTTGTTTACCAATTCTATATTATAGCTTATGTTAATTTTCCGCACACTAGTTGTTTGACATAATGCTTGAATTGGTTAAGTTGTAATTTGGGGGTCTAAACGTTCAAGGGTGTTTATACACATATTTGAACTTTCAGGCTATTAAATCGTGTTTGGTTGTGATAGAGCCAGTTAAAGAAGCAGTGGAAGAGGAAGCAATGCTAACAGTTTCAAAGGAAATTGAAGAGAAAATGCCTGAGAGCATGGGGGAGCAGTCTAGGAAAGATCAATTCATGGTAACTGATGAGTTACAATCTTTTGAAGATGAAGCTGAGCTAGAATCTAGAGAAGTAACCCATCCTTGGCAAACTAGTGTTCACCATAGGACACTAGAGGAGGATCGACCAAGAATTAAAGAAGAGATTCACGCATTAAAGCAAGTGCCAATGCCCAAGGATATGAAACCCATTAAATCTTGGAAGTTATGGCAAATAGATGATGTAAAGAATGCTTTCCTGCATGGAGAGTTGGATCGAGAAGTTTACATGGAGCAGCCAAAGAGATTTGAGGGCAAAGCCCAGCCAGACAATGTCTGCAAGCTACGAAGAACACTTTACGGGTTGAAACAAGCGCCAAGGGAATGGTATGACGACAATAGCAAAATTAGGAGAGAGTCAGTGTTGAGGGGGAGTGTTAGAAATCAACACTAACTCTCTTGTCTCTAGAAATTTTTAGAGTATTCTAGAAATCTCTAGAAACTTCTAGAGTTCCACTCAATTTACTTCTCTTCAAAATTCTCTAGAAAGTTCTCTTGCATTCTGGAAATTTCTCCATGATACTCTTTCCAGATTTCTCTATGAGATATCTCTAGAGACTTCTATGAAGAAGTAAATCTTAGCCACATGTTTATAGAATAGTCTAGAAGCTTGGTAAATAAAGTATTCAAAAAGGAAGATGCTAGAAGCTTCAAGTTGGTTTCCTAACCAACATACACCTAGTATAAATAGATGTGGTGGTATGTGAAGAAGTGTGTGAGACTAGTGTGTGAGATTAGTGAGATGTGTGAGAGACTAGTGAGAGCGTGAAGTGGAGAATAAGTAAGAGCTATTGTGTAGTGTCAATACATAGGTGTCTAGAGAGTTGGTGTGTGTCTTGTAAAAGCAAAGTGTACTAGAGTAGCTTTGCCGTGTGGTGTTACTGAGTCTTGTAATTGTGTCATACGTGGAGCCACATTAGGCTTTCCATAAGTCTTAAGTGTTGTAATTCAAAGAGTCAAGTTTTAAATAAAAGCTTTTTGTTCAGTCATTTGTTCAACAATCTAGTGTCAAAGCTTCCACTAACTCAACAGAGTGAAGACAAAAATTCTTAGCTAGAAAGTTTACGTGAGTGTATCATTGCTTTTGCTTTTTTTCCTTTTATATAATGGGAGAGTCCGGGAAGCATGAAGTGAAATTAGAAAAAGGCAAAGCATTAATGTCTTTCCAAAAAGTGAAATTATTTTCCTGTTTATTTAGCTCAGGTAAATTTTTTGCTAAAAAATAAAAATACTATAGAAAAAATTAAAAATTAACTGAATAATGTAGTGAGACTTATAAATAATACTAAAAAGTGTAATGAATAATGTAGTGAAACTTATAAATAATACTAAAAAGTGTAATGAGACTCATAAATAGTAGCAAAAATTAGCTAAAAATTATAAGTTACAACTTTCATCACTTCCCAACCACATTCTATATATGAATTGTGAACATTTTCTTTTTCTTTATATAAAATAATAATAATAATAATAATAATTAATAATAGTTCATCTTTCACTTTAGAAAAAGAAAAACAAAAGCAATGTTACATAAAGATAAATATAAAAAAAGACCCTTGATCAAAGCAATATTTAAAATTCCATTACTTTTCAAACCAAGTTGCAAAGATGGCCCCGCTTTCCTATCTTAATTATTGAATCCAAATGGGCAGAGAAGTCAGATTTTGAATCTTCAATATTTGAAGTTTTTGGCCTAAATAGAAATTAATTTGACCCGTCTACCTTTCTTCTCCTATTTTTGGGTAACAATAGTAACAAATTACTATAATCTGTACATCAACAAATGGATAATTAAGTTATTGAAAATAACATTCAAAGAAATCATAGTTTACTTCTTCAGTTTGGCTATGTCAATTTTTCCTTTGTAGTTTGCCATTTGTTATTTTTACAGTTGGTATTTATATTTCTAATTTGTTTGTTTGGTTTGCTCAATCCATTTCTAGCTTTCCGACTGTAAAATTCAAGTTGTGTTCTATAAAAATATGAAAACAGTGCAGAAGTTATTTTACAATTTGAATTATCAATTTTTTATCAAAAAAAATAAAAAAATGAATCATCAAATGATGATGAAGAAAATCCGTTTGGAGAGATTATCAACAAAATCATATTATTGTTATATTATTTTAAGGATAAAATTTATTTACAAAATTGGTTGTAGCCTAAGGCTACTACTTTACTTAATATCTTTTTATTAGATGTGACTTTTGACAAATCCACCATGTATTATAATGTTTTCTAAACACTTTCTTTAAAATTGTTTATATGGCAAGCTTTATTAATTTTATGAAGTTTCTATTGCTCACTTTATTTTGTAAGAAAAAAATTTACCCAATGTATTTATCAATTCATGGAGAAGTATATATGGAATTAAAATATTAGCATCCTCTTCTGGTCATATCTATATAATATCTAAGAGCTTAAGCGTAGTACACTCCCATTGAGCCATATTAGTATAGCATTTCAATTAATTTGGTCTGCTTTAGTCTATTTCGGTCCATTATGTCCAGTTTGGTCCACTGTAGTCCAATATGGTCCACTTTAGTTTTTTGGTCCATTTTGGTTCACTTTAGTCCAATAAACTAAGATCACAAATTTCATCATACACATAAATAATCAAGATAAGATTTTCGGGATACCTCACAAAAAGGGAGTGGATATTTTCAGACACCACCCCCTTAAATCCAAACAAATTTTAAAAATTATTATAATAAATTAAGTAAGCAATTGTTTAAAAATAAAAAAATAAAATAAAAAGTACACCCCTTAGTTAGGACACGATTGGCATTTTCAACTACTCCATTGTACTAAAATTTATTTTCTCTGACGTCCCTCCTGTGCATTGAGATTATGCTTCTCAAAGATAGTTGTCTGAGCTAGATAATCACTTTTATATAAAGCTGTAACATTTTTTTCACTACCACTCACAATCAACTACACTTTCTCAAAGCTCAATTAATCTGCTTAGGGAAGAATTCTATTCTTTTTATTTTGCTAATACAACAATTCCCGATTCATAATCTATTTTGGAATCATAATTATTTTTCCAAAAGTGGATAAAAAGAATGCATTTTGAGTTAAAATTCTATATTTTCATGCCTAATTCACACAAATTCCAAAATGATTTTTAAACATTATAAAAAGAGAAATGTTATGTTCAAAACATTTTCAGAAAGTGATATTTTGTTATTGGTTGTTACTGGTGTGTTAAAAAGTAATTTCAGAGATATGTTTAAATAAGAACAAGAAAACAACTTACTACTTATGATTTATTGTGAAAAATTGTGGACATAACACTTCTCTTAAAAAAATATCCACGGAAGATAGTTTGATAATAGCTATATATTAAAATGTAGTTACTTTCTTTATTTGCTTAGATTGTACATATAGGAGTAGTGATTTATTCTTTCATTCATTGGATTCTTTTCATCAATCAATAAGATCAGAAGTTCTATTTAGAGAGAGAGAGAGAGAGAGAGAGAGAGAGATACACATAGCTATACCAGTAAGGACTTGGAAGATTGGGTAAAGCTAAAGCCACTTCACTAGCTAGAGATTTTGGCCAGTCCAGGTACAAAGTTCTTAATATTTTTAACTTCCGTATCCCATCCGGCAAGTGCAAGCATTTTTCTGTAGAACTCTCTTTTGGCTTAGAATTTCTTATGTCCAACGTCTCCAAGTTCCAAAGTGTTAGAAATACTGAATGATTGTATTGTATTTCTTGAATAAAAGAATATACATCATTGCCTTTATATAGGAGGCATATGTGTGCAGTACAAGTAGAGTGTAGTACAAGTACAAGTGTGCTATACAAGTAACCTAATTGGGCCTAAAGCCCATAACACAATACACGTTAACAGCCCCCCTCAAACTCAAGGTGGATGTGAGACCAACTTGAGGTTGTCAACCAAATCACGAGTGCGTCCCTTAGGAAGTGACTTGGTGAAGATATCTGCAAGTTGATCTTTGGAGGAGACGGAGAAAAACTTAAGAGCACCATGGACAAGATGATAACGGATAAAATGACAATCAATCTCGATGTGTTTAGTCCGTTCATGAAAGACATCATTATGAGCAATATGAATGGCACTCTGGTTGTCACAATAAAGGGGAGTAGCAGAGGAGGTGGACACACCTAAATCCTTAAGGAGCCATCGTAGCCAAAGGAGCTCAGATGTGGTATCAGCAAGAGCACGATATTCTGCTTCAGTACTGGAGCGGGCCACAAAGGTTTGTTTCTTGCTTCGCCAAGAAATCAAAGAAGAACCAAGGAGAAAACAGTAACCTGTAGTAGACCTGCGATCAGTAGGATCTCCTGCCCAATCAGCATCAGAGAATGCACGGAGTACAAGAGGAGACTGAGCTGAGTAGAAAAGGCCATGAAAGAGGGTGCCCTTCAAGTATCGAAGAATGCGCAGAACAGCAGCATAGTGAGTTGATCGTGGAGCAGACAGATACTGGCTCACCTGATGAACAGCATAGGAGATGTCTGGACGAGTAACTGTGAGATAAACTAGGCTGCCAACCAATCGTCTGTAAAAAGAGGGATTAGACAATGGTTTCCCCCCTGAGGGAGTCAGATGCGCATTAAGCTCAACTGGAGTGTCAACAGTCTTGCTATCAGTGAGTCCAGCTCGAGACAAGAGCTCAGAAGCATACTTAGCTTGAGTAAGATAAAGTCCATCAGTAGAATGAGTGATTTCAAGACCCAAGAAGTAGTTGAGATGTCCAAGATCTTTCATCTCAAATTGCTGACTAAGAAAATCCTTGAGTTCTTGAATGCCACTGAGGTCATCACCAGTTATGATCATATCATCCACATACAGGAGAAGTAAAATAGTGCCTTTGTCAGTGCGACGAAGAAATAAGGCAGAATCATAATGACTGGCCATGTAACCCAAATGAGAGATGGTAGAGCTGAATTTGGCAAACCAAGCTCGTGGAGCTTGTTTAAGGCCATAAAGTGCACGTCGAAGGTAACAAACCTTGTTTGAGTCAACAGAGAGACCAGGAGGAGGTTGCATATAAACTTCTTCATGTAAATCCCCATTAAGGAATGCATTTTTGACATCCATCTGAAAAAGATCCCATTTACGGGCAGCAGCAACAGCTAAGAGGGCACGGACAGATGAGATACGAGCAACCGGAGCAAAGGTCTCTTCATAATCAATCCCATACTCCTGTGTAAAGCCTTTTGCAACAAGACGAGCTTTGTAGCGCTCAATGGACCCATCAGAGCGAGTCTTAATCTTGTAGATCCACTTACAACCAACCACAGATTTCCCGGGAGGGAGTGTCACCAAATCCCAAGTATGGTTTTTAGATAATGCATCAAGTTCCTCTTTCATTGCAATCTGCCATAAAGGGTCAGTGGAAGCCTCACGATAGGTGTGAGGCTCATGTAATGTAGCAAGAGCAGTGTAACAATGATAGTCAAGTAAATGTGTAGGAATAGATCTTACTCGAGTTGAGTGACGAGGTGGAATGTCTTGTGCAAGATCTTCAGGCGGAGCAGGAGCAGGAGCAGGGGACCCAAGCTCAGGGTTGGGGTTGGGTAGCTCGTCTTCAACCTGTTCATCTTCCACCTGTTCATTAAAGGGTGAACTAGGAAAGGGATCAGTGATATCTGGTGGTTGGACAGAGAAGTCTACAAGAGAATCAGGAGCAATTACAGGAGGATCAGGAGCAGCTACAGAAGGAATATGTGCCTCATCTGGAAAAAGATCTAAAACAGAAGAGGAAGATAGGGAGGCACGAAAGTGAGAGAGCTCGACAAAGAGGCGATGTTCCCAAAAGACAACATTGCGAGAAATACGAAGACGATGAGAGACAGGGTCATAACACCGATACCCCTTTTGAGTTTTGCCATAGCCAAGAAAACAACAAAGCCTTGACCGAGGCTCAAGTTTGTTATGCTCATGTGGCTGAAGAAGAACGAAACAAGCAGAACCAAAGGAGCGAAGGTGGTGATAGTCTGGACATGACCCAAAAAGGCGCTCATATGGAGTTTGATTTTGGATAACCGGACTCGGAATGCGATTAATAGTATGAACAGCATGAAGAGCAGCTTCACCCCAAAAAGGAGCAGGAACTTTGGCAGAGAGAAGAAGAGCACGAACAGTGTCAAGAATATGACGAAGTTTCCGTTTGGCTCTACCATTTTGCTGAGAGGTACCTGGACAAGTTAGTTGATGAACAGTGCCATAGGAATGCAAAACAGCTTGGAAAGTATATTGAGTATATTCAAGAGCATTATCAGATCGAAAAATTTTGATGCGCTTGGAAAACTGAGTTTCAACCATTTTTGCAAAATTAGAATATACTTGCAATAATTCAGAACGATGTTTCATATTAAAAATCCAGCTATAGCGAGAGTAATCATCAACAAAGATAACAAAATATCGAGATCCACCAATACTAGAGACAGAAGAAGGGCCCCAAACATCAGAATGAATAAGGTCAAAGATATCAGTGGATATTGATTCACTAGTATTGAAAGGCAAAGCTGGTTGTTTTCCTAATTGGCACGAAACACAATCAAAATTTTTTGTAGACACTGAACCTAACAAACCTCTAGAAGCTAATTGTTGTACCCGAGAGGAAGATGCATGACCAAGTTGAGCATGCCAAAGTGCAAGGGAAGGAATTGAAGAAGCAGTAGCAGCTGCAGCAACAGAAACTGGAGCAACAAGTGGAAGACGAAGGTTGTCCACGGGAAACATACGCCCAACTCTGGGACCAGTCCCAAGCTCCTGTCCCGTCCTCGGATCCTGCACAATACACCCAGAATAATCAAAGATAATGCAATAACCCAACTCAGCTAATTGTCCAACAGAAAATAAATTATAAGAAAGGTCAGGAACATTAAAGACTCCAGGAACTGAGAGATTGGAGGTCACAACGGAACCTATACTATGACCAGACATTGTGGAACCATTTGCTGTGCGAATATTAAGAGGGTGCGGTGCAGGTTTAAGGTCAGAAAATAAGGACGAGTAAGGTGTCATGTGATTGCAACAAGCAGAATCCATAAGCCAAGAGGTAGGAGACATACCAGATAAAGCTGAGAGAGAAGAGGAATAAGATGCATTACCAACCATACGAATGACATTGGCGATGATATTTATAAGGTCATCTCTGGAAATGGTGAAAGTGGATCCAGAAGACTGAGACTTTGCAGAGACGGGAGCCATAGGTTGGACACTCTCAGTGTTAGCAACAGTAGCAGCAGAGATGGAAACAGCTGATTTGTTGCGTTGATAGCAAGTCTCAATATTATGGCCAAAAAGTTTGCAAAAATTGCAAAAACGTTTGTTGGATTGTCGGCGACGATTGTTGCAAGAGGAAGAAGACTTGTCCTTATTCTTCATTTTGAAGCAAAATATGCAAAAATAGACTGCAAAAATGAAATCTACGCGAAAAACTGGGTAAGGAGAACCTGGACTAAAAAAGTCAACCCTGGAAAAGTCAACGGTCAACGGCCAGTCAAAGTCAACGGTCAACCTGAAAGTCAACGGTCAAATCTAGATCAGAAGGTGACGTCAGCGGATGACGCAAGCAGTGACGTCAGCAAGCTGTTAGGGCTGACGTCAGCGATGACGTCAGCGAGGCCGTTGATGCACGTGACGGCGCGTGGAAGCGCGTGGAGGCGCATGACGGTGAGTGACGGCGAGTGGTCGGAGCGTGAAAAGAAGATGTGGCGCGTGGAGGCGCGTGACGGCACGTGACGGCGCGTTGTCGGCGCGTGAAAAGAAGCTGTGGCGCGTGATGGCGCGTGTGGCGCGTGATCGGCGGAACAGCAACTTTGAACGGCGCGTGGGGGCGCGTGCAGTCTCCGATGGCGACGAGGCTTCCACGAGTGTGTAGATCGGCGCTGGACGATCTCAGTGGTACCTTCAAAAACGTAATCGGAGCAATAATTGCAGCGGCGATGCAAAGAGCAGTGGTCTGTGCAGTGTGAAACTCCTTAACGACGGCGGCTGTAGGTCCGGAACCCAAGGACGACGACTGGATGACGTCAGAAGTTCAACGGCGAGAGGTTGCGGCGGCAGTGTAATAGTGGAAGCGTTGTTAAAAAGAAATTCACACTAATGAAGACAAGACTGCTATGAAAAGGTCAGAGCAGTGGCTCTGATACCATGTTAGAAATACTGAATGATTGTATTGTATTTGTTGAATAAAAGAATATACATCACTGCCTTTATATAGGAGGCATATGTGTGCAGTACAAGTAGAGTGTAGTACAAGTACAAGTGTGCTATACAAGTAACCTAATTGGGCCTAAAGCCCATAACACAATACACATTAACACAAAGGTTGCATATGGAATCTGGAATGACATCAGTCCAAAAACTCAAGTACCTCAAAACGATCAGATTTTCAATATTCCTGAGCTCTACCACCCTAACCAACTCGTTACTTTCGCTTACTTTATCAAGAGGACTCTTGAGCCCAACAAACCCCCCCAAGGCAATTTAAGAACGACTATTTGAAAGTTCACAAGACTAGAAGAAATGTACTGCTGGTTGGCATAGTGGATAGAAATTCTACAAGAAATAATGCTATAATTTACGTTCTAACACCTATTATAGCAATCACGAGTTTTGCTTTTAAATTTAAAAAACGACATCTTTAGTAATTTCCAGACTTGTACTGAGGTTCTGGACTTAAGAATGGTTATAGAAAGTAATAAAAAGCGCATTTCCTGCATTAGTACTTTTACATTGTAAGGGTGCACAGATATGTTAAATTGCCCATTTTCTTTTCAATTAATAATTTCATTTTGGTTTGATATTCCCATTGTTGAAACCATGATTCCAATTTAATACATACTCATCTGTTCCACTATTTTCTTTCTTGAACATCCAAAAGATTTGGGCCTTACAAGATGGAACTACGGTTATCATTTGAGGAAAAACTAATCGAGCAAAGGCTGAATTTCCAGAGGAGATGACTTGATCGGGTTCCAGAAATAGTTAAATCATCTCTTTCCAACGAACCTGATAAAGTTAGTGGCTAGGTTATGAGGCATTTAGATGGAAACAAAGAACACTTGCAGTGGGAAGATGATGCAATTTTAAACTTTGAAGTAAAGCAGAGAGGTGGCTTGAATACAATCTGACGTCCAGATCTCAAATCAAGGGCACCTGCTCCATCCCAATTGAAATAAAGTTTAGCACAGAAGGTGAATTTGTCTTTCCAAATGTATAGTTTCGGGCCTTTTTCAGCTCATATTGCAGATTCCACAGCCAGGTTTTGAGACACAAGTTTTACAGTCTTTTTCTGCTGAATCGCTTATCCTCCAATTATTTCACTTACCATAGAAGATGTAAATTACAGACTGAAAAAAATATCATAAATACAATATCATTCTTTACTGTCTAGGTCTACATTCCTTTATATTTTTTGTGATTGAAGGGATGTTGTTTGATAATTCAGACTCTAAAGATTGAGAGTTTATCACTGCCCTATTTTTATTAATAACTTGTGTCCTTGATTGCCTGGATGGTTGATAAATTTCTTTCCTCATTTTAAGTACTTATGTTATTGGAGTCGAACATATATTTTCTAGTATTTGATAATTAAGTATTTTCCAATGGGTGTTGTGACAAGCTTGTACTTGAGTAGTAATGGGTGCTAACTAGCCAAAGTTTGATAATTGCAGAGAAGTTGTGGACTAAAAATAGACGAGTACAAGTCCATTGTATGATCTAGTCAACCCCCATGTATGTTGTATTATCCTAATTCAGGTTCATTCTACTAAGAATTCTAATGACTTGTATTAAAAAAAACCTAATCCATTTTTGTAGTGTAAGTAATTAGTCCATCAAACCGAATCACATTAATTCCATATATTTCTCTTGAAATTTTAGTTCTCTTCATATATTTTTTCCATTTACTTTAACAATTAAAAAGCAATTAACAATTAACTGTAATCTACAAATCCACAGAAAAGGATAAATAAAAATAATAACTTTAGGCATAAGCAAATTTCTAGTTTTGGAGCCAAAACTGAGATGAGAAGTGGCCCTAGTAAATGACAATGGGGAAGAACTCAAGATTGTGCAAAGTTTGAGAAGTTAACTATAAGGCCATCAATAAAGGTCTGTAATTACATACCAATTATATTTCAGCATGCTTGTGAAACATGCTCTAACATCCTCAGAGAAAAAAGAAAAAAAAAAAAAAAAAAGGACCATCACTTTCCATAATATGGTAAGCGGGGCAAGTTATACAGAGCCAAGAACTAAAAGTCACGAATTTCAACAACTTTGTTGTACTAGAATTATGATTTTTCTCCTGTGTGTGTGTGTTAAGATGTTCCTCATGGACATCAAGTGAGCTAGCATTTTGCACTTCTTTAGGGAAGTTCTAATTCTTTCTTTTTCATCTCTTAATTCAACAATGCATAGCACAACAGATCAACTACTTTTCTCAATTAGTTGTTGGCAATGGGTCTTGTAGCTTACATCCATCCCCCATCTAAAACTATTGAAGCATCTCTGCCAATTCTTGATTGGGACGTAAAACTTCCACATCCCTCAGAAACTTCCACATCCCTCAGGGCACTTAAACTTGGGTAGATTTTTTTTTTTTTCCCTAAGGGAGAGAGACTGTGGGGAAGGGAAAGTCCAGATGGATGATTGAAAGGTTTCCTTATCTCTAAAGTCTAAAGTCACTTTGAAGAGTGACAAAAATTATTAGCTGAAAAGTTTATGTAACGCTGCTTTCGCCTTTTGTTTTTATAAAAGGAAAATCAGGAAGATGAAGTGAAATTTGTGAAAGGTGAGCATTATGTGAATTGCAAGGCAAGAGGCTACATTATTAGTAGTATCCAAGGTCCTCTCTCTCTCTCTCAAGCAGAGTATCTTTTAGTTGCATCTTTCACTTTATAAAAAGAAAAAAAAAAAAAAAAAGCAAAAGCAATCTATATCTATATATTACTAAAAGCTGAAGCATAACGTTTAATGTTACTGTGCTCACGTTGAGCCACATCAGCATCCACGTCATTATCTTTTTTCTTTCCAATTTTCCTATAATTGTTTTTTAACATTTACTTTTTTTTTAATAATTGCACTTTCTCCAACCTCTCTCATGCCTTTACCTTTTCATCTCCCCACTACCCTCAACCTTAATTTCACTTTTCATCTTTCTTTATTTTGTCTCTTCATCTTTCCCTCCCTTACCTTTTCATCTCCCCACTACCCTAAACCTTAATGTTACTATTCATCTATCCATTCATCTTCCTTTATTTTGTCTATTCATATTCACATCATCTTTTATAAATTTGTTATTCTTTCTTCCATTCTTCGCATAATTTTCCATCACAGAAAAGTTTCTTTTCATCTTTCCCTATCTTATCTTTTTATCTCCCCACTACCCTCAACCTTAATATCACTATTTATCTTCCTTTATTTTGTTTCTTCATATTCACACCATCTTCTATAAATTTGTTATTCTCTCTTCCATTCTTTGCATAGTTTTCCATCATAGAAAGGTTGTTTCTCTCTCTCCCTCTCTCTCTCTCTCTCTCTCTCACACACACAATAATTTTTGGAGTAGTTTTTTTTCCTACATCTCTGCTTAAGTTGATCAATTTTTGTGTTTGTTATAACTCTATGTTGGGTTGGTATGATTTAGTTTTGTGTTTTAAGTTTTTTTGTTCTATTTGATTGTTAAATATTATACTATTGCGATATAAAAAAATTAAAAAAGATAATATATAAGAATATAATATATATTATTCTATTACATAACATGATTTGGGTAATTTGGTGTTTATTGTTATATATATAAATATATATATATATATATTATACTTTTACTTTTTTAATCTTTTCATCTTATTTTATTCAATATTTAAAATCAATCACATCCTCCATATAATTAACTTATTTATATTTTCTTTTTTTTAATTAAACATATAATTTTTTATTTAAATTTAAATAAATTAAATTGTACTCACTTTTTTAACATTTACACTTTCTCCAACCTTTCTCTTTCCCTTTACATTTTCATCTCCCCACTACCCTCTCTCTTAATATCACTCTTCATCTTTCCCTTTATTTTGTTTCTTCTTATTGTTATCCTTTTAATATAAATTTGACTTTCTCTTTTTCATTATATGCATAATTTTTTTCACAAAAAAAAACTTATTTCCCTCTCTTTCTCTCTCAATTTTTGGTGATATATATATATATATATATATATATATATTGCATCTCTGCTTTAGGTTGAGAAATTTTTTGTGTTTTTTAGAACTCTACTTTAGGTTGATGCAATTTAATTGTTTTTTTTTTTTTTTTTCCCACTTTGGTTGTTAAATTTTATCATATTGCATTGTAAAGAATTAAAGATAGTATATAAGAATGTAATATTATAATATTACATAATATGATTTAAATAATTTGGTATTTATTTAGAGATAATTAATTTGGTGTTTATTGTTATATCTTTTATTTTTACTTTTTTCCTTCTCATATTTTTTTAATCAACATTATTATTATTCTTGTTGTTGAATTAATATATTAGATTGTATATTTTTTTAAAGTCAATATATTAACTTGAAAGAAAATGAAAAACCAACTATTAACCAATAATAACTAAAACGATAATATTATCACGCGCAACGCGTGGGTCTACGACTAGTGTTACATAAAGATGAATACAACATTAAACCAATATTTAAAATTTCATTATTCTTTAATCCAAATCATAAAGATGGCCTTGCTTTCCTATCTTAATATTGAATCCAGATGGGTAGAGGAGACAGATTTTGAATCTTTAGTGTGTGTTTGGGAATAGCTTATTTATCTGAAATTGAAAACTTTTTGCTAAAAGTACTGTAGATAAAAGTAAAAGTTAACTGAACAGCACAGTAGGATCCATGAATAGTATCAAAAAGTACAGTGAGATCCATGAATAATAGCTAAAATAAGCTAAAATTGCAAATAAGCTTAAATTTCCAGTTTTTCCCAAACGGAAACTTAATATTTGAGTTTTTTACCCAAATTAAAATCTAAAGTAGCAGATCACAATACTTCAAAAAAAGAAAATTAGCATATCACCCAAAACAATTCTATAAAGCAATGATAAGCAAGTAGAAATTAATTTTTGCTAGATATTCAACAAGGGATACACTATTTTATAGCAGGTGAAAGTAGGTGTATTAAACCTACTTTCAAGTTCAACAAGCAGGGTTCACTGTCAAGAAAGATGACAAATTCAACAATGCCCTACTTTCCCTTTCGTGAATGTCTTCAAAGAATCATATGCTCCCATCACACCACCAATTTGTTTTTTTATATGGGGAATCAATTAGTCAAGCCACTTTTATTAGGCACTCATTGCCATATAAATAATGTGTGTCGATAGCTTTACTCTATTGTTAAAGAAAGTAGTGCTTTCCATTGGATGAGTTGAGCCAAAGATACATTCCCATGCTTAAAATCTAAGGAAAATTACAACTTACTTATTTGTGGTTTGGCCGAAATTTAAGTTGTTTATCTGTAATTTGAAATTTGACACTTTACTCACCCGAGGTTAGCTCAGTTAGAGTTCCAAAACCCACTTCTGTTAAAAACATAGTTAAATATGTAATTTTGCTTCACTTTTATGTCTCTTTCATTTAAAACACAAAAAACACAAAATATAAAAATACAAGATCAAATAAGATAAAAAAACAATCTAGCTAAATTCTTGTATCATGAGATTTCAAGCCAAAGGTAGACAACTTAAATTTCGATCAAACCTCAGGTGGGTAAAGTGTCAAATTTCAAACCGCATTTGGCAACTTAAATTTTGACCCAACTACAAGTGAATAAGTTGTAATTTGCCCTAAAAAAAAAAAAAAAAAAAAAGAAAAGAATAGAAGGCATTACTTATTTATTATTGATCCCACAAGACCGACCTGCTATGAATCAATCATCAATCAAAATATCATATCATATCATTTATCTATTATATCTATAATATCTATAAGAAAGCCTCTCATTATAAATAAATAAATAAATAAAAATTAAAAGCCTCTCATTATAAATAAATAATTAACCACTTAAATTGCAATCAAGAGATTTGTTTGCTTGTTCCTAAAAAAAAAAAATGAAAAAATGAAAAAGAAAATAAACTTGCTTGCTATACGGAGAAAGAGGAAGAGAATAGAGTTTGACGGAACTAAACATAGACCAAAAAAAAAAAAAAAAAAACAATTCCCTTCAATCCATCGTTTCAATTTCATCTTAATTTATGCTCTAATCGTTCTCAACCCTATATCTGCCCCCATCAACGGTGTATTCAGAAGGTAAGCACTAATTTTCCTAGAACTTCTCACCAGCACTTTTTCTTATTCGAATTTGAATTAAAACCCAGCCGTTTATTCTCTTTCTTTGGATGCTTTGGTTTTGATTTGATTTTTTTTTTTTTTTCTCTCAAAATTTTTCTTTCTCGATTTGATTTACAATAAGCCTATTAAATTATATTTGCTTTTGTTATGTTTTATAGATTGCTACAATTGATTTTTTTTTTTTTTTTGGAGTTTTCATTGTAAAGAAAAGGAATGCTTACTAGGTTTCAGGTTCATTAAAACATTGATTACAAGTTTCTCAATATAAAAAAAAAGTGAAAAAAAAAAAATAATAACCAGTTCAGAATTCTGATATGTGACTATTTTTATTCAGTGTTTTCAGTAGTGGGTTTGTTTTGCATTCGTCTCTTTTGGATTTAAATCATTCAATTTCTTTCTCTATAGAGATGATGTGGAATCTTTCTACAATCTATAGCCTCTAATTTTATCAAAGCAGAAGCAGAGGTTGAAGTATTAGTTTATGTTCCTAATATTCTCTTCAATTATGGTTTGTTGTCAATTTAGAAATTTCGACTCATAACCCTTTTCCTCTCTATCTATTGAAATCAAAGGAAACACCCACCAAATGAAATCCTACATGAGTTTTAATGGTTAGTAATCCTTTCAACTTAATCCTTTCAACTTAATCATTTCACTTTAAATCTTGATATTTGTTTTCCCTCTTACCCATTTTGTTATTTGTAAGGGGGATTGAAATTGTTGGACTTTGAAATTTAAAAGTATAATGTTCTTTATAGAAAACATTTTTGGATGAAGTACAGTTTGTCTTCTTTTCTTGGTTTGGATGGAATTAGATTTTTTGTAGTCTAAGTCTAAGATAACCTGGAATTTTTTTTTTTTTTTTTGGGTGTGGGAATCACAGACTTTTTTAGGCAAAGATACATATATTTATGGAAGTTAGCACAATTTCCAGTTACGTCTATAACTCCTACGTTGTTGGTAGTTGTTGGGAAATTTAGACCCCGGTTAGTAGAATTAACAAGTTTTAAACCTAAGTTATTAATTAGATTTATTATGAATAAACCTTGTTACAACAAACAAACATCAATATCATGTCAATATTATGCACAACAGAATAGTAAATAAGACAAGTTATGATGACCTAGGAAAACTAATGAAACAAACTAGTTTTACAGTAAAAAAGCTGGGGGGAAACCTTCCCGAAAAGCAATTCACTATAGTAAAGAGAAGTTTTAAATTTAGTACAAAACCTTTGTCCCTAGACTCTACAATCCCTATAGATGAACTTACAACAGAAACCTTCTACCACTTCAGAACCTCTGAACTCTTCAATATATGAACGCTACCCTTTTGCACGAATCCTAGTACGTGATTAACTCCAGCAACTTGAAGATGTTGTTGGTTACAAAGTTCTTCACTTCATCAACAATGAAGATCAAGAAGTACTTGGTTACAAAACCCTAAGGCGCAAAAGCCGCAGTAACTTCTTGTAAAGAGAATAAGGCACTAGGTCACTTTTTGCACGTGTTCTCTATGTATAACGGCCTTTAAAATAAGTCTAATATATGTCTAGGATTGTGAAAAAAGAAACCCTACACATACATGTCAGCATGAGCCGAAAATCAGATTTGGAAATTTTGATTTCGTAGATCTCAACAAATTAAGCTTCTATCAAGCTTCTGTTGAGCTTCGTTCTTAAATCTCAGTGGATACTATTTCTGTCAAGGTATCTGTCGAGCTTTAATGAACAGTTTTTCTTCACTTGTTTATTGGTCCAATCTTCATGGCTTTAATACTTGACTTGAACTCTTGTTTCTTGAAGTATTAAACTCATCCTAGATCTACCCAATTACAAGTAAAGTGCATTTTGTTAAAGGATTAGCTAATTACATAAAATATGCCCTTAACAATCTCCCCCTTTGCCAATCCGTGACAAAACCACAACAAAACAACTAATCATGAGAGAAGTCTTAAATTACTTAACTTATAACCACTAGTTGTATTACAAAACAAATCTATCCATACTACAAACTCTTGAAAAACTTTGCAAGAAGAGAGTTCATGGCAAGATAGACTTTCACAACTTGTATTTCTGAAACACTTAAACAAAACTCATCAAGGCATCATGTGAGAAACAGAAATAAAGATTGCATACATAAAGAAACATGTGTATAAAGATAGAGAAGAAACAACACATGTAAAGAGAGGTGAAGAAGACATACATCATATATATATATATATATATATATATATATATTAAAGATAAGCACAATGTATGTAAAAATGGTCACAAGACCGGTGTACAAGAAGCTAAAAGAAAATCTCCTAAAACAACATGGAAGTAAACACTCCCTCTAACAAGATGAAACACAACTCCCCCTTACAAAGGCATGTATTTCTCCCCCAACATGTAGAATCTTAAAAAGAAACCATATTTTCTCCCCCTTTTTGTCATGATTGACAAAGTGTACAAGAAACTATAAAGCTTCACCCAAGAAACATAAAGATGATCTAAGATGATCAAGGGGGCACAAGGAATCCATATAAATGCATGAAAAATAAAAAATGAGGGTTTAAGAACACTTACTAGAGGATTGAAACTTGATCTAGGCCGAAAAAGGAGTGGGTTAGGAGATTTGAGTGAGAGATAGAGGTTTGGGGCGAGAGAGAAGTGTTTTTTGTTGAAAGAGAAGTGAAAAAGTGAGATCTGATTCACGCCTCAGCTTTAAATAGAAAATGCAGCTCGATGGATCGAGGTATCTATTGAGATCTGTCAAGCACTAAATCTCGACAGAAATGAATCTGTTAAGGTGTTGTTGAGGATCTGTCGACGACAAAACACACCTTGATGGATCGAGTATCTGTTGAAAAGCTATCGGGCAAATAGAAGGTTCAGAAATATGGCTCGATGGATTGAAGAATCTGTTGGGAATCTATTGAGGAGAAACCCAAAAATCTTGATGGATTGAGGATCTATCGAGATCTATCAAGAAAGGAGAAAGAAGGGCTCGATAGAAATGTATTTGTCGAGGCTCTGTCAAGAAGTTGTCAAGCTTGAAGAAAAGGAGTTTTTTAAGAAGGGAAAAAGACAAAGAGATGAATGCAACAAGCAAGCTACTCAAACAAAGATCCAATCAACATGTTAAGCTCTCAAAACATCTCTCAACATATAAGCAAAGCAACCATAAATCCAAAAACACGCACACAAACTAAACAAGTCTAACCAATTTTATATTTCAAAAACAAGTTAAGACAGTTTAGTGAGCATATATTAACACATGTATTCCCTGTAATGACGAAATCACATTATACCTGCACATGTATCAAAAGTAGCAAAGAATTTGCGTGTTATGTGTAAAACAAAGCAAGAGTGTATAAGTGTCTCATATTATGAAGATTTTAGACTAGAGAGAATCAAATACACTCACACACAATCATAACTGCTTGATGGGGACTATCACCTTCGAGGTTCATCCTATAACTCCCATATCTCCTAGAAATATGCTTGCTACCATATTTGAAAGCATTTTGATTTTTTTTCTTTTGTTTTTCTTTGCATGTTTTCATTTTGAACATATCATGCATGGGCATATAAGAGAGAGAAGAAAAGAAATACCCAATTATGTAAGCCAAAAACATCACAATTTTGCTATACCGAAGCACACAGATGTTATACATGATTGGCGGGCTTTAGTGGTGAGATGGTTATTTATGCCTTTCTCTTAGGATTTTCTAGCCCTTCCCGTCAAAAAGAGTGATATGAGTGTTAAGATATAAGAGATAATATTAATCATACTTATCACAAACACGAGCCACAAAACTCACTTGCTTAGTTGTGCATTGAGATGCTTATCTAAGTTACAAGAGATACAAAATTTAGAAAACTTTGTTTCAATGGCCATCCAAGGTACATAAGTACTAATATACACAAACACACACTGTTTTTCGTTTTTCTTTTTTTTCTTTTTCTTTTTATTTTGAAAAACAAACAAAACAAAAAAAAAAAAATAATCAAACAAAAATAGACAAACAACAGGAAAGCATGAAAGAAAGATGCAGTTGCATGAAAGAATGATTCCTAAAGCAAATAAGAAATCAAGCAAAGAGAGTCCTATTTTAAATAGAAAAAATTAAAGTAGAGGACAATAGAAAAGACAATTAAGTCTTAAGCTTCTTTCTCACCCACACAACACGAGTCTTTGGCCATGAAGATGAAAAGACACGTGTCCTAGTATGTCTACTAAAGGACAAAGAAGAATTAGAATTCTCCTGAAATTGAGTTAAAATGCTCAAAACTTTTAATAACTCTCCAAACAAAAGTGTTGAACCTTGAGAGGGAACCTGTGACCATTTGGATACTTGCTTTTGAGGATACAACTTAAAGCAATTAGGACAAATGTGTCCAAAAACACCACAATGGTGACAAACATGAGCACTTTTAAGACTACTAGACTTCCTAGAATGAGGTCTAACAAAGGATTTAGAATTATACAAATCAGTTATGGATTTCATACCTTTATCACCTTTCTCAGATTGGGGCACAAAGACAGTCTTTGATCCAGAAGCTGTGGAAGAGGAGGGTCCGAAGGAAACAACATATCCTAAGCTAGTCTTATTAGAACTAGGCTTTTGAGCACTTAATACCTCATCAAGCTTTGCACTAGACATCCTCTTTATTTGAGTTCTAGCTTGACTAAGCTCAATCTCGAGATTCTTGACCTTCTCTTCTAATAAGGTGTTCTCCATAACAAGAGTCTCAACTAACCTTGTAGTCTCGTCTAGTTTGACTAACAGTTTAGCTTTTTCAGTTTTTACCTCATTAAGCTCCTCAACCAACCCTTTACCTTTTGAATTCTTGGTCTTTTCCTTCATAAGATAGTTTGGACACTCTATCCTCATGTGACCAAAACCTTTGCACTCATGGCACTAGATGAGGGGTTTCTCATTCTTGCCCTTCCTAGAGGATTTAGATTTCTGAGGAGGTTTGTCCTTTTCCTTTTTCCTATATTGAAGAAGCTTGATAATCTCATTAGCTATGAAGGTTAGATCCTCATCCTCATCATCATCTTCATCTTCATCTTCGCTTTCATCTTAATCTTCAAAGTCACAATCTCTTCCTCTATACCCTTAAGAGCCATGTTCCTACTCTTTCCACCTTTTCCCATTTTAACTATGATAGTTTTTAGACCCCTTAAAACCACAATTGAATTAACCTAGGTAATTAGCGAAGTTGTTACTTAGTCCAAATTCCAAATCTAGGTTATCACAATCAAACAATCATATCATGCAAAGCAGCAGAAAGATAAATAACACAATGATATGATCACCAGGATACCAAACCGGTAAAAACCTGAGGAGGATTTAACCTAACTATCCGCAAGATAAACCTGAATCCACTATGAAAGAATCGAAGTTGTTTAACAGGACTTAGACCACTAACATCCTATTGCTACCCACCAGTAGAAACTTACTGACACGACCACGTGCAAGCTCCGAGACCACGGACTCCGTCTTTCTTGGATTCTCCAGCAAGTACAAGCACACCCGCTTATGTATCTTTAAGCTTTTATTGCAGCAACTGAATGATCATCAAGTTCTTGAAGAAATCTCCTTCTTGATAATCCTAAGCTTGTGTGAAGGAAAGCTCCTCACAGATCTCACAAGAGATTCACACAAACAGCAATATGAGCAACCTCTAAAATGTGGCTAGGGTTTGCCTTATATACCTAGGGCAAAACATAAAACCCTAAAACATTTTAATGAGCTAGGGCTGAGTTGAACTTTCTACAGAAAAACGCATCTAACTCGAAATTCGATCGATCCAGCCTAAGCTTCGATCGATCGAGCAAGGCCGAGATGCATAGTAACTTTTGCATCAGCTCGATTCTAACTTTACAAAAAAGGCACAACTTTGAGCAAGTCTAAACAAGACTAAACACCCTGTTTTGATCATGATTTGCCAACAATACAAATTAGAATTCTAAATACATTAATTCTAAGTCTTTAGAACCTAACAACCTAATCCCATCTCATAGGAAGGTTCCCTACAAGCTCAATTAAAGGAATTTGATCAATGTCCTTCACTTCTTCAATGACAATGATTTTGGCATGGAATCTTTCAGGTAGGGACCTAAGGATTTTCCTAACAATTTTGGATTTTGCAATAGATTCTCCAAGATTGAAGGCAGAATTCACAATATCATTGAGTTTAGCATAGAACTCATCAAAGGTCTCATCCTGCTCCATCCTTATTTCTTCAAAACTACTAGTGAGTCTTTGAAACTTCACAGTCTTTATTGCCTTGGTACCTTCATAGGTGGTCTCAAGAATGGCCCATGCTTCTGTAGCAATTTTCGTGGATGATATTTTCTTGAATTCCTCATTGGTCACACCACTAAACAGAGCATTCAAAGCCCTACTGTTGAAATTTAATGCTTTGATCTTTACTTTATCCCAATCCATCAGTGCTTCCTTTGGCTTAATCAAGCCAACTTCAACAGCTTGTCATACTTTTTCATCTAGAGCCCGCAAAAAAACTTTCATACGAACTTCCCAGTATGCATAATTAGTGTCATCAAATAAAGGAGGAATCAAAAGAGATTGTCCACTATCCATGACAACGGGTGTCTAGGATCACACTCAGGAATTTAATCCAGAGTGTACCCGTTCTGATACCACTTATTGGGAAATTTAGAGCTCGACCGGTTGATAGAATTAACAAGTTTTAAACCCAATCTGTTAATTAGATTTATTATGAATAACCTTGTTCATGTCAATATCATGCACAGTAGAATAGTAAATAAGACAAGATATAATGACCTAGGAAAACTAATAAAAAAACTAGTTTCACAATAAAAAACCTGGGGGTAAACCTTCTCGAAAAGCAATTCACTGTAGTAAAGAGAAGTTTCAGATCTAGTACAAAACCTTTTGTCCTTAGATTCTACAATCCCCGTAGATGAACTTACAGCAGAAACCTTTTACCGCTTCAAAACCTCTAAACTCTTCAATATATAAACACTGCCCTTTTGCACGGATCCCAGTACGCGACTAACTCCAGCAACTTGAAGATGCTGTTGGCTGCAAAGTTCTTCACTTCATCAATAATGAAGATCAAGAAGTACTTGGTTACAAAACCCTAAGGTGCAAAAAACGCAGTAACTTCTTGTAGAGAGAATAAGACACTAGGTCACGTTTTGCATGTGTTCTCTATGTATAATGGCCTTTAAAAATAAGCTTTATATATGTCTAGGGTAGTGAGAAAAGAAACCCTACACATACATGTCAGCATGAGCCAAAAATCAGATCTGGAAATTTTGATTTCATAGATCTTGACATATTTAGCTTCTGTTGAGCTTCGTTCTTAAATCTCGATAGATACTGTTTCTGTCGAGGTATTTGTCGACTTTTAATGAACAGTTTTCTTCATTTATTTCTTGGTCCAATCTTCATGGATTTAATACTTGATTTGAACTCTTGTTTCTTGAAGTACTAAATCCATCCTAGATTTATCCAATTACAAGTAAAGTGCATTTTGTCAAAGGATTAGCCAATTACATAAAATATGTCCTTAACAGTAGTAAACTTGGGACTATTTTCAATTCACAAGTAGAATATTAACAAATATGTTATTTGTGCTTGATGAGATGTATACTTTTTTTTTTTTTTTTTAATTTTTATATACAAGATAGAAATTCTACTCTAGCCTAATCTAAGTGTATATGTGTGTGAAGCTCCCTCTTAAAGACTTGAACCCTGACTCATACCCCCCACACCCCACAAGCACTTATACTTGTAGAGTGATCATCACACCAAGGGTGTACGGTGGTAGATGTATATATATTGATTGTGATTTTCATGTTGCAGAATGATTAATAGATTTGAAAAGGACAAACAAAAACAAAAAAAAAGAAGAAGAAGAAGAAGAAGAAGATGATGCATGAGAGCCACTGAGAAGGAAAAAAAACCCTTAAAATTGCTTCAAATATTGCTACATTTGGATGATTTAAAAGTTATATAGGCATGGCTTTATGCATAAATTTGTGGTGTTTCTTTTGTTGCTTTTAAGTGTTTGACATTTGAGTTTTTTGAGTAAATGATCTATTGCCTTTTTCTCCTATGTATGTGTGTTTTTTAATGTGCTATATGTGTGCCAATCTTTGGTATTATTCAATTCTAAGATACAGATGTTGCATTCTGTTAATCTTATAGAAGTTAACACTAATCATCTTGAATGCCATTTGATTTTCTGGCACATGTTAGTTTATTGGTTAAATATTTTCATATTTAAGCTTCTGTTGAGAGATGATGTCTTTAGGAAATGTCTTTGAAATTCCTATCCACAATCTATCTTTTTCGAGTGAGTTATTTTCTTAAACCAATGCTTACTCCTAAATCAGTTTTATATATGTTCATGATTATTGATATGCAGATTATTTACAAATAGACTTTGCTTTTAATGGATATATATATTATTTTAAATGCTTGCTGAACATTGAATTTACATTTTAAACCAGTTTAGTCTTGGTCCTATGAGCATTCAACATTACAAGCTTCTTTTTTTCTTTTTCTTTTTTTGCTTCTACCCAAATTCTTCACATGCATGTTTTTGCTACATATTTCAAAATTTTGAAAAGTGAAAGATACAGAGCTATAGATATAAAGGGAAGCAACCAAATTGATTTAATAATGCCCCCCTTGTTATAATGCTAACAGTTAAGCTGATTGTTTATTAAAATGTCTCATGTTATGCCACGTAGGATAAATATCCACTTAAACTTATACCACATGTATAGTTAAAAAAACGAAAAATTATACTGTATGAATCTAAACCAATGCACTAGTTGAAAATTCCATTGAAATGCATTTATAAAAGTAAAAACACGTTATTCCGCTTAATGTAACAGTAAGTTAACAGGCATTTCCTATTTGCATAGGGAGCAAAGAGTATTTTTGGGAATGGTTATTTTGAATTTATGTCTTTTGGAAATCCAAATTCTGATCTGTGGTTAGTATTATTAAATCTTTTTTTTTCTCAATGGGTATCTTTGATCTTTTGGTTTTTGTTAAATTTTTTATTCAAAATCTTGGTTTCTCTGTTTATGCTTGCCTTTTGGTAGTGCTTCTAAATTTCCATAGACGTTGTTTTCATGTCTAACATTGAAAATTCATTGCAATGTGGCAACTGTGGAATGACAATGGTTAAACACAAATGCAAAGGTGAATTTAGCCCTTTAGATATAAATATATATATATATATATATATATTTTTTTTTAAGGAGAAAAAGCTTGATGCAGTTATTTCCCACCCTCCCTTATTTATGATGCTTTGATATTGAGTATTTTTTCTTGTTATCCATTATTAATTTTTCAATATGCCTAGATAGCAAAGAGTAGATGAGAGAATCAAAAGCATGTCCAACAAAGGTTACTAGAAGATCTAGGAAGCAAAAAAATCATTCCAAGTTCGCTGTATTGGACAAGGGAATTGAAATTTGTTCTAATTTGAAAGAGATCAGTGACTCAAATATGTTATTGCCACACCAGATCCAAGATATGGTTTTGAAAGATGGATAGAAGAAGAACGAGAAGACTATATTTAGGTAATACTAACTATTATGCTCGCTTCTGAATTGGTTATGAATAAATAGTTTAGAAGAAGCTATAATTTTCATATATATTAATAAAAGAAATTTCATAAACCTGAGTGGTTCTGTCACCTGTTACTTTGATTTGGAAACTTGATCCTATTGATACAATTTACTGAATACATTTGACTACATTTGTTTATCCTAAGTGGTTCTATTTGAAAAAAAATCTAAAGGATTTGTCACTTAGTTAAAACTGTGAAATTTGAAAGTAAAATGTTAATTACTTTTAGGTTTTGATAGAGATTTATTTCTTAAGATATTTTTAACTGTTGATTTGATTGTTTACAATGCTCATTTTTATAGTTTTTTAAAATTGTATTCCATTCTTAAAATTAGATTGGCAATTTATTTGGTGCTAAGAATTAAAAAGAGAAGCAAAGGTAACCGGTTCTCAATTTCGTTCCGTCGTACCCTTTTGTTATTTACTTAATTTTTTGTTTTCTTTCAGATTATGAGAGATTTAATATTCTATATTTAGGTTATGGTTTTATAATTGTTGGAGGATTTGTTTTAGTTTATTAAACCATATTTTTCATTAAATTTTTGGTTTTGTCATAGGATATTCCAAGCATCCTAAGACTTATATCAACATGAAATTCAAGTGATGTAATATTTGTGATTCCAATTTTGAACTCAGTTGTAATTTTTACCTAATGTTGCTTGCTTAATTGTAGTTATGGATATGGTTTTTTAAGGTAGATCTTGCTTACATCTCAATGTGTTAATGTCATTCTTTCCATCTTATCATTTTCTCTGTGTCTTTGTTCATTTTAAACTCTCTCTTTTCCTTCTTTTCTTTTCTTTTTTCTCTTTTGGTGTTTGTTTAGGTGATTTTGCAGATTTTCCTGCACCTAAGTATATCTTACATGCCCACATTGCCTATCATAAACCAAGAACCCATGCTACAAATAAATAAATGCTATGAACAAAATGTTATTGTTGTTCTAGATGTAAGTAGAGCATAGTGTAGACGTAAATACTTCATTCTATTTTTATTACAAATAGATCAAATCAATTGATGTTTGTTTTGTATTGCATTTATGATTTTGCAATTTGTTGGGGAAAACACAATAATAATGGAAATAACACAACAAGAAACTGAATAATACTTTTGAATATTATTAATTTAAAGAAAAAAATTACACAACACTATTTAGACTGAGGTGCGACACTCGCTCTCTTTCAGGAGATTCAAGCCCTTGGTTGGCTAAACTTTGTAACCGGTGCAGACCTTCTTTGACTTGTCTCCTTCAGGATACAACAGCTTAACAAGTGTTGTATGGCTAGAACAACCTTTGCACAAAGTATTCAAGCCCAAAGCTCCACCAGAAAGAACACCCTTCCTTGCCAAGAACCTCTTTGAATGAGTTTATATATAGGTTCAATGGGCCTCACGAAATTACTACCCAAATTAATCTAATTAATTAGGTCAATTATTCTAATGTAGTGGGTGTTACAAGATTAATTATTGGATATTAATCTGATGAACTAGAGTTACACAATTAATGGTGAGATAATTAGCCCATTAATCACCACAATTAAAAAGAACAAAATATTTTCTTTCTTTTTCAATGTGGGATTAAACATTTTCACTAACTCTTCATCTTCCATATTCACTCCCACATCTTTACATTTAATGTTGTAATATTTATTCATTTTAATTGATTAATATTAAAATTCTCCAACATAATTTTTATAGACTTAAAGTTGGAGGTTAATTGCATCTAAAATTCTTCTCCACCTAAATAGAATAATTATGATTACTACGTAATCATTCATTTTAAACTCTCTCATTTTCTGTTTTTGTGGAGGTGATTTTGTAGATTTGCATGCTGATATTGCCTATCATGAACCAAGAACTCACAATATACGCTGTGGATTAGGTTTGGATCAAATACCCCTTTTCCACAAGTTTGCAAACAATGCTAAGATCATTGTTTACGTTGTTTATGACGATTGTTTTTAATTTTTTAAATTTAAAATTAATTTACTTTTAAACTAAATTCTTTTTCTTTAAATTTTGTATCTCAATTAGTACAATTTAATTGTTCTATAAAATGAATGGATGTACTACATTATCTGGATTAATTTTGATGTATTTTATTGTATTGTTATGTCAAGTTGATGATATTTTAAATGTGTACAATGTTTCCGCGCATTGCACAGGTTAAATGCTAGTTTATATCTATATCATATTGTATCATATACTATATATAATAGCATAAGTTTTTTCCTGTAATTAAGGAGGTATACATTATGAGTCCGTTTGGATTGAACTTATTGTTACTGAAACTGAAAACACTGTAGCAAAATAATTTTTAAATGTATAAATAGTATCGTGGGATCCATTTTTAATATTTTTTAATACGTAAACAGTATATGTACAGTACATAAATAGTACATACACTGTTTATAACAATACATTTTGTCTCCCAAAGTCAACAAATGCGGGCAAAAAAAAAAAAAAAAAAAAAAACAAAGGAAAACGCAACACTAGGAAACGTGGACGCAGGATTCTTCTGAGGGTCCGTTTGGATTGAGCTTATTGTTGCTAAAACTGAAAACACCGTAGCAAAATAATTTTTAAACGTGTGAATAGTGTTGTGGATTCATGAACAGTATATGAACAGTATGTGAACAGTAAATGAATAGTATTTTTTGTAAAAAAAAAAAAAAAAAGGCATGAAAACGCAGGGCAACTTTCAGCCCTGCCCAAACGCTCACTGAATCCAAATGCGGGCAACACTACAACACTGTTTAGAAGGGTATAAAAGGAAAACTAACCGGTTAAAATCCAATTATAAGGGCTTGCAATACTCCCAAATAAAACCTACGATACAGAGAACGGAGAAGGAGAGAGAGATCGAGAGATCAAAAATTGCACGCTTTAAAAACTAAAACCCAAAACGTTAGACACCATTCAAGATGGAGAAGAGTACGAGTTTTTGAATTGACTAATCTCACAACCGAGCCGAAGCGTTGTGTTTCTATGTTTCGAAAGCTTGGAACGGGTTTAGAAAACAGCGATCAAAGATTTTTGTGGGTTGTGAGAAATCCACCGCCAGATAAGGATAAAGATCCAAACTTCTCATTTGGCCGATTAAGCAAACCGCTTCACTATTTTTCCTACCGTTCTGTCACTTCGTCGAAACCTTTACCGGTAAGGGTTTTTGTTTTGTTTTAAAATTATATCATTTAAATATTATTTATGCTTGGTAATTTCAATCGAATTGATTTTGATTTAGGGTTAAGTCTGGGCAGCCACCACCGTAGTGCAGCCGGAACTATTACCGGTAAAGGTTTTCTTTATTCTTTTTAAAATTATGCCATAATTATGATTTATGTTTGGGTGTTTGGTACTATAGATTCTTTTTAGGCATTTGGGTTAGATTTGATTTTGATTAAGGTTATTGGATTAGATTTGGTGTATGGTTAGGCTGTTATGTGATTAATTTTACAATATGTATACTATGCTGCCAACCATATTTTCTTTGTCGGCCGCTTCTCTCTCTACAACAATCTGTCACTAAATAGTTACTTATTCTTTTACGCATTTCTTGTATGAGTTATTCTATTCTCTTTTCTATTCGTTTATAGGACTTCTACTAGATGTTTCTAAGTTTCTTTACTTATATTTAATTTGAATATACTTTAGCCATGTATACCCAAGGTTAGCATAATGTGTTTTATTTTATTTATTTATTTTTTTAATTTATTTTTTTTTAAATTTGTATTTTTAATCAAATATTGTTTCTGCCAGTAGTTTATGCAATTCCCAGTTCATTGTTTCCCGCGGTTGCTTTTCCTATTCAAATACTATTACTTCAACTGCATAGTTAATTGATGTGGTAATGCTCTTTCTTTGTATGTTTTTCCTTGGCATTTATAACCTTTGGCTTTCTATTTGCTTTCTAATGTATTCTGTGTTTTTTTTTAATTGAAATGTCTTTCATTAATGTTTCCTTTACATTTTTGCTTTCTCTATTTCTTATTGTGTTGATTATAGGGTTTTGATTGAGGCATTTGGGTTAAATATGGTTTTGATAAAGGTATTTTGGTGCTTAGCTTTGGTTTTGGTTTGGAAATTTGGATAATTTTTTTTTGGGGGTAATTTTGCAATCATCATAGATAGCAAACTGAATCAATATTGGATAGTGTCTTTTGCTTTTTTGTTAGATTTCTGATTCAATATCTTGGTTTCTCTGTTTGTGTTTGGCTTTTGGTGGGCAATTGGATTGGAATATATATTGACTTTATATGTATGACATTGAAAATTTCATTGTAATGTGGCAATTGTGGAATGATAAGGTAATGGGCAATGATTACGATCATTGGCAAAGACAATTGTGAATAAGGCTTTAGACCTTTAGATTTGTTCTATTAATGTTCTCTAGGTTTTTTGCTTTCTTACTCTTTTTTCATGCTTGATTTGTTTTTTTCCCCCTATATATGATGCTTTTATTAGATTTTTTTTTCTTGTTCATCTATCATTGACATGATTTTTCCATCAAAGGATGTAATTTCCCCGTGATTGGTTGGAGATTTGGAGTTGACAGAGTACCTCTTCACTCTCTTTAAAGCAATCTTTCACTAACACAGGTTTTATTTCTTCTTCACCTTTCTTATATGAGACGCTTTGTAATTTTTCCTATTTGTTTTTGGACTTCTATTACTTCTATTAAATACCTTTTCACACTGATCTTATTTTAAAATTTTTTTATGCCATTTTTTAGTGTGTGCTGCCATGATCAGCATGAAGATTAGTTTTCTGGTGTTTATTAATTATATGTTGTTGAATCACAACTGTTAGGTCCTAAGAATGGCTTTAAGTTCAAGTTTTGTACAAGTTGCATTGGTCCACTTAAGTTTGTAGCCTAAGATATATGGTTATTTATATTTGTATAATTGGGGCACGTGAGGATTGATCTGAAAGTATGTACGTAATCAGCTATATGTGCTGATTCAATAATTACAGAGTATAGCCTGCACGATTGAATTTATGGCCTATGGGACCAAGGTTAGAGTTTGATTTGGGCCTTATTCCCAATGTTAACCATGCAATTCATTTTGTTATGAGTTTCCCTTGATAAGTTGTTGATAGCATGGTCCTTAGAAATCAACTATTTTTAAATTTTTGATTGTCCCTTCCTACTGCTTGCAGTTCATTTGTACGGCCATGTTGTAGTTTTTGAGCACCATGGTTAGTAGCCAAAAAAAAAAAAAAAATCAATGTTATGTAGAAGGTAGAAGTGTTTAAGGGTATGAAACTGCCTTGAGTACTGTTTCTTTTTTGGGAATTTTGGTTAAGAAGGCCAATGATAGGAGGGTTTAAACATTTCCTTGCAATTAAGGCCATTGCGACATGTAGGAAAACTCACCACTTAAAAATCTGCCACGTATAGAGTTTAATTAGAAAAGTTACACCTATGAAAAACTCAAAACCAAACGATAAACCCATTTGTTCAAGACCCAAAAAAAAAAAAAAAACCTTCCCTTCCTCTCTCAATATTCACTCTAAACTGACATTTGCTATTCCACTTTGTTCCGTTTCTTCTTTGCAATTTCATATTCACAAGGTTAGCATAGCGTTCTTAATTTTCCTCTTTCATATACTCTTCCTGTTGTGTAATTTAGCAATTTTCTGCCACCTGAAGGATAAACTCATCAGTTCAGCCACTTTCTTACAGTTTGCACATTCCATTCTGAACCAACAGTCGGAGGAAAAAGAAAACCCAAAATCAGCCTCTTTAGAAATTGAACAGAGTCGTTCTCTTTGGTCAAGAACCAATAGCATCTCTTACAATCTAAACCATTTTGTGACTTTCAAATCCTCCAAAAATAAAATAATTATTGTCCTATAAATACAACTTATCCCATGATTTCAAACTCTATTGTACATTTTTGTCTGATCTTTCATTGAACAAATGTTGATTCTTGGCTTAGAATATAATTTTTAATTTTTTTTTTTTTATTATGCCTTCTAGAACATTTGTTAAAGAGAGAGAGAAATCCGAGGGTTAGCAAGTTTTTTGGCCTTGCAGAGAAAGAGAGAGATAAATCTGAAGGTCGCTGCCACCATTTGGCCAGCATCCCGCCACCGTCAAACTCAAATTTTAATGATGGGGTTATTCGACAATGAAATGGGCAACAATGGCTTTCATTGGTAAGCTAATATAAATACTTGAATCCTGCAATATATGTTTTGGTATATTTGCACTGTTTAATATATGTAAATTTTGGTATTCTATATATTCATTTTTATTACATTTCACACGTTTGATGAAATCTCTTTTAGACCTTAACATGTGATGATTGTATTGATTTTTTCATTTATGAAAATGAATATGAACAAAAGTTTTCAAGGATGAATGCTAGAAGATATCAGCATGGTGGATAGAATAAATTATCAACCAAATATGATGCAATTGGTAATATTACATAACATGTACATAGATTTTTGTCATAACGATGTGATGATGTGTTTATTTATTGCAGATAGTATTGCACCACAATTTCAGATGAATAAGCAACAATCCTCCAAGAACTTCTCTGGCATTTCCTACCCAAATATCAACCCAACTGTATATAATTTGATGGTCTCTATGTTAGAAATATTGCTCTAATGGTAATGGTAACTACATTTTAGTAACACGCTTGCAAAATTTTTGATAAAATTCTAATGTTATTCGAAAATTCCTTTTGTATTGTTCATGGTTTTAAGTTTAATAAATGATGTGTATAATTCTCCCTAAATTACTTACATTACCTGACTACGTAAAGAGTTCACTATCTACATTGGCCATGGTCAATAATATTTCAAATCATTGCCTTCTTTTTCCTCCGTCTTTGTATCAGTTTGTTTTATATTTTCCTTTTTTTTTTTTTTTTTTTTTTTTTTTTTTTTTTTTAATGTAATTAGTAATGTACTTCATATATTATAATTGTTTTCTTAATTTTATAATCACTATGAAATTAGAGGGTGGGAGAGAGAGACTAACTTTTACTATGATATTGGTCAAAGATTAATGAAAATGTTGGGCAATGATGGCATTATCCTTTGAAAGAGCATGTAATTCAGTAACTTATCACTATGCTTAGCTATTTGATTCCATGAAATTTCAAGTTAATTGAGCCACGAGTGAAAGGAAAAGATTTACTCTGACTGTGATATTGCTTTAAGTCCTTTTTCTTTCGGGTTTGTTTTCTACTAAATTATCTCTATCTTTATCTTTATCTTTTTTATAATTCTTTTGTTAGCATTGTATAGATTTTCATTATTAACATAATAAAGCATTGTATTAAAATTACCTAATATATGTGTTAGATGAAGATGACGTTGCCAGTTTTATTTTGTGCAGCAATTGGTTATATGATTTTATTCCTAGGTCACAAATTTCATGTCTTTGATTATTAATAAAGTCAAAAATTTCCAAAATCAAAAGATGAAAAAAAAAAAAATAAAGAGAAATAAAGGAAAGTCAAAGAAAGAAAAAGAGAATGAAAAATTAAAGGGTAGACAAAATAATAGTTGTTATAGGTGTCATAGAAATTGCAAAAATCATCTTGAGTTTGAATCAATTTTATAAGTCCTGGAAGTATTTTATGTGTTGATATTACTCCAACAAATGGTATTTTAAGAATTACAAGGAATTTTATCATTAGCAGAACCTATATTATATTTTAGTTACTCACTAAAAAAGAAAAACATATTTAGTAGCTTTCTTGGTAGATTTCTATTGATAATTGTTTGTTCTAAGTTTATTTTATGTTTTTACTATCAGATTGTATCTGAAAAACCAATGACTTAAATCATGGTGCTAATATCCTATAAACCATTACATCTTTGTTGGGCTAATATTACATCTTTGTGGCATTCTAACTAATATTATGGTTTTGTATTTTCAGCCAAATCAACTTATAGATAAATATTGACAAATGGTATGTGGTAGTTATACAGTTGACTAAAATCACAAGAAATGTTGGTTAGGGTTAAAAATGTGTCTTTGTTTCAACCTATATGTATTAATCCGAAGGATAACACACTCTATCATGTCTATGAAATTCTATATGTATCATTTTTGTGATCTTTTAAATTTATGAAATTCTATGTCAAGTATTTTCTGTTTTTGTTAGTACCGTGGGTTAAAAATGTGACAAAATGAATGTGTAGAACGTTTGAACATTTGGATTTCTATATTGAAATCATGCAGGTTTAATAAGCATTTGGAATTTACAAGAGATGTGAAATGAGTCATCTTTCTTCTTTTTTTTCCTTTGTAGATAGTATAATACATTTGATTAATCAAAATTTTTATTACTATTTGTAAGGTTAAAGTTAAAAATTATTAATATTTTTTATAGTGCAATTTTTTTTTTTTTTCATTACCATTATAATTTTTTTTATTTGACTAATATTTTTCTAACTTTCTGTTTCAGCCATTTTTATTTTTCTCTTTTAAACTTTTTGGTTGTAAAATTCTCTAGTCTCATGGTTTAATTCATTGTGGTTCCTAGGAATGGTAGATTTTGTATTTGAAATTGTCTTGCAAGTTTTAGTTCGGTGTGATTCATTGTGGTTCCTAGGAATAGTAGATTTGCTATTTGAAATTGTCATGTAAGTTTTAATTGCTTAAAGTTAGACTCTTTTTTTTTTTTTGAGTCTCTCATAGCAGGGAGGTACACGAGTGATTTGAAGAAACTAATTTTTTAAAATTTTAGGTGATATTGGACACTATATGCTTAAATATACTACGTTATTTAAGTTTGAACATATGTAGTAGAAGTATGATAACTAAGTTTATGTTGGATGCAAAGTTCGTTAATATGTTAAACGATCCTGTGCATTGCACGGGTTAAACACTAGTATTACTAAAAACTGAAGTGTAGTATTTATTGTTGCTATACTCCAGTTGAGTCACGTCATCATCCATGTCATCTTTTTATTTTTTTTATTTTTCATTTTTTGTTAATTTATAACCTTTTTTAAAAGAATGCAAAATAAATGATGACTGTACATATTTTCATGACTTTACACATTCTAAATGGTTTTAATTCTTTTGCTTTGCTACATATTCTCATAACTTTAAAATATATCATGACTTTACATATTCTCATGACTTTGTATATTCTCACGACTTTGTTGCATTAAATTATTCTCTCCTCCTATTATTCAAACCTTCTTTAAAAAAATTAAAAAAGAAAAAAGGAAAAAGAAAAACCCAACTATCCATTGAATGTTTTCCTATTTTTCAACTTCCTCGTTGTTTTTTTTTTTGGATAGAATATGTAGAATCATTTCCATAATGACTAAGTGCAACCCACTTATCTTCCCCATTTACTCCATTAAACCCCACCGGCCAACTATTCCAATTCTCAATTAACCGTCCTCCTTGGTCTCTCTCTCCATCAATCAAAGGGATAACATCACCCCACTTTTCCACCACCATATTAAATCCATTTTAACCTCGATTCAGCACTACTTCAATTCTTTGATCTCAACTCCTATTCTCTCTTTATTGATTTATTTTCTTTATATATTGCAGTTGCCTGTTCTCCACTTCTATAGAAGCTGCCGAAACACCATCGGACTTGGTAATGCTACAGTCTTTTTTGCCCTTCTTCAATCAACCAGGTAACCAATTTGTCTCTCCTAATTTCTATCTCATGCTCTCAGTTCCTCCTTTCTACATCTAATTTAATCTATTGAGAAGACCAGAGAACTAGATAGTGCAAAAGCAAAAGAGACAAATTGAAAAAGAGATCAATCTTTAGACCTGATTTTTTGTCAATTATTTTTCTCCTTTTTGTCAATAAATACATTTTAATTGTCACCCATTCGTTTTTTTATCCCATGTGGAATGTCAATAAATTTTTTTTTGGTTATTGATGTGTGACGTATACTTGATGAAATTTCTCTTAAACGTGTGGTAGCAGGTAATCAATGGGGAGAATACTTTTGAACACTATTTCTAAGCTTGGGCAACCTATTCTCTTTTGAGCTTCAAATGTTTTTGTGGCATGTAACGGTTGGGAGAATTTTCTTAAGTTTACGTCCATAAATGCCATCTACATATTGCATGAATTATAGCTCCTTACAGTGAGGGTTTTGATTTTAATATTTTTGTTTCTATTGGTCACATTTGCATATGCACTCTCTCTTTGTAGGGTTTGGCTTAGCTCCAGTATTTTTTTAATTGGAAGTCTCTTTTTGTTTTAAATACACAATAGCAAGTAATTGCAGGAATAAGATTAAAGGGGTAAAAGACCTGCTTTGTTAGTAGTAGAAATAAGATGCTTGATGTGGGTTTGAAATGTTCGATAGTTGTAAAACTATATTTTACACTTTTTGTATAATTTTATAGACATGACTTGAAAAGCTAAAAAACTATAAAAGTTTCTAATTATAAAAATAAAAAATGACCAAACAAAAAAAATGACCAAACTATAAAAGTAATTTATTTATTTATTTATTTTGATGAATTGCAAGATTTTATTGAAGGAAAAAAGCAAAAAAAAAAAAAAAAAAAAATACAACAAGGGGACAATTGCCAACATCAAAAGAACCAAAAAAATTGATTTGTAGTAACCAATGTTCCTTTTAAACTAATTTACAAATGTTTTGTTGTTGGAAACAATCAAGCTTAATCAGTTATTGAAGCTTACGGATTTTTGTTGTCACTTATTATTATTCCAATTATCCTTATATCTAGCCCCTTAGATTAATTTTGGGGGGCTCAAGACTTCAAGTGATAGCCTACCAGTAATGACATCTTTTGTAGTATCCCATTATTTACTTCAACATTTCATATATGCAATGCTTATTTCATTTAACATTTTTGAATTAATATTTTTGTTTTTCATTTCCCATTTTAGTCTCTTTGCAAGTTTTGATATTGCATAACTTCTATTACAACATCTAGCACCAGCTAAAGCACTGCACCGCATAAGCTTCTCAATAGTGTTGGTTTCAATGATTAAGTCATTGGTATTTGTAATGCAAACCTAAATGGAGAATAAACTTTGAGATTCCATAACTATGTACAACACATGGAACAAGAGGTTGAATTTATATGTACAAAGTTTTGAACAATAATGTATCAAACAGTTTTGCATAACTACTTTACAATTGTTGTAGTTTGTATATGCCAATGTCATCTTCATTCTAAAAAGTGAGAAACCAGGAAAATTAAAGAGAACACTCACATGGTTGACAGTGATTAAATATTTCTTGATTAATTCCTCTTGGTTGAACATGTACACTCTCTAGGAAAAAAAAATATCTTGGTCTCAATGTTGAGGGCAGTCTACTAGAATTCTTTATCATATGTTACCTTTTAAAGATCTTATCAGCTGTATAGATGGTACTTTTGGTTTATGAGACAAGATCAGCAAAACGGAGGTTTTGTATGATTATATTTAGATGACTTTACAATGCCATGATGGATGTGTTGGTCTTATTTTACCATATAATGCAAGTAATCATGTAATTTATGAATTTAAAGGGAAATATATTGTGGGATTTTTTCATATGTTATAATTTGAAACACAATTTCAAATAACACATATTGACTTTCTAAAAATATACATTCTATATTATATTAATTCAATAATATTCCAATAAAAAGTAATTATATCAAATTTTCTAGTATATACAAAACCAAAGATCTCATGCGGGAGAGCATGAGATTCTGCCATGTGGCGCGCTCTTGAAAAGAAAATTGAAATACTCTTAAGCCACAAGATAAGAAAAAAAAAAAAATAGGGACTTTTTGTTTCTTTGATTCAATGTTTCAAGACTTTTCTCATTAAAGAATAAGGATTTTTTGTATGACTCTTTGTTTTCTTTGGTTCAATGTTTCATGACAAACCTCTTGCACTTCTACTCCTTTATATATAGTCTAGAACCCTTCATGCCATCTCATTTCAAATACATCCTGACAAAGAATGGTGTCATTTATCTTCAACCTTTCAGTGACACATACCTAGCTCCAACTTTGTCATCCTATATAATCTTAACCTATATGTATTGGCTATAACCAAGGAAAAGGGTTTGCTTCTTTTATTGGATGTCGACAAATTGTAGTTTTGATATTAAGGTAAGAAGTTGTGGGTTCTATAAAGGCTGTAATTGGCTTTGGATTTTTGGGTGTTTGGTGTTAGAAAGACATAAATGTATTTTGTTTTAGAACTAAAGAGAAATAGAAAGAAACCTTCTAATTGATTATTGATGAGATCACTCTTTGTAAAGAAAATTGAAATATTCTTAAGCCACAAGATAAGAACAAAAAAATAGGGACTTTTTGTTTCTTTAATTCAATGTTTCAAGACTTTTCTCATTAAAGAATAAGGATTCTTTTGTATGATTATTTGTTTTTTTTTTGGGTTCAATGTTTCAAGACAAACCTCTTGCAGTTCTACTCCTTTATATATAGCCTACAACCCTTCATGCTATCTCATTTCAAATACATCCTAACAAAAAATGGTGAATGACACCTACCTAGCTCCAACTTTGTCATCCTATATAATCCTAACGTATATGTATTGGCTATAACCAAGGAAGAGGCTTGCTTCTTTTATTGAATGTCGACAAATTGTAGTTTTGATATTGAGGTAAGAAGTTGTCATGGGTTCTGTAAAGGCTGTAATTGGCTTTGGATTTTTGGGTGTTTGGTGTTAGAAAGCCATAAATGTATTTTGTTTTAGAACTAAAGAGAAATAGAAAGAAACCTACTAATTGATTATTGATGAGATTAGTTTTTTTTTTTTATTTTTTTTTATTTTATATTATGTTTTAGAACTTATAATTTATAAGTTTCTTTGTAGTTTTTTACTGCTATTTATTACAATATCGATATGAGCCACGATAATAAAAGTAAAAGTTATTGATGATTTTAGAGTGTATTTTGTGCTTTTTTTAAATTTTTTTTTTAATTTTTAATGTGGAATCTTTGCTAAAGGCAATTAAATCTTTGATAAATGGAAATGTTTTAACCATTATTTCTTTATTTTATCACATTCTCCATATGCCAATACTTACAAATGATTTCCTTTTGTTGAGATAATGAAATGAGTATTTGAGATTTGGGGCTCGGTATTTGGTTGTGAAAATAGAGTAGTTGAGGAAGTATTTGAGGTTGCTTGAATTTTTGTAATTTTAGGGTATGAAAGTATTTAAGGCTTTGAATTTAGATTTATAAATTTCAAATTTCAAATTCATTTGATCAATTTAAAAAATAAAGTCTACAAATAATATAATATGTTAGTCATTTACAAATGTCGAATAACTTAAATGTTCCAACTTTAGAAATTTTAGATTAGTAGAGAAATTCCACTCAATAATCAGAAACTAATTCTATGACAGTTTTTTATTATATAAAATATGATTTAAGAAAATTGAGTTTCAAAGCATTCAACAATATTGTAGTAAAACATATTTATAAATGAGTATTATAATAGGTCTTAAAAAAGATAAAAAAAAATTATTTCAAATGAATTTGCAAAATATCCATGCATCGCACGGAAAATTATCTAGTTGAGAATAATTTTAGGACCACAAAAAAATTACATAATTTTTATTACAGTTTGTCATCGTAAGTGGTGGTGGTGGTGCGGGTAGGACAACAATAAAGTACACAATTTTTATCACACTTTGTCATGTAGCAAGTTGTAAGCTGTGGAAGTATGTACCATTACAGAACATAAGCATTGTTGTTTGCATGCATATTGCTGCTTGCACCCTAAAACTTTCCATGAACTGATCAGGACATGAATATTGCTGTTTGCACCCTAAACTTTCCAGGTAAGAAGTGACTTTAGGCGTTGGAAAAGGAAAACGATTGGGAACCTTCCCTCACTTCATTTCCAACTTTAAAGCAAAACACTTTCCTTCCGGACATTCCCGTTCCCAACAGAGATGGCAGACAGTGTTGTTACTTTCCTGTTGCAGAACCTGACTCAGTTGCTCGCCCAAGAATCAAAACTGCTTGGTGGAGTGGAGAATCAAGTCAGGTTACTTCAGAATGAGCTGTCTCTGATCAACGTCTTCCTCCAAAATACTAAAGGGAAACGACATGGCAATGAGTTGGTGAAGCAGGTAGTAAGCCAAATCAGGGACGTAGCCTATGAGGCTGAGGACGTTATCGATACATTCATTGTGACTGTGACAAAGCACAGAAGAAGAAGCAAGCTGAGGAAGGTAATCCATTGCTTTGACCGAGCTATAGCGCTTCACGAGGTTGCAAACAAGATAGAGAGCATCAAGACTGTCATCAAGGAAATCTATGACAATCGGAGCAAGTATGGCATAGAAATAGCTGAATCATCTAGAGGAGATGCAGAAGTGGAGGAGATACTGCACAGACGCAGGAGATATGTAGAGGAAGATGACGTGGTGGGCTTCAATTATGACACAAAGGCATTGATGAAGCACCTTATTGAAGGGAGTTTGCAACGTAATGTTGTCTCAATCATTGGCATGGGTGGCTTAGGAAAAACCACCCTTGCTAGGAAGATCTACAACAACAATGATGTCAAGAATTACTTTGATGTCCGTGTTTGGGTTTATGTCTCCCAAGAATATAGAATCAGAGAGTTGTTGGTTGAAATTTTGAAGGGTGCGACTCCAAGGCCAAAACTGAAAAAATTTATCTTGAAAGCAGAATTGAAAGACGAATTATTCCATGGTTTGGAAGCTATGTATAGCTCGAATAAGGATAAATTGAAAGGGACACTAATCGAAGACTTGAAAGTTATCGAGGAAATGAGTGATGAAGAATGCAAAAAGACATTGTTTGAAGTCTTGATGCTGAAGAATGCAGAGGACCAAATACAAGACCATATAACGAAAATTTCACAAGACCAAAAATTGAATAAATTGTGGTCGCGTTTTGTGAAAGGTATTTACAAAAAGAATGGGGATGGATGGCAAGATTTGAATGATAATGAATTGAAAAGTGGGCTGTTCGAATGCTTGAAAGACAAGAGGTACCTAATTGTCATGGACGACATCTGGAAAACTGAACTATGGAATGAGATAAGTACTGTCTTTTGTGATAACTTGAATGGAAGTAGAATATTGATCACTAGCCGAATAAAAGAAGTAGCATTACATGCAAGTAGTTTTAATAGTATTCCTCCTATTCCCCCTTATGAACTCCCTTTTCTTAAAGAAGATAATAGTTGGGAACTCTTCTCTAAGAAGGTGTTTCGGGGTGCTACATGTCCTCCAAAACTTGAAACAGTAGGTAGAAAAATTGTCAAAACTTGCCATGGTTTACCACTTGCTATTGTGGTATTGGGGGGTCTATTGGCGAATAAGGAGAAAACACACCGAACATGGTCAAAATATGCTGGCCATGTGAATTCGTATTTGACTGAGGATAGATCAAGTTGCATAGACATATTGGCTCTAAGCTACAACCACTTACCCCAGTGCTTGAAACCTTTCTTTCTATATTTTGGCATATACCCAGAAGACTTTGAGATACCGGTGAGGCAACTATTCCGACTTTGGATAGCCGAGGGATTCATACGGCAAATTGGGAGCAGAAATATGGAGGATGTTGCTGAAGACTACTTGGAGGAACTCATTGATTGAAGCTTGATTCAAGTGGCAACGAAAAGGCTAGATGGAGGAGTCAAAACATGTCGTATCCATGATCTTCTACGAGACCTTTGTATATTGAAGAGTACTGAAGAGAAGTTTCTTGAGGTTCATTCAGATGTTAACCTTTCAGCCAAAAGCATCTCTCGTAGAATTTCCATCCACTATGCCAACCAGCCATATATTTCTTCCAGCCCTTGTAAGCCTTCAAATAGTCGTTCTATAATAGGCTTTGGGGGTGTTGTCGAGCTCGAGAGTCCTCCTGATAATTGCTACTTGGAATGGATTTGCAAAAGTAACAAATTGGTTCGGGTGGTAGAGCTCAGTAATATGGGCATTTGTTGCTTAATCCCCAACAGGATTGAAAACCTGATCCTTTTGAGGTACTTGAGCATTAAATCTGGTGAGCTTCGTGTCATTCCAGATTCCATATGCAAACTTTGCAATCTAGAGACACTGGACATGAGAAATTCTATAATACGACGCTTGCCCAGGGGGATATGGAAGTTACAAAAATTGAGATATTTGTACCTGGATGGGCGAACATCTCTACCTATTACTGACAATGACGCAGCATTGCCTAATATTCAAGTCCTTACTGGTATAGCTGTAAATCAAGACATTGAGAATCTCTTTGCCAAGGGCAGATTTCCTAATGTAAGAAAATTAGCATTGTATTCTTCAAGAGCATTGGAGTCAAAGCTTTTGTCAAGTCTCCATCCCTTGTGTCATCTACAAACTTTGAAGATTTACTTTGATCTTTTCGAGGTTTCAAGTCCAATTTCATTCTACTTGACCCTCACAAAGATAACCTTACTTTGTGCAAGCTTATCTCCAGCGGGCTTGGGAGTGTTGGGTAGCCTTACCAACCTTCGAATACTCAAGGTACGAGGTGTCATGGATGTCCGGTTCCAGTTCACCCTTGATTGCAATGAAAGTAGTTTTCATCAACTCGAAGTCTTGAAAATTGAAAAAGGAGATGTTTTACAATGGACTATGGAGAAAGGTGCAATGCCAAGCCTTCAACGCTTGGTCATCAAGCGTTGTGACTTTCATATAATGCCCCCCAAGGAACTATGGTGCTTGACTGCCTTGCGGGATGTGGAAGTTTCATATCCCTCTCAAAAATTGGCAAAGATGATTCAACAGTTGCGGATGAGGGATGGATGTAAGCTCCATGTCTATCCACCTAATTGAGAAAAAGATTCTTAATTTGCTGTGCTATGCTTTGGTGGGGGCTGAGGCCTGAGGGGTCAATGGTCTTATGCTTATGTGATTGTCTCTTCTTCATTTTCCTAATCACCCTAGCTTGTTATGCCTAAACTGCCCTTTTTAAAAATAAATTTTTTTATTTAAAAAAAATCCTTCCAATAATTTATTATGTTTATGGTGATAAATTTGCTCAAAAAAAGAAGAAGAAATTGGTGATATATCCATTTGGGTTTGGAGGAAGGTCTTTGGGACACTACTTAATCAAAAAATTTTAAGTTTTTATGTTGAGGTTCAATTATATTATATTAATTTCTTAGGCTTTATTTATTTATTTTTATACATGTATTTAAGACTTCAACTCAGTTTTTTTTTTTTTTTTTTTTTTTAATTCTTTTTCCTTTCCAACAAATGAGGGAATTTGAATCTAGATTCTCTATACAAGTGAGACTGAATAATATTACTAATTCTGTTTATGGTGATAGATCCATTTTCGTTTGAAGGTATCTTGGGACACTACTAAAAAAGTTAAATAAGTGTGTGCTTGGTTTCAATTATATTAATTTTTTAAGTTTTCTTTTCTTCTTATATTGGAAACTTCCACTCACTTTTTATTATTTTCAGCAAGTGAGGAGGAAGATATGTACAACTGAACTCACAAGCCTTCTTTCTATCTGCCCCTAGTTAAATAGTTAAATTACATTGTTTGATTCCAAGAAGAATATGAATTGGTAATTGATAACTGAGATGCGTCATTGTTGAATTAGGAGGTGAAAGGGAATGGTATCAGAACTTTCATAAAGAAGTATAAAAAGCCTATCTCAATTGATCGTTCTAGTTGGGGCAATTTTACTATCTTTCATGAGAAACATTTTAACACACTCACACACGAGAAAAATCAAAGGATAAAATATTGTTTTTGTCCATAAAATTTATAAGAAAATTGAATTTCATCCGTAAGTTTTAAGAAGTTTGTTGGGGTGAAACATTATATGTACTGGAAAATCCGAGTAAAACACATTTTTGATGTACTCGAGTCTTTAGTTTTTAGTGTCCGAAAATATGTTGAAAAACTACATCAAAGATACAAGAAAACTAAGATTATGAATCAGAAAACTGAGTAATATAGGTAAGAAAATTCAGCATGCATTTGAAACATGCCCTAAAAATTATAGTTCACTGGTGGAATCAGTCAAGTTACCCTGCCATAATTCTATTTTTATGGATACCTATTATTGCCCTTTTTTTTAGTCTATTTTTTTTCAATGCTAAACAATCTTTTTTATTTTGTTACTATGTATATCAATATCTAACAATCAATTCAAAATGGGTGAACCAAGCATGAAAATGAACAATTGTAACTCACAAGGTTTCTTTCTATCTGCACCTGGTTAAATAATTTATGTACCAAGCAGTTAATAACATTGTATGATTACAAGAAAATTATCAAACAGGAATTGATAATTGAGCTCCATCATTGTTGTATTAGGAGATGAAAAAAGAATGGAATCAGAACTTTAATGAAGAAGTGCAAAAAGCTAGTTCACTTGATTGTCCCAGCCACAACAGTTAGACTAGCTGTCCTTGAGAAACATCTTAAAACACACACAGGAGAAAAATCAAAATTCTAGTACAGCAGAATTGTTGACATTTAGCTCCTGGTTCTATATAATTTGCCCCAATTACCATATGATAAAAAGTGATGCTCTTCTAATTTTTTTGAGGATGTTTGAGCATGCTTCACACGCATGCTGAAATATAATATGTGATAGTTTTTTAGACCCCTTAAAACACAATTGGATTAACCTAGGTAATTAGCCAAGTTGTTACTTAGTCCAAATTCCAAATTTAGGTTATCACAATCAAAAAATCATATCGTGCAAAGCAGCGAAAAGATAAATAACACAATTATATGATCACCTAGGAAACCAAACCTGTAAAAATCTGGGGAGGATTTAACCTAGCTATCCTCAAGGTAAACCTGAATCTACTATGAAAGAATTGAACTTGTTCAACAGGACTTAGACCATTAACATCCTATTGCTATCCACCAGTAGAAACTTACTGACACGACCACGTGCAAGCTCCGAAGTCATGGACTCCTCCTTTCTTGGATTCTCCAGCAAGTACAAGCACACCTGTTTGTGTTTCTTTAAGTTCTTATGGCAGCAACTGAATGATCATCAAGCTCTTGAAGAAATCTCCTTCTTGATAATCCTAAACTTGTGTAAAGGAAAACTCCTCATAGATCTCACAAGAGATTTACACAAACAGCAATATGAGCAACACTAAAACGTGGTTAGGGTTTGCCTTATATACCTAAGGTAAAAACACAAAACCCTAAACATTTTAAATAAACTAGGGCTGAGTTGGAATTCTGCAGAAAACGTATTCTGCCTGAATTTCGATTGATCGAGCCTAAGCTTCAATCGATTGAACCAGGCCGAAATGCTTTATTAACTCTGCATCAACTTAAATCCAACTTTACATAAATGAACCAACTTTGAGCAAGTCTAAACACGACTAAACATCTTGTTTTGATCATGGTTTGCCAACAATACATATTAGAGTTCTAAGTACATAAGATCCTAAGTCTTTAGAACCTAACTCCCCCTTTGGCAATCCGTGACAAAACACAACTAAAAGCTCAAGTTTACAAAGAAAAGCCTTTTACATAAAAAATGCTCATAAAAATAAATCCAATCCTAACTACTATCCATCAGTTGCAAGTATAGACAGCAGCTTAATTGAATCAACCTGTATATTTACTGAAACACTAAACAAAATGCATAACCGCATGTGTGAAAAATACAAGTAAACAAAATAAATTCTTGATTTCAACCAACACACAATAAAGACATATATCAATGAATAACTCATAAATATAAATCAATAAGCAGTTGAAACAAGAAACAAATAAAATAATAAAAGTATCTCCCCCTAACATGAATAGCTCAAACAAATAAAAAACGAGCTAAAAAGGTAAATACAATGTGAAACACCTAGATACAATCTAAATTCCACATGCTCCAACCAACAAAAATGCTCTCCCCTTGAAAACAAGAACTTTACAAGTGCTCAAATATGTACTCCCCCTTTTTGTGACGGAATGCCAAAGGGCAATCAAAATCCATCATCAAAAAGAAGTGGCGGTGAGGATCGTCGAAACTGTGCCAACTTTGCTCGCAAAGCATGGATCTCATCGAGCACGTTCACCAAAATCTGTCCATGAGCCACCTGAACGGTCAAGACATGATCCAACGTACGTCGAATGTCTAAATCATCCGAAGTAGTCGGTGGAGGAACATTAGCATCAGCAGCAACAGCACCAGACGCCTTAGTTGTATCAGCACCTGCAGAAGAGGGAGGAGGGGGAACAACACCAGATGACGCACCTCTAGGACGCGTAGGACCAACTCTCAAGTGAGCAGCCCTCTGCCTAAGGAATGTGGCACCTATGGGAGCTATGACATGAACGGGCTCACCGGTAGGGAAATCAGCTACACCAAGAAACAACAAAATCCTATGAATGAAAATAGGATGGATAAGAGCATGCGTTACGGTAGAACTCCTATGAACTTCATTCAAAGAACGAAGAAACAGATGTGGAAAGCTGATAGACGCACCAGAAAAAAAAGCGTACAAAAACACACATCGCTCAAGAGGGATGGTGTGGAGATGAGAAATAGGCCACAAAGAATGACACGCTACCCTAAAGAAAAGATAGGTAGTCTCAGTAAGCTCAGCAGACATGATCTGAGGATCAAAATCCCACTGGATAGAAGACCCAGTGATGTATGACATAACGACATCTAAGGGTGGAGAATCCTTATAAGGATAGACAAGCTCCCTAATGACCGAAACCCCAAGAACATTAGCCACTATCCGAGGGGTAATGGTGAACTCAATACCTCATATCCAACTTCGAACAAGGGTGTTGGAATCATAGACGTGGCAAGAGAGATTCGAGAAGAACTCTCTAATCAGGGCGGTCGAGGGTGGATGATCTACCTCTAACAAGGATAGCCAACCTTTACTCTCAAGGTTTGCCCTAATGGCAAGATCTACCTTATCTAACACAACAGAACGCTCAGCTCAAATCTTACGCTTACAGTTCAGTTTCTCATAGACCTCTCTGCTTTTGTCATTCCTAAACAACTCACTCCTAGAGGGAGACTCAGAGGAAGTGGAGGGGGTCCTATGGGCTCTAGTCTTCCTAGGCATGGTGCTAGGATAAGGACCAAGACACAAAGAAAAAAAACAAAAACCAAAGGCAAACTGCAAGTTAGCACAAAAAAATATAGAACAAAAATCTATATGATGCATGAACAGTTTAACTGTCATGATACATGCTCTAATGCAGTGCAATTAAGTTCAAATTTAAATCAAGTTCACAAAATTGGCTTGAGTATAGAGTTTCTAACAAAAACCCTAAAAATTGAAAAATCACTTGATAGTTTTTTTAGAAAATTTGACCAGTTGATCATTACACAAGTTAGATTACATAAAATAATGGTCAATTACATCAATTCAACAAGCCAATTTCATCAATTGAAATCAATTTGAACAAAATCCCCAAATTCAGATAAAAACAAGCCCTAGAATTTTCAATTTCTCATAAAACACCAAATTGATCAAATTAATCATCATAGATCATGATTATAACATTATAGGAACAAAACACAATGATCAATTTCAAAAAAAAGAAGCTTGAATCAACAAAAAATCCCAATTTGAAAAGTTCCAAAAATACCCATGAAATTCATGTAAAAATGCATGAAAACTTGAACTAAAATGCAAAAGGAAGGGCAAAATAGACTTACCGGCTTAGAGAGAGGAAAACTTTGCAAAAAAATCCAGAGGAAAATGACAAAAAATTGGTAGGTGAGCTTTGTCCAATTTGGAGAGAGAGAAAAGTTTGAAAAGAACTTTTGAAAAGTAAGTCTGAACAAGTCAAATCTACCTTTTAAAAAACCTGATTCATGACTTTCAATTGATCGAAAATCAGTTTCGATTGATCAAAACAAACAGAGGCTTCTTTTAAAAATTTAAAAACAATTTCGATTGATCGAAAAACAGATTGGATCAATCGAAGCAGACAAAGGCTTCCTTAAGACTTTTAAAACAATTTCGATTGATTGAAAAACAGATTGGATCAATCGAATTAGACAGAGGCTCACAAAATTTTTGAGAAAAAAACACAGTTTTTGAAAATAACAAAGACACATTTTAGAAACACCTCAAAGCATTGAAATTGATGAACAAAATGCATGAGTATGTGAAGTAATGTTTTTCAAAAACAAAGTTTAAGCCTAGTTTTCCCAAAATTAAGATTTTCAAGCATTTTCCATAAGATTTTCAAGCATCAAAATTGTTTTGCATAAAAACTCAAAGTATTTGCAAACTTGGTTAGTCAGACCAAAGACACATGCAATAACATGTACAATGTTTAGTAAAGAGTAACTCGTGTAATGTGTGCAACTAACGAAAACTTGAAATACATGTGAAGTGATATGTGTATAGCAATCAAACACAAAGTCTACAAAATTCATCACATAGAATTTGAAAGAGACTATTACCAAAAGAGTTACATCATATAACTCCCATATCTTCTAGATCATAAGCTTGCAATCATGTAAATTTCTTGATTTTGCCTCATATTGTACACACAAATTTTAATTATTCAGAAACTTATTAAAATAGCCAGGATAATGTACACACCAATTTTAGCATTTAAATCGAGGCTACACCTTATGATCTTTTTGTGCATGTGCTACACTTTCTCGAGTACAAAATCTTACGATATGCACTAAGGTGTTTATGATTGGCTAGTGAACAGTGGTGAGATAGTTACTTATGCCTTTCTCTAAAGGTTCAAGTCCAACAGTCAAAGACATGTGACTTCAAGATCAAGACAAAGTGATCAAAACCATAAACATCTTTCTCACATAACATGCACTACAAAGCTTCAACTAGTAAAGTGCAATAAGTAAGCTCATCAAAGCTAAACAAGGTACAAAAGACATGTTATGTGAAAATAAATTGACCAACCTTGTTTTCAAAAACCAAGAAAATAATGCAAAACACAACTTGCTTCCTTTTTCTTCATTTAAAAACAAAAAAAACAAAAACAAAAACAACTTAGAATGAAATGCATGAATGTTATGCAATGCAAATCCTAGAAACAAAGAAAACAAAAACCAAAGAACAATGGTCACAAAAGATAGCAATGAAGCACAAGGACCATGTCAGAAGGACTCAATTGGATTGAGCCTTTTGCATCCAAAACTTTTTAGATGCACCACGAGCATTGGAGTTCTTATTCACATGGGAATGATTTCCAACTCCAGAATTGGAATAAAGGTTTAGAGCCTTTACCAATTCACCAATGAGTACCATGAGATCTTGTGCTTGAGGCACATGTACTTTTGGTTTGTTTGCTCTCTTAGTAGCTTACAACTTGTTACAGTTTGGACGAATGTGTCCAGTCTTTCCACAAAAATGACAAACTCATGCGGGCTTATCATGTGACTTGTCCTTAGAAAAGGTGGGCTGCTTAGATTTAGACTCTTTCAGTTCAACCCTAATCTTCCTAAGAGGTGTAACTTCTAAGGGTTTGACAACCTCACTCACAACCTCACTCACAGGGGTTTCAGAAGAAGATGAAGGAATAAAGATAGTGGAATTGGGTGCAGACACATTGATGCTTTCTATAAAACCTAATCCAGTTTTGTCAAAATGAGACTTTTGAACACTCAGCATATGATCAAGTTTGGAACTAGCAGACCTATTAGATTGTTCTTTAGCAACAGAAAGCTCATGTTCCAAATTCTTAACTTTATCAAGCAAAAGCATGTTCTCAGTTTTCACATTATTCAAAAGTTCAGTAGCATCAAACAGTTTAACAAGCAAATTATTTTTATCAAGCTCAAGAGATGCAATTTTCTTCAAGCCTAATTCAACATTCATAGCATCCTTTGCAGCAACTTTGCAAAGTTTATTGTAGGCTTCTTGAAGATCTGCATTCTCAAAGAGTTCCCCATCAGAAGGGTTATCTTCAGCAGATACGCTTTCATTGACTACAGCTGTAGCAGTGAAAGCAATGAGGTTTCCATCCTCGTCACAACCAAACTTATCATCAGAAACTTCACCATCACTAAAGGTTACAGCCATAGCCTTTCCCTTAGACTTCAAGTAAGTAAGACATTCAGATTTCATGTGACCATACCCTTGACATCCAAAACACTGAGAACCCATAGAATTATTTGAAGATTGACCTACTTTTTCTCTAGGTTTATCAGTGCTGTTAACCTTAGTGGGATCATTCTTCCTAAAATTTCTAGGTTCAGCAGTGTTCTTATCTCTTGCCCTTCTATTGTTGTTTCTAAGAAAATTCCTAAAGTTCTTGGCAAGGTAAGAAATCTCTGTAGCAGAGAGCTCATCATCAAATCCACCAATATCAACATCATCAACTGACTAAAGAGCCATTATTTTGGATTTGCTAGTCTTAGGTAGGTCCAACTCATAGGATTGAAGAGATCCTACAAGTTCATTAACAGGGATGGAGTCCACATCCTTGCTCTCAGTGATGGCAGTCACCTTGGGTCTAAAATCTTCAGTTAAAGATCTAAGAATCTTCCTAACAATTTTTGGTTGATCATAGATTTCACCCAAGTTATATGCAGAATTAACAATATCATTAAGTTTAGCATAGAATTCATCAAAAGATTCATCATCGGAAATCTTAATACTTTCAAATTTAGAAGTTAATTGCTGCAATTTGCTGATTTTGACAGTCTTTGTGCCTTCATGCACAGTCTTGAGGATATTCCAAGCAGTATGAGCAACCTCAATATTAGAGATTCTCTTAAATTTCTCCACAGAAACAGTGTTAAAGATAGCATTCATAACTTTGCTATTGAATGTGGCTGCTTCTTTTTGAGAAATTTGCCACTCACTAACAGGAGTAGTGGGCTTCTCCCATCTGTATTCGATGGAGTTCCAGACTCTCTCATCAATTGATTTCAGGAATGCTTTCATCCTTACTTTCCAATAAGCATAGTTATTCTCATCAAAGTGAGGAGAAATAACAAGAGAATGTCCGAGTTCCATGACAACAAGGGTCAAGGATCAACTCAGTGATCAAAAGATCAACAACAAGAGAGCAACCCGCTCTGATACCATTTGATAGTTTTTTAGACCCCTTAAAACACAATTGGATTAATTTAGGTAATTAGCCAAGTTGTTACTTAGTCCAAATTCCAAATCTAGGTTATCACAATCAAACAATCATATCATGCAAAGCAGCGGAAAGATAAATAACACAATGATATGATCACCCAAGAAACCAAACCGGTAAAAACCTAGGGAGGATTTAACCCAGCTATCCTTAAGGTAAACCTGAATCCACTATGAAAGAATCGAAGTTGTTTAACAGGACTTAGACCGCTAACATCCTATTGCTACCCACCAGTAGAAACTTACTGACATGACCACGTGCAAACTCCGAAACCACGGACTCCTTCTTTCTTGGATTCTCCAGCAAGTACAAGCACACCTGCTTGTGTTTCTTTAAGTTATTGGGGTAGCAACTGAATGATCATCAAGCTCTTGAAGAAATTTCCTTCTTGATAATCCTAAGCTTGTGTAAAGGAAAGCTCCTTACAGATCTCACAAGAGATTTACACAAACAGCAATATGAGCAATACTAAAACGTGGCTAGGGTTTGCCTTATATACCTAGGGTAAAAACACAAAAACCTAAACGTCTTAAATAAACTAGGATTGAGTTGGAATTCAGCAGAAAACGCATTCTGCCCGAATTTTGATTGATCGAGCCTAAGCTTTGATCGATTGAACCAGGCCGAAGTGCTTTATTAACTCTGTATCAACTTAAATCCAACTTTACATAAATGAACCAACTTTGAGCAAGTCTAAACATGACTAAATATCTTGTTTTGATCATGGTTTGTCAACAATACATATTAGAATTCTAAATACATAAGATCCTAAGTTTTTAGAACCTAACAATATGTATGTAATCAGAGACCTTTATTGGTGACCTTAAAGTTAACTTCTCAGGCTTTCAAGTAGTAGCTAACTTTTAAGGAATTAGAAAAAAAGTAACTTTAAGTACATATTATACAATCAAAACCTGAACCAACGAACAAAACAGAGGACCATTAACCTCTCACATAGCAAAGCAGATGAAGCAGGACAGACGCATAATAAATTATTACAAAGGCCTTTTTTGCCTGAAAACTCATACTTCATTTTAAAAACAAAAACGCAAAAACAACAACAATAACATCGAAGCAAGACAAATGCAATGAAGAGAGAAACAATCACACAAAAGCATAACTTGGCCAATCAGACTCTGCTTGTTCTTCAATGCACTGAGTGAGGTTAGGAGTGAGGGGAATCTTCAATCAATATCTGTTCTTCTTCTCCTTGCTTTGCTAATTTTGCCAACAAATGTGCTGCCTCATTTGCCTCCACAGAATGAAACTAAAGGAAAGTCGGAGAAACTATCTTGCGCTTATGCGAATGCCACCATAGCTTGACCCCAGACGATAAATTAATGGTGGAAAAAAACATAGGAACAGCGGATGAAGCTTTCAACGTTTTTTCAATTTGTACTTTGCAAAGTTGGATAGACGTGGAGCTTACATCCATCCCTCATATGAAAATTTTACCTAAATACATGTTATTTTCGTCACAAGGGGCCAACATCCAAAGCAAATCATCATTTAAAACAAAACCTAATAAAAAAGATTGACAAAATTAAGTTTTCCAACCCCCCATTTAAGAAATTTCCAACTATGAACATAAAACCCCTAAAAACATAATCTAATGATCAAAATCAATGAAAAGAGTTAAATATTACCTTAGAGATGTTAACGGAATGAAAAACAATTGAATTTAGTTGGGTTTTGATGTAGAAACATAAAAATAGGGGTTTGAGAGAAGATGGGAGAAATTTAAAACAAATGTCCCACGAAATGTCCTTTAGAAAGCTGATCTGGAAATTTTTGCGAAATCTGGGAATTTTTGCAAGTAACTCACTGGTAAGCCCTTCTTGCGAAACACTCATGAAACTCTCTGTTTAAAGTTGAAAAACTTGAGAATTTGACCATTTAAACTCGCAACTGAGCTTACTCATGAAATAAGTCACGAAAACACCTAGAAAACATGTTTTTCACACAAAATCAACTTGAAAAACTTTGAAAAACATGGGTGATATAAATGACTTCCAAAAGCAAGAAAAAAGAACAAAAATCTTTTTGATTTGATCCACATATGGTTAAGCATACACACATCACATTTGAACTTGTACAATCACACAAATGAAATAGACATTCATTAAACATTAGACTTGTGTGTTATGTGTGTAGATCAAGTATGAACTAGTCTATAGTTTAGTATGAAACTTCAATGATCAATTCAATAAAATCATACATAAGTACTACGAAGTCAAGTGACCTATCTCACTTGTAGAAATAAACATATATGACCCCTCACTAATGTGTTTACAATAGATTGAAAGCTTTTCATTTAGCTTCCATTTTTCATACTTTTGATCAAATACAACTCAAATTTTTGAGAAGCGATGCCATAAACATTTTGATAGAACTTTGACAATTGAGCCTTTGGCTTTTACACCATACATTTCAATACAAGTCACTTTTCATTTTTCTTAGTCAAATACTAGTATGTGTGATGACTTTTTCAGCTCACTATCTCTTTTCGAGATTTCACATTAGTGAGCTCTTAAGCAAAAAAAATAAAAATGTGAGGAGATATATAGGCACAAGTCTATGCACATATCTATATCAAACAAGACTATTGACCAATCATTCATAACAAGCGTGAAGATCTATTTACAACAATCAAAACGTAGATTTCTAGATTTTGCTCACACTTAGAAAATACGCATACATAACAAGCTAAGCTTGTAAATTCACTACGCTCTTAGTACGGATATACTAGGCTAAACTCACATATGATATGTGCTCAAACATATATGATCAAACTTTTCGAATTTTTCACTTTTTATGTGGTTTTGGAATTTATACTTACACAAAACTAAAACATAAAAGTAAGATCAAAAAACAAAAGTAATACATACAAATAAATGCAAGATGCACAAATGCATGAATATGTAGCATTTTATGCATGAAGGGTCCTACAAAAATCAAAAGAATTAGATCAATGACCAAAAAGAGCAAAAGCTCAACCATAAAAACCCTTCCTCATTCAAATGGAATGATTGTTTGGAATGAGTGTCTCATAAGAAGTGAGACAAGGGTTGGAAGAATGAGAACTAGAGATGCACATAGACAAGGAGGTAAGAACATCAAAAACTTTCTTCAACAACTTATCATTTTCCCCCAAAACCGGGACAAAATGGGCTTTTGCCCTTTTCCACAAAACTAATTAGCCTTTTGCCTTTCTTCCCAAACTAAATAGGGAAATGCCCCTCTTTTGAAACTCGACTTTCTCAAAATCGAGTTAAAAAAAAAAAAATTCTAAAGCCCTATAGTGACGTTTTTAAGGACCTATAGTGACGTTTGAAGAACCTATAGTGACGTTTTATAACTTGATATTCACAAAATCGAGTTATAGGCAATAAAATTGCCTATAACTCGATTTTATGGATATCAAGTTACGAAACGCCACTATAGGTCCTTAAAAACGTCACTATAGGGTTTAACTCGATTTTGAAAAAGTCGAGTTTTAAAAGAGGGGCATTTCCCTATTTAGTTTGGGAAGAAGGGCAAAAGGCTAATTAGTTTTGTGGAAAAGGGCAGAAGCCCATTTTGTCCCCCAAAACCGGTTTTGCTTTCATAGTGCAACTTCCAAGAAACTCAAGTTTCTCCTTTCTTTTGATTCTTTTAAGAGCTTGAAACTTAGAGCAATGAGGTCTAAGATGACCAAAGGCACCACATTAGTGACAAACAATGTGTTTAGGTCTACTAGGCTTTTTGGGAAGGGCCCTATCAACATGGTTTTGTTCTCTCTTCAACTTAGGACATTGAGGTCCTATATGACCAATCACACCACAATGGTGGCAAGCTGAAACAAACTTAGATCCATCCAAAACCTTAAGTTGAGATCTAAATGGAGGCTTTGGCTTGAGAGCCTTTCTCTCCACTTTTTGGTTTCTTTTGTATGGAGGAATGTACACTGATTTGTCTTTAGAGGTAGAACTCACAATAGACATAAAATCGGGCAACACAACATGATTGCAACAAAGATTTTCTTCCTTTTTAGCAATAGGTTCAGCAATAAAACACTTGGCATGCATCTTAAGAGATTCATTTTCACATTTAAGATCATCAACAAGTTTGTTAGACAAAACAAGTTTAGCATCCAAGTCTATATTCAAACATTCAAACTCCTTTAGTTTTTCAAAAGAATGTTTAGCAAGTTTCTTATAGTTTTCAACCAATTTGTTGGATTCATTAAGTTCAGCAATCAAATTATTATTTTCACAAATGAACTTGCTCAAATTCTCATGAAACTTCTTAGCCTTTTTCTTCAAGAGTTTGACAATTGGAATTTCAACAACACCCATAGATTCATGTAACATGTCATCACAAGCATGAGGATAAACACTCATAGAGACATTTTCACAAACACATGGCATGTTACACTCAACAACATCCAAAACATCCATAAAAGCATTCAAAACACTATCCATGCCAAAACACACAAGGGGTCAAGGATCACACTTAGATAATTAAACCAAAACAAGTGTACCCGTTTTGATACCAATTGAAAGCTTGTATTTGTGTGAAATACAAGAGCTTGTTCAGACCCCCAATTAAAAATAACGGCTAGATTGCTTTTACTCTTACTTAATCAAAGTGTGGAACAAGAGTAAATGCGTGCAATGAACCGATACTACTCTAGTGCATGCAAACACAAGATAACACCAAAACATGTTATCAAAAAAGAAACCGAAGAACTAGGCGAAAACCTCTCCACGACCCTCCAAGTTGAAATCAATCCACTAGAGAATAAAGTTGGAGTACACGAATAACAAAAGACCCTCCAAGCCTAGTTTACCCTATGTACTTAAGCCCTTAAAGCTCCTGCTACCAACGGACTTCTCAAAGTCATGTCTTCTCTAGCTTTCCAGATCCCGCAATACACCCAATTGCATCCGCCAAGCCTTACTAGCTTCTTTTGGCAAATCCCTAAAGCTTCTCAAGCTCCAAAACACTCTTTACACTCTGAATATGTATGGGTTATGTTCAGGTACAAATCTCCTCTTAAGGTATGGCAATGGGAGAGGGAAGGAGAAGAGACTACAATGATTTCTCACTAAGGATGAGTAGCTCTTTCTTTAAAAGATGGATGTGTGTGTGTTGTAGAAAACCCATCTAAGGTTTTTCTCTCTGAATGGCCTCTCATACTTTTGTGGGTAATGGGGATATATATAGTATGGGTGAAGGGTAAGAAAGTCACACTTAAAATTTACCAAGCAGAATGTTTCGCGAGTATTTCGCGGAAAGGCCTTACCTGCCAGACACTCATGAAATCTACAGCCTGGCATGACTCTCTAGCTTCCAGCATGTGCTTCTCATGTGCCCTTTTCGTGGGTTACTTTTCTCGTGAGCTAGTCGCGAAATTGCACTGATTCTTATTTCATGCTCAATTTTTCACCAACTTAATACTAAACCCAATATAATAAAATCCCACAAAATACAAGGGACAAAATTAAAGCAATTACAACACTTTTTGTCATGGAATAAAGCCAATATAAAACATAATTGTAAATCACAACTTTACAAATCACAACACCCGATTACCAAACGTTGAAGGTTTGGCAATGCACCTTTCCCCATAGTCCATTTTACAACTTCTATATATGTCATTTTAAAGACTTCAAGATGAAGAAAAACTGTTTTCATCCCAATTGAGGAAATTATAAATGCCTTGACGGGTAACTCCTACTTTGAGAATTCAAAGGTTGGTAAGGCTACCCAACACTCTCATGAGTTCTGCAAATAAGTTTGCACCTACTAAGATTATCTTTCTGATGGACAATTGGAATGAACTCAGACTTGAAAGGGCAAGATTTTTATTATAAATCTTCAAAGCTTGCAGATGGCGCAAGGGCTAAAGGATTGACAAAAGCTCTGACTGTGACCTATACAATATTAATCTATATATCTAAAAGTTAAAGCGTAGCATTTATTTTTGTTACGCTCCAGTTAAGCCACATCAACATCCGCGTCATTATTTATTTTCCCAATTTTCCTATAATTGTTTTTGTAAGGACTCAATTTGTAACGACCCAAAAAGGATATTGGGTTCGCACGTAAAAAGGCCCAAACAATATCATTTGTAGAGTGTGGGTTTGAAAGGCTAGGCTTTGGTCACCGGACGGGGGTTAGTCGTGGTGTTCATACAAAATTAAGCCGTGTTCGCTCGAGGAGTCTTTCTCCTTGAGGCGGTCTGGGAGGCTCTGGTTTTTAGCCTTTTTTCCCAGCCCCCTCTTTTTGGCGCATCAACCCTCACATTATATAACCCTTCTTGGTTGATCCTAACTCTCCGCTTGTTAATCAGGCAGGTGCCTACTTAAGTACCCGTCCCATTAGCTGCCTCCCCTTACTTTTTGTTAGTTGTGATGACCGAAGTCACCCTGTTCAGGCGTCTTTTCTCATTAATATGGTTAGACGTTTGCGGGTGCATTTAATGCGGAGGGGACGTATTTACCTTGAACCAGTTCCGTACCGTACCCTTACGTGGTTCCCATTCTACTCGCCTCTTCTTCAGGAGGCTTTTTGGGAGCAGCCTTCAACGAGATGTTGCTCTTCCTTTTGAAGTCTTGGAATGCCGAAGACAGGGCCATTCTCGGCTGTACTCCTGGCATTTCGGCCTTTCCCTATTCGTCCTCGGTAAATACCTTCCTTGGCATGGGCCCTGGGCCCTAGTAGAGTGTGGGCCGGATCATAAGTTCTCTGGCCCCACAATAGCCCCTCAAAATCCTGCTATCCGGCTCCTCTGACGGATAGGAGGGTTTTGATGACATCAGACATCTGTCAATGCCTGTCAATCCTTATCACCTATCGGTTCCCGAGACTTTTCGTCTGCCCGAGACATGTTCCTGGAGACTTTGGAAGGTGAAACGTGGCCTCATTAAATGCGGGCGGCTTTGTGTTTCCCACGTTCTACAGCATGATGGAGATCTAACGGTGGGGATTTCTTTGCCTTTATGGGTGGGAAAATTCGTGCAGTTACTCTCAATAGGAAGCATAAATGATTTTTGGAACGGATTTGTCTCTTCAGTTTTGCACTTAAGAGTTCTAGCGTATATACCCTAGGTTCATCTGAACTTTCGTCCAAATTCAAGTCTATCTCCAGCACAAAAAGCCTGTCCGAAGCGCCTTTCCTCTTTTCTGTAAGTTCCCTGCCTCCATTAACTTGTGCTTTTTCTTTTCTGGGTTTATTTTTCTCTGGTTCCCTTCCTTCTCCCGTCACTGGTTGAGTTTGTTTAGTAACTCGTAGAGATGGTTAAATTGAGACTGAGGAAATTGGTTGATACTGAGGAGGCGATGGAAAAGTTCATCGCCGATTACAGGATTCCTCCCAACGTGAGTCTGAGGCATTATAAGATGGGGGAGTGGTACTATCTGAGGAGAAGGGGCAAGGTGGTAATTCCTGTCCTCGCCTTCGTAGAGGGGGGTATGAGAATCCCCATGGGGCCAGTAACGAAGGGTTACCTCAGGCACTTCCGATTAGCCCCCACCCAGTGCACCGATAACATGTTTAGGATTCTGGATTGTGTGGATGCCTTAAACGAAAAGATAGGGCTAAGATTGACCCACCACGACGTGAATTGGTGCTATAATCTCCAGAATTTGAAGGGGAAATCCTATTATATGAAGACGAGAAACGAGAGGGTTCGACTAATTCAATGCCTCCCTGTTTCCAACAAGGGGTTAAACAAAGATTTCCTTATCGTATCCGGTGAATGGCATGATGGCGATCCGTGCCCCACGGTAGAAGGAGAACCAGGTGGGGTATAGGGAATGGAAGGGCGCCGATCCTTTGTGCCATTTTAATTTGATGTGGTTCGGTAACTAACCATGCGCATGTGTTTTTCTTGCAGATCCACACGCTTTTCACCGACACTTTCACCTAGTTAACCGGGAGGACTTGGAGACTGTTCTTCAAGCGGCAGTTTTCGTAAATGACGGGGATGGTCAAGTCCGAGCCGCTCACAAAATATTAGGGTATGCTCCCCTTCAGAAGTCATTTGCCAACCCCAGGCACGTGATCAGCGCCAGCCGTCCTCGGCTTCCAAAAATTACCGTGGTCAAATCAGGATTTTTAATCTCCGAAAGATCATCTGTCCCAGAGGGCATCCCACTGGTGGACCTCTCCTCATCTCATCAAGCAGCGGAGGACGAAGGCGAGTTAGATCAATCTGAGGAGGGATTTGGAGTATTTGACCTAGCTGATCAATCCGAGGATCCTTCTGGTGATATAGGTGACCCGGCCTTGTCCGAGGCGGAATTGTCATCAGTAGGCACATCTTCCCAAACCGAGATGGGACTTAAGAGAAAGCCCCTGACTAGCTTATTCGACCTCCTCGAATGTTAACCGGGGAAGGGTGCGCAGGGAACATCGTAGTCCAGCGCTTCGTCTCCACCACCTCAGCCCCAGACCATCCAGACTAGGTCATCCACCACAAAGTCGCAGCCACAATCTCCCCACCCCAAACTTCCTGCTCCTCCCCAACCAACTCTGCCTCCTCAGCCGGGGCCCACTGACTCAAAGAGAAAGAGGAGTCCCAAGGGTAAGGAAGCCATGGATGGGGGAAAATCTGAATCTTTCAAGGAGAGGGATGAAGCCCCGCGTGTGAAACAATTGAAGATTGGGCACCAAAGCAAAGGTAAAGAGACCGAAGCCCAATCCGCCCAAAGCAAGGGAAAGGGGATCGAAGCCCAATCCTTGCCAAGCGCTTGGCTTCCCGCCCCAATGCTCCACGGGGGTCCACTGTTGGAAACCGCATCCATGAGGGACCTTGGAGATGGCGAAGGGGGTTATGTGGCCGACGCATTCGGGAGAACTATGCTGCTTCCCAATGACGTGGATGAGTTGAAGAAAATGAGGATGCAGGAGGTTTTTCTTAGTACGAAGAGGTACTTGGGAATGGTAAGGCTCTTGAAACCTAAAATTTTATTAACTCTTGCTCTCGGTTTTGTCATTCACAATGTATTTACCTCACTTGACAGACTCTCCAAGCCACATATAGAATGGAGGAGGAAGTTAACAATCAAAGTAAGGCCGCCGAGAATGAACGCTCCAAACGCCTAGACGCCTCACGGACTCTCAAAGCTTCCGAGGACGACCTCGCAAAGGCTAAGGACGCCTTAAAGGAGGCTATCCAAGAAAGAGATAGTGTCTCGGCGGGTTTAGATGGTGCTCAAAAACAGGCCGAGGAACAGACAAAACGTCTACTCGAAGCCGAGGATCAGTTGCGAATAGCCAAGGAGCAGATCAATGATTTAAAGAAAAGACTGATCTTGGCAGAGAATGATAAAGGCGTGGCGGAGTATGCCCGGGACGAAGCCATGAGGGCCAAGCGGGAGGCTGAGTTTACCAGAAACGAGGCTGAAGCTGCCAAGGAAACGGCCGAGGATGAAGGTTACAACACGGGGGTAGCTGAAACCCAAGCCTCCCTTAAAGCCCAAATTCCCGGAGTATGCAGGCTATACTGCTCCCAGGTTTGGGAAGATGCCTTAAAGCGAGCTGGGGTGGATGCTTCGTTTGATTTGTGGAAAGCGGAGGGTATATTTTACCCTACAGCCATCTGTGAGGCCGCCTCCACCAACTCCGAGGCTGTGAGCGATCAACACGAGGGAGGGGTCACTCAGTCGAAAGCTGCACAGGTCGGCGTCCCTCTTGGCGAGTTGCTTAAAGGGGGAAAGCTTCATGATGTGATAGAAGCACCTGAACGTATGGATCCCGAGGTACCCAAAGAGGATGCCGAGCCTATGGTCAGCGCTCAGATCCCTGATGCCGAAGAGCCAGCCATACTTGCCCAGCCCCTGCAGGCAATTCCCCTCGCTGTGGTCCCCAAGAGTACCAACACCAATCCTGCTCAGTCTTCCCTAGAAGGGACTATCCTCCAGGGCATTGAAGCTGGTCCTATTCTGCCTTCCCAGTATGTGGCCGACACAAAATTGAAGAAGTAGAAACCCTGGCCAGCCTCCGTATTTGTTTTTAGTTTAATGATTAACTAGTTTTTTTTTTTTTGAAAACTTTGTAGTCTACTGGTAGTTTGAACCTATTGAACACATATATGAAATTCTTTTCTTCTTCTTTCCTTTTGATTACTTGTTAGTTGCCCTCGTCGATACTTACTATTGTTTATGATTTTTGAACTAATTATCTTAACATGTATGAGTGGTTGTGCATGTGATATATTTAAAATCATGTTTCGGAACGTTAGCTTACCCGCACCTATAGAGCCTTGAACTCATGTCTGAACCTCCTTCAATGGAGATATAGGCGTCATCCGAGATGTCCCGTGTATTGTTAGGTCCAACTTAGTATCCAAATTTCCTTTAAGTAGTTGGCTTCCCTATAGGTTTGAGTCCGAGGACCATGCAATACCTTGGTTCTGTCCAAAACTTAGCTTTTTTAAGTAGTTGGTTTCCCCATAGGTTTGAGTCTAAGGACCATACAATACCTTGGTTCTGTCCAAAACTTAGCTTTTTTAAGTAGTTGGTTTCCCCATAGGTTTGAGTCCGAGGACCATGCAATACCTTGGTTCCGTCCAAAACTTGATTTTTAAGTAGTTGGTTTCCCCATAGGTTTGAGTCCGAGGACCATGCAATACTTTAGTTCTGTCCAAAACTTAGCTTTTTTAAGTAGTTGGTTTCCCCATAGGTTTGAGTCCGAGGACCATGCAATACCTTGGTTCTGTCCAAAACTTAGCTTTTTTAAGTAGTTGGTTTCCCCATAGGTTTGAGTCAGAGGACCATGCAATACCTTGGTTCTGTCCAAAACTTGATTTTTAAGTAGTTGGTTTCCCCATAGGTTTGAGTCCGAGGACCATGCAATACCTTGGTTATGTCCAAAACTTAATTTTTAAGTAGTTGGTTTCCCCATAGGTTTGAATCCGAGGACCATGCAATACCTTGGTTCTGTCCAAAACTTAACTTTTAAGTAGTTGGGGGAATTAACCCCTCGGCTATGGTGTGGGACATCGGTTTAAGGGGACTAGCTCCTCGGCGAAGCCCTTAGAACCGTCCGCGTTACTAACGCTTCGAAGCATAGCCCCTAGTGAAGAAACATAGCCCCTAGTAAAACTTTACGCTAGAACACTACAACCGGCTGTTGGAAATGACAGGGGGACTGTCTCAACCCACCGCCGTGCCAACACACAAGCCTTTCCCACAGATGGCGCCAATTGTAAGAACTCAATTTGTAACGACCCAAAAATGATATTGGGTTCGCACGTAAAAAGGCCCAAACAATATCATTTGTAGAGCATGGGTTTGAAAGGCTAGGCTTTGGTCATCGGACGGGGGTTAGTCGTGGTGTTCATACAGAATTAAGCCGTGTTCGTTCGAGGAGTCTTTCTCCTTGAGGCGGTCTGGGAGGCTCTGGTTTTTAGCCTTTTTTCCCAGCCCCCTCTTTTTGGTGCATCAACCTTCACTTTATATAACCCTTCTTGGTTGTTCCTAACTCTCCACTTGTTGATTAGGCAGGTGCCTACTTAAGTACCCGTCCCATCAGCTGCCTCCTCTTACTTTTTGTTAGTTGCGATGACCAAAGTCACCCTATTCAGGCGTCTTTTCTCATTAATATGGTTAGACGTTTGCGGGCGCATTTAATGCGGAGGGGACGTATTTACCTTGAACCAGTTCTGCACCGTACCCCCACGTGGTTCCCATTCTACTCGCCTCTTCTTCAGGGGGCTTTTTGGGGGTAGCCTTCAACGAGATGTTGCTCTTCCTTTTGAAGTCTTGGAATGCCGAAGACAGGGCCATCCTCAGCTGTACCCTCGGCATTTCGGCCTTTCCCTATTCGTCCTCAACAAATACCTTCCTCGGCACGAGCCCTGGGCCCTAGTAGAGCGTGGGCCGGATCATAAATTCTCTGGCCCCACAGTTTTTAACAATTTTTTTTTAATATTTACACTTCTCCAACTTTTCTCCATCCCTTACCTTTTCATCTCCCCACTACTTCTTCAACCTTTCTCCCTCTCTTACCTTTTTATCTCTTCACTACCCTCTACATTAATATCATTCTTCATTTTTCTCTTCATCTTCGTTTATTTTTGTCTCTTCTTATTCACACCCTCTTACTATAAATTTATCATTCTCTCTTCCATTCTATGCATAGTTTTTCCCTTACAAAAAAGGTTCTCTCTCTCTCTCTCTCTCTCTCACATACACACACAATTTTTGGGTGGATTTTTTAATTTTTCTAACATTTCTGCTTTAGGTTGATAATTTTTTATATTCTTTAGAACTCTACTTTGAGTTAATGCGATTTAGTTTTGCTTTTTAAATTGTTTTTGTTGGGTTTTTTTTTTTTTTTTTTTTTTTTTTTTTTTTTTGTGTTGGTTCTCTTTGATTGTTAAATGTTATCCTATTGCATTCTAAAGAATTAAATATAGTATAGAAAAATATAATATTATTCTATTACATAGCATGATTTGGATAGTTTAGTATTTATTGTAATTTGGTATTTATTCTATCACATAGCATAATTTTTTATAATGCTCAATTTAGATATTAAACAATGAGACTTTACTAATTTTTGTTTATTTTTTAATCCTTTGTGGTGGATAAAGTACTCTTAATAGTCGTATTAGAAGTACTCTACAATGTCATTTGTAAGGACTTGATTTGTAACGACCCAAAATGATATTGGGTTCATACGTAAACAGGCCCAAACAATATAATTTGTAGAGCGTGAGTATTAAGAACTAGATTAACTTTTGTAGAATGAAAAGATTCACCCTCACGTATATTGAAGGCTCAAAGCGGGTACAACGTTCGGTTTTTTTCTTGAAATAGATATAGTTCTTTTGCTTTTCACATTTTTCTTCTTCAGTATTTGCTTTTTTTTTTTTTTTTTTTCTTTTTCTTTTTTTATGTTTCGATCCCTCTCTCTGCATATTCTTCTTTCAGTTTATATACCACCCTCTGATGCTAAAATCCAAGTTCCAAAAATGATTCAATGGCAAGATGTTAAACTTCCTAATGATTGGTTGTTAGAACAAGAAACCCCTCCTGCTAAACCCATTTTTGATGCGCTTGATCTCACCCATATTCAACAATATCTTGATGGTACTGTTAAAATAAGTTTTCAAAACAATCCACCTTTAAGGATCAACGAAGGAAGACATTCCTTTGCTGGATCTGAAAGTATTTCAAAAAGAGATCGAGAGATCAATGAATTTTTGAAAAAGAATTTGGAAACATCCTCTGATTTAAAGCTAAAAGGTATTTCAAGTGATAAATCCCAAATTAGCTCTGTTTACTATTCAACTAAACCTGAAACTTCCACTCCATTCAATAAAACTGCTAATGAAGATGAGGAAGACAATGTTTCTGTTACTCCATCTGATTTTGATTCTCCTATTGAAACTCCTCCTGTTTACCAAAATCAATTAAGAGTTTTGACTGTTTTAAATGATGATTTTGAAATTGATTGGGATTCTCTGTACAATGAGTTTATGCTTGCATCAAACAAAACCAAGAGAAAATATTTCCAAGATAATTTTGCTCAGTCTGATAAAGACCGTGTTAAAAGAAAATGGTTGGAAATGATGAATCAATTGAAAAAACATATTTTGTTTTTTGATTTTCTTGAAAACCATTATGTTCCAAATAATGAGGTTTCAAAACAACATTTATATGTGATAAAGAAATCAAATTTTGTTAAGATTGATAAAACCATTGTTAGGTCTAGTCATCCTCCTCTTGATTCAATTTTGATAACTACTAAGAAAGATGAAGTGACAAAAGAGGAAGTGAAGGCCTCTCATTTCAAAATTGCTGATGATCAAACTCCTATTGTTAGCCTTATTGAACAAAACAATTTTACTAATCAATCTTTGCATATTATTGGTCAATAGCTTGACCGTATTGAAGAAAAATTTGTTGAAAAATCTGTTTCTGTTTTTGAAAAATCTGTTCCTGTTAAAACTGAGAAACCTTTGATTGATTTACCCAGTCAAAGAGAAAAAGTTATGTTTAAAACTTCTCAGTCCAAGACTCTTGAAATTGTTGACAAAATGCTTTCTAATCTAAAGATTAAAACTGAGGGTACTGGTACTTCTACAAGTACTCCAACTGCTCGAACTATTTCCAAAAAAGAAATTGTTTCTGAAGAAAATACAGATTCTGATACTGTTTCTTCTGTTCCTGCAAAAAGAATCCTTGATGATGATTTCCCAGAAATTAAGAGATTTGTTGGGAACTCCAAACCCATGTCTTTTACAAAAAATTGGTATCCAAAACCTACTCCTCCTGATATGTAGTTTGAAGAGAGATCTTTTCAAACACAGTTTTCTGTCTCTGCTGATAAGCTCTATGAATGGAATATTGATGGTTTGTCTGAACAGGAAATCATTAATAAAATGAGTCACATGTCTATGGTTGGTATTGCTTATCAAAACAACCATGATCTTGATCAACCTGAAATTGTTAACTTGCTTCTTACTGGTTTTTCTGGTACTCTTCGTGGATGGTGGGATTCATACATCACTGAAGAATCCAAAGAGTCTATTAAACATGCTGTTAAAAAGAATGATGAAGGTTTGCCTATTTTTGATGAAAGTATTGGTCGTGGTATTCCTGATGGTGTTAATACCTTGATCTATACCATCCTCAAACATTTTGTTGGTACTCCATCCAATATTTCATCCCGTGTTTCTGATTATTTAAATAATTTGAGTTGTCCAACTATGTCGGATTACAGATGGTATCAAGATGTTTTTACTTCAAGGGTGATGCTCCGGAAAGATTGCCATAAGCCTTATTGGAAAGAAAAGTTTATTGACGGTCTGCCACCTATCTTTGCTCATAAGGTAAAACAAGAATTAATGGGTAAAGATGATTCTATTGATTATGATAATTTAACTTATGGTGATATTTTCAGTACTATTAAAAAACTTGGTATTAATATGTGCAATGATGAAAAATTGTTAAAACACCAATTAAAGAATAAAAGAAAAGCTAAATATGAAATGGGAAATTTCTGTGAACAATATGGTCTGCCCCCTATTGCTCCTTCTAGGCAAAAAAGTAAAAAACATGATAAAAGCCATAAAAAATACAGAAATAACTTTATTAAACCTAATGATTTCTATGCTAAGAAGTAAAATGTTTCTAAAAAACATGTTAAACAAAGACCAAGTAAAGGTAAATGCTTTAACTGTGGTAAACCTGGACACTTTAGTAAAGACTGTAAAGAAAAACCTGGTAAGTTAAAAAACAAGTTCAACATGTTAAACATTGATGATAATGTGCAAGAAGAATTATTCAGAATCCTTGAATCACACACCCCGTCTGATTCTTTGGAAGATGATTTTTCTTCTTCATCTGATTCTTGCTATCAATCTGTTGATGATTCTTCTGATTCTCCTAATATTAAAATTGGTTGTAGAGATTCCTGTTGCAATGTTATTAATGCTCTCACCAAGAGTGAAGAAGATGAAAAATTGATAATTCAGCTAATAAATCAAATTCAAAACCCTGAACTCCAGAAAGAATATTTGGATAGGTTTAAGAAAAACTTGATAAGAGATGAAATTGGTAAAAAACCAAAATCAACCATAAGTTTTGAAGAAACTTTGGAAAGATTTAATAAAAAGAAATCTAAAGATCTAACTGTTAATGATCTCCAAAATGAAATTCATATTGTTAAACAAGAGATAAATGAATTAAAACATGAATTTAAAAGCATGAAAAGTGATAACCATAATCTCAAACAAGAATTGACAATGCTAAAACTTGATAAAGATCTTAATAAATCCAGTAACGAACAAAATGAGCACAGTGATGGAAATGATTCCAGTCAACAGGCTCTTCTTTCTGATAAAGGTACTCCTGATACTTTCACTAATCCCCAACTTGCTTTTGTTAATAAATTATTTCCTCCAAAATGGTTTACAAAAGTTAAAATTGTTGTTTCTCCTGATTATCATTTCACTGTTATTGCTATGATTGATTCTAGTGCAGATATGAACTGTATCCAAGAAGGATTAATTCCCTCAAAATATTTTGAAAAATCTACTAAAAGATTGGTTTCTGCTAATGGTTCTCAAATAAAAATTAAGTATGAATTGAATAATGCTCAGGTGTGCCATGATAATGTTTGTTTCAAGATTCCTTCTGTTCTTGTCAAAAAATATGACTGATAAAGTGATTCTTGGTCTGCCATTTATTAACGCTTTGTATCCCTTTCTTGTTGAACATGATGGAATTACTACTGATCCATTTGGACAGAAAGTAAAATTCAAATTTGCTTCAAAGTTTGAAATTGATATTGATAGTCTGTCTTATAAGAAAGACTCTCCCATGAATGAGCTTGTTCAAGAACTAATAATGAATTCTGATGATTTTAAAGGTAATTTTCATAATACCAAAATGTTAAAAACTATCCATTATCCTAACAATATTAATGATTCTTTGCAGGAATCGGATAATGATGCGTGGATAAATACCACTAATAAGTGGGACAATAATAATATTCATATTTATACCACTAGTAAGTGGATTATTATGGAAAGGAAAAACAAGGGAAAAGCTCCTGCACAAGACTATTCTCAAAACAAAGAGTTCCCAGCGGGACGACCTTTTAAAATGCATGAAGGCGCATCTTCTGGTGTAAAACCCAGTGGATCAACATCCCTTCAAGGAGATGTCCCGACAGAGGTGACATACTCTAATGGTGATATATTAATTGCTTTACAGGAAGTTTTGTCAAAAAATCTACAATTCCACAATGGAACCTATTCAGAATTACCAGATTCTATTAAATTCATTCTTGATAACCTTCAGTTTGCTTTTACCAAAAACCACAGTAATGTTTTTCACAAAACCCTTAGAACCCTTGAAATCCACCTTGTTAACCTTACTGCTCAAAACGAGATTTATATGAGCCATTATGGTAACCTTATTCCAGAAAATGACCTTGCTTCAAATATTGACTTTGTTCCAGAAAATAACCTTGTTTCAAAAAATGAGGCTCTTGTGGGCCGTCTTAAAGCCTACATTAGTCAACTCTTTGGCAAAGAGGAAATCCATTCGATGGATAAAAAGACTATAATAGGCACTGATTATGCTAGATTGAGTCTTAAGACCCAATCCATGTTAAGAAGTGCTGTTGCCAACTTGCCTTCAGATTTACAATCTCGTATTCTGGATAGCAAGGCTATATCTAGGTCTTTTGACCTATGGTCCAAGTATTTCAGAAAACTTGTTACTGCTACTATTCCTGACCCTAATGAAATAGACGAAGGTGATAATGTCTTTGTTCAGCTTGAATGGGAAGATCACTTTGGGAGCAGTCTCAGAGTATATGAAAAGAAACATCCATTTCCTGGTCTCCTTATTAATTTTGATGATGGTTCATATTTCACTGATGAAGATTCAGATGGTAGTGATAATGATGATCCTAATTCTAGCTGGCTTTCCCAAATGTTTGAATATGGCTTTGTTAGGTTTGTAAAGTTGACAAGTCATAAACAGGCCAGCCAACTTCCACAGATCATTCAGAATGCTATTAAAGGGTTTGAAAACTCTTCCACTAGACCTTTTGTTACTATTAGATGCTGGAGCACTCTACCAAAATGGGAGAGAAATAACTGGATGAATGTTAACCTCTCAAAGCATCTCATTCTCATTAATGGTTATACTCACCAAGGGCCATGGTTCAAGGGAAATTCTCAATTGTCCTTTAAAGATCCTTTTGGTCTTGCAAAATGCTGGAGAAATTATTTTAATAATCAAATTCGTGAAGTTGCTCATGATCTATGGAAAAATTATCATTTCATAGGAAGCACAGGTAGAATTGCTGTTTTTGGCCCCAAACCCTATGCTGATGCCTTTGTTCACGTACAAACAAAAGATCATCCTAATCTAAACAGTCTTCTTATCCCAGGAAAAACTCCAAAGTTTGTGCCAATTTTATATTGTGAATTCTATAATAAGTATGCTATTTACCATGAGCATGTATGTGATTCTCCACAAGGTCCTTTTGATCCTTTTGATGGTTATCCCTCCGATGCTCCCTCTACTGATTGATGAGGTCACTACTATTTCGAGACTGGTGTTACTTTATTTGTCTGGCTTGCACAACAGCCAAGATAAAATATTATTCTTCACAAATATGTTGCGGAAATTCCGGTACTGGTTCATAATACTCCGGATTTTGCGGAAGATTTTGATTCTCTTATTTGTCTAGCCTGCACAATGGCCAATGCTCCAACATTTACTACTGCTAGAAGCTGGTTTTCCACTATTATGATGCTTCCAAAGGATCCCAAAGATTAATGTTCACGTGAAGACAACAAAATGCATGCCTATTAGTTCCTTTTGTTGGCTTCTTTCTTATTGGCTTCTTTTGTCTTTAAAGGACACCAATAATGAGGCCTTGTTCCTACACTTCTAGGGCTATTGTTGATCACTACGGAGGATTCCCATAATCCTACAAGATTCCTCACAAGATTGGGTCAAAAAAGAGGAGAAATTCCAATTTTTACTATTCAGTCACTATTCACCTGTCACTATTCATCTGTCACTATTCACTGTTACTGTTCATGACACTGTTCACTCCGAATTTTGCCTATTTAAGGGGGGTTGTCCCTTATGTTTGGGGGCTTTTTCTCAAGCAAAGTTAGAAGCAAAGTTTTAGTTCTGATTTCTCTTCCCTTAGAACTAGCCTTCTTAGAGAGAGAACCCACTTGCTTCTACTACTACTACTACTACTACCTTGTTTACTACCTTGTTCACCATTGTTCACTACAAGTCTTGTAATCCTACAAACCTTGTAACTAGGACTAGTTCAAGCTTTGTAACTGTTAACTTGTAACTGTTGAGATCTTGTATTCACTACTACTACTGTAAGTGTTTATCCTACTTTCAATAAGAAGTATTTTCAGTTCTATGTTCATTACTTTACTTGTTGCTACCACCACCTTGGACGGATTACCGCCATATCGGATGGTTCTAAATTGCTTTCATTTATTTTGAACTATTGTTCTTATTTACTTTGAATTATTTTGATATATACTGCTTGGTTGGTTCTACCGCCTTATTATTGTTCTTACATTCAAGTTACTTACTTTCAAGCTATTTTCTTTCAAGTTCTTTACATTCTAAATATATTATATATATATATATATATATAATATATTTAGAATCTAATTAGATCTAGACTATTCTATCTTTGCATTCAATAATTTACTTGCTAAAAAAATTTAAAAATTAGATAGAATACATGCCTAAAATTGAACTTTAATTCAAATTCAATTTAATTCTAAATTGAATTTAGACTTTTTAATTTTTACACCTAATAATTCACTTGACACACAAATTTAAAAATTAGATGAGACATGTCGCGCAAAATTAGACTTCAATTTAAAATTTAATTAGATTTTCTCTTAACTTTGGCTATCAATATATATATATATATATATATGACTTATAAACTTGAATTGTTTTTAGTTATACAAAAAAAAAAAAAAAAAAAAAAAACTCATAAATATAAAATCATTCAAAAATTATATTTTTTATGGTTTACTTATATTGAACTCCTTGTTTTTTACACTAAATTAACTCATTTGACAACAAAAAACAAAAAAAAAAAAAAAAAAAACCTTAGATTAAATGGGACACATGGTACAAAATTAAATTCTAATTGAAATCTAATTTTTACATTGAATTAACTCACTTGACAAAAAAAATTAAAAACTTAGATTAGATGGGACACATGGCGTAAAATTAGGCTCTAATTTAATTCCAATTTGGAGAGAGTTTCAACTTGTGGCGTTCGTTCTTGATGATAACTCTTTATTATCAGACTAAGACTCCAATCAGTTTTTGATATTGACAGTAATTGAACCACAGATCTCTTATACAACCATCAGAGACTTTACCAGTTGAGCTAACTGGAACTCACATTCCAATTTGAAATCTAATTGGATTTTCTCTCAGTTTTACCTATTATTATATATATAGATAACGTGCATTATAATATGAGTTTTTTTTTTCCTCCTTTTTAATTATTCATTAAGTCTTTACAATTATTATGCTTTTTATAAATAACATGTTATGTGGCATAATTGGCTCACGTGTATCTCTTAAACAAATTGAAATTGGAAGTTTAGAATGTTTTGGGATGTTTAAAATATAAATTATACAACATCAAATTATCAAGAGTAAATTACTAAATGTCAAATAATACAAATTATTTAGTCTTAAGTCTTAACATTAATAAACTTCACACGATAAGAAAATTTATAATAAGTCATTACTCACACAATAGTAATTAATAAAATAATCTTTTACTAATTGCTATTATAAAGCCAAGTGATATAAATTAATGAAATTGATATAGTGATTTAAAAAAAAAAATCTTAATAAAAGGGATTAGATTGGTTAATTTATTAAAAGTTTCAAATTTGAGTTTTTTTTTATTTTTTATTTTTTTATAAATAAATGAATGGAAATGTTAACAAGCACCGTTTAGTGCTTGTTAAAATTTCTCTTTTTGAGTTTTACTTAAAAAAAAGAAAAAAAAAATTGTCAAAAACATTGCTAAAAAATTATCAAAAATTGTCCAAAAATCTGAAAAGCTGTCAAAAACTATTAGATTGGTCAATCACGAAGCTTCTAGCAAGTTGCACTCCCACCTACAACCCACGTGCATTGACTCCTAATATCACACTTCAAAGCCTTTTATCATTTTCAAGAATCAAGAGTCATCTCCACTCCCACCAACTATTATGTATTGATGCCGTTTGGATTCAACCACTCCCACCTACTATTATGCATTGATGCCGTTTGGATTCTACTATTATGTATTGATGCCGTTTGGATTCAACCACTTCCACCTACTATTATGTATTGATGCCGTTTGGATTCAATGTTTATGTTTTGCGTTTGCGTTTTTTGGCTTTTTTTTTTTTTTTTTTTTTTTTTTTCACGCGTTTCAAGGAGTAATGCGGCTACTGTTCATGAACGGTAGCCGCAAAGGTTGACTTTTCCACTGTGAACAGTGCATTCATGCACTGTTTACGGATCCACAAATTCCACTTTTCAACAACTTTTTCATTAAAAATAGGTCACACGACACTAATCACACATTTAAAAATTATTTTGTTACAATGTTTTCAATTTCAGTTTTCAGTTCTTATCTCTTTGGAACTTGAGATTGGATTTTTTTTTCTTTCTTCTTCTTCGTCATCGACTCATCGCCTTCTTCTCCTTCTCTAGTCTTTTTTTTTTTTTTTTTTTTTTTTTTTTTTTTTTTTTTTAACAAATCATTTGGTGCACACACATTTTCTCTCTCTTGTATACTGACATCTTTTTGGGGGGGATAAATGCGCCCTCGCCAGAACTATCAACTGAGCTAGTTTTCGTCCTACTTGTGAAAGTTCACACTGCACTTATTAATAAATAATTTAAAAAAAAATTTTAATGGACCGTTTAGTTGGAGGAGTAGAAAAGTAAAAAGATAAAATAGAAAATGAGAAGATAAAAAAAATAATAATTTTTCATATGATTTTGAGTGAAAAAGTGAAAAGATAAAAAATGTAATTCGTATAAATTTATTTTTATGTCCCTGCTAGATTAAAAAAAAAAAGAACAAATTATAAAATAAAATAATTAAGAAAAAAAAAAGAATGGATTAACCAAAAAAAAAAAACAAAACATATGAAAAAAAAAACTAATGAACACGACAAAAAAAAAAAAAAAAAAAAAAAAAAAAAAAAAACCAATGAAGGAAATTAAATATTAAAAAAAAATGTAGCAATTGAATAGAAAATGACAAAACTAAAAAAACAAAACAAAGAAGAAACCAAGCAAGACCCAGTTTGCTTGTCAAAAAGAAGCAAAACCCAGTTAACATTGAGCAACAGCACAGCTACAAATAGGTGCTTTAGTCCATAACATGGAAAACAGTCTAGTCATGTCTAGTTAATCAGGTTGCGGTCTAAACGGGCTGGGTTAAAATACGGGCCATTTTAAACGAGTTGAAAACATGTTGAGTCAATCAAATTGCAAGTTAGACGAGTTCGGGATGACTTGTATTTTCACATGAAAAAAAAAAAAAATTAAAAAAAATGTCAAATTTTTAGAATGAATGAATCAAATCAATCAAAGAAACGAATTGTACATAATGCCCTTTTTTCCCCCCCGCTAAGTGGGCCCCTACTATTATTAGACTATTTGTGTTATTAGTATACATGTAAAAAGAAAAAAAACATAAAACCTTCCATATCTTTCCAATTCTGATAGTTTTGTGCATAACTAAAATTCTTTACACTCATAATAACAAAATCTTCCATGTTAATAACTCACAAGCATAATGCTTATAATTACAAATTTACAACTTGAGAGAGAGATAGATTTTAAGGAGCACAAAATGTATATATTAAGTTTACACACTTTTAATTCAAAGTTCACTAATGATATGGACTTTTGAACTTTTTCTTTTATTTTAGTTTTGTATTGTGCTAGTTAGACTTAGTGTTAGTAACTTAGTGTAGACATGTAATTGTAAATGATTTTGCGTTTTGTATTTTTTTCCTCTACTACTTAGTATTTAACTTAGTGTTAGATGGTTAATAGTGTAGACATGTAGTTGTAAATGCTTTTGCCTTTTGTTTTTTTTTTTCCTCTACTATTTGGTATTTAACTTTGTCTTAGACGTCCCCCTCAAAAAAAAAAAAAAAAAAAAAAAAAAAAAAAAAAAACTTTGTGTTAGACGTTTAATAGTGCAGAGTATAGTTGTAGATGCTTTTGCCTTTGTATTTATTTCCAATTAATTAATACTTTTTAATAAATGGGGGCATGGCCACTGCCACCAGTGGCTGCTAAATGGCTTAATAGTGTTTGTGCAATACTTTATGCATTTATGATTATACACCTAGCACATTGGTATGTAGTCTAAATATTTTTAGAAAAAAAAAAATTAAATGGGTCAATGGGTTGGTCAGGTTGCCCTACAAGAAACGGGCAGGCCACAGGTTGGCCCGTTTTTAAATAAGAAAAAATGGGCGAGTTCGAGTCGAGTTAGCAACTTTTGGTCCTTTTTCCATGTCTGTCCATTTTTGTTCTCTCTAGTTTTTCCCCAATTTGGAGAGAGAAAATTTTGGTGGGCTCGAGGAGAAAACAATCAGGCCCCACTAGTTTTTTTTCCTCCCCTCCCTTGAACCAAACACTCACAAAAAATGTTCTCTCCCATTTTCTCTCTCTCTCTCTCTCTCTCTCTTTTTTTGAGAAACAGGTCCATGCCTGAAAATTATTATTAAGAAATAGAACAATCCGCTAAAACAAAAGCGTCTACATCTGACGGAATATATTCCATCCAAACTAACAAAGAAAAAGAAAGCCTAGCTCTTTGGCCTAAAGCATGTGCAACAACATTGCCTTACCTAACGGTGTGAGAGAAATAAAAAATCCGAAATGAGTTTACATGAAATAAAGTGTCCCTAATTAAATGACCATAAGATGAGGAAAACAACTCGCCCTTTTGAAGAGCTTTGATACAAGTCTCCAACTCTCTCTTTTTTTTTTTTTTTTTTTTTCATCCTCCCAAAATCCACCCAACCAAACATACCTTAATACTAGGTAATATATAAAAAAAATTATCAAAAATTTAGTTATTTCTTTCTCATAAAAAATATTTTACCTTTGCAAATATTTTACCTCAAAACAAACAAAGCATTAGTGACTTAGTTTATCATTAGAGCATTGCAAAACAAAATTTCTTCAAAATATGCATACTCAAATACTCTATCTATCTCAAATAACAATATCTCTCTCAAAGCGTTAGTGACTTAGTGTAGCACAAAAATTTTAGATGGATGATTACACTGCACAATATTGTGAGTGTCTATTATATGTTCAAAACGCTAAAAAATAGGCATGATTTAGATTAAGCCTCCATGATAATGTTAGTGTGAAAAGAGCAATACCACACCACTACACACCCTTAGTGTAATGGTCACTTTACAAGTATAAGTACCACTATATTAGGATTTGAGAATCTCCGATAAATCACCTTCAATTTAGTTTCTATAGCGGCATAATAAAAGCCAATTAATTGCTCACCACAATCTTCATAACAAAGAAAGCCGACTCAAGTAATTTTTTTATTTTTATAGACTTGATTAGTATAAGTTTTTGTAGAGTGGAAGGCAAGAGTTAGGATTTTTTTTTTTTTTTTTGAGTAAAAGCAAGAAACAGGATTTAAGTCTTTAAAAGAGAACTTCATGCAAATATACACTTAGATTATACTAAATTATGATTTCTATCTATATAAATAAAAAATTAAAAAAAGAAAAAAAAAAACCAACAACAACAACAACAACAACGACTACTACTACTATAATAAAAGCCAATTAATTGCTCACCACAATCTTCATAACAAAGAAAGCCAACTCAAGTAAATTGGTTCTCAAAAAAAAAAAAAAAACCTCAAGTAATTTTTTTTTATAGACCTGATTAGTATAAGTTTTTGTAGAGTGGAAGGCAAGAATTGAAATTTTTTTTTTTTTTTTTGAGAAAAAGCAAGAAACGGGATTTAAGTCTTCAAAAGAGAACTTTATACATATATATACACTTAGATTATACTAAATTATGATTTCTATCAAAAAAAAAAAAAAAAAAAAAAACAACAACAACAACAACAACAACTACTACTACTACTACTACTACTATAAGGTTGTTACCCCCATCGACGCCGTGAGATCTACAACATCAATCACAGCAATCCAATGAAAAGTAAAATGGTTGCTAATCTAAGAATACATTGTTGTCATTCAGCAAAAAAAAAAATAATAATAATAAAGAATGCTTTGTTGTCCATTAGAAATTGAAAGTAACCTAAACAACTATCATCCAAAGCAGAGAAAAATTGTTGATGAATGATGTCATAAAACTAAGTGCCGAATTGGACAACCCATAAATAGAGATCTACAATTATTGTCCATAAATCCAAGCACCCATGGCCCACCAAGACCCTCCAAATAGGGGAGGCAATTTTTCCTCGCCCCGCTTAACCCGCCCCTCCCAGTTTCGCCCCGCGCAAGTTTTTCCCATCCCACAAAGTTGGTGAGGTGAGGATGGGGTAAGATTTTAGTCCCGCATCATGGGGTGGGGCGAGGATGGGTTTAGACTTTTTAGACTCACCCCGCCCCACGTTGCTAAGGGTTATAATTATAAAATTTTCATACCCTAAAACTCTACTATTTAAACAAACATATTAATATTAGCTTATTTTATTTTACCCAATGTGATTTTTTGCCTTTATTTTGTCATGTGCTATACTATGAGTTTTTTTTTTTTTTTTTAAATGATTGTCTTGTTAAACGTATGGATATATTACTCAATTTTTTCTAAAATTAATTTGATTTTATGGGATAAATTTAATTGTAATTTCAAGTATATTTTTATTAATGAAATAGGTTTCATTAAAAAATTTGTACTAGTTGTAAGGTAAATTAACAAAAAATAGAGTTTTACAAGGTGAGGTGGGACTTCGCAGGGCCCCAAGGGGTAAGGATAGGGTAAGAAAATTTTCCTCGTCCTGTGGGGTGGAGATGGGAAAAGACAAAATCTTGCGGGCAGGGCGAAGACCCCATCCTTCAGACCTGCCCCGCCCCATTGCCATCCCTACCTCCAAAAACCCAACAACCCATCCACAACAAATAACCCAAACACCACCTAGAAGACAAACCATATGTTCCTTTTTGTACCAAACATATAACAAAAGGTAACATATATACACACACAATATTACTGTGAAATGTCGCATATCTCCATAAAGGAAATCATAATAGAGAAAGTCACCAATTATAGATCTACATTATAGGTAGATAGAAAAACAAAGATTCCATAATATAAGTTAACAACACTACATAGGATAGGAGATGCATATTCGGTAACAATACTATAATAGACTAAACCCAATGGGTTGATCATCAAAAAAAAAAAAAAACCCAATGGGCTCCTCATTTAACAATTTTAGGGCCTCTCGTTCAAAAAATAGGGATCTTTGTCTTTGAAAATATTTGTCGATTATATCTAGTGATTAATTAATAGTTTTGAACCCAAAGGGAGACAGAACCGATAAAATAATCCTCTAATTTATTTAACAATTTGATAAATAAAAATATACAATATTATGGACAGACAAATGCCATCTCCATTGAAGTAATTAACAGCTTGGGAGATACAAAAAATGTTCAAAACATCTTATAGACCTTTGCAACATGAGGTGATGGGTGTTTGCCAGCAACACTTAAGTCCATAACCAGATTGTTTGGACCAAAATGAACCGAATGGACCAAAGTGAATCAAAATAGATCGAAGAGGACCAATGATTACATTAATATTATATTCCTAAAAGTCTAGGGAAACACTCTTAATGTACATTTTGCCATAAATAATACAGAAGTCAAGCAGTGATTGAATTAATTAGTACCAATGGGTAAGGAATGGAATTCAATCTTGACAAATTTATAAGTTATATCAAAATGTGCGGTAAGATAGACTCATTCCTATATTCCCGCACGCACGTGAAAGTGCACTAACATCCCCACAAAAATTACATCACTTTCCATCATATGTGTAGCAAAAATTATATAGACCAAAGAAATTAAAGTCCGGACACCATTATTGACTGATTTTCAAGGATTTGGTTATTTTCATCTACTTCGCTGTACTACAATTTGATCTCTCTCTCTCTCTCTTCATTGAGATGTTTCTCGTGGACAGCTGTATCTTGGCTAGATTGCTAGAACTATCAATTGAACTAGTTTTCGTACATTTTTTTTTCGAAAAGTTCAATTGATCTAAAAGCAACTTGGACATATTGTTTACACCAAGTGAAAGTAGGTAAATTGAACAGAAGTTTCGAGCAGACCAAGAAGCAGACTTCACTGTCAAAACAGATGACAAATTCACCAATGCCCTACACTCCCTTTCCAGTAAACGTCTTCAAAGAATCAACTTGAAAACATAATTACCTCTAGATATCATGTACACAAGTAATGCTAGAGGCTTTTTTCACAACTTACTTTGCAAGTTGCTGAGGTGAGTATTACAAAATCATTTTTACATGGCTCCCCACAGACTGACATCATGTTTATTGTGCACCATTCACAACATACCACCTCAGTAGTTTTGAAAATTTTTGGGTCACTAAGCATATTAATTAAGAAATTCAAAACATGATAGCCACAATAACCATAACCTTCAATACAACACAAAAATTTGATGGTACATTGGGACTGCATAACATAGATTCTTCAATTATACTCCTGTTTAGTTGTATGGTTACACTGATGCTCTTGCAAATGTATACATCTGAAGCTAAACTAATTACACAAGTTGCAAGGCCACTTCACGTTTGATGTCGAACACTTTGATAAGGGCATCCTCAGCAACCTAGTTAAAATCGAAATTATTATATCACTTCTATAGCCAATATCATTAAAAATTCAGCATGGCATATAATGGCTGGGAGTTACCCTAGCTTATGACAAAGGATTGCCATGGTAAAAAAAAACATTCTTCTACTGTAATAAAATTACCTTATCTGGAGCAGAGGCACCAGATGTCACACCAATTGTTATGGGACCCTCTGGTAGAAAGTTTTCTTTCTCAACCGACTCCCCATGCTATTGCAAAGTCACATTGAAACAATTCAAAGACAAGTATTTAGAGAAAAGGAGGGGGGGAGAGAAAGAAAATGGGAAACATTGGAACTCTATGCATTCATACTCACATTCAGCTTATATGCAATTTTGTTGCCAGGACCTATTCTCTTCTCACTGTCAATCCAGTATGAGGGGATTCCACGTTCTTCTGCAATCTCTTGTAGGTGCGAGGTGTTGCTTGAGTTCCAACCACCAATCACCAACATTAGATCTAACTTTTGCTCTACCAGCTTGTACATTGCATCTTGGCGCTCCTAACAGTGAAACAAATTACTAAATTAGTTGAAGTCCACCTGAAAAATCAGAAAGCCTGGGACATAAACATATTGGGTGGCAGCTGTCTCAAGGCAGATTAGCTTTTGGCTAAAATGCAAGTTGGTTATGCTACACAAGGGCATATGAGTGGGTAGATGAAGGGCTGCTAATGGGTGTTAGGAGAACATCTTCTCTCTTCCTTTATTGTATTTTAGTACAGCCAACAAGAAGGATAAGGTGAAGATTGTGATCATACGAAGAAAGATTACATATTCTTAAAATTGTTGAACACAACATTTTAATATAATTTTAATGGAAAAGCAATACCATGCACCAAGAAAGGAGAAAATTACTTGAGTAGCATCACAAATGGTATTGAAGCTTAAGAAGTGCTCATTAACATTTTCCACTCCATACTTGCGCATCATTGTCCTTTCTACTAATTTACCTGTCAAATGATTTTTTTCCTCTTTTTGGGTAAGTGAAAACTACATAAAAATATCACAAGTAACAACTTCTTGTAAAAATAGAAACTGAAGTAGTTTAAGTGCATAACTAACCAATCTCTTCTGTTTCTCCCTTGAGCATTGTTGTCTGATTTGCAATGCCAAGCTTTACCAGGTCACTATCTGGATCAAACTCCTTTGAAACTGCATATTTAAATTCTGCAGGCAAGCCAATGATTATCACTAAAACCTTGCATTATACCAAAAGTAGTTGACATTAAAGCTCAAATCAGAAACAAAAATCTTTACCTTTAGAAATTCCTCTTTGGTTGAGCTAGATCCATTAAGTTCACCCCCAAGAATGTAGTCACACACATACATTGCCTGCATTCATTAAAAAGTTCATAGTAAAAGCATATTTCTTGAACAAAAATGTACGTACAGTTCTACACCAAAAACAATGAAATATAATAAAACAGAGTAAAATTATTATCTGCATCTTGGACAAACCTCTGTCATATTCTTGACAATAATATACTTCCCAGCAAAAGATGCAGTTGCTACTGTTTCCTCATGAGCATATTTACCATGAATGATTGAGGTGTAATCTCCTTTCTTGTACTTCTCAACAGTATTCCAGACCTCCACACAAATTTATTAAGTATCATCTGAATATAAAAAGGAATACTTTTTTTTTTTTTTTTAAATGCATGACAAAACAGAGGCCAATATCTGCAAAAGGTACCTTAGACACCCATGGGCAAGTTGTATCAACAATTTGTACATTTTTGTCACTCAAAGTCAACATCTCATCCACTGCAGCTCTAAAAGCAGTCAAAATAACAACATCACCCTTATCAACAACTTCAAATTGCTTCTTCCCTTCCTCAAGGGGAATATTCTGCACTTCCATCTCCTCCAAACGCTGTGATAAAGATTTAAAATTTCATTAGCAAAATTAGTTAAAACCAAATATAGAACAAATACCATATAAACCAATGAGGAACTTCTTCGCAACATATTACACAATATCCAAACTTAAGGAAATTCCCTGAAGTGCCTAGAGAAAGGATTATTTTCTTAAAAAGGTCTCTTATTATGCAGTCGGTAAAGTAGTAAACTCATGACTAACATAATTATCAGCTATAAATAAAACATCAGTAGTTTCAAAAGGCATATAACCACAGTTGACTACTTCCATTTTTCTCAAAATTCAGCACCAGAAAACAGAAAAAGAAACCAAAACTGGGCAAGTTCCTTTCAAATTCAAGCGTATGAAGGCCAAGTATAAGATTGAAAGACCTTATTAACAGTCGGGTTGTGAATAATCTCATTGGTGACCCAAATCCTCTCATCCGGAAACTGTTTCCTCGCCTCATAAGCAATCTGAACAGCCTGCTCAACAGCCCAGCAAAAGCCATACGCTTCCACCAATTTCACAGTAACATTTCCCCATTTATACTCATATCCATTCTCCTTCAAAGTCTTTATGATATCACCTGAAATTTCCCACGCAAAAATATTAGCACAGGAACTAGAGATGTTTTTTTCTGAGACTGATCCTGGTGTGCCAAATTATGCTGGATTTGGGGCTCTAATGCTCACAACTTGCAGAAGTTGTCTATCATATTCACAGGTCAAATTTCTTTACTTGATAGAGGTTTGCTGTATATGTTTCAAAACTTGTAATTATATACCTGAATTTTTATCAAGGTTCATAATAGTGTTATAGTTGGTCATACTAATCAGGCTATGATTACAATTTACATATTGATGCCTGCCATAATAATCAGGAATCTCACTTTTATTATATCTTTAGTAATAAACCAAAGTTGGAATGTTTTTCTACTCTAGTCTAATCTAAATGTATATGTGTGTGAAGCTCACTCTTAGAAACTTGAATCCCGGCCTTTACTCTCGACACCCCCACAAGCACTTATACTTGTAGGGGATATAAATTTATAAATTGTAATTCCTGGTCTATCTCTCATCATCTATTTATGGGTAACTTTTTTTTTTTTTTTTCTTGAACTATTTTTGGGTAACTGAAAGTGTTCATATTGACAAATTACTGTAATCTACAAAAGGGTAATTAAAACAATAACTCTAGGCAGAAGCAGATATCTAGTTCTTGAGCCAGAACTAAGATGAGAAGTGGCCTTTAGTGAACAACAACTGGGAAAAAACTTAAGATTGTGCAAAGCTTGAAACATGCCCTAACATCCTCAAAAAAGGTGTGTGATTACATACCTACTATATTTCAGCATGCATGTGAAATATGCCCTAACATCCTCAAAAAAATTAGAGGACCATCACTTTCCATCATATGGTAAGTGGAGCAAATTATATTACCCAAGAACTATAAGTCAAGAATTTCAACAACTCTGTTGTACTAGAATTATGATTTTTCTCCTGTGTGTGTGTTAAGATGTTTCTCATTGACAGCTTGTGTAATTGTCGTTAGAACTATCAACTGAGCCATTTTGCTCTTCTTTATGAAACTTCTAATTCCATTCTTTTTTTCATCTCCTAATACAACAATGACGTAGCTCAATTATTAATTCCCAATTGATAATCTTCATCGAATCATACAAAGTAATTAACTACTTGGTAAACAAATTATTTAACCAATTGCAGATAGAAAAAAATATTGTTAAGCATTGAAAAGAAAAAGAACAAAAAGGACTAAGAAAATAGTGCATTCACTGATGTACCGATGATAACTACTCTTGAGTACAATCACAGCAGAATTTACTGCCAAAACTGATAACAAATTCGTAAATGCCTCCTTTCCATGATATCTTTGAAGAAAAAAACTAACGGCTAGATATTATATTCCATGTTCATTTTCAAAACCGAAGGCTGTCAGATCAGTAAACTTAAGTTTAGAATACCAATTTAGAACCTCATTCTCTCTCCCTTATGTGTGTGTTTGTGGCTTAGTAATATTATTCAGTCTCACTTGTAGAGAAATCAAGATTCAAATCTCCCACCTAACTTCTTGTAAAAATGAAAAAAAAAAAAAAAAAAAGAACCTTAAGAAATCAATATAAGATAATTGATCCCAATCACAGACTTATTAAGTAGTGTCCCAAGATACCTTCCTCCAAATCAATGGCAGCTCTATGAATTTTATTTTAGGGTGGTCAATAAGAAATTTAAATTATACAAAATCTAATAAAGCGATAACTTGAATATTTGCTACAATTGTGAGTCAAGTCACTAAAGAGAGCAAAATTGTTGTGATTGCAAAGCCAAAAAAAGTATAACTGTCATCACTATCAAAGAGAACTCACAACCACAATATTTTTCATAGTACCATTTTTTAAGGAAAAATGAAATTAGAGATTATTTTATTGAATATGTTGAATGATCTACAAATTTAAATGATTAGCGATTTTTTATCTTTTTGTTTTATAATAGGCTTTTTGTTGAACAATTTGTTCACTTGTTGATTGGTATTGTCTTGTTTTTGTTTGGTTTATGTTTGTTGTTATTTGGGCTAATATTTATTGTTGTTATCTAAGATTTTTTTTTAAAAAAATAATAAAAGGGATTAAGGATTATGTTTGGGGGGCAGAATTAATTTTGGAGTAATGCTACGTCCATAATATTTTTACAATAAATCTTATGCAAAAAATTGTTATTGATGGGTAAAAAAATAATATCGGTATTTGAGTCAAATTAGAATTAGCAACAGCTTATTACATTGACTTTGTTGTGAAATTATTATTAAAATGTTGTGAATATAACATTACTCTTATTTTTGTTGAACCCAAATTTTTGTAATTCTCAAGTCAGGGTATTCAATATTTTTATTAGATTGGTCACAATAGGTTAGTTTAGCATATAATATTTTTTTAACAAGTGTATATATACATTTTTTTGCAAGTCAGGGTGGTCCTGTGACCACCCTAGCTTGCATGTGGAGTCGTCAGTGCTCCAAACCAAAATGAATTTATCATCATAAACTACGTCTACAATATTTTTACAACAAATCACAGGTGGCTAATTGTTATTGGTTCAAATTTGAAACTAACACTAAGATTACTTTTTTGCCTTAACAATAATAACCAATAACAACTTGCCACTTAGGATTTGTTGTAAAAATGTTGTAGACATATCATTTCTCTAAATTATTAGAAAGTTTATTTTATTTATTTTATATTTTTAAGTAGCAGTAAAGATTTAAAAGCTAGGATAATTAGGGATGTAGAAAAAGTAACAAGTACACCGCATATCATACCAGCAATATGTGAACTAAAGGACGAACAGAGGAGCATTGACCCCCCTCAGGACTCTGCCCCCGCCAAAACATAGCATAACAAATGAAGCCTCTCAACTTCTACTCTCTCGGTAAGTTGGGTCAAGAGGTGGATAGACTTGGAGCTTACATCCATTCCTCATCTGATTCTGCAACTGTTGAACCATCTTTGCCAATGTTGGACCAGGATATAAAACATCCACATTCCAAATGGCAGTCAACCAACGTAGTTCTTCAGGGGGCATAAAAAAAAAATCACAACACTCGATGATCAAACGTTGAAGCCTTGGCATTTCACCTTTCCCCATAGAGCAATGTACAACTTGCATTTTTGCCATTTTAAAGACTTCAAGTTGACAAAAACTTCTTTCATCACAATCGAGGGTGATCTGATGATGGCCATCTCCTACTACTTTGAGTATTCGAAGGTTTGTAAGGCTACCCAACACTCTCATCACGCCACCACCAAATAAGTTTGCGCCTACAAATATGGTTATCTTTGTGAGTGTCAAGTGGAATGAAGTTGGACTTGAAAGCAACATAAGTTCATAAATCTTCAAAGTTTGTAAATGCCGCAAGGGATGGAGGCTTGACAAAAGTCCTGACTCCGTCCATCTTATAGAATGCAATTCTAATTTTCGTACATTAGGAAATCTGGCCTTGGCAAAGAGACTCTCAATGTCTTCATTTATAGCTATACCAGTAAGGACTTGAAGATTCGGTAAAGTCACTGTATTGTCAGTTCTCGGTAGAGATGTTGGCCCATCCAAGTACAAATGTCTTAATTTTTGTAACTTCCATATCCCTTTAGGCAAGCATTTTATTTTATAATTTGTCCTTTCAGAATTTCTCAGGTCCAACGTCTCTAGATTACAAAGGCTGCATATGGAATCTGGAATGACATGAAGCTCTCCAGATTGAATGCTCAAGTACCTTAAAAGGATCAGGTTTTCAATTTTGTTGGGGATCAAACAACAAATGCCCATATTACTAAGCTCTACCACCCGAACCAATTTGTTAGTTTCACATAGCCATTTCAAGTAGTTGCTTTTATCAAGAGGACTCTCGAGCTTGACAACCTCCTCAAAGCCTATGAAAGAACGACTATTTGAAGGCTCACAAGGGTTGGAAGAAATGTCTGGATGGTTGGCACTGTGGATGGAAATTCTACGGGATTTGCTCATGGGTGAAAGGTTAACATTTGAACGAACCTCAAGAAACTTCTCTTCAGCACTCACCGATATACAGAGGTGTCGTAGAAGATCATGGATACGACATGTTTTGACTCCTCCATCAAGCCTCTTCGTTGCTATTTGAATCAAGCTTTGATCAATGAGTTCCTCCAAGTAGTCCTCAGCAACATCCTCCATATTTCTACTCCCAGTTTGCTGTATGAATCCCTCAGCTATCCAAAGTCGGATTAGTTGCATCACTGGTATCTCAAAGTCTTTTGGGTAGATACCAAAATATAGAAAGCACGGTTTCAAGTGTTGGGATAGGTGGTTGTAGCTTAAAGCCAATATGTCTCTGCAAAATGATTTATTCTGATCCAGATACCAATTGACATGGCCAATCAATTTCAACCATGTTCGATGTGTTTTCTCCTTATTTGCCAAAAAACCTCCCAATACCACAATTGCAAGTGGTAAACCATGGCAGTTTTTTACAATTTGTCTCCCTAGAGTTTCAAGTTCCGGAGGACATGTATCTCCCCGAAACACCTTCTTAGAGAAGAGCTCCCAACTTTTATCTTGGTCAAGTAATTGGAGTTCATAAGGGGGAATATAAATACTATTATTATGACTACTTGCATGTAATGCTACTTCTTTTATTCTGCTAGTAATCAATATTCTACTTCCATTCAAGTTTTTAGGAAAGGCAGTACTTACCTCATTCCATACTTCAGTTTTCCAGATGTCGTCCATGACAAGTAGGTACCTCTTGTCTTTCAAGTAATGGAACAACGCACTTTTCAATTCATCGTCATTCAAATCTTGCAATCCTTCACCATTCTTCCTGTAAATACCTCGCACGAAACCCGACAAGGAATTTCTCAGTGTATGGTCTTGTATGTGTTCCAAGAACTCAAACAATGCCTTTCTGAATTCTTCATCATTCATTTCCACGGTACCTTTCAAGTCTTCAACTAGTGTCCCTTTCAGTTTATCCTTGTTTAAGTTATACTTAGTTTCCAAACCATGGAGTAATTCGTCTTTCAATTCGACTTTCAACATAAATTTTTTCAGTTTTGGCATTGGTGTCACATTCTTCAAAATTTCAAGCAACAGGTCTTTGATTCTATATTCTTGAGAGACATAAACCCACCCTTGGACATCAAAGTAGTTCTTGACATTATTATTGTTGTAGATCTTCCTAGCAAGAGTTGTCTTACCTAGACCCCCCATGCCAATGATTGAAACAACGTTATGTTGCAAATTCCCTTCAATAAGCTGCTTCACCAATGCCTCTGTGTCATGACCAAAGCCCACCACATGATCTTCCTCTACATATCTCCTGCGCCTGTGCAGTATCTCCTCGGCTTCTGCATCTCCTCCAGATGATTCAGCTATTTCTATGCCATACTTGCTCCTATTGTTGTAAGTTTCCTTGATCAAGTTCTTGATGCTCTCTATCTTGTGTGCTACCTCATGAAGTGCGATTGCTTTGTCAAAGAAATGGATTACCTTCCTTGGCTTGCTTCTTTTCCTGTGCTTGGTCATGGTTATGATGAATGTATCAATAACATCCTCAGCCTCATAGGCTACGTCCCTGATTTGGTTGACCAACTCCTTCACCAAGCCACTGTCATGCCGCTTCCCTTCAGTATTTTGGAGGAAGACGTTGACCAGAGACAGCTCGTTCTTAAGTAATTTGACTTGATCCTCTACTCCAGCTAGCAAGTTTGATTCTTGGGAAAGCAACTGAGTCAGGTTCTGCAACAGGAAAGTCACAACAGCGTCTGCCATATCTGCTTATTTCGTTTCTTTGTGAGTAAAACACTAGAACTTGTACAAGAATTACAGATTTTTTTTCTTTCTTTGGGGGATAATCCGGAAGGGTGAAGGAAAGTGTTTTATTCATGTTGACTCAATGTCATGTGGACTTCGAAGTTGGAAATGAAGGGTTGGTGTGAAGATGAAAATTCTTGGCAGGAACATTTTGTGGTGCAAATTCATTATGTCCTGTCACCTGTGGGACCAATTTGCTTATGATAGACACGCAATTTGCTATGATTTTGTTTCACAATGGTTGAAAGTTGAAACTAATTGCAGACCCGCGCTAAAAGTAAAGGCACGCTATGAGAATGAAGGAGACACTGAGGTTTCTTATTAACTCTTGATTACATTTTTGGAGAAAGAAACTAATGGATTTTATTAATAAAAAACAACTACATCCAATTGTAAAATCGAACCAATATGAAATAGAACATCTTCCATCCATACTTGAAAATCTGGTATGCATAATGCATTTTTAGCCAAACTATGAACAACCCCATTGTCGTTTCTCTTAATATGAGAATACAACAATCCTACTCTACGAACATGTGAAAACCTAATACAATGAAATAAGCTTGCAAAACATTTAACATCACAACTAAGTAAACCAAAGGATTCTAAAGACTGGGAATTTGCATTCAAAGCGTTCATTGCAATCTCTGAAACTCCCTCTGAGGTGACATCTTCCAAACTCAGATCAGCATCAAACTGTAAAGTCTTCAATATAGCCAAAGTTTCAAGCTCTATGACAGTTAGGGGGAGAGGGATGATTCCGACCATGTGTGCCAAGCCTTTTCCTTGGCATTCTCAGATGATCACTCCAATCCCTGCCCTATCTTCTTCTTGAAACATTGTATTGATATAATTTGTGCTCGAACCCTCCACAATTACATCAATAGTCGATCTCCAAAACAACACTAATCCACCTCCCATATCCAAAACAACATCCACAGAATTTTGTTTCCTGAAAATTGCATCATTAGAGTTCACCTTCAGGATCGGCCATGGAGGTGGTTTCCAAATGGCACGATGTGGAGGCTGATTGGACTGATTTGGCTCATTACCTTTCATTGTTGTTGTTGCGCTTTTTTCCTTGTTTGGAATATTGACCATATTAAGCACTTGCCGTTGGGATTGTGGTTTGGCTAACACATGCTTCTCACGTGCCTCACATAAGATATCTTGGGAAATATTGCTTGGTTGGGTCATGCAGTTAATGTGATCAAATTTTCCCATCTCTGAATCAATCTCATTTATTCTGGCATCAAATTCTTTGGCTGAAAAAACTGCCCCTTGATTCTCGATATTATGATTACCCAAAAATTGTGGGGTTGATAATGAGACAGTGATTACACCCTTTGTACGTTTCCCTACTGTATGCGTTACTTCTAGAGCATCCAAATTAACGGCTTCATCCATTAAATGCTCACTCATAGCGTCCCTTGGATTCACAGTGTTGAGCACCGCCGCTAGACCGTGCGCCGTTACTTGAGCTTTGTGGTTCACCTTCACCGATTCAATCCTACTCCCATCTTCATGAACACATGACTTTGAAGATACTCCCAACTTCATGAACACCTGACTTCGAAGATACTCCCAACTTCGTCTCGTAAAAACTTTGAACGGAAAGCACTGCTTTTCTTGAAGGAACAAAAGGCGAAGCTCTAATTGATATCTGTTTCCTAAACCCCAGGAAAAACAAAACCCACTAGCCTTGGAATAACTTGTTATTCCAAGGAAACACACAACTCCTTCCAAAAGAAGGGACACGAACACACAACTCCTTCCAAAAGAAGGGACATGACTTCTACTGAGCTCTAGGAAGCGTGTTCCTGTTGCACCAGAGAAACTTATTACTCCCATCTTGAGAGTACTCAGGCAGTTAGTAGCGCTTGGTATAGTTGGCAATTGGGATTAGTTGTTGAATTTTAACTCTTGATTACATTGATATACAATGCTGATAGATTTGTTAAGATTTAATGTTTTATTTTATAATATTTAATTGGAAGTATCTTTGGATATTTGGTAGTTTGACCGAGTCTATAGGATATTTGGTTATTTGATCACAGCCAGATTTCATGTAACACTCCATAATTTTGATATCAATTAAATTATTATACATAAATTATAGAGGAGGCCTATAATTAAATGGATAAAATTGATTTGGGCTTAAGATATTAAAAATAATATAAATACTATGGGATATGAAGCCCAAGTGATGTGGCATAAGTATATATATGGGCCTTGAAAACCCTAGCATTTTTCCTCTTAAATTACATGTGTATATACATAAGAAGTCCCTTTTGATTTCAGCCGCAACATACAAGTAAGCTGTTTCTTGTCTTCTCTACGGCTGTGTAGGAGAATCAGGTCAGCTCTCCTCTTTATTTGGGTTCTTTTAATTATGTGATACCTAGCATGTGTCTATCTAGCTTAAGGACTATTGATATATCACATAGCTAGGAGGGAGGATTTCTGCGTATATGAGTCTTTGTGCTGCACAGAGCACAGTGGTAGGTGTGGACTTGAAATTCAACGTTGTCATCATGTTGATAGGTAAAAGAATAAAAAAAAATAATAATAAAAAAATATAAAACCTGATTATGACTAGGAAATCATCCCGCGTTTTCAAGGAAGAATTGTGCATGAAATGGCTTTAGTAGCTAATAGGACAAAAGGCATGACTTCATAAAGTCTAACCTTTCAATATATTAGAGAAAAAGGGTTCCTATAATTGTATTATATTAGATGAGAATGGTCAATTATGGCTGCATGTCCAGAGCTTTGAATTGTGTCTAATAGGCTTGGACTTTTTCAACTGTTTTGTCACCATGTGAAAGGAAAAAGGGTTGCTTGTGGTTTACATATATAATGGTTTATCTCTTTTCATTGCCATTGTCTTTGCCCAATTAGTGTCCAGCCGTGTCCTTTGCTTTATGGCATCAAGAGGATTTGGGTCTTTGGGTTGATGAATACAATATTAAAATAGGAACTTTTTATTTATATAGCCGTATGGTCCTCTATAGGCTTTGAAATAGATTTGACATAACTTTAATATATGGCTTCCACCTTTGATTAATAGCTTTATATGCTGGGTTGATCAGATAGGTTTATATATATATATATATATATATTTATATATATAATGGTTAGAGTCAATGGACATCCAGTGGCATCAAGAGGGAATGCTAAGTAGCAAATTAAGACAATACGTGACTTCCAATAGTAAATTTGATAGTTAAGTGAATAAATGGAGGATTTTGGATATATTAATATTGTTTAGGATAAAACCATTTAAGTGTGAAAATAAATTTTGAAGTGGGAAATTGTGTATTGATGAACTTATTTTTTGGTATTGCTAGGTTCTAATTCTACTGAATTGTTGTGATTCAAGGGAGGTTGATTTCCTTTATTTTTGCAACTAAGAGGTAAGTGGTGTTTACTAATTTTGGGGGTTTTCCCAAAACAGTGTTAATTATTAAACTATTTTTTATGAAAGAATATGTTGATATTCTATATATAAATGAATATTTTACAAATGTTTGATGTGCACATTGGCTATTCGTTTTATGAAAAACTTGTGGGACAACCTAATTTTATTTAAACTTGTATGTGTGAATATGTCTTTATATTTTGAGAAGTATGAATGGATTATTTTGTGAGCATATTGAATATATTTTGAAAACCTATGGCAAGTCGTGATTAGAAGCTCAGTATGATATTTAGTCATTAGCAAGGGACAGTCCCAAAAAGGGATAGTGCACATTTGATAGCTCCTTAGCAAGGGAGCATACTATTGAGGATCCAAAAGGAAGCTCCTTAGCAAGGGAGTGTACCTTTAGGTTCCAAAGGAGCCATCCTTAAGAAATGGGATGAAAGGAGGTTCCAGTCCCAAAAAGGGGACAGCGCAACCCTGTCAACGGGGCGTAAACGTTGACCACGAGAAAAGCCTAGGAAATTGTTTATGTGATGGTATTAATATATATATTATGATGGCTCACAATATAAAGATATTATTTTCTTTTACATGAAATAGTTGATGACAAAATATTGGTGAATTATAAGTTGTGAATCTGTTGAAAGAATTATTTATTTGAAAGGTTTGTTCCCATACCCCAATGTTAGTGAATTCCACTTATTGAGTTATCTCACCCCCCTTTATTTCCCATTACAGATACATTAGGTGGATTATTGGAGTAGATATTCTTGGGAGACAGAAGTTACAAATTATTTTTGTGGAACTGAGGATTTTATTATTATTTTATGGCATTAAACTTTGTATTGGAGAATTATTTTGAGGATGTTTTGTATTTGGTGAATTAGAGCTCTGACTTTTGTAATCAGTTTCAAGGTTGCTAGTTTCTTTTATTTAATATTTTTATGGATTATTCAGATTAAATAGACTTTTATTGCCTATGATTTTGGGGCGTTACATTTCATGGCTGTGAAGTGTCTCACGTTGCTATCCTAGTTTGTAGGAGTTGTGGATAGTGCTTTCCTATTTTATAGTAGTTGTGGTTAATGCTAGATAAAGTGTTGTGATGTTAAGCCTATTTATAGGCTCTTTTGTTTATCAATAATATATTCAGCTTTTATCATTCAACAAGTCCCTTTCTGCCTTTTGTTTTTTCTTTGTATCAGAGTCCTGTGTTGGCACGTCCCTTTTGCTTTCTATTTTTCTTAACTCTGTATCAGTGGTATCAGAGCCAGTGAGAAAAGCACGAGAGAAAGAGTCCTCAAATAGTATTGATGGCTACAGATTCAAACTTTGTGCAGGCGGCAATCCCACATTTTGATGGTCACTATGACCATTGGAGTATGCTAATGGAGAATTTTCTTCGGTCCAAAGAGTATTGGCCGATTGTTGAATCTGGAATTCAAGCATCAGCACCAAATACAACCTTATCAGATGCTCAGAAAACAGAGTTGAAAGGGAGAAAGCTTAAAGATTTAAAGGCAAAAAATTACCTTTTCCAGGCAATTGATCATCCCATCTTGGAAACAATTCTTAGCAAAGAAACTTCCAAAGATATTTGGGATTCCATGAAGAAAAAATATGAAGGCTCTGCTAGAGTGAAGCGCGCACAGCTTCAAGCCTTGAGAAGAGATTTTGAGACTCTACAAATGAAGGATGGAGAATCTGTCACCAGCTACTGTGCCAGGACTATGGAGATTAGCAACAAAATGCGTTTTCATGGTGAGAAGATGGAAGATGTCACCATTGTTGAAAAGATATTGCGTTCTCTGACACCAAAGTTTGATTATGTCGTGTGTTCCATTGAAGAATCGAAAGACAGATGCATTTTCCCTTGATGAACTGCAGAGCTCCTTGCTGGTCCATGAACAGAAGATGAACCGAAGTTCAACTTCAGAGGAGCAAGCTTTAAAGGCTTCTATCTCTACTCATTTCTCAAACTCTAGAGGAAGGGGTAGAGGTAGAGGAAGGGGAGAACGAGGCAATAGAGATGGCAACAGGCATTTCAAAGCTGATGATGGACAATTTCAGAGCAAAGGCAGAGGACGAGATCAACATTTTGACAAATCCAAGGTAGAGTGCTTTAGATGTCATAAATTTGGTCATTATCGTTCTGAATGTTATACTAGGCTGCTTAAAGACAAAGAAAAGGAACCACAATCAAATTTTGCTGAAAAGAAGGAAGTGGAAACTTTGTTAATGGCTGTTCAAGCTAATCAGGAACCTGAATCTGATGTTTGGTATGTGGATACGGGCTGCAGTAACCACATGTGTGGAAGTAAGTCTTCTTTTTCTTACTTAAATGAATGCTTTCTTTCTTCAGTATGTTTTGGTGATTGTTCCACTGTGAAGGTGATGGGAAAGGGTGATATAGAGATAAGAACCAAGAATGGTTTTGTAGAAACAATTTCTAATGTCTTTTATGTTCTTGACTTGAAAAGCAATTTGTTAAGTGCTGGTCAATTGCAAGAAAAGGATTTAATGTATGTCCTAAACAAAAAGTAAACCTCAACGTGAATTTGGCTCTATAACGTGACTTTGTTCTAGAACATGCACACAGTGGGCAACTAGGATCTAATCTATATATATATATATATATATATATATATAAAACCGAAACCTTTGCTGGCACCACAATTTTCCACGTCAACACAATATTTAAAAAATAAAAAATAAATAAAAATTATAACTCCTCAAAACCCTAGCAACCTTACCCCTCTCTCAAGTTAAGAAATATAAAGCCACGGTTTCTGCAAACTCTCTCTTTCTCCAGACGTAGGAAGCCCTAAAGCATTCAAGATCTACAAAACCCTAGCAACCTTACCCCTCTCTCAAGTTAAGAAATATAAAGTCACGGTTTCTGCAAACTCTCTCTCCAGACGTAGGAAGCTCTAAAGTATTCAAGATCTACAATGCACGGTATAGATTTTAGCTTATAAAGTTCAGCTTTTGTAAGGTTAGTTTTGTTTATATATTAATTAATACATAGTACTTTGTTCACCATTAAATACTCATATAATCAATTTCCAATTCAGTGTTCAAGAATTAAACCAAAATTCTAACTGCGCTATCATAAAATATTATTATTAGTATGAATTTTATGGAGTTGCGGTGTTCAAGAATTAAACCAAAATTCTTTTAAATTATCTATAATATTTTGTCCTCTGAAAATTTTATCTCTTTGATTTTAGTATATTGTGTTTCTTAAGCTATAGAGAGATTTTCTTTGGTTTCTGCAAACTCTCTCTCTCCAGATGTAGGAAGCCCTAAACGCACGGTATAGCATTCAAGATCTACAACTCACGGTATAGATTTTAGCTTATAAAGTTCAGCTTTTGTAAGGTTAGTTTGTTTATATATTTAGTCCTTACGTTTAGGTTTAGGTTTAGGTTTTAAGAGATTTATATATTACTACTATGTGGCTGAATTTCCCGTGACATTAGTTTTATGTTTTTAACCAAATACATTAGGAAAGCAAGAGAAGGCGCATAAATATTTAGTCCTTACGTTTAGGTTTAGGTTTAGGTTTTAAGAGATTTATATATTACTACTATGTGGCTGAATTTCCCGTGACATCATTTTTATGTTTTTTTTTTTTTTTTTTTTTAAATTTGTTTTATGTAAGGTTAGTTTGTTTACATCAGTTCTTTATCTCAAAGATAAGATTTTTATTTCTACCGCAAGAACTATTTATGTATGTATCCCTTACAAGCACACATGAACTTAAATTGTCTTTTAATATATGCATGCTTTATTATTTTCTAATAGTTTTCCCGTGCATCGCACGGGTTAGCGACTAGTATATATATAACCCCAAAGAAAAACGTCAAAGCCATCCTAATATATATCTAACCAATGAAAAACGATAAAGCTATCCTAATATATATATAACCCCAAACGTTAATGCCATATTCATGATTAAGATTCGAAATTCAATGATTTTGTTCTAAAATACTAATCGTAGGCAACCTAGTGAAATCGTGTACTGACTACTAGCAATTTAATCTAATATATATATCATCTCTTGTTAAACCCAAAGTCCTCAAATTCAACGGGTAACCAATATAAATTACAACACCACCATAAACATAAGAGTATAACCATCATATCTTTATTTAAATAACACTAATATATAAACATCTTTCCACTGTAATCGAATATTAAGATGGAGTTTTCACCTTGATTTTGTAGCCAAACCTTGTGCCCCTAAACAATTTTGCCACCTTCTTCTGTCACTCACGCCACCTCTCTCTCCCACTCAAATTTTCTTTGGCATCCACTTTTACTAACGCTCTGTTTGTTTCGATGTAAAATATTTTCATTGAAAACATTTTCAAGTGTTTGGCAATATTAGACCTTTGAAAATGTAAATAGCCACCTGCCGCCAAATACAAGCACACCACCAATACTAACCAAAAAAGAAAAAAGCCACCATCACCCACTGGCACCAAAATTTAGTGACTACACACCACCACTCACATGGCCACACCACCACAACAACCACCACCAACAGGAAGCAACAATCCCAAATGAAAAACAAAAATTCCAAATCAAAGATCAATGAAACCCGCTCTTATTCAACCACCATCAAAACCCACGAACCACCACAACTATAGCAGTTCTGGCCACCAACCTCAAAACCAAACCTGAAAACACCAAACCCAACCCACCAAAACCCAACACCAATGATCCAGCCCACTAAAACCCATCATCGACGACCCACCCCATCATCGAGAGGGACATTGGCACTCAGATTTGACGACGACCCACCCCATTACTAACCTTATCACTGATCTGCACCACAAAAGAGGTAGTGGTCGTCGATCTGTACCGTCTTTGCGCTCGACATTCCATTAGGAACATTGATGCCGAGAGTCAAAGTCCTAAGGGTGGCGCCATTGGTGGGTAGCATCGGTCGGTGAGTGGCTCTGGTCAGTGGGTGGCGCCGTTGTTGGGTTGCACTGGTCAGTGGGTGGTGCCACCAAGTTTTAGGAGAGAAGATTTAGGTTGAGAATGAGAGAAAATTGAGAGGGAGAGAAGAGATAGCCTGAGAGTTGTCGGGTGAGAGAGAGAAATTGTAAAATATTTTACCAAAATTTTAAGTGTAAAATATTTTACACAAATTTGCTTGAGTTGATTTGGTTGACTAAAAATATTTTACTTTTGACTAAATGTTTTACTGTAAAACAAACACCGTAAAATGAGAAAATATTTTCTTGCAAATATTTTACGTCAAAACAAATAGAGCGTTAAAGAAACGCTTCTAATGAAAACCCTAATTTATCTTTTCCTCTACCTTATACTTTAACGCATTAGAGATGTGGGCTTGATGGGATAGTGGGCTGGAGTTTAAAACCTACTTAAACTTATCTCTTTAATCTCCAAGAGGCCCATAAAACATCTTCCTCTTTTATTTATTATTTTAATTGCTGCACCAAATTGTATGCACTAAAACTTTAATTTTCTCACCTATTTGAAACGTCACAAAATTGTCTACTCCCATCTTACTGTCCACACACATATAATACATCAACTCTATATTAAAAATGACAAGGTACGATGATAATCATAAAAACAAAATTGGGGTATTACATTGTGAGTTACAATTGAACATTTTCATGCTTGGTTCACTCATTTTAAATGAGTGTTAGCCATTGATATACACAGTAACATAAGAAAAAAGACTGTTAAGCATTGAAAAAAAAAAAGAAAAGACTAAGAAAATAGTGCAATGATAGACATCCATTAAAATAGCATTATGGTAGAGTATTAATAATTGCTACTTTATATATATATATATATATATATGAAGTTCAGTGCCCATTGTTCTAGAACCAATGTCTGTCACTTGGATTCAAGTCTCCTTTCCTACTTGTAAAAAAATAAAAAATAAAAAAAGAGAGAATGAAATTACACTTTGCCCACCTGTGATTTGCTCGAAAAAATACTTTGCCTACCTATGATTTAAAAATTGGCACTTTACCCATCTGAGACAAGTTTTATTTATCTCCTGTTACTCACCTCTGTTAAAAGTAAGGATAAATTTGTATTTTTGCTACCCTTTTATGTATCTCTCATCTCAAAACATAAAAAAGTAAAAAGTAAAGGGAAAAGAAGATCTAAAAGCTAGGTTCTATATGGAAATGTGGTGGATGACATTCGCCATTTGATCCATGGATTAGAGTGGGCTAGTATTTGTTGCACAAGGAGGGGTGGATTAGATGATGATTTGTATTGGATGGAGGATACTCCTCCACATGCAATGGAAGCTTTGTATCAAGATTCTTTATTATTATGAATGAATGAATAGTCCGTTCTCAAAAAAAAAAAAAAAAAAAAAAAAAAAAAAGAAGCTAGGTTCTATCTAAACCTTTTTAAAAAAATAAAAACCTTTTTAACAAATATTCATTTAGACCTTATAGTTTTAAATAATTTTAATCAAACCACGTAAGTTTAATTTAAACCTCAATATTGAAATAAATCTCACTTAAACCAACTAGTGATATGACGTATCAGGCCAAAAAAAAAAAAAAAAAAAAACTAGTGATGTGATGATTATCGGATTAATAGAAAAATATGATAGAATGTTTAAATGAAATCTTTGTAGAAACTTTGAGGTATAAATAAAACATTTTCAAAGTTTAAAATTTAAATAAAAAGCTTTTTTAAAAAAAAATATTTAAATGAAATAATTACAGATATTTTTTTCTCAGGGGGCAGAGGGTTGTCGGGAAAGGAAATTCCGGAAGGCTGAAGGAAAGTTTTTTATGTTGACTGTCATGCGGACTTTGAAGTTGGAAATGAAGGGAGGAAGGAAGGCTCCTAATAATGGAGTACTGCTTTCTTTTCCTTGTTTTTTCGCCGGTCAGAGACATTACTACATTAATGTCCATTTTACAATGCTGCCGACAGATATTACTTATACTAGTCGTGAACTCACACATTACGCGTGATAATTATCTTATGATGGTTTTATTGATTAATTTTTTTAGAATTCAAACTAATTTAATAAAAGGTAATGTATTTCGTAATCATATTTTTATTTATTATAGGAACAATCATAAATATAAATTTTGTCATACAAAAAAAAAATAATTTAATTTTTTTAAGAAATTCAAAAGGCAAGTTAACGAAAATATTCATTTTTTAATAAAAGTTATTTATAACCTTTTATGAATCATTAAAAAAATATATAAAATTTGGAGATTTTTTTTCAGTTTTAAACAAACTTTCTAAAACCTTATTTTTTCCGCCTACAATCCAAAACACCAAAATATGTAATTAAGAAAATTAATAAGACTTAACAATGATTAATTGGACTAATTAGGAAAAAAATTTGTTGTAATTGCATCAACCCAAAACATATAATCAAATAAACAATTACTCCCTCCGTCCCAATTTGTTTGTCCTGTTTGAAAAATTAAACTTTTTAAGGGAACATAATTTATTGTCTTATCTACTTTATAAAAATGTATAAGTTTATAAAACTACCTTTAAATAAATTTATTATTTAAAAAAAAAAAAAAAGAGTTATACTTAATGAGGCAACTAAAAAGTTGCCCCAATTAGATTGATTTTTTAAATATTTGTTATTTTCCTTTTCAAATAGTTTTGAAAATAAAGTAGAGATATAATAAGAATATTAGTAAATTAATAACTTTTACTTTTAGAAACAAGACAATATTTTTGGACATCTCAAAATGGAATGGAGGACAAACAAACTAGGACAGAAGGGGTATCAGCAAAATCTAAGAATTAAATTTCTATATATGAATTATTATAAAATAATAATAATAATAAAAATAAAATTGCAAAAGCTAAAATTCGTCACCCATCTGATTATTTTCGTTTGGTTAATCTTTGCTTTTCTCTAAATAAATGGCATGATAGTGTATTTTTAATACAACTATTAAGAGTACTTTGTCCACCATAAAGGGTTAAAGAATAAACAACAATTAGTAAAGTCTCATAGTTTAACGTCTAAATTGAGCACTATAAAAAATCATGTTATGTAATAGAATAATATTATATTTTTATATACCATATTTAATTCTATATAATGCAATAAGATAGCATTTAACAATCAAAGAGAAAAAAATAAAAAACAAAACTAAATCGCATTAACCCAAAGTAGAGTTTTAAAGAATATAAAAAATTATCAACCTAAAGTAGATATGCAAGAAAAATAAAAAAATCCACCAAAGATTTGAGAGAGAGAGAGAGAGAAACAACATTTTTGTTGTGAGGGAAAGCTATGCATAGAATGGAAGAGGTAGCGACAAATTTATAGTAAGAGGATATGAAAAAGAAGAGACAAAAATAAAGGAAGAAGAAGGAAAAGAGGAAGATTAATGATATTAATTTAGAGGGTAATAGGGAGGTGAAAAGGTAAGGAAGGGAGAAATGTTGAAGAAGTAGTAGGGAGATGAAAAGGTAAGGGAGAGAGAAAGGTTGAAGAAGTATAAATATTAAAATAATAAATGTTAAAAACAATTATAGGAAAATTGGAAAGAAAAAAGTTAATGACATAGACGCTGATGTGGCACAACTAGAGTATAATAATAATAAATGCTACGCTTTAGTTTTTAGAAATATATAGATGATATGTTGTGGTGAGTGCCTAGTAAAAGTAGCTTGACTAATTGATTTGATATTTGACAAGTAAATTAAATTAATTTGGACATGTAATAAATTAAAATCTCCATTTTTATCATCCACATTAACAATCAATAAGTTTGGGATGTCTCACAAGAAGGGAGTGTATGTACTGAGACAACATTCCCTTAAATCCAGAAAATAAAGAATAAAAAATTATTCTCTCTCTTATCTCTCTCATGTGTATTGAGATTATGCTTCTCATGGACAATGTTTGTCTTAGCTAGTACCATCACCTATGCTTATTTCCGTACTTCTTTTTCAAAGTTGGTTAAAGTTCACGAGTTTTTCGAATATTACACCATTTATTACAACTTGTTGAAATGATAAAATTTGAGTGATGGAGAATCACTTTCACATAAGCTTATCACTTTTTTTTTTTTACTACCACTCAGGATTAACCACACTTTCTCAAAGTAATTTGCTTGGGGGAAGAATTCTATTCTTTTTCTTCTGCTAGTACAACAATTCCTAATTCATAATCCATTTTGGAATCATAATTCTTATTCTAGAAGTAAATAGAAAGAATGCCTTCTGAGTTAAAATTGTACATTTTCATGTCTGGTTCATACAAATTCCAAAATGATTGCTAAACATTGAAAAAAATATCCACAGAAAATAGTTTTATAATATCTATCGATTAAAATGGCAGTATCATAGTGTAACACTATTGTTCACAACAGTTTTGATTAAATTTTTACTTTAAACTTAATGTGAGATATATTGTTTACACCATGGTTTTGAAACCCAAACCAGATCGTACAGTCCGACCGGGAAAACCTTGAACCGCTCTTTTTTACGGTTCTTTTAGTCTCAAGAACCGTTCAATGGGAAAAAAAATAGGAACCCATGTGAACCGCGGTCAGACCTTATGGTTTTGAGAACCGTGATCAGACCGCTTCTCACAGTTCACTTAAAAAAAAAAAACAAAAACACAGAAAAACGGATTCTCATCGACCAAACCGTATCGAGCTTTGGGCCGACTGAACGAGCTGATGCCGGTGAATGGAACTTGATGACCTTTCCGACGTCGGTGCGGTGACACAGTCGGAGCTGATTTTCAAAACCAACCCATATATAGAAATAAAATTAAGGGAAAAAAGAGAAAAAACATTCTTAGTAAATTACTAGAAAGAAATCCTACTTATGCCCCCCAACACAGAAGGTAATATTTTTTTGGTAGATTACATCTTAGCATTGCCATTGATGCTTCTTCCGTATCTGTAGAAGAGAGAGTAGAGTTAAACTTAAAAACTGATGAAGAGAAAAGAAAAGACTGAAAACTGAAAAGTAGAGAACAATGAGGTAATCAGATAAGATTAAAAGAAATGACAATGCCACGTTTTGATTTCTAAGTTATTCAATTTTTTTATTTATTTAGTTTTATAAAAATTAGAGTGACACGTTGATTTGAAAATATAAAAACAGAAAATCACTACACTTTTTTTGATAATAAGTCCATAGTTAACCAAAAAGAAAAAAAGAAAAAAGAAAAAGATAATAAGAATACTCCTCTCTTAAGTTTAATTTATTTATTTATATTTTAAATAATTATTAAATTAATTATGACGTCATCACGGTTCGACCTCGGTTCGACCTTAAAAACCTTGAACCTTTCCCTTTTACGATTCAATAAACGATCCGGGTTTGAAAACCTTGGTTTACACCAGAAGAAAGTACGTCTATTGAACCTAATGGACCATTGGTATATTGAAATCGGTTACTTTTTGTGATGAAATGGAAAATTTTATTCACAAAGAAGGAGAATTACAAGGGGGGGTCTGTTGGCCTCCACCCTAATTACAAATTCAAAATAGGGAGGGCCACAACCCAAATCAAAAGAGCCAATTTACTTTGTTCAATAACGGAGCACAGAGGGGTTTATGAGAGTATAGCAGAAATATCACAGCAAATGCCCTTAATTCTCTAGGAAATATCTTGGCTAGGGTATATAGATGAAAAATTCACAATTGCCCTAAACTTCCCTATCTAGTAATGTCTTCAAAGAATCATCTTAAATACATAACAACCTCTAGATATTCTATACATGAGTAATGATAGGGACTATTTTTTTAGCAACTTATTTTACAATTTGCAATGGTATTATAAGTGGTGCAACATCATTATTATATGGCCCGTTACCGACAACACTTTTATTGTGCATTAATCACAACATGTCATCTTAGCAGTTGTGAAAATTATTTTCTTAGTGTCATTAAACTTATTGATTTGGAAATTCAAAACTAGCTAGCCACAATAACCATAAACTTTCAATTGAACACAAAAATTCTAGGGTACATTGGGGCTGCATAACATATATCATTCAATTACACTTTACATTTCTGTTTAGTTGTAAAATTACGTTGATATATGTATACATCTGAAGCGAACCTAAGTTACACAAGTTGCCAGGCCCCTTCACGTTTGATGTTGAACACTTTGATAGGACATCCTCAACAACCTAGTTAAAATCCAGAAGGACAAGATTAAATCACTTCTATCATTAAAAATTCCGAGTTATGATAAATGATTTCCATGGTAAAAACAACATTCTTCGACACTCGACAGTAAGAAAATTAACTTATCTGGAATCTGGATTAGAAGCACCAGATGTTACACCAATTGTTTAGGGACCCTCTGTCAAAAAGTGTACACCATATCTGCTTATTTCGTTTCTTTGTGAGTAAAACACTAGAACTTGTACAATAATTACAGATTTTTTTTTCTTAGGGGGATAGTCCAGAAGGGTAAAGTAAATTGTTTTACGTTGACCCAATGTCATGCGAGACTTCAAAGTTGGAAATGAAGGCGAAAATTCCTAGCAGGAACATTTTGTGGTGCAAATATTCAATCTTTCATGTCCTGTCTATAACTTCCTCACCAGTCCAGTGGGACCAAAAATAAATTGCGGTAATGTCGGCACCTGGCCAGTGGGACCAATAATAGATGATTGTAGTGGTAACACGCAATTTATTTATGATTTTGTTTCACAATTATTGAAAGTTGAAACTAATTGCAGACCCGTGCTTTATCACAGTACTGACGAATGGATCAATAACATCCTCAGCCTCATAAGCTACGTCCCTGATTTGGCTTACTATCTGCCATGTCTGGGAAGGGAAAGTCCTGAAGGATGATGGAAAGTGTTTTATGTTGACTGTCATGTGGACTTCGTAGTTGGAAATGAAGGGAGGAGGAAAAGTTCCTAATCGTTTTCCTTCGAATAGTGAAAACAAAAATTCTTAGCTGGATAGTTTGGTAGTGCAAACAGCAATGTTCGTGTCACTGTTCATAGCCTGTTGGTCTTGTGGGATCAATAGTAATAGAGTAGAGAGGACTGCTTCTTTTTACCAAAAAAAGTACTGCTTTCTTTAACAATAATTGAGTAATGCTGCCTACACACATTATTTATATGATGAGTAAGGGCCTGTTTGGGTAAGCATTTTTCGTCACTCAATTTCCGTCACTCAATTTCCATCACTCATCACTCATCACTCATCACTCATTACTCATCACTCAATTTTTCACATCCGTTTGCCTTCATCACTCAGTTTCCATTACTCACAATTTTTCACACTATTTGGAGGGCCCACGCCTGTCACAGTGCAGCTTTTTTTTTTTTTTTCCTCCTGGATTGGCTGTTCCGTCTGGTTTTTTTTTTTTTTTTTTTTTTTTTTTTTTTTTTTTTTTCACTAAGTTTGGTGAGTCTAGGTACTAAAGAAAAATAAAATAAAATAGAACAGAACAGACGAACCAGTAAAAAAAAAAAAAAAAAAAAAAGGAAAAGTACGAACAGCCAACGCCAACCCAGCAGAAAAAAAAAAAAAAAAAAAAAAAAAAAAAAAAAAGGAAGAACAGCCAACGCCAACCCAGCAGAAAAAAAAAAAAAAAAAAAAAAAAAAAAAGAAGGAACGAACAGCCAACCCAGAAAAAAAAAAAAAAAAAAAAAAAAAAAAAAAAAAAAAGTCAAAAGGTGGTCAAAAGTTGCGGCTGTGGGTCCCTCATGTATGTTTATTTACGGAAATGCCATTGAGTTATGAGTTATGGAAACTGAAAACAGCCTTTTGTTGTTTTCAGTTTCCATAACTCATAACTCAAAAATTAGAGAATTGAGTGATGGAAACAGAGTTATGGAAACAGAGTTATCGTTTGACCAAACAACCTTTTTGCTATGGGTCCCACCATTTTTGAGTTATGAGTTATGGAAACTGAGAATTGAGTTGTGGAAATTGCTTACCCAAACAGGCTCTAAACCTTCGGTCTGGATGTGGCGTAAATGGGCACCAATTAAACACTGTCACGTCAGTCCTATATTGAAAGAGTAATACACCCTAACACACACAATCCCATCTCAATTAAGCTTAAAATCCTCCCCATATGATATTCAGACCTAAAGAACAACTCCAACGCTTAAACCCAGAGACAACTTCTTCCTCTTTTCTGAGCACCAGAGCCCCGCCGCACACCTTGTCTCTGGAGCTGGCGCCGCCGCACCTTGAAATTGCCATAATTGAGAGAAACAAAGCAAAAGCTCCATATAATTTTCAAGGCTGCACAACCTGTCTCACCAAATTCAATGGCTCCGTAGGTTCACTTAATAAAAATTTTGAAACAAACATTCAATTTCTGGTATTTAAGAAGCAATTTGTTTTGCATAAAAAAAAAAAACCCAAAATCACATTGATCTTAGGGTTTGAACCTACCACTTAAGAATCTAATCAAAACCCATGAAAATACCAAAAAAAAATCAAAATCCATGCCAAATCAACAAAACTCATACCAATATAAACATATTGATATCCAAAAAATTATCCCAAACCCATCAAATCACAAAATCCAAAGTTTGGGGAAATAGCAAATCATAAAAGAACATGCCTTAGGTTTGGTGTGGCGGCGCCAGCTCCAAAGAAGAGGTGTGCGGCGGCGCCAACGGCGAGGCTCCGGTGCTCAGAGGAGAGGAAGAAGTCATCTCTGGGTTTAGGCGTTGGAGGAGTTGTTCTCAGGTCTGAATCGTATGGAGAGGATTTTTACTGGAATTGTGTGTGCTAGAGTGTATTGCTCTTTCAATAAAAGACTGACGTGGCAGTGTTTACTTGGTGGCGTAAATTAGCTCATTTACGCCACATTCGAACTGAAGGTTTACTCTAATGATATGTTGCTGTGAGTGACTAATTCATTGATTTCCCATATTAAAAAAAAGAAAATGTGGCAGGAGTGTGTGACTAACAAACCGAAGCAATCCTTCTCCCAAAAAAAAAAAAAAATCAAACCCAAACAATAATCATATTGTCTCGTTTCGTTAGTGATATTTGAAAAGTAAATTCAATTAATTTGAAGGAGGTGCAATCAACTAAGATCTCAAATTTCATCATCCACATTAACTATCAATAAGATTTTTGGGATACCTCACAAAAAGGAAGTGGATATGTTCAAACACCACTCCCTTAAATTCAAAAAAATTAAAACAAAAATTTATTATAACAAATTATGTAAACAATTGTTAAAAAAAGAAGTGCACCAGTCTTTACAAATTTTATAGGTTAAAAGTGTGTATTTGGTACAATTTATAAGCTAGTTTATTTATTTATTTTATTTATTATGTACAAGTTTTTTTATCCTTCTAAAAAAAATGTACAAGTTTTTAAAATTTAAAATTTTCTTATTTTTTTATCACTTTTTTAAAATACAAATATACTTAAGCACATTTTCAACAAAAAAAAATTTAACATGTCACCTTAGTAGTTGTAAAAATTATTGTCCTAGTGTCATTAAACTTATTGACTTAGAAATTCAAAACTAGCTAGCCACAATAACCATAACCTTTCAATTGAACATAAAAATTCTAGGGTACATTGGGGTTGGGGTTGCATTACATTATCCTTCAATTAGATTTCGTTTGGGAGTTCATAAGGGAATGAAATGGAATAATTATAAGGGAATGGAATAGACTGTATTTAAGCAAGGAAAATGAATGGAAAAGAAATGAATAAAATGGAATTAAGTAACCTTGATTTGATGTTTTAAATAAATGAATGAAAATGATTGGATTATAAGTAATATTGTTTGAAAGTAACATAGAGGGAATGAAATTGAATAATTTTATGACAATATTACTATTAGATCTCTATTTTAAAATAAATGATTCAATATATATTATATAGAGGTATTTTGGGAGTTTTAGTAAAAAATTCATTAAATCTAATTTCATTCCCTCTCATTCCTCCTAATTTCAGAGGGAATGAATATTTGATGTTTTAAGAGAATAAAGAAGAATGAGTGTTCTTTCCTACACATTTCATTCCCTCCCACTTAAATTCCAAAACAAGATAATGAACTTTTCATTCCCTCCATTAAAACTCCCAAATAATGGAATGGAAGAATATTCTAAAATTATTCTTTTTATTTATTTCCATTCCCTTCTCCCAAAGGGCTTACACTTTACACATTCGTTTAGTTGTAAAATTACATTGATATTCTCTAACTGATGTATACATCTGAAACTAACCTAAGTTACACAAGTTGCAAGGCCTCTTTACGTTTGATGTCGAACACTTTGATAAGGACATCCTCAAAAACTTCATTAAAATCCAAAAGGACATGATTATATCACTTCTATAGCCAATATCATTAAAAATTCAGAATGGCATATAATGGTTAGCAAATACCCTAGCTTATGACAAAGGATTTCATTGGTAAAAGCAACATTCTTCGACAGTAAGAAAATTACCTTATCTGGATTAGAAGCACTAGATGTTACACCAATTGTTAAGGGACCTTCTGTCAAAAAGTGTATACCATATTTGCTTATATCGTTTCTTTGTGAGTAAAACGCCAAAACTTGTAGAACAATTACAGATTTTTTTTTCTTAGGGGGATAGTCCAGAAGGGTAAAGGAAATTGTTTTATGTTGACTCAATGTCATGCGGGACTTCGAAGTTGGAAATGAAGGCGAAAATTCTTGGTAGGAACATTTTGTGGTGCAAAAATTCAATCTTTAAACTTCCTTACCAGTCCAGTGGGACCAAAAATAAATCACGGTAATGTCGGCACCAATCCAGTGGGACCAATAATAGATGACTTTAGTGGAAAACACGCAATTTATTTATGATTTTCTTTCACAATTAATGAAAGTTGAAACAATTTGCAGACTCGCACTTAAAGTAAAAGCAAGCTATGAGAAATTGAGAATGAAGAAGACACTGTGAGGTTTCTTATTAACTCCTGATTAGTACATTGATATACAATCCAAGCCATACTTGTGGGGTCCATCTCTACATTGGACTAAACATGGTTCCACCATTTTCGTTCTTGAACATCCAAAAGATTTGGGCCTTACAAGATGGAGCAACAATGGTAATCGTTGCCATAAAAACTATCCGAGCAAAGGGTGAATTTTCTTAGGAGATGAATTGCTTGATTGATTGGGTTCCAGAAATAGTTTAATCATCTCGTTCCAAAGAACCAGATAAGATTAGTGGCTAGGTAATGCGGCATAAGAAGAAAGAATATTTGCAGTGGGGTGATAGATGCTAATCTATTTTGAACTTTAAGGTAAAGTCAAGAGGTGGCTTGAATTAATACAATCTGATGTCCAGTTCAGCAAATTAAAGGCACCACTCCATCCCAAGTTAATTGAACTAAACTTTGGCACGGAATTAAGTTGAATTTGTCTTTTTAAATGTATAGTTGCAGGCTCTTTTCAGCTCATATTGCAGATTCCAGGGCCAGGCTTTGAGGCACAAGCTTTAGAGTTTACAGTTTTTCTTTACTGAATTGCTTATCCTCCAATTATTTCATTGAAAAAATACGTCATGAATACAATATCATTCTTCACAACCTCTAGGTCTACACTCTTTTTGTTTATTGAAGGGATGTCATTTGATAATTCAGAATCTAAAAGATTGAGAGTTTATTGCAGCCCTATATTTATTATTAACTTGTCTCTTTGGTTGCCCATATGGTTGATAATTTTCTTACCTCATTTTAACTACTAATGTTATTGTAGTCAAACATTTATTTTCAAGTAGTTGGTGATTGAGTATTTCCCAATGGGTGTTGTGACAAGCTTGTACTTGAGTAATAATGGGTGCTAACTTGCCAAAGTTGATAATTGCGAAAAAGTTGTGGACTAAAAATAGACGTGTACAAGCCAATTATATGATCTAGTCAAGCCCCAAGTCTATTGTATTATCCTGATCCAGGTTCATTATACTCAGAATCCTAAATGTTACTTATATCAAAAAAAATTTCCTATTCCCATTTTGCAGTGCAAGTACTTAGTCAACAAAAACTGAATTACATTAATTCCATGTATTCTTTCTGTGCAATCTTTATTTCTCTTCACTCTTTTTTTCCCCCCATTTACTTTAACAATTTAAAAGCAAGTATTTTTGGTGTGACTGAATTCATGAAAATAATTTGACCCCGTCTATCTCTCACATCTATTTTTGGGTAACTGAAGTGTACATATAGACAAATTATATTAATCCTCAACTCCACAAAAGGATAATTAAAACTAATAACGGTTGGTGGAAGCAGATTTCTAGTTCTTGAGCCAGAACTGAGATGGGCAGTGGCCCTAGTAAACAACAATGGGGAAACAACTTAGTATATTGCAAAGCTTAAGAAGTTAAATATAAGGTCATCAATAAAGGTCTGTTATTACATCCCTATTATATTTCAGCATGTGTTCAAAGCATGCCCCAGTACTGACCATCACTTTCCATCATATGAGATGTGGGGCAAATTATATAGACCCAAGAACTAAAATGCAGGATACAACTATTGACCTTTTCTCAACAACTATGCTATACTAGAAATTTGATTTTTCTCCTGTGTCTGTGTGTTAAGATATTTCTCACGGACAGCTAGAGCTAGTGTAACTATCAACTGGGCCAACTAGTAGTTCTTTATCAAATTTCTAATTCCATTCTTTTTTCATCTCCTAATACAGCAATGATGTGGCTCAATTTTTATTTGGTACTTGGTAATCAAATTATTTAACCAGTAGGAGACAGAATGAAGCCTTATGAATTACATTGCACATTTCATGCTTGGTTCACACATTCCAAAATGACTGTTAACTTTGAAATACAGAGCAACAGCAGAAAAAAGATTGTTAAGCATAGGAAAAAAAAAGAACAAGGAAAATAGTGCAATAATAGCTATCAATTAAAATAGCATTATGGCAGAGTAACTTGACTGATTGCGCCAGTTAACTAGAATTTTATTATATAAACTCGTGGGATATATTGGTGATATACCAATAATAATTAGTCTTGACTACAACCACAAACAGAATTCAATTCCAAAACAGATGACAAATTCATTGACGCCCTGCAATCCCTTTCCATGATATCTTTGAAGAAGCATCTTCAAGACAGAAGTAATGTCTTCATATTATATTCAATGTTCATTATTTCAAAACCAAAGTCTGTTACATCAGTAAACTTAAAGTTTAGAATACCATTTTAGAAATTAACAAGAGAGGAGATTGTTTAATATACGCATTTAAATGGGAAGTTCTGCCAAGAGTATTGTGGCTTAGTGATATTATAGTCTCACTTTTAAAGAGAATCTGGATTAAATCCTACCACCTCACTTGTTAAAAAAAAAAATTAAGTGGAAGTTTGAATTATAAGGGAAAAAAACTGAAGATATTACATATAATTGAACCCAAACACAGACTTATTAAGCATTTTGATTAATTAGTGTCCCAAGATACCTTCCTCCCAACCAAAATGGATTTATCACCACAAACATGATAAATTATTGGAAAGACTTTCATGGAAAAAAATAGCAATAAAGGCTTAAAATCTAAGATAATTATGGAATTAGAAAAACAATGATTACGTTTGATATCATACCATCAAAACCTGAACAAATGGAGCATTGACCCCACAGGCCTCAGCCCCCCACCAAAGCATAGTACAGCAGATGAAGCCATCAACTATTTTCTCAATTAGTTGAGTCCAGATGTAGAGGTGGATAGACATGGAGCTTACACCTATCCCTCTTCTGCAACTGTTGAAGCATCTTTGCCAATTTTGGATCAGGATTTAAAACTTCTACATACTGCAGGTTAGTCAAATAACATAGTTCGTCCAGGGGCATTATACCAAACTTGCAACTCTCCAAGACCAAACGTTGAAGCCTTGGCATTGCACCTTGCCACATAGACCATTTTCTAACGTTCACCTTTGCCATTTTAAAGACTTCAAGTTGATGAAAACTACTTCCATTGCAAAAGAGGGTGTTCTGAATTTCACCTCCTACCACTTTGAGTATTCGAAGGTTGGTAAGTCTACCCAACACTGTCATGGCAGAAACTACGTCTCTGCGTTCTAAGGTTATCTTTGTGAGAATCAATTTGGATTGAACTTGGACTTGACAGTTGAAGAATTTCACAAATCTTCAAAGTATGTAGATGGCGCATGGGATGGAGGCTTGACAAAAGCTTTGATACACTCCAACTTGAAGAATGCAATCTTAATTTTCTTACCTTAGGAAATCTACCCTTGGCAAAGAGACTCTCAGTGTTTTCAATTAAATCTATACCAGTTAGGACTTCAAGATTGGGTAAACCCGCTTTATTGTCTGTTCTAGGTAGAGATGTTCGCCCATTCATTTACAAATGTCTCAATTTTTGTAACTTCCATATCCCCTGGGGCAAGCGTTCTATTATAGAATTTCTCATGTCCAGCGTCTCTAGATTCCAAAGGTTGCATATGGAATCTGGTATGACATGATGCTCACCAGATCTAATGCTCAAGTACCTCAAAAGGATTAGGTTTTCAATCATGTTGGGGATTAAGCAACAAATGCCCATATTATTGAGCTCTATCACCCGAACCAATTTGTTACTTTTGCAAAGCCATTCTAAGTAGCTTTTTTCATGAGGACTCTTGAGCTCAACAACCCCCCGAAACCTATTATAGAACGACAATTTGAAGGCTCACAAGGGCTGGAATAAATGTATGGATAGTTGGCATAGTGGATGGAAATTCTACAAGATTTGCGTATGGGTGGAAGGTTAACATCTGAATAAAACTCAAGAAACTTCTCTTCAATGCTCTCCGATATACATAGGTCTCGTAGAAGATCATGGATATGACAAGTTTTGACTCCTCCATCTAGCCTTTCTGTTGCCACTTGAATCAAGCTTTGATCAATAAATTCCTCCAAGTAGTCTTTAGCAACATCCTTAATATTTCTATTCCAAATTTTTCGTATAAATCCCTCAGCTATCCAAAGTTGGATTAGTTGCCTCATTGGTATCTCAAAGTCTTCTGAGTAGATACCAAAATAGAGAGCATGGTTTCAAGTGTCGGGATAAGTGTTTGTAGTTTAGAGCCAATATGTCTCTGCAACTGGATCTATCTTCAATCAAATACGAATTGACATGACCGACATTTTTCAGCCATGTTCGATTCATTTTCTCCTTATTTGCCAAAAGTCCTCCCAATACGACAATAGCAAGTGGTAAACCATGACAACTTTCCACAATTTGTCTGCCTAGAGTTTCAAGTTCCGGAGGACATGTACCTCCCTGAAACACCTTCTTTGAGAAGAGTTTCTAACTTTTATCTTCTTTAAGTAATGGGAGTTCATAAGGGGGAATAGGAGGAATGATATCATTAACACTACTTGCATGTAATGCTACTTCTTTTATTCGGCTAGTGATCAATATTCTACTCCCATTTGAGTTATTAGGAAAGGCAGCATTTACCTCATTCCATACTTTAGATTTCCAGATGTCGTCCAAGACAAGTAGATACCACTTGTCTTCCAAGTTTTCAAGCAGTATAATTTTCAATTCATCATTATGTAGGACATGATCAAGAATTCAAATTTTATAATTATTTAATTTTAGTATTATTATGTAATTTTTTGTTATTTTAGGTTTAGGTGATTTATCACATTATGGATTCAAGGAACCCCTTATGGATTTGAGGTTCACTACCAGAATGCAATCTTATTTACGTTTTCTCTATCTCTTTTTTTAATGCGTTGCATTTGATTCTTAGACATATTCTCGATGTCAACAATGACATATGCACTTTTAATTTGAGCAAATAGCAAATTTGAAAGTAGAATTTTTTATTGATAATGTAAATGAGGATTCAACATGGAATGTAATTTCATTATTTTGTTTTCATCTAGTTCAATGTTTTTTTAGCATTTCTCTACACATGAATGGAAATATCCATGACAAAATAATTAGCATATTAACACATTTGACAAAAAAAGAATCGCAACACCCAAAACGTGTACAATAAACAAAGTGTGCATTTGGCTTTGGCTTAAAAAGCTAGTTTTTTTTACTATTTAGCTTATTATTTCTATCATTCATGGGTCCTATTGTACTTTTTAGTACTATTCATGAGCCTCACTGTACTATTTCAGCTAACTTTTAGCTTTATCTACCATACTTTTAACAAAAAGTTTTCTGTTTTAGATAAATAAACTATTTCCAAACAAACACTAAGGGTCCGTTTGGATTGAGCTTATTGTTGCTGAAACTGAAAACTGAAAACTGAAAATTGAAAACACTGTAGCAAAATAATTTTTAAATGTGTAAATAGTACCGTGGGACCCATTTTTAATATTTTTTAATACGTGAATAGTGTCAGCACAGTACTGAACAGTATATTTACTGTTCATAACAGTAAAATTTGTCCCCCAAAAGTCAACAAATGCGGGCCAGAAAAAAAAAAAAAAAAAAAAAAAAAACGTGAATGGAGAAAACGCAAACGCAGAAAACGCGGGGCCCAAACGCCCTCTAAGTCATCCTATCCCAATTAAAATTTTAAACTGAATTTGCGTATATATAGCTTAAAAGTAAATAAATTTTTCCAAACTCAAATCATTCTAAAATGAAAACAAACATAATTTCGAGATGGTAAAGAAGTCATTAAAAAGAAAAATAATACTAACATAATATCAAGATATAGTAAACAATGATGTATTCTCCCCTCTCTCCATGTGTGTTAAAATACTTAATATCCTCAACCAAAAAAAAAAAGAAAAAAAAAGTAAGCAATGAAGTATAAACTTAATGTTGATATTTAATGACAGTGGGGAGTGGGTACGTGTGGTAGATTATTTCAATCTAAACCTAAGTTTACCAATATTAAAAATGATGGACTGCCTCTCTTGAATATATTGTATAGCAACAAATCCCTCATAATCTAGCTAAACATGCAAAACATGTTGCAGGTTTTACGGTGTGAATGGAGGAAGTTTCTCTACATCTCTACTCCATATTGTTCGCCGACCATGGCTAATTTTTTTTAATGAATTTAAAAGTCTTCTTTCTCAAAAAAAAAAAAATTATATATATATATATATATATATTTATATATAAAACACGGAAAAAAAAGCATGCAAAAGTAGAGTATAATAATAAAACCTGATCGCTATAACTAAGTCAAGACTTTTAGTCTTGAAAATAAGCTTTTCAGTATATATTGAGTAATCTTCTGCTGTGATTTAGAGTCAAGTCTTAATTGTCTTTTTCTTTTGCCAGAGAGAAAGAGAGACCTTTATTTTTTTTAATTTTTTTGTTAAATAAACAAAATGAGAGATATCTCGTTTGAAGAATACATAATAGTTAAAAAGTGGTATTTGATGCGGATTAGTACTCTAATTGCGATCAAATTCTTCTTATTATTTATTTATTTATTTGTCTTAGGATTATCTATTTAGTTTTATTTATTTAATTATGTGTCTTTGAATTATCTATTTAGTTTTTGGAAGTGGTATTTGAGAATCATCGCATTACCTTTTTTTTTAATATAATAAATATATATAAACAAGTAGTGTATTAAAAAAATAAGATTAGATGGATTATATGAAGTGGTATTTGAAAATCACCGCATTACCTTTTTCTTTTTCTTTTTTGTAATATATATAAAAGTGTAGTGTAGTAATTAAAAAATAAGAAAGTTGCTGCTTTTTTATAATACACTACATGTAAAAAATAAGGATTAGATAGATTAGATAAAGAATTTGAATTGTAGTCAAATTAAGATTTTTATCAATTTAAAAATTATAGGAGATTTTTTTTAAAATCTAAAAATCTAAAAAAAATCTGCAATTTAGTGAAGCCACTTGGTGCAACAACCGCTTCTAAATCCAAATTTTATTATATATAATATGATTTAATAAAAAAAAATTGTATAAATTTTAAAATATATTTTTTTGGATAATATAATAAACTCTAATAACAAATAAAATAGTAAAAATATTTTTAAAAATTAAGTTACATGGAAAATGCATATTATGTAAATTTGATTTTTGGAAAAAAAAATGATATTATAAAAGCTCTTAGTAGTAAAATTGTAATTTAATTATATGTGTGTGTGTGTGTGTGTGCGCGTGCGCGTGCACATTTATGGCACTTAAAAATCTTTTCATTATACTTGCTAACATGTATATTAGTAGAAGTGCTACTCATATATAAATTTCTTGTATATATGACCAAAAAAAAATTCCATAAATTACAAAAATATAAGTATTTAGACGGCAATGTAAATATTTACTTATAAATTACCAGTCATAGCCATTTCAATGTTGTCATAAATGAGGAAATAATCTGCATAATCAATTAAGAACACCAAATCAAAAAATAATATCAATAATCAAGATGAATTGCATTATCTAATTTTTTTTTTTTAAAAAAATTATATAATTTAAGCAATAATTGAACTACGTTAATAGAAACTCATAAAAAAAAAATGAAGATAGTTCTTCTCACATAAACCTCTTAATTTCATATGGTAGAGGAGTTTCATCCCAAACAGATTTAGTGATAAAATTTTGATTGAAATTAAAATTCCATAAATTATATATATATATATATATATTTATAAAAGTGTCTAAACCTTCTAGGGTACCACAATCAAAATAATTTCAAAAATAGATAAATAAAAGTGCATAAAGAGAAACAAAAATTGTATTGCAATGTAAATGTAAAAGTTTACATATAAATTACTTGTCTAACCATTTTGATATTGCAATAAGTGAGGAAATAATCTGCACAATCAATTAAGAACACCAAATCAAAAAATACATCAATAATTGAGATAAATTGCATTATGTAAAATATTTAAAACAAAATCATAGAATTTAAGTAATAATTGAACTACATTAATAGAAAAATAGAAATGCAAAAAATAATTAAATAAATAAATAAAAAGAAGATAGCTATTCTCACCAAAAAAGCCAAATCCTTCCTTCTGAAGTTCTTCACTTAATTTTGGTTTTTTATTGATTGATTTTAGCATTCTTAAATAGTAGAGTAGAGTAGACTAGACTTAAAGAGTTTTAGTTCAACTCATGTTGCTGTTTTTTTCTTTTTCTTTTTTTCTCTTTTTATCCAAAACAAATTGTAGCTAATAGGTGTAGTAATATAACCTAAATGAAAAAAAAAGAAAAAAAAAAGAGAGAGATTAGATTTTGATGAAGATTTTGGATTGTAATCAAATTAAGAAGAAATAGATGAAGAAAATAATTTGGATTGTAATTAAATTAAAAATTTTATCAACTTAGAAATTATAGGAGAAGAAGATAAGAAAGAAAAAATTATATCTACTTTTTTTAGGTGTAGTAATTTGGTTTTTTTTTTTAATTTTTTTTTATTGATTGATTTTAGCATTCTTAAATAGTTTTAGTTCAACTCAATTTCTCTTGGATTCAAAACTAATTTGTGGAGGTGTTAAAAATAATCACCTTAACTCAATCATATATCACTTTTTTTTTTATTATCTAGAAGAATTAAGATAAGAAAAAAAAATGTATAAATATTACTGCAACTTAAGATGTATTAGACTTCTTTAATTGCAAATTGAAACCTTGTACACTGTTTTTCTAGGAAACAAACATCTCAAAGCCTAATCCATAGATGCATGTGTTTGGTTACACTATGTTGCAACCTTAGACAAAAAGTCTAAAGTTAATCTGATTTTATTTCAATTCAAATACATAATCCTTAAAAGAAACTGCATGGAGACATATTAAGCACAGCAAATGTAATTCAACTGTAATTGAATTAAGACTTGTATCATGTGAAGCAACTTTATCTCCAACGTATTTAATTATATCTTTCCCAATTCTAAAATCTCTCACAACTCCACATTAAAAAAAAAAAAAAAAAAAAGTAAAATTACATGAATTATAAAAGAAGTAGTTGATATGAAAACATAACTACTACTTTATCCAGGAAAAAAAAAAGTTGATAAGAACGAAATTTAAGATATATTTTATCAACTTAGAAATTATAGAAGAAAAAAAATTATATATATATTTTTAAAATCTAAAAATTTAAAAAAATTTTATAATATAGTGAAGTTATTTGGCGCAACCACGGCATCTAAGCCAAACTTTTATTATATAATATATAATATGATTTAAAAAATGTCATTTTTAGTAATTTTCAAAGTTTTACTGAGGTTCTGGACTTAAGCATAGTTATAAAAATTAATAAAGTGTATTTCCTGCATCAGTACTTTTACACTGTAAAGGCGCACAGATGTGTTAAATTGCTCATTTTCTTTTCAATTAATAATTTCATTTTGGATTGTTATTGCCATTGTTGAAACCATGATTCCAATTTAATACATACTCATCTGTTCCACTATTTTCTTTCTTGAACATCCAAAAGATTTGGGCCTTACAAGATGGAACTATGGTTATAGTTGGAGGAAAAACTAATCAAGCAAAGGCTGAATTTCCAGAGGAGATGGACCGCTTGCTTAATCAGGTTCCAGAAATAGTTTTTTTTTTTTTTTTTTTTTTTTTTTTTGCTTAAGGTTCCAGAAATAGTTGAATCATCTCATTCCAAGGAACCTGATAAAGTTAGTGGCTAGGTTATGAGGCATTTAGATGGAATGAAAGAATACTTGCAGTGGGATGAGTAAAGCAGAGAGGTGGCTTGAATACAATTTGACGTCCAGCTCACAAATTAGGGGCACCACACCATCCCAATTGAACTAAACTTTTGGCACAGAAGTTGCATTCGTCTTTCTTAATGTATTGTTGGAAGCCTTTTTCACCTCATCTTGCAAATTCCACGGCGAGGTTTTGAGACACAAGTTTTACATAGTCTTTTTCTGCTGAATTGCATATCCTCCAATTATTTCACTTACCATACAAGATTTAAATTTCAGACTGATAAAAATGTCATATATACAATATCATTTATTACAGCCTCTATGTCTACATTCCTTAATTTTTATTTATTTTTCAAGGGATCGATGTTTGATAATTCAGACTCTAAAAGACTGAGATTTTATCGCTGCCCTATTTTTATCAATAACTTCTGTCTTTGATTGCCAGATGGTTGATAAATTTCTTTCCTCATTTTAAGTACTTATGTTATTGGAGTAAACATATAATTTTTAGTATTTGATAATTAAGTATTTTTCAATGGGTGTTGTGACAAGCTTGTAATTGAGTAGTAATGGGTGCTAACTGGCCGAAGTTTGATAATTGCAGAGAAGTTGTGGACTAAACATAGACGTGTACAAGCCCATTGTATAATCTAGTCAAGCCCGAAGTATGTTGTATTATCCTACTTGAGGTTCCTTCTACTAAGAATCCTAATGTTGCATGTATTAAAAAACCTAATCCATTTTTGTAGTGGTAGTAATTAGTCCATCAAACTAAATCATGCACGTTAATTTCATGTAATTCTCTCAAATTTTTAATCCTCTTTCTATATTTGTTCCATTTACTTTAATAATTAAAAAACAATTAACAATTAACTGTAATCTACACATCCACACAAAAGGATAATTAAAAATAATAACTTTAGGCATAAGCAGATTTCCAGTTCTGGAGCCAAAACTAAGATGAGAAGTAGCCCTAGTAAATGATAATGAGGAACAACTCAAGATTGTGCAATGCTTGAGAAGTTAACAATAAGGTCAGCAATAAAGATCTGTGATTACATACCTTATTATATTTCAGCATGCTTGTGAAACATGCCTTAACATCCTCAGAAAAAAAAAAAAAAAAAAAATTACAGGACCTTGAGACCTTCACTTTCAATCATACGGTAGCCAAGAACTAAAAGTCAGGAATTTCAACAACTTTGTTGTACTAGAATTATGGATTTTCTCCTCTGTGTGTGTGTGTGTGTGTTAAGATGTTCCTCATGGACATATCAAGTGAGCTAGCTTTTTGCACTACTTTATGAAAGTTCTAATTCCATTCTTTTTCATCTCCTAATACAACAATGACAGAGCTCAATTATCAATTCACGTTTGATAGTTTCCTTGGAATCATACAATGTAATTAACTACTTGGTTCATAAATTATTTATCCAAGAGCAGATAGAAAGAAGCCTTGTGAGTTGCAATTGAACATTTTCATATTTAGTTCACACATCTGAAATGAGTGTTAGACATTGGAATACATAGTAACATAAGAGAAAAGATTGTTAAGCATTGAAAAGTTAAAAAAAATAAAACTAAGAAAGTAGTGACATAATAGACATCCATAAAAATAGCATTATGACAAAGTAACTTGACTGATTCCACCAGTTAACTAATAATTACGTTTATTTAAAAAAAAAAAAAAAAAAAAAAAAAAAAAAAAAACAGTTTACTTATAATTACTAGCTTTGAGTACAATCACAAGCAGAATTCACTATTAAAACATATGGTCAATTCGTTGGTGCATTGCATTCCCTTTCCAAGATATCTTTGAAGAATCATCTTGAAGACAAAACTAGCGTCTAGATATTATGTTTAATGTTTGTGTTTGCACAAGCGTTTTATGGTTAAAGCAACATTACTTGAATTAAAAAAAAAAAACAAAAAACAAAAAAAAGGTTCAATGCCCATTATTTCAGAACCAACATCTGTCGCTTGGATTCAACTTTCCTTTACTACTTCTTGTAATAAACAGAAAAAGATGGAAGTCTATAAGATGAAAAAAGAAAAAAAGAAAAAAAGAAATTAATATAATATAATTGAATTCAAACACAGACCAATCCCAAGATTATACCTTCCTCGAAACCAAAACCGATTTATCAGAACAAAAATCAAAAACAAAAACAAAAACAGTAAAGGCTTAAGTTAACTTCTCAGGCCAAAGCATAGCACAACAGATCTACTACTTATCTCAATTAGTTGTTAGGTTCAGAGGTGGATAGACTTGGAGCTTACATCCATCCCTCATCTGCAACTGTTGAAGCCCCTTTGCCAATTTTGGATTGGGATGTAAAACTTCATATAGTTCAGGGATTCCAACTGCCTCCTCTAAACCGCCTATGTCTGCATATGATTCTAGTGGAGCCTTCTCAACCTTCATCACAGACACAATTGGATCAACTTAATTTGTCTTATGAACCAATTACTCATCTAAGAACCAAACCAATAGCGAAACTAAATAGGCCATCAAGTTAGGCAAGTCATCTTGCATGATAGTCTATCAAGATAAAAGGAGGTATGTTATCCAACAATTTTAGCAAAATTAAGTTCTAAAAAAAGAACAAAACACTCTCAGCTATTTGAACAAACAATTTGTGTGCATGTAACAAAAAGTTTTGGGTGAATAACCTGAGAAATTTGATCCTCGTTAACGTGGGTATCTGAAAAAAATGGTTTTATCAGGAGGAGCAGCCAGGGGGTTTCACTCTTTAAGGCCTTTTCCATTGGACTCTGAGTCTAACTCCTTGGTTATGGCAGTGGTGTAAATAGTTGGTGCTAATATGTACCGTTAGTTGTGTAGGACTGTAATTTTCAACCCGCTAAACGTTTCTAATTTGCTTAAGTTTTAGAATCTTGCTGGGGATGAACATGTGTATGGAAGAAGATAACTCTACCGTCTTTATTTGCTTTTCAAAGAGAAATCCAAACATGATTTATTCACCAGGATGAATATTCGTGGCATGGTACCCCATTTTGACACAAAAATTGAGAAATTTTGGGACATAACAAAAAATTGGAGTTAAATTAGATTCTATTGGACATTAGATGAGATTAGATTATATATTAGATATAATATATATTTATATAGTGTCTGTTTGTGATGCACTTGTAAACCAGCATATTACTTTTTTTATTATTATTTGTGAGTCCTAGTGAGTCACCTAAACAAACACATAATATAATCAAGCCCAAACACAGACTTACTAAACATTTTAATTAACTTCCTTCAAACCAAAATGGATATATCACCATAAACACAATAAATTATTATAAAGGATTTAAAAAAGAAAAAAAAGAGTAAAAGAAAATAGCAATAAAGACTTAAAAGATTGGATAATTAGGAAATTAAAAAAAGTACTTGTTTCTCAGAAACTATTTTATACAAAATTACCAACCAAAAAAAAAAAAAAAAAAACCAGCTAAAATCAAGGGATTAAGAGAAAAAAGTAACAGGTACATGTGATATCATATCATACCTTCAAAACACGAATGAACGACAAAGCAAACGACCATTGACCCTCAGGACCCAGCCCCGCACCAAAGCATGGCACAACAGATCAACTTTTTCTCAATTATTTGGATTGAGAGGTGGATAGACATGGAGCTTACATCCATCCCTCATCTGCAACTGTCGAAGCCTACGTGCCAAAGTTTTTTGGGGATGTAAAACTTCCACATCCCGTAAGGTACTCAAGCACCATAGTTCGTCCGGGACCTCGCAAATAAACTCGCAACTTTCGATGACCAAACGTTGAAGTTTTGGCATTGCACCTTCCCCCATATTCCATTTAGAAACGAGCAGATTTTCCATTTTAAAGACTTCAAGTTGCTGAAAACTTCGAACATTGCAATAGAGGACATATTCGTTGAGTACATAGTCAGATCCTCTAAATTTGAGTATTCGAAGTTTAGTAAGGCTACCCAACACTTCCATGATGGCTGGATATATGACTACATCTACTAAGGTTATTTTTGTGAGGGTCAACCAAATTGAACTTGAAAACCTAGAAAGTCGATAAATCTTCAAAGTTTGTAGATGACACAAGGGACAGAGGCTTGACAAAAGCCCTGACTCTACCCCACTTGGAGGAGACATTAATCCTAATTTTCTTAGGTTAGGAAATCTAGCCTTGGCAAAGTGACTCTCAGTGTCTTCATTTATAGCTATACCAGTAAGGACTTGAAGATTGGGTAAAGCCGCTGTATTTTTTTCAGTTCTAGGTAGAGATGTTTGCCCATCCATGTACAAATGTCTTAATCTTTGCAACTTCCATATCCCCTTGGGCAAGCATTTTGTTTCCACTGTAGAATTTCTCATGTCCAACGTCTCTAGATTCCAAAGGTTGCATATGGAATCTGGAATGACATGAAGCTCACCAGATGCGATGCTTAAGTGCCTCAAAAGGACCAGCTTTTCAATCCCCTTGGGGATTAAGCAACAAATGCCCATATTACTGAGCTCTACCACCCGAACCAACTTGTTACTTTTGCAAATCCATTCCAAGTAGAAATTATCAGGAGGACTCTTGAGCTCGACAGCACCCCCGAAGCCTATTATAGAACGACTATTTGAAGGCTTACAATGGCCGGAAGAAATGTATGGATTGTTGCCATAGTGGATGGAAATTCTGCGAGATATGCCTATGGGTGAAAGGTTAACGTTTGAATGAACCTCAAGAAACTTCTCTTCAGAACTCTCCGATATACAGAAGTCTCGTAGAAGATCATGGATACGACATGTTTTGACTCCTCCATCTAGCCTTTTCGTTGCCACTTGAATCAAGCTTCGATCAATGAGTTCCTCCAAGTAGTCTTCAGCAACATCCTCTATATTTCTATTCCCAATTTGCTGTATGAATCCCTCAGCTATCCAAAGTCGTATCAGTTGCCTCACCGGTATCTCAAAGTCTTCTGGGTAGATTCCAAAATATAGAAAGCATGGTTTCAAGCGTCGGGGTAAGTGATTGTAACTTAGAGCCAATATGTCTCTGCAACTTGATTTATTATTCGTCAGATACGAATTGACATGACCATTATATTTTGACCATATTCGATGTGTTTTCTCCTTACTCGCCAAAAGACCTCCCAATACCACAATAGCAAGTGGTAAACCATGGCAACTTTTCACAAGTTCTCTACCTAGAATTTCTAGTTCTGGAGGACAGGTATCTTCCCAAAATACCTTTTTAGAGAAGAGTTCCCAACTTTTATCTTCTTCAAGAAGTGGGAGTTCATAATTGTTAACACTACTTGCATGTAATGATACTTCTTTTATTCGGGTAGTGATCAATATTCTACTCCCATTCGAGTTATTAGGAAATGCAGTACTTACTTCATTCCATACTTCATTATTCCAGATGTCATCCATAACAAGTAAGTATCTCTTGTCTTTCAAGCTTTCAAGCAGCACACTTTTCAATTCATCCTCAGTCATATCTTCCAATTTTACTCTATTCTCGCTGTAAAAATCTTGCACAAATTTTGACAACGAATTTTTCAAATCATTACGGTCTTGTACGCCTTCCAAGAACTCAGCCCATGCCTTTCTGAATTCTTCATCATTCATTTCTTTGAAAGGTTCATTCATTTCTTTGAAACGTTTCAAGTCTTCAGTTAGTGTCCCTTCCAATCTATCAATATTCGTTCTATACGTAGCATACAAATCGTGGAGTAATTTCTCTTTCAATTCAGCTTTCAATTTTACTCCATTCTTGTTGTAAAAATCTTGCACGAAATTTGACAACGAATTTTTCAAATCATTATGGTCTTGTACGCCTTTCAAGAACTCAGACCATGCCTTGCTGAATATTTCATCATTCATTTCTTTGAAATATTTAATCATTTCTTTGAAATATTTAATCATTTCTTTGAAACGTTCAAAGTCTTCAGTTAGTCTCCCTTTCAATCTATCATTACTCGAGCTATACGTAGCATACAAACCGTGGAGTAATTTCTCTTTCAATTCAGCTCTCAACATCACTCTTGGTAGTGGCGACAGTCCCTTCAAAATTTCAAGCAACAGCTCTCTGATTCCATATTCTTGAGAAACATAAACCCACCCACAGAAATTAAAGTAATTCTTGACATCATTGTTGTTGTAGATCTTCCTAGCAAGAGTGGTTTTGCCTAAGCCGCCCATGCCAATGATTGAAACAACATTCCGTTGCAAACTCCCTTCCATAAGCTCCTTCACCAATACCTCAGCGTCATGAGCGAAGCCCACTACTTGATCTTCCTCAACATGTTTCCTACGCCTGTGCAGTTTCTCCCCTTCTTCTGCATTTCCTCCGAATGATTCAGCAATTTCTATGCCGTACTTGCTCCTATTGTCGTTAATTTCCTTGTATCTGATCTTGATGCTCTCTATATTGCTTGCAACCTCGTGAAACGTAATTGCTCGGTCACATGAATGGATTAACTTCCTCAGCTTGCTTCTTCTCCTGTGCTCTGTCACAGTAATGATGTATGTATCAATAACATCCTCAGCCTCATAGGCTACGTCCCTAATTTGGCTGACTATCTCCTCCACCAATTCGTCGCGTCGTTTGCCTTCAGTATTTCGGAGGAAGATTTTGATCACAGCCAGCTCCTTCTCAAGTGACCTGACTTGATCCTTTACTCCACGTAGCAATTTTGATTCTCGGATAAGCAACTGAGTCAGATTCTCCAACAGGAAACTCACAGCACTGTCTGCCATGTCTGCTTAATTATTTTGTCAGAGGGAGAGGGATTGTTGGAAAGGGAAGGTCCTGAAGGATGAAGGAAAGCTTATCAAAGATCTGAAGTCTCTTTGAATAGTAAAGATCATTGCTTCTGACTTTATCTATTAAGAGGTGTTATATTTGCAATATTTTTTTAATAAATTATAGGCGATTAGTTGTTATTAGTTCAAATTTGAACCTAATAATAAGATTATTTTTTTGCCCCAATTATAACAATCAGTAAAAACCTGTCATTTAAAATTTGTTGTAAAAATATTGTGAATATATTATTTCTCTTTTTTTTTTTTGTAAAGGTAAAGTCTAGAAGCATGAAGTGAAATTAAAGGCAAGCATTAACGTCTTTTCCATTATTTGAATTTTGAACATTTTCTTTTCTTTATAATTTATATATAAGTAATGCAATTAGTGTTTTTAGGACAATTGTTAATAAACTATATTAGAAAATATTTTAACATCACTTTTATGAAAAATATAAAAAGCATTTTTTATATATAAAATATAGAAATTCTATTCTAGAATAATTTAAACGTATATGTGTAAAGCTTCCTCTTGAAACTTGAACCCTACCTCTTACCCCTTATTTTTGTGGAGTGACCATCGCACCACCCTTAAAATGTTTGTTGACAATTCCCTTTATATAAAGGCCATTCGATCAAACCAAAATTTTCGGTTACTTTTCAAACCAAATTACAAAGATGCCCCTGCTTTCCTATCTTAATTATTGAATTCAAATGGGTAGAGAAGTCAGATTGTGAATATTCAATATTTGAGGTTTTTGGCCCAAGTTAAAATCTAAAGTAGCAATGGTAAGCAAGTAGAAAGTAATTTGACCCGTCTACCTTATTTCCCCTATTTTTGGGTAACAAAAGTAACAAATTACTGTAATCTATCTATACATCGACAATCATGGTTCCTCTAATTTACTTCATTCTTTAGTTGGCCATGTCAATTTTTCCTTTGTAGTTTACCATTTGTTATTTTTCACAGTTGGGATTTACATTTCTAGCTTGTTTGTTTGTCTATTTTTTGTTTTGTTCAATCCATTTTGTAAGGTTGAATTTAATCAACCATCTTGTTGGCTTTATTCCGTACCAAATTTGCTTGTATTTCAACAATTAGTAACCCTGTATTTAGGTGGGATTCTTGTAAGGGTAGTGAGTGAGATAGTGTGAAGAAATGCTCAGGAGTGTGCAAGAAAAACAGAGACTCGCGACTGGATCTCGTGGGTGACTCGCGGCTGCAAGCCGCTAGAATCTGCACACGTGCCAGGCATGCCAGAAGTTGAAGCGTCATGCTAGCTGGAGCACTACAGGACAAAATAGGACAACTGGCCGTTCAGTTATCTCGCGGCTAAATCTCGCAACTCAGTCAAGCCGCGAGCCAGCCCTGTTTTGAAAAACCTGACTTTTCACATTCCATTTTCACCCAAGTATAAATACTCCTTATACCCACGAAAAAAAGAGAGCTTTCAGAGAGAATTTTGAGAGAGACACCCTAGAGTAAAATAAGATTGATTCATCCACAATCTTCACATAAGAGACTCTTCAAATTCCTCTACTCTCTTCCTCTCCATTGTTAAATCCTTGAGAGGCCTTTTACCAAAACCTATTCTCATCATATCCATTACTGTGAGAGGGCTGTTTGGTGTTCTGGGAAGTAGTTAGGAAGGAACCAATTTTACATTGGTTGATGCTATGGTCATGTAGCGGAATCCGAGAAGCTAGAAAAGAAATAGGTTCGGCGCAACCTCGTTGGAGCAAGAAGTTTGGAAGGCTTAGGTACACTGGGTAGATTATGCTTGGAGGGTCTATTGCTGTTCATGTATCCTAACTACATTTTCTAGTAGATTACTTACCGCTTGGAGGGCGGCGGAGAGGTTTTACGCCGAGGGTTTCGGTTTCCTCTTCGATAACACATCGTTGTGTTGTCCTTGTGTTTGCATCTCTCTTCCCTTAATCTTTACCTTTTATTTTCTGCTGTGGATGTGATTTTAATTGGCTTAGATTGTTTATCAATTCTGTTTATAGCTTGTGTTCATTTTCCGCACACTTGTTGTTTGTCATAAAGCTTGAATTGGTTATTTTGTAATTGAGGGTCTAAACGTTCAAGGGTGTTTTATACACTATTTAAACTTTCACATTTCTAGTTTTCAGGCTATAAAATTCAAGTTGTGTCTATAAAAATATGTAAACGATGAAGAAGTTATTTTACAGTTTGAATTATCAAATGATGCGGAAGCAAATCCGTTTGGAGCAGTTATCCACAAAATCATGCTATTGTTATATTGTTTTAATGCTTCCTAAACACTTTCTTTAAAATTATTTATATGGCATGCTTTATTAATTTTATGAAGTTTCTATTGCTCACTTATATTTTGCAAGAAAAAATTGATCAATGTATTTATCAATTTGTCGAGAAGTATATAAGGAATTTTAATATTAGTATCTTCTTCTTGTCATATCTATATTATATATAATATCAAAAAATTAAAGCTTGGTATTATTATTACGTTTCTATTGAGCCACATTAGCAGCTACATAATTCACCTATTTCGAATCATTTCTCTCTTATTTTTTACGCTTCCTCTTCTTATTAATTTTGCACCTTACTATTACATTTCCTTTAACATTTCTCTCTCACTTCTACCATTTCATTTCAACTTTAATGTCACTTTTCATTTTATACATATTTTTCTCAGACAGAAAATATGATCTCTCTCTCTCTCTCTCCTTGGTAGATTTTTATTTTCTTGTATCTTTACTTTAGGTTGATGAATTTTTATATTTTTTAGAACTCTACTTTGAGTTGAAACAATCAGGTTTTGTGTTGTTAAGTTGTTATCTTTTTTATTTTCTTTGATTGTTAAATGTTATCCTATTGCATTAAAGAGATAGTATATATATAAGAATATGATATTCTTCTATTACATAGCATGAATTGAATAATTTTTTTATTCTTTCTTACAACTCATCTTTAGGTCGATGAATCATTTTAATTTTTTTATAACACTATTTTGGGTTAATATGATTTGGTGTTGTATTTTTTGAGCTCTTCATCACAAGTCCTCTCTCTCTCTCTCTCTCTAAACAGTGGCGGAGCTAAGAAATTTTCCCAAGGGGGTCAAGGTAAGCACAATAAAGTTCTTATGTATAAATAAAATTACTAAAAAATCTTAATTTCACAAATTAACTTTAACTTAAAAACTCTTTCATGTCACTAAAACAACTTATAATTTATTCTGAACTAAATTGGTGCAAATAACATGAAAGATCATTTTTACATCAATTGTAAATCTTTTCCTCATAAATTATTGCAAAATATAAAAACATAAATATTAAATTTTATAATCTCAATATTTCCAATGGATAGAATAAACAAGTTTATAACTTTACCACAAAAACATACTCGACTGAGTCTACTCTTCTATCAAAAGGAAGTTGAACGGCTGAACTTGTTTTTTTTCAGCAAAAAAAATTATATATATATATATATATGTAGTTGCAGAACATATGTATTAGACAGAGACTTTGAGAGAGAGTTAAAAACTCATACCACAAGTCCACAGCGGAGGCGGAGTCAGGGTCCCACTTGCACGGTAGCAGCCGGCGGCGTAAGAGAAATTTTTTGTTGTTGATATATTCAGATTTTATTTTTGGGAATAAACGATTGTGACTTGTGAAGTTTGTATCTTTGGGGTTGGGAAGTTTGGGTCGTGTCTTGTGAAGTTTGATGTTGCAATTGTGTGTGTGTTTATTTGGACAAGGAATCTGCTGACTATATCAAGGGATTTAAGTTTTTTTTTTTTTTTTTTTTTTTTTTTTAATAGCAAAATTGTTTATTAGGGGGCACTGTAATTAAATTCTTCCTCTTTTTTATTTTATTTTATTTTTATATTATATTTATTTTAGTACTATTATTAGAAGAAATTTTCAAAACTCAGGGAGCCTTGGCCCCGCCAGACTCCAGCGTCAACAATGCTTTGATTGCAAAATTGGGAAGGAATGTTCTGACAGAAACTTTTTCTCAATCCCAAAAGTAAATTCTTGCTTCTGCCTGTGGAAAAGACATCTGTAACAGTAAAAGTATCATGGAGATTTCTCATACACGACGAATAAGAATACCATGGTCCATCAGTTAGCACGGCACGCCAAGAATGTAAACCATGGAATTGTTCAGATAGAGGATGAACTTGAGTTTATGAAAGAGAGAATGAGTATTGACTGAGCACTTTGAATTTGAAGTTTACAGTAATGAAAATTCCTTTTTTTTTTTCCTGGTAAAATAAAATTGTTGGAGGTTGGGAGCAGGGCAGCCCCAGGAATTTTTTTTTTTTTTTTTTTTTTAAGAGATGGTTTTATTTTATTTTAATTTAATGAATGAGCAAAAATCTGAACATTTTTTTTTATAAAATTAAATATTTTAAAAGCAGGACTACTAACATAACACTCTCACAAAAATTTTATAATGAAATTTAGATGGCAAATTGTTAATAGTAAATAAAAAAAAATGATATGAGTTTTAAATTCAACAAAAAAAAACTAGTTATAATTTGTCACTTAATTTTTATTGTAAAATTAATCAAATCATTTTAAAAATATTATAAAAGTAATACTAGGAATCTGTTGACTATCTTAAGGGATTTGATTTTTTTTTTTTTTAGCAAAATTGTTTATTACGGGGGCCACTGTGATTAAATTCTTCCTATTTTTTATATTTTATTTATTTTAGTACTATTACTAGAAGAAATTTTCAAAACTCAGGGGGCCCCCTGGGCCCCGCCAGTGTCAACAATGCTTTGATTGCAAAATTGGGAAGGAATGTTCCGACAGAAACTTTTTCTCAATCCCAAAAGTAAATTCTTGCTTCTGCCTGTGGCAAAAACATCTGTAACAGTAAAAGTATCGTGGAGATTTCTCATACACGACGAATAAGAATACAATGGCCCATCAGTTACCACGGCACGCCAAGAATGTAAACCATGGAATTGTTTAGATAGAGGATGAACTTGAGTTTATGACAGAAAGAACGAGTATTGATTGAGCTCTTTGAATTGAAGTTTCCAGTAATGAATGAGCAAAAATTTGAACATTTTTTTTCTTATAAAATTAAATATTTTAAAAGCAGTGCTATTGACCTAACACTTTCACGAAAATTTCATAGCAAAATTTAGATGGGAAGTTGTTAATAGTAGGTAAAAATGTAATATGAGTTTTTGGTCCATATAAAAATCAATTAGAACTTGTCACGTAACCTTTATTATGAAATTAATTAAATCATTTTAAAAATATTGTGAAAGTAACATTAAAATGATCATACACAATTTAAAATTTTGTGGGTTATGGGTGTTCGAATTTTTATTATGGGGGTCAAAACAATTTTTTTACCAAGTCAGGGGTTCTTTTGAACCCCTAAATGTAGAGCTACCCTTGGGAGGCATTTTTCAAAAACAGGACAATGAGCAATCAAACCCGACTTAAGTGGGTTGGATTGATTTCTACACGTGTGACAAGTTAGGTTGAAAAAACTTTCTAACTGACTCATGCACATCCTTACTTTCTAAGAGATGATATCTTATGAGACCATTAATCTCTTATAATACATGGAACCCATTCATATTATAATAGTGAGGTCTCGAGACCATATCATAAGATTTCTTTTCTATTTTCAAGTCAACTACTTGCAGTAGTGATTTTTCCCCTAATTACTTGCTTTAGTGATCTTAATTTAGAAGAGTGTAGCCTATTAAAATGAAGGAGAAAAAACTCAAAAAGCCAATTAACAGACGAGCTAAGCAAAAGCATGAGCCTATTCATTAAAAAAAAGAAAAAAAAAAAAAAAGAGCTTATACATAAAAAATAAAAAATAAAAAATAAAACAAAATTCAAAAACATAAGCTGAAGCAATAAATGTAATTAAAGTCCAATAGTTACCACTTCCAACACATTAATAAACAATTGGATTAATATTTAACAAAGCCACCCCAAATAAATGGTACGTGTGGTTCTCTTCTAAGAGATAGGACATGCTTTGAGGGAAAATTAGCATGTCATTTGTTGTGGAATCAAAGCGAAATATCCGCATATCATCTATAACGATGACATGTTTCTTTATAGCCTTCATAGATAAAGTTGGCTAAAAAGAACTAAAAGGGTATTATAGGTAAGATTTGACTTATTTCCAGTACCTTTTTAATTAAATATTTCTAGTTATTTTAATCTCCACTTATTTAGTTGTGGATGATGTGATAATTTCTCATTAAAATAAAAGAAAATTCCAATTAGAAAATGTACCAGAGGAAGCCAAACTCTTATGGATATGTCGATAGAGGTAATTAACCTGTACACCTTGGCTTAGAGCACCAAAAAGGATCAGTATGGAATCGGATACACCAGTGGAATCTCGTATGAAAAAACTGTATTGACCTTCACTTCTCCACCAAACACCAGCCCTGGGTAAGGAATTGTCTGGTAACTTGCATTGAAAGAATTCTGAAGCAAAACCCACATTTATATCAAAATAACTGCTCGATACCAAAGAATTTATGTGCATTGACAGAATTCGGAAGCAAAACCCTCACATATATCACATAACTGCTCAATACCATACCAAAGAGTTTTGACAAGATCAAGATACCAATAAGAAACTATTTATATCCATATAACAACTACATTAACTTAAGTAGGTCTTGGCATCTATTCCTGTACATCATTCTAAATGCTTGCTTTAGTCCATAAATGGACTTTAAGCAGCTTGCATACTATATACAACTGGTTCTTTGTTATATACTATATGATTTTACACATCAGTTCAGTTCATTCGGTCTACTTCAGTCCATTATATATGTCCAATTCGGTCCAAGTCGGTTCGTTTGGTCTACTTTGGTCCATTTTGTCCACTTTGTTACAATTGTCCTACACGACTTGGAAGGGAAAGTTTATGGAATTTGACGGCCTTGCTCTAAGCTCCCAATTAACATAAATGGTACAAGAATTGTAATTTTAGATGCAATAGGATTTGCTTAGACAGCTTATTTTTATTTGTGTTGGAATCAAACATGATTTTTTTTTTAACTAATCCTGGGGTGCCAATTGTTTATGATTGATTTGGTGTTCTAATGCTCACAACTTGCACCAGTTCTCTTTCTCATTCACAGGTCAAACTTCTTTTTACTTGATTGAGGTTGGCTGTATATGTTTCAAAACTTATAATTATATAACCTCAATTTTAATTAAGGTTCATAATAATGTTATATTTGGTCATATTGATCTGGCTTTTACATTCTGACCCCAATTATAATAATCAGCACTATAACATTAAAAAAAAAAAAAAAATTATGTCTATAGTTATAAATCAAAATTCGAATGCTGTTCTGGACTTAAGAATGGTGATAAAAATTTATAAGTCGTATTTCCTGCATCATTAATTTTACATTGTAAGGGGGCAATGTGTTTAAATTGCTTTTATTTTTAATTTTTAATTAATAATTCTATTTCAGTTTGATGTAGCCATGGTTCAAAGTTGAAACCGTGATTTCAATTTTATATATACTCATCTGTTCCATTATTTTCTTTCTTGAACATCCAGAAGATTTGGGTTACAATTGTACATTTTCATGCCTTGTTCAAACAAATCCCAAAATGATTGTTAAACATTGAAATAAAATTAGCTTAATGATAATAGGCTAATAGATATCTATTAAAATGGCATTATAGCAGAATAAATCAACTGTTGATAACAGTTTAACTAAATTTTTACTTTAAACACAACATGGGATATGTTGTTTACAGTTACACCAAGTGAAAGTAAATAAATTGAACTGAAGTTTCGAGTACACAAATAAGCAGAGTTTGCTGTCAAAATAGATGACAAATTCACCAATGCCCTACACTCCCTTTTCAGTAATGTCTTCAAAGAATCAACTTGAAAACATAACAACCTCTAGATAGTACGTACACAAGTAATGCTAGAGAAACTTTTTCACAAGTTGCTTGAGGAATCAAGTTGAGAGTATTACAAAATCATTTTCACATGGCTCACTACTAACTAACATCACGTTTATTGTGCACCAATCACAATTCACAACATACCATTTTAGTAGTTGTGGAAATTTTTGGTTCACCACCAAACTTGTTGATTCAAAAATTCAAAAAACGTGATGGCCAGAATGACCATTGATGATTCCTTGGATATCAGTGGGTTGACAAGACTCGAACGTTGATCTTTGGACTATCTCCTATAATACAAAGAACACAGAATCAGAGGGGACCGGTGGGGACCGGCCAAAAATCCTCCGATGATCAAGTTAGTTACTTTGAACTCTCTGTAACGAAGAAATATTTTCTCAAAAGTAAAATTGTCTCTCTCCTTACCCTTCATCGAAAAAACCTTATATAGTGTGTGTGTGGAACGGTTATCTGTTTGGTAACCGTTCCCAATGTCGAGGAGTCCGGAGAATTGGGGGTAACTTCCACAACCGCTGTGGAAGTTACCTAGGGGTTGGACGAGCCGATGAACTCGTCTATCCTTAGTAAAGATGGACGAGGCCTCTACGGTGAGCTCGTCCACCTTTAGTGGAAGATGGACGAAACCATCTTGGAAGGCTTATCCTTCGTAAATGATAAGTAGATTCCCTAGGTACTGCTCGTCCATATATGGACGAGGTTCACCATATGTAGCTTCTTTCGTTGGACGAGACATATGGACGAATTATGGACTTGGCTTTTTTTGTGACACCATCAGTTGCCCCCTCGTCCATGTGAGTCGTCCAAAGGGTTGAACGTTCTTGGACACAATTGGTTAATAATTACTGCACCACGTGTCATTTTCTTATTGGAGACTGATTCCGTCGATTTATTTTTCCGAGGTAGATGCCACGTGTCGCTTCCGTATTGGTTGGGTCGTTTCGATTACCCAGGTCAGCATCCTATAAATAGTGGAATGCCTCCCTTAACCCTCCTCATTCCAGAGATTTTCTTCCTTGACATCCATCGTCTAGAGCCTCGTCTAGGAGTTCTCTGCGTCTAGAGTCTTCTTCCGTCTAGAGCCAGGTACTCTTCTTCTCCTCGTCTTTAGGTTTAAGTTTCTTGTTAGAGATGTCTGTTGCTTCCTCGTCTACTAATAGCCTTAATAAGGTTATAGACGAGTACTGTGAGGACACTAGTGATAGGTCTAGCTCTAGCAGTGCTAGTGATGAGAGTGGAGGAAGCACGGACGAGAACTACTCTTCTGGGGCCCCTGGGCTCCCTATTGAGGTCATCCAAGAACAGCTTAGGAGAGCTTCTGGCTCTCAAGCTGGTTCTCCGTCCAATCCTACGGACGAGGTAGAGACCGTCTTTAGTTGCGCTGTAGGCGTCCATTCTAAGACGGACGAACAAAGGTTAGGTAGCCTTAAATCCTGGTATCAAATCCCGGACGAGTTTAACCCTAGGCTGCCCGTCCGTGGAGAGTGGTGTTGTGAGCCCCGTTTTGGAATAGGTGTCTATGAATTTTACTTCTTAGGTTTCCTTTAAATGCCTTCGCTAGGGAGTTATTAGTCAAGTTAGGTTTAGGTGTTTGTCAATTCAATCCTAACGCATGGAGATTAATTATCTCCATGCAAATTTTGTGGAGGGAAGTTTTTGGTGGGGACCGTCCTCTTACAGTGGACGAGTTCCTTTATTGTTATAAACCTTCTGCCATAAGTCAATCTGAAGGTTTTTATCAGTTTACTGCTAGGGGGAATGATTGTAGGTTGATCAAGTCCCTAGCTTCGTCTGATAGGAAGTGGAAGACGGAGTTCATTTTTGTTTCAGGCTTCTGGGCAGGGAACCCTGTGGACGTTGGCAGGGATCCCTTTCCCCCTTACACTGGGGACCTAGGGAACCTTCGTCCAGAAGGTACGTCCCTTCCCCTTGTCTATTTTTATTCTTACTCCTATTTGGTACATTTACAATTTCTAACCTTTGTTTGTTCATTGTGTTGTAGCTGCCAAACGTCCGTCCTTGAGCAAATTTCATCGTGACCGCGTCCACAGGGCTCGTCTACACACAGATAGGAGCTTTCGTTCTCTTGTCACGCTTAGACGTCTAGCCAAGTGGGGTTTAGGTCCTGAGCCTTCAGACGAAGCTATCGCCCACGAAATTACTGTGCGAAAAAGTAAGTTTTTAGCTAAACCTCCCTTTCTTTTTCTTTTTTATGTATACATTCCTCATTTGTTCATCTCGTCCTAGGAATGTCAACAATGAAAGAAAACAGAGGGAAGGAGATCGCAGGAGAAGGGAAACGTCCTGAGGGTCAGGCCCAAGATCGTCCTGAGGGTCAGACACGTCCAACGGCTGGGGACAAAAGGAAATTCTTGCCTAAGAACATTGACCTGGAAGGGCTCCCCAGTCGAAGAGACAAAAGGGTTAAACAAGGCTCGTCCAAAGTGGTCAAGTCCAAACCACCCCAGTCTCAGCCTGCCGTCCAGATAGTCGATGTGGACTCGTCCACTCCATTTGAATCCACTTCGTCCAAGACTCCTCCCAGAACTCCTTTGGCCAAATTTACTACGCTTGGCTCGTCCCAACCTTCTACAAATATCATTGCAAATGAAGACCTGGCTTGGGAACGTTTCCAGATAGCCATCAAGGACGAGGATATAAACATGTGCTATAACATGGGCTTGAAGGAATTTGAGCATTCAGGCGTCCATGACCTCTTCAAGGTATGCTAGTATCTCTCGTCCTTGTTCAGTTAGCAACTTTTCCTCATTTAATCATTCTATGTTGTTCTGTCTATTCATGGGCCATGTCAAAGTTTATAGCAGCGTCTAGACAGGCAACAGAGCTGGACAAGACGAGAGTCTTGTTGGAGACAAGGATTCAGGAGGTGAACCCTGACTGTAAGAAATGGGCTGGGGCTGCTGAAAAAGCTAAGGACGAGATCAAGGAACGTAACAAGCTGATTGAGGAGCTAAGGACGGATGCAGTGGAGAAGGATACGCGCATTGATCACTTGCAGAAGATGAATGATGAATTGAATGCTCGTCTCTCCAAGGCAAAAGAGGACGCTGTGGCTGAGTTCAAGTCGTCCAAAGCATATACAGACACTTTGGATCGCAATTATGCAGCTGGTTTTGAAGATTTCAGAATGGACGCTATTGAGAACTTTCCTGAAGTTGACTTTAGCGCAATCAAGCTTAACCTTGCTGCTGCCACAAGCTCTCTTCTCCAGACTGGCCTGATGACGTCAACGTGGAAGATGACGCTAGTACCCAGCCTCAGGACGAACCAGTTGTGAATGCTCCCCCTTCTTAGGACGAGACTTTTAACCTTAGTGGCTTTCTTTCTTTCTTTTTTTTCTTGTATTTGGTCCATTGTTTTTGGACCTTCTTTATGTAACAAGAATACATTATACTCGTCCATGGTTTTAGGACGGGTTTTTTAAGTATGCTATTTCTGCTTTTCAAACTAATCAAGGGTTTTTGGACGTAGGATGTCCACCCTTTGAATGAAGTTTTATTTTCTTTGCATGAACGAGTGATTTCATTTTCTTTGCATGGACGAGTGACTTCATTTTCTTTGCATGGACGAATGCTGCTAAGCTATTTTAACTCCAGCTTTAGCTCGTCCATGTCGAGAATACATACTTTTCATGTAGTCTAACTCGTCTTAGCAGGTAGTATTTTTAATTAGCTTGATTCATCTTAGGACTTGCAAACTAATTTTACTTACCATATTACTTCTTTTGCCAACTTTTTCTCTCGTCCAGAGTTTGGACTGTTTCAGTTGTCTCCGCCTCGTCCATGAGTTGGACGAGTGTGGATGTGGTTTTTCCTGCTTTATTCAAGAAAATTTAGACGTTACATCTCTGCGTCCAGAGATTTTGTTCGTCTTGGATCTTTCAACCCTCTTTGAGGATTGACTTGGACGACAATATCATAGAGAATTCACACAAACATTTTGTACATAACACAAATATTGTTTACAGACAAGGCATATGCACACTGATGCCTTTTTATTTAATAAATACATACTTCATGACTTCGTCCATAACACAACTATAGTAAGTATTAAAATTGTAGTTTCAAACTCCACACAAGCAACACTAAACATAGTAGTATCAAACACAAACAGCATCATACATAGTAGTACCTTAGTAGACAGATAAGACCCAGTCTCGTCCATGGGTTCACTCTTACTGGTAGTACCTCCTCAGGTGCTCCACATTCCAAGGATGTTCCAACTTTCTCCTTTCCAGGGCCTCCAGATAGTAGGATCCTTGCCTTTTACAGTTGATAACTCTATAGGGTCCTTCCCAGTTTGGGCCCAGCTTCCCATGTGCTGGGTTCTTGGTTGACAAAGAGACCTTTCTCAGAACGAGATCTCTTATGTTGAAACGCCTAGGCTTCACCATCGCATCATATTGCCTAGCCATGAGGTTCTTATACTTTGCTGCCCTGTGTTCTGCATTGGTCCTTACCTCGTCTATTAGATCGAGGTTCAGACGAAGTTGATCCTCATTATCCTTGTCTTGATACATCATCACCGTGTGATTAGCCATATGTACTTCTGCAAGTATGACTGCATCACTTCCATAGGCTAGCTTGAAAGGAGTCTCCCCTGTAGGGGTCCTCACTGTGGTCCTGTATGCCCATAAAACTCCTGGTAATTCATCTGGCCATACTCCCTTTGTCCCCTCGAGCCGAGTCTTAATGATTTTCAACAAGGATCGGTTCGCAACTTCAGCTTGGCCGTTGGCTTGGGGGTGTGCAGGCGAGGAGTAATGGTTCTGAATTCCAAAGTGTAAGCAAAAGTCCTTGAAGAGTGCATTGTCAAATTGTCGTCCGTTGTCAGATACCAATACCTTCGGCACTCCAAATCTGCATACAATGTTCTTCCACACAAAGTTTTTCACATTCTGTTGTGTGATATTTGCCAACGGTTCTGCCTCCACCCATTTGGTGAAGTAATCGATGCCCACCACTAAAAACTTCATCTGCCTTATTCCCAAAGGGAAGGGACCCAAAATGTCCAATCCCCATTGTGCGAAGGGCCACGGTGCCACCATTGGGGTGAGGTATTCCGATGGTTGCTTGGGGACGTTGCTAAATCGTTGGCACTGGTCGCAGACTTTAACGTATTCTTTTGCATCAGCTTGCATGTTCGGCCAATAATATCCTGCACGGACGACCTTGTGGACAAGTGATCTGGCTCCTAAGTGATTGCCACATGCCCCTTCGTGAATTTCTCTCAGCACGTAGTTTGCTTCGTCCGGAGCTAAGCATCTAAGGTAAGGTTGAGAGAAACCTCTCTTGTATAGCACTTCATTCATAAGGACGTATTTAGCTGATCTCACCCTCACCTTTCTGGCCTCGTCCTTCTCTTCTGGTAATCGTCCGTCTTTCAAGTATGATACAATGGGAGTCATCCAATTTTCTCTGTTATCCACCTGCTGTACTTCCTGGACATCTATACTTGGCATATATTGAACTTCATCTGACTTCTCTAATGATTCATCTGCTGAGGCCTCTTTTGCTATAGTATCAGCTTCCACGTTCTCCTCCCTTGGGATTTGAACGAAGTCAGCTTTTTCAAACCTTTTCACAAGAAGCATCACTCTACCAAGGTATTTCTTCATTCGTTCTTCCTTCGCTTCATACGTCCCATTCACTTGCCCCATGATCAGTTGGGAATCCCCCATGACACATATGGACTTGGCTTCCACGGACTTTGCCAATTCTAGCCCTTTGAGGAGGGCTTCATATTCGACTTCATTGTTAGTCGCTTGGTACTGTAGACGGACTTTATGTTTCAGTTTATCTCCCTCTGGGGATTGCAGGACCACACCAATTCCTCCTGCATGCCGTGTAGACGAACCATCCACATGGACGATCCATCTCTTACTGTCTTCTGTCTCATTATGACTTGGGGTAAACTCCGCAATAAAATCTGCTAGGGCTTGAGCTTTTATGGCATGCCTTGGTTGATACTTGATATCGAACTCACTTAGCTCCACAGTCCACTGGATTAATCGTCCTGCAGCTTCCAGTCTATTCATTGCCTTTTTGAGCGGATGATTTGTCATAACATTAATGACATGTGCTTGGAAATAATGCCTCAGCTTCCTTGAAGCTGTGATTAGTGCGAAGGCCAATTTTTCCATTTGTGGATACCGTCCTTCCGCTCCTTTCAATGCCTTGCTCGTATAGTACACAGGTCTTTGCACTTTATTTTCTTCTCTTATCAATGCTGAGCTCACGGCATGCGGGGTTACTGCTAGGTACAAATATAATTCCTCTCCTTCCACTGATGGACTCAGCAACGGTGCCATGGTAAGTTATACCTTCAAATCTTCAAAAGCACTCTGACACTCGTCGGTCCATTCGAATGCTTTTTTGAGAACCTTAAAAAATGGCAAACATTTATCAGTAGCTTTAGAGACAAACCTGTTAAGCGCAGCAACTCGTCCAGTGAGGGATTGGATTTCCTTGGTATTTTGTGGTGGCTTCATGTCCAATATTGCTTGAATTTTATCTGGATTTGCTTCAATTCCCCTGTGGGATACCATAAAGCCAAGGAATTTCCCTGATGATACTCCAAAGGCACATTTGCTAGGATTCAGCTTCATGTGATACTGCCTCAATGTCTTAAATGTCTCCTGCAGGTTGTCTAGATGTCTTCCTTCGTCCTGACTTTTTACCAGCATGTCATCTACATAGACTTCCACATTCCGCCCAATCTGCGGACGAAACATGTGGTTGACCAACCTCTGATATGTCGCCCCTGCATTCTTTAAACCAAATGGCATCACCTTATAGCAAAATAAACCTTGACTGGTGACAAAAGATGTCTTCTCTTGGTCAGCCTCGTCCATTCTTATCTGATTGTATCCTGAAAAGGCATCCATGAAGCTAAGCAATTTGTGGCCTGCAGTTGAGTCTACTAACTGGTCAATGCGCGGTAGCGGATAGCTATCCTTGGGGCAAGCCTTGTTCAGATCAGTGAAGTCCACGCATATTCTCCACTTGCCATTCGCTTTTTTGACCATTACTACATTGGCCAACCAATCCGGGTAGTACACTTCCCGAATGAACTTTGCTACCATCAGCTTTTGGACCTCGTCCTTGATTGCACTATCTCTCTTAGGGGCAAACACCCTCTTCTTTTGCCGCACAGGCTTGGAGGAAGGACATATATTCAAACGGTGGGTAATGACACTAGGGTCTATACCCGGCATATCCTCGTGACTCCACGCAAACACGTCGATGTTTTTCTTCAAAAATTGGACGAGGTCCGTCTTAATCTTCTCTTCTAAATCTGCTCCAACCCTGGTACACCTCTCAGGGTTATCTTCATCCAAGGAAATATCTTCCAATGCTTCAGTAGGCTCTGCTACAACCCTCTTTTCTTCAATATTCATTGCTTGAACTTGTTCATCCATGGCCAGCATGGCCAAGTAACATTCTCTTGCTGCCAGTTGGTCACCTTGTACCTGTCCTACTTCGTGTTCTGTTGGAAACTTGACTGATAAGTGGTAAGTAGAGGTAACAGCTTTCCAACTATTCAAAGTTGGCCTCCCAATGATGGCATTGTAGGAGGATGGACAATCTACCACAAGGAAGTTCACATCCTTGGTAATTTGTCGCGGATATGCCCCCACTACCACGGATAAGGAAATGGTACCCATTGGTTGCACCTTCATCCCACCAAAACCTACTAGGGGGGAGTTCACTGGACGGAGCTGGTCTCGTCCTAATCTCATCTGCTGAAAAGCTGGATAATATAAAATGTCTGCTGAGCTTCCATTGTCCACAAGCACTCTTCTGGTTGTGTAATCTGCAATTAGTAAGGAGATGACGAGGGCATCATCATGAGGGTGATGAATTCTGTCAGCATCCTCGTCCGTGAAAGTGATTGTCCGCTCGTCCGTAGACCTTGCTCCCGGTGGTCGTCCAGAAAGCTGGATGCTCTGTACTACCTTCAGGTATGCTTTCTTGGACTTGGACGACTGGCCAGTTGAACTTCCCCCAATGATGACTCTTATCTCCCCAAGTGATGGCCGCGATGATTCTTCCATCTTTCCCTTCTGTTTCTCGTCCCTCTGGTCTCGTCCAAGGAAACCCCTCAACTTCCCTTGCCTTATGAGATTTTCAATTTGTTGCTTTAAGTCAAAACACTCGTCTGTGTCATGACCATGATCCCTATGGAAGCGACAATACTTGTTCCTGTTGCGCTTGTTGGGATCACCCTTCATTTTCTCCGGCCATTTCAGGGAAGGATCATCCTTGATTTGCATAAGGACTTGCTCAAGCGGGGCGTTTAAAGGGGTATACTGCTGGTTCCGTACTAGAGGGCTTGGCTTCTTACTTTCTCGGTCTCTCCTTTCCTCCGGCCGTCCCTTCTTTGGACGAGTACCTTGCTCGTGCTGACGACTGGGATTTGCGTCCATTCTCTCGGACCTCTTCCTCTTCTTAGCAATGATTGCATCTTCTACATTCATAAAATTCTGAGCCGAATGGACGAGTTCGGCCATGGACTGGGGCTCTTTTTCATAGAGCTTGTGAATAAACAAATCCGAATTCACCCCGTTGTGGAAGGCTGCCAGTAGAAGCTTATCATCTGCTTCATCCACACTGAGAGCTTCTCTGTTAAAACGGGTGATAAATGACCGAAGGCTCTCGTTCTCTCCTTGCTCTATTGTCAACAAACTGGACGAGGAACGCTTGTGCCTTTGTCCTCCAATGAAATTGTTAACAAATAACTTACTCAACTCTTCAAAAGAACTCACCGAATTTGGAGGTATTTTGCTAAACCAAACTCGCGCTGAACCCTTAAGGGTGGTAGGAAAGGCTCTACACATTATCTCATCAGGCACCCCTTGAAGATGCATGGTGGTTTTGAAAGTGGCTATGTGATCAAACGGGTCACGTGTTCCATCATATGAATCCAGAGAAGGCAACTTGAACTTTGATGGTAGGGGGTGACTGTTGATGGAAGCCGTAAAGGGAGAATCAGTCCTGTGAACCAAATCTTCTATTGGATTCGCCCTTTTCATACTTTCCTTCATTTCCTCCATAACTCTCTTCATTTGGTCCATTTCTTCCTTGAAGTGTGGTACCGTTCGTGAAGTGGTGCCTTTAAACTGACTTCCAACTTCGGTATTCTCTCTTCCGCCATGACTCTGTGTTTGTCCACCTTCACGCTCTTCATGTGTTTGCCTCCTCATGTTAATCTCCATTCGTAATTCTTGGTTTTGGCGAGTCAACTCCGCCATAGCGTCTCCCATAGATTGTGCATGTTGGGCAGATGACTGCATGACCGGTGCAGACTGGCGATCACGATGCGGGTTGCTACTTCCCTGATGGCCTGGGCTAGTAGCCCTTGATCTAGTCTGAACCATCAACCCTTTGTCACGGAGAAGTAAACTGTGAAACAATTCCTTCCCACAGACGGCGCCAACTGATGATTCCTTGGATATCAGTGGGTTGACAAGACTCGAACGTTGATCTTTGGACTATCTCCTGTAATACAAAGAACATAGAATCAGAGGGGACCGGTGGGGACCGGCCAAAAATCCTCCGATGATCAAGTTAGTTACTTTGAACTCTCTGTAACGAAGAAATATTTTCTCAAAAGTAAAATTGTCTCTCTCCTTACCCTTCATCGAAAAAACCTTATATAGTGTGTGTGTGGAACGGTTATCTGTTTGGTAACCGTTCCCAATGTCGAGGAGTCCGGAGAATTGGGGGTAACTTCCATAACCGCTGTGGAAGTTACCTAGGGGTTGGACGAGCCGATGAACTCGTCTATCCTTAGTAAAGATGGACGAGGCCTCTACGGTGAGCTCGTCCACCTTTAGTGGAAGATGGACGAAACCATCTTGGAAGGCTTATCCTTCGTAAATGATAAGTAGATTCCCTAGGTATTGCTCGTCCATATATGGACGAGGTTCACCATATGTAGCTTCTTTCGTTGGACGAGACATATGGACGAATTATGGACTTGGCTTTTTTTGTGACACCATCAACCATAACCTTTCAATACAATGTAAAAATTTGACAGTACATTGGGACTGCGTAACATAGATTATTCAATTATACTCCTGTCCAGTTGTATGGTTACACTGATACTTTGGCTAATGTATACATTTGAAGCTAACCTAAATTACACAAGTTGCAAGGCCTCTTCACTTTTGATGTCGAACACTTTGATAAGGACATCCTCAACAACCTAGTTAAAATCCGAAGGGACATGATTATATCACTTCTATAGCCAATATCATTAAAAAATTCAGAATGGCATATAATGGTTAGGAAATAGAAATACCTTAGCTTACGACAAAGGATTTCCATGGTAAAAAAACAACATTCTTCAACAATAAGAAAATTACCTTATTTGGATTAGAAGCACCAGCTGTTACACCAACTGTTAAGGGACCCTCTAGTGAGAAAGTTTACATTTGGGACATACCTCTATCATATTGTTGACAATAACATACTTCCCAGCAAAAGATGCAGTTGCTACAGTTTCCTCATGAGCATATTTACTATGAATGATTGATGCGTAATCTCCTTTCTTGTGCTTCTCAACAGTATTTGATGCAGATTGGTTAAGGAAGAATAAAATATTTTAATATTTTATGTTTTTTTCTTTTTTCTAGTTGAATTAGAATTTTAATTGTTTTTCTTTTCCTAGTTAAATTGTTTTTCCTTTCTCAAGTAGAAGTACGTTTATTATTTCTTTTCCTAAAAGAAGTAGAAGAAATTCTATTCCTATAAATACTCTTTATAGAGGGGTTGATTATGATTGTTATGCGTTGATTAATAAAAGTTTGTTAGAGATGTTTTCTCTATTATTTTGCCTACTAGCCTAGTGTTCTTGTGGAACTTAGGTTTTGTGGAAGAATTGTAGTAATTGTGTGTTACAGATTCTACTTCTATATGCCTACGCTGCATCAGTTGATATCAGAGCCAGGTTAGGTTCCTACTATGGCACAAAGATAAGTACATGGGGGAAAACCTGTTGCCATAGATGACGTGTATGAATGTGATGAGGTTGCACGCGATGCACAATTAGAGGTGTTCTTTCAACGAACGGAGGAGTGTTTTGATGCACTTTCAAAGCAGCTCACCGCCTTATCCGTTGAAAATCGACCTCAAAACTGCCATCTAAATCCACGTTATGTGGAGGAGGAGGAGTATTTTGATGTCGAGGAGGAGGACTACGATATCAAAAAGGAGAATGAATACATTGAAAGAGTCTATGTAGTAGATTGCGATTCTCCACCAATTTATGATGACTATCCTGAAGATTTTAGTCAAGGAGAAAAGATTGAGCATGATAAAAATAAAGTTATATACATACGAGATGAGCCCACAACTCACATTGTTGATGAGACTTTCGACATTCAAAAACAAAAGGTTATTGATCCCTTCTGGGAGGATTTTATTGAACAAGAATTGATAGAGGTCAATAAGAGGCATGAACGAGTGATTTGAAGTAATCTTTGCCGAGGAGGAAATATGAAGTTTTTAGATGTGTGCATAGATTCTTTTTTAGTACTTGCTTCATATATCCCACCGTGGCAAAAGAAGTTAAGAATAAAAATCCGTACATCAAGATTTATTATGAGTGAGAAAATATTGATAAATAGCATACTGATTCGTCTTGTCTTGCACAGAAGAATAGGATGGAGAGGATTATTCGGGGTTCCAATTGATCGTGGAAGATTGCCACAAAACTCGAGGACGAGTTTTCCCCAATCCCGAGAGAATGATGCAGATTGGTTAAGGAAGAATAAAATATTTTAATATTTTATATTGTTTTCTTTTTTCTAGTTGAATTAGGATTTTAATTGTTTTTATTTTCCTAGTTAAATTGTTTTTCCTTTCTCAAGTAGAAGTAGGTTTATTATTTCTTTTCCTAAAAGGAGTAGGAGAAATTCTATTCCTATAAATACTCTTTATAGAGGGGTTGATTATGATTGTTATGCGTTGATTAATAAAAGTTTGTTAGAGATGTTTTCTCTATTATTTTGCCTACTAGCCTAGTGTTCTTGTGGAACTTAGGTTTCATGGAAGAATTGTAGTAATTTTGTGTTACAGATTCTGCTTCTACACGCCTACGCTGCATCAGTATCCCAGACTTTCACACAAATTTATTGAGATATTGTTGTGTCCCAATGACACAGGGCAAATAATTATGCAGATGATAAATGAACAGGTATTAGATTAGGTTGATATTGTTTCAAATTTGTATTTGATAGGAGTAAGTTTCTATTTGTTAGGATAGTTTTCTTCTTATGAGTAACGGAACTTAAGCAGAAAAATTAACCAATAAGAGTCTAATTTATCTTTTTCAATTATCCCAGTTGATATCATTTGGTATTAGAGGCAAGCAACACAGGTATTTCCCTGAGATTTCCAGCCCCATCAAGAATTGCTGGAGTTCCACTAGCCAATCTGCCTATTTCTCGTTCCTGTCTTGCCACTATTATCGTCATTGCAACTTTTGTAAATAACTTTTTTTTTAAAAGAGAAAGCCCGACCCAGTTTTATAAACACCAACTTTTTGTCTGATGACTCTGACATGACCCAAAATATAACTCCTGACCCAGCCCACTAGCCCAAAAAAAAGCAACTCACACAAGTTTCCACGGGCAGTCCCAAAAAAAAAGCCAGATCTGCCCATTAAGGAGAAAATGGGCAAATACCCTTTTTTGGGAAATTAAACATTCGTTTGCCCTCTTTCTGAAACTAAATAGAGAATTGCCCCTCTTTTGTAACTCGACAATAGAGAAATCGAGTTTTAATGAATAACTCGATATTTGTATAGTCGAGTTAGTCTGACCCTTCGAATTTTCCCCAATAAAAAAATGTTTGTGTAGACGGTCATAACTCGGGAAACTGGAAATCGAGTTATTTTCAGCGGTTTGAATCAATAGGACCCTAATGTCTCACAACGCTATTCAGTCACTCGCTTTCCCTGTACACTCTCTTTCCCTCGCTCTCTGCCATCACTCTCTCTCCACACTCTGTCTCTCTCACTCTACGATCAGGCTTCCCCACTCTTCCTCGAGTCTCCATCAGTCGTCGTTGGTTCCCGCCGCCGCTGATTACAGGTACGGTCCTCTCCCTCTGAAATATTTTCTGATGTTGGTTAATGTTAGGTTGCGTTTTGTGTGGGATTTTGATTATTTTGTTGAAACTTAAGGAAGTAGTAAATTTACTAATGAAGATGAGAATTTTGTTGTCTTTTATATGCTGCAATGATGATTTTCTCATTAATGAGTTTAAATGTGCTTGGGGTTTTGATGAGGGGTTTTGGCAAATCGAGTGGTGTTATAACTTATATTTTCATAAATAGTTAATTAATAATTATCCGAAGCTTTAAGAAGTGATTTAAATAGTTCTGAAATAATTTTTTTTATGGCAAGTTCTTATTTATTTAAGAAGTGATGTTGAAAATCTTGTGCTCAAAATATAATGTCTTACTGAATCTATGCTTTTATTTTATATTAAATGTGGTTTACTTGTTAGAAAATTGCTAACAATGTATTTGCTGCCATGTCAGATATGCAGGCACTAGATAGAGTGCGGCCTGGACCCGATGTGGATACCCAGTTGGCCCAGCAGCCGAATCATCGGTCAAGTCCACTTTGGAGGTGCGCCGCTGACGAGGTATGTAGTAGTATTATTAATACATGTTTGTTTTATAATTACCTCGTGTTTAATCTCTTAACAGAATACTCGTCCGTGTGCAGGAGGCGCCTGGCATGATAAAGGTTCGACGCCGTAAATGTGTATTGCCACAGGGTGGGTTAGATCCACGTATCATGCAACACATAGATGCAGCAGGGTTGACTGGTTTATTCAAGGTTCCTGATATGGAGGTCGACCACGCCTTGATCACGGCGTTGGTTGAGCGGTGGCGTCCAGAGACGCACACGTTCCACTTACCCCATGGAGAAATGGGTATCACCTTGCAAGATATGGAGGTGATGCTGGGGCTTCCGGTGGATGGGTTGCCTGTCACTGGGAAGGCAGACTACAAATGGAGTGAGCTGTGCGAACAGTTGTTGGGCCATAAACCTCCACCCCCGATACCAAACTTAAACAAGTCTACCCTTGCTGGGGCGAGGATAAGATACACCTGGCTTGATGCATAGTTTGCCGATCCCTTAGTTGTGGACGCTGCTGACGAAGTCGTGCAGCAACATGCCCGCTACCACCTACTTGTACGGATGGGGGCCCTCTTGTTCATGGACAGGTCTGCGGACCGGGTCTCACTGCTGCCTCTGCAGTTGCTCAACCCAGTCAGCAATGCGAGACGGTATAGCTGGGGTAGTGCAGCATTGGCCTGGCTGTATAGGCAACTTTGTGGTGCATCGAAGAAGGATGCGATGCAGATTGGAGGAGCACTCTTGTTGGTGCAGCTATGGGCCTATTCAAGGTTCCCACAATTATGCCCTGTTGTGAGGCCGCCTCTACCGCCAGTGCACTCAGGGCCCCTTGCCATTAGGTACGTTCATTGAGTTCTCGTTATTTGTCTCTTTCATATAATTAAAAATATGCCAAACTAACAAACGAAAGAAACTTATCAATGCTTAGTATATGGATGTGAAATATAAAAGCAAAGTTTGTTAAATGTAAGGTTCAGTAATGAGCATTTGTCGACACCTCATGTTTGGTAGGTGGAGCGGGCCAAAATGCACCGCAGAGCATGCCACACACGTCCTTGCTGCGTACCGGGCGTCACTGGCTACAGTACGGGCCGAGCAGGTATTCGGTTAATTTAGTTTGAATTCTTATGACCACGTTTCCCTCAATTCTTATGACTACGGGCCGAGCACGTTTCCCTCAAATGCACCGCACATGCTTTTATTTTCGTTTCCCTCAATTTTTATTTTATTTTGAATTCTTGGATTGTTGTAGGAATGAGTTGATTTCATAATACCATCCAATCATTTTGTTTGATACTTGGATTTCCATCCCATCATTTAACTCAATTGGAATGTCCATCGTGAAGTACTTCACATTAGAACTTCCATTTGTAGCACCTGCATGAATACTTGCTCGTCCTTACATAAAGTAAAACAAAAGTAAAAAATTCTTGAATGTTAAATCAAAGGGTTTTTTCCAAATTGGGTTGGATTGAAGGGTTTTTTCCAATGCAACCCAACTAACATGACTCAGGTTAAGTTGGGTTAAATCAATGGGTTATATATAAATTTAGTCATATATATATAAAGTAGAATTTGGCTATATTCTTCATTATGTACGGAAACGTTTGTGATTTACACCGGAAAAAAAAAAAAAAACACAGAATAAATTGTCCCTTTTCCAAGATGTTTGAAGCATGTGCAACATGCGCAAAAGATTGAGCATGAAGTCTTGGTTTAGTGCAAGGCAGTGAGTTCAAACTTGTGTTGCAACCAAAAAACAAAAACTCCACCAATTGTTACAAATGTCATTAAGCTGATGCAATGAAGAGAAGACGCACATATTGGATTATGTAATTGGTTATAATTCAATGAGAAATGAATTTACCTAATAGTATACCAAAGATAATCAGATTTGTCTTTGGTTGTATTTGTGTGCTCAAGTAATTCATTTGATTTTAATGATGCATCTTCGAAACTGACGATGACATCTTTAAATTCTTTCCAGCTACTAATTGAATCAAAAGTTTGTGTTCATTTTCTGATTATGTCATTATACACCGTTTCAACCTACTTAACATGAGAAAATAGAACTTTTAGCCTGCTATGAAAATGAACTAAAAAATTTCAAAACAATATTTCTTAAGACTTTATATAAGGCGAATGATTGTAAACGCAGAAGATATCAATTAAATTCTAAACAACAAATTTCCTACTATAAACTTGACAAATATGGGTCTTTTCAGAACAAGGGAATCAAGGCATATTAGAATACAAATGATATTTTCAAAACGCATGGCCCCTGCGCAAGGATGACACGCATAAATCGAGAAATGGTCCAAATTTTTTTCTTTCCCTACTCCTTGCGTGAATTCTGCTTCACTGTCTTCTTCGTTGTTTTTGCACTTTCTGCTTCTTTACATGCGTTTTGGAGTCTTGCTCAACAGGTTAGCCCAGACTTGTGCTCATAATTCTTTTAGAGAGAGTTTGAATCTTTGATAGTTGTTATACTTCAATATTAAAGCTTTAAAATAGAAATTTTTTTTAGAACTGTTGAAGCTTATTAATATTTCACACCTTCTGGATTTGCTATAGTTTTGGTGGTTGACTTAGATATTACCACAATTATATTCCAGATTTTCATTGAATTAAATTTGCTGAGTTAGAGCTTCTCTTCACTGTTGTAATATAGTTGGCTGTTAAATCTCATAAAATGATAAAATTCTTTAAATTTAGAACGTTGGGAAAGCTGCAAATGTTAAACTACGAAAATTTTATCTAATTATTGTGTAATCATGACATGAGAGCAAAAATATAACCCCAATTTGCATTTTTCGCCTAAGTACAGAAACAGAGGGAATGATGACATTATTGATCATTGGCCCGTAAAACACATGATCACTTCTCTGGCTTTCATTGAAATTTGAAATTAAGCAAACTAAAGGATGGAGTTACTCTGCCTTGAATGTCATAGAGTGACCATAGGCTAAGCCATTGCCATAGCTTGTCCTTGTCCAATGCTGGATGGTTGTCATTGCTTGGGTCCACACTGTGAAATTTCCAAAATACAAAGCCATTAGTGCCCCCCCACTAGGAACTCGAGAGTCCAGGGTATAGGTTAAACCCTTTGTGAGATTTGGGGTTGTTTAGGATGCCAGAGTGAGCACCGAAGATAGTCTCAATTGTTGCTTTGCCTTCAAAAACTTACTAATGTTTGGAGTTTATGCATTTCACTACCCCTGTGACAGAACATAGCAATATTTAGTATTAAGTGACCATCTAAGGTTAATATAAACTTTTATGTTATCTAAACATCCGTTTGGGATGTTCTAGTTGATGGTGTTTTCATAGGTAGTCAATGTGAATCTAAGCTCTTTACAATTCATTGGTGCCACTGGTGCTGCAGGTGGTTTTAGTGTGTGAGCTCCATTTGGGCATAGATATAAGTTTCATAGGTACGATCGAACTCTCTTGGCTAGAAGTTTCATATGTACAATTGCACCAGATTACTATCACGCTCTACTTTAGTCGGTTGTTTTTGCATATAGTCTCAATATATGCTACAAATTTGATTAAACAAATAAAATTTAAGCTTGTACGGTTTGTAATTAAGCTTGTGAAATCACTTGTAATTAATTAATAAAATGTTATGAGCTTAAAACCATAGTTATTGCTCTGCCTAATAAGTAGACAATTTAGTATTTCTTCTTCTAACATAGGGGTATCCAGGATTACAAACATTGTTATTGTGATGCAAAAAACATTGTTACATTGTACGTTATAAATTACCTTTGCTGAATTGAAGGTTATATTTTTATAGTCTAGTAGAATACTATTTGACTTCGATTTACGTATTCAAGTGGTATATTTTGAATATGCACAGCCTCGATTGTCTTCTTGGAAAACAATGGCCTAAGTTTAAAGAAACAAATAATTGTTAATCAGTGATATATGAGAAAACATAAAGACGCTTGACACATTACCTCTTGTTGTTGACCTAAATGAAAAGTTAGTTCGTGCTCCTTGCACCAAAGTTGGAGAGCACAATTTAATTGCAGCATGCAACTCCTTAAGTTGTCCCCACTTTAGCTGCCTTAATAGTCCTAAAATTATTAAAAGCTATGGATTATTAATGAGTACTTTATTCATATAATTTTAGAAGCGTGCAAAATATGCTGCTCACCATATTCTTCAAGAGGAATGTAATTTTAGACATTGACATGATTAGTTTGAGATAACTAAAAGGCTTACGTAATTTCCAACACTAAAATTTATAAGAAATATATATTTACATAGAAATATAATAACAGTATTTGATGAGGATTATACCATGTAATAATTTACATAGCTTCCATTTCTTGCAATATAAAGTGGTACTTGAAATGCAATGTCTTCAGTAGACCTTATAATAGTCATTTTGTTCTCATTCATTGAAACATTGTTAATGACTAATGCAATTAATGTAGCACAATATTTCTATTACGATAAAAAGATTTTGCGAAATCATCAACTTGGATTCATCTTACAGCCATAAGGATGCTGTAGTACCCTCCTCTAAGTTTGGTTCAGATTGAAAACCCTAGTATTTGATGGTGTCAGTTAGCTTTGAACCCTGTCCAGCATATGAACATGGGGCTGAAAATGGTGGACATGAACAACCTAGATCTTTTAATATTTTTTGCAGGTCAATTTTGTTGTTCTTTTAGTTTCTGCCCAATAATCCCTGAAGATTTTGTGTACGACTAGAAGCTAGAAATTCCATGCTTTGCATATTACATATCACAAACATAATGTTAAATTAGTATGATGTCTCACTATCACAAACATAATCTACTTATGCAGATTGTATGGGAGCCGTACACGCATACGCTAGGCTCCCTACCTGCGTATTGCACTGCTGGGCAGCATATTTGGAGGGCCGAGGTGCCGTTGATATTCTTTTGGATAGTGGAGTGGCATCATCCTGAGCGAGTCCTCCGTCAGTTTGGGATGAAGCAACCAGTTCCAAGTGTCGTGGATACGTCGACTACCCTTCACAAGATATCCCTTCAGGGTAAATGAGAGAAGAACTGGGAGGTAGAACATGATCCCTTTATTCGGCAATGGGCCAACCGAGTGAATGTAGTTCGCGGGTCCGATCTCCTAGACGATGATGATACGTATCTCGTTGAGTACATGATGTGGTACAATCGCCACACAAGGCGGTACATAACACCAGAGTCTGCGTATTGGGAACTCATGGTGAGGCAACAATTCCTATTTTATGGATGAAACCATTGTTGGATTAAATATCCTCAGCAGCTTTATCATGCATGCAAAAGTCCACAATAATTATCGTTGTTACATCTCTATAAGTTTCTCTGTCATTTTGTTTTAAAGTGAAAAAATACTGCATGACATGTCATTATGTTTTAAAGTCAAAATACTGCATGATTTAAGTTGTTCATAACAAACTGAATTTGTCTTGATCCAATTTGTTTGCATGAGGAATGGTTAATGGGCAATGACTAATGATGACCACACCTTTGTTCATATAATTACATTCAACTTTTAAAAAGGGTAGGTTGGGTTGGGTTTTATTGTATTTTATTTTATTTTTTGTTTATTTTTTTTTTGTTTTTGGTTGGCTTGTACTTTAAAATGGACGGTGCAACTCTGTGTAGTAGTGATAAATTCACATTTCATGATAGTTTAGATAGCCTTTCCTCCAGGACTGATTAATGTATTACATATTCCTTGATAGATATTACCTCTAGGATTGGGAAGTCCCTTACTAAACTGTTGGTAGAATGCAATTCCCAACAGCTTAAAGGTCATTTAAAATCTTGCAAGTATGCAGCAAGGAGATGTGCATTTATACTAGATTCAAGTATGATATATGTTCTAAGTTTTTGGTACTTCCCTTAATTGAAACTTGAAGCTTGCGTTTGATATTTTCAATTCATTTGATTTGGGCGTGTACGTTAGGAAATAATAACTTCAAAATATGTGTCCTGATTGCAATGTGATATTAATGGAGTTGTAAATCTCGTGAAGCCTAGATACAGAAGTGAAATTCTGATATTTTCACTTATGCTAAGATTGAACTTATGTACAACCAACTATACGTGTTTTTTAGAAGTATTATCTCAATGTTTAGATTGCGTAGCGATAAACATAACAGGAAACATACAACCTCCTGAGTGTTGGGTTGGAACTATAAATTTTTGCACAGGGGGGGCCAACCCCTATTTTTATACACTGTCTTTTTAAAGATGCTTCATAATTATAAGTAATATAAGGATTTCATTAGCTATGTTTGCTACTTTTTCTTTTGATTTTGGAACAGATTTATCCAAGTTTTGCATCATACTTGCGTTCTTGCTTTTATGACGCCCTTGTTTTCTAGGTTCGGACGATGATTAGGTCTATACCGAGGTGCGATGAAGGTTCTGACATGCACACTGACCTTACATTTACACTAGAGCTTGTGGAGGAGCTAGGCCGACTTAAATTGGCGAATGCGCTTGTAGAAGCAGTTGACATTGATACACAGGCCCCAGTTCATGGCGAGCAACGTGATGGGTCTCGTGGGGGTGGACATCGTGGAGGTGGTCAAGCTGGTCGCAGCCGTATGACCGAGTCGGCTCCCATCTACGAGGAAGGGAATGAGGAGGGTGTAGAAGAGGCATGGCTTGGCACTGATTGGGTACTGTCTGATGACGACGGCAGGACACCGCGATGCACGCCTGGCGATGGTGCTGGGCCATCCCATAGCGTCGATCATCAGGGCACTGTTCCAGCCCACACTACATCCCATGGTGCTAGCACGGACTTTGAGGGCCCTCCTCGTATGTCGCCCCCAGTTTTCAGTGGATCTGCCTATGATGGTGGATGCATATTTGTCCCCACACCAGGCATGCCCACCCCACCTCTAGTGCATGTGGACCCCACCATGTCAGCTCCATCTCAAACCGCCCACGGAGAGGCTGTACAGATTGAGCAGATACCGGCTGAGGACATTGAGCCGGTGGAGGCTTTGCGGAGATCGCGACGCCCGCGTGCGCATGCTCCCGATTGCAGGACCAGTGATGGTATGTACTTCGTCTACACTTCCCATCTTCTTGAGCTACTTGTACTGTGCATTTGATTGATTATGTTAATTTAATTATGCTGTTGTGTCTGATGAAACAGGTAAGATTAGACCTGTCAGGGCATATGGGCGGAAACGAAAAGATCATTAAATGCCTTAGTGTATGCTTATACTTCCTGCCTATAGGTGACTGCATAGTTACGTTTCACTTTTCTTCTAAAGTCGTATTTTTTTTTTAGACCTAACTGCAATGGTGGACACGAAAAGGCCATTGAGCTGGATTGTCCTTATGTGCTTATTCTTCATGTGTATAGGTGACTGGAATAAGCATGCAAAATGTTCTACTAATTGGGGAGAATCTTGGTGGCTGTGCATCTATTTCTGGATCATTGCTTGGGGAGAATACTGGCTGTCAATGTGTTTGTTGTCAAGAAATTGATATTTTGGAGAAAACCCATAAGGCGTATTGTATTTATTGATGTATTAGGAAGTTTTTCTGCACTTGGAGTTTTGATTGCAATTTGACAAATGTCTGGATTGGTATTCATTTGAAGCCAAACTTTCTTGTGTTTTTGTATGTTGTTAGCTACAGTAAAGTGGGTTGTAAGAGAGTAATTTGTTTTTTTATTTTTGTTATTTTTGTGAGAAACAAATGTGTGGTATTGTTGATAAGTAAGAAGAAGTAATTTGATACTTTCTGTAAAAGAGTTTGATGACGAAGTTTATGCGGATCAATGGCAGAACCAACTCCTTTGTAGCAAATCATTTATCCGAGTCTCTACAATGCTTGGCTAGGTATGTGTCTCTCTCCTAATTTTCTGATTCGCCTTCCCTACAATTCCTAGATTGGTACATCCTCCTTCCCATTTTATTATTTTTAATCTCCTTTAAATCCCCTCCTCTCTAGAATGATTAGATCTGTGTACATTTGATTACAAGTTCGTTAGTAGGAACTTTGGAGAATAGAATTTATATTTTTTTCTAGCATTGTTCTAGAGCAGCTCACAATATAACTTACCCAAAGCTGAAAACGGCAAAAATCTTAGTTATGTGTGCATGTTTTGTTCCTTTCGCTTCTTGGGGTTTGTAATTGTTATTTATCATTGTATATATTACCTTTTCATTTTGGTAGCAAATTGGGAACCCAATGAGAAACATTTAATTGATTATTGATTTTTTCATCAATTAGCCTTCTTATTTTATGATTTTCAGTATATATATATATATATGTTGTGTGTGTCATTGGCCAATGAATCAAATCTTGTCCATCATTTGCTTTAATGAAATGATGGAGGCATTAATGAAAAATTTGCATACTGTTTGAATGTTACTTTTATTGTTTGTGTATTGCCATTTTTTGGGTTTGAATTATTATCTATGCTTACAAAGGTATATGCATTTTTCTCAATAATTTTCGGTTAGTATCTAATGTCTCCTTCACCACAGCACATTAAGACGTTGGAGAAGTGGCCAACCTTCAAAATCCTGGGAGGCTCATAAGGCAGCAATCCAAGCACTCATAAAGCTGCCTTCAGGCGAGCTTGTTACAGGTATAATATGATTCAGTAGATGACTGTTCTGCTAGATATTGTTTTAGATTTTGTTGGTAGTTGGAACTGGTAACATCAGATTGGAATGCATTATCAACTACTTTGTCTTTCACTATGAACTTATGGGGTTCATTTTTATGCTACCACGATTTTAGGTTCAAGTGATACAACTTTAAAACTTTGGAGAGGAAGCAAATGTACACATACTTTTGTTGGGCATACAGGTATTTTTTCCATTTATTTGCCTTCATTGTGCTTTATATATATATATATATATATCCTTATCTGCAATGTGTTGAAATCATGTGGGAATGAAAATAATTGTAGATTTTGCAAACTAACGATGCTGTAAAATTTTCTTCTTACATGTCTGTTTGGTGATCATCAAACATATTTTCTTTGAGCTTCCTATAAGTTAGAAGTGGAAGAAGCATTTAATAAGACTTCTGATCTATAAGTTGGCATTAATTGACCAAACTGTTGACATGGGTAATCCTCATATGTTTAGTGCTTTACATGGTTTGATTGCTAAAAAATTTAGACATGATGATACCTCTTTGTCTCCTGTGGAGTATTTAGTGGGAAAGGAATGCTTGCACTTTTGACGGAAGTGCAAGCATTCTTGATTTGAAGTTGCTCTTCCGGACTTTATCTAAGCGGACTAATGCTTTGGCATTCATTACCAATCTGACTGGTTTTCTATTTATCTTCACATGATTGAGAGTTGTGTTATTTGCTTCAAACTTGGCTTTATAATATGGCTTTATATATCATTGATAAAACAGATCAAATATAGGCTAATGCACTTGTTCTGAGGGGGATCAGTTGCACATTTGAGGAAGGGCACAAAATACGTATTGTTGGCAGAATTGGCAGTGGCAAGACCACTCTCATAGAGATGAACCTGTTTTGTCCAGTGGAGCTAGCTAGAGGGAAGATATAGTAATGTATCTATTGAAACCTGTAGTATTCCATGTAATGTTCACTTTTTACGTAACTTTTAAATTTTAAGTGTTCATTTTTTTTCTAATTCAGAATAATATTACAAGGTACATCATAATTTTAGGGTTTTATTTACTGTGTTTGGGATTCAAGAACCTTTATATAGCTGTGTTATTTGTTTTTTTAGTTGGTTGGTGTCAATTTTTATTCATGGTCATTTTGTTCTGGACTTTCTATATTGTGGCTATTAAAATTTTCAGAATTGACTTGAAGAATTTAGATAATTTTCTAATGTTGGACGATTTATCATGTATGAATAATTCCAATCCTATCTTTTTTAAACTTTGAATTTTCTTTGATTGGTATGGATTGCAGTGAATCCTCCAACGAGGACGATTTCCAAATCGTTCATGTAGAGGTTATGCAATTCATTGTTGTTTTTTACGTCATGTACATTCGTTAATCGTGGCTCATTGTGTATAGGCTGATGTAGTATTTTGTAACTACACAATAATGGACTGCAGTGAATCAAATAGACGGGGTACGACCAAAGCTGACTGAATAGGATCAAATAGAGTAAATAGAATGTAGTACACCGATTTTCCTAGAAACCACAGTGGACCGAATAAGACCAAAGTAGATATAATGGACCGAATAAGACCAAAGTAGTCCAAAAACAAAAATAATAAGGTTATTTTTCCATATATACATATCTGCCAGTGAAACAATTGGAAAACGATGACACTTCTACTTAAAGCACACATGACAACAGATGGTACTTGGAAGTATACATATCTTACTAAATACCACAACAAGAAGTCGTACTTTTGCATTCATGCATCCGTACGTTGTCTCGTGGGTGCATCAACTTCATCATCCCCCACAACATGAGCCACCACTTCATTCAACATGTTTGCACTCAACGTTGCGATCCTCCTTGCGTGGTCACGCTCCTCAATGGCAACTTTCAACTGATACCTTAACAAAGTGTGCCTAATGTCTCCACTGCCATAGTTGGTTCCTTCGCTTTGAGAAGTGCTAGGTGGAGTTGAGGTTGATATGTTTGGAGTTTCCCACGATGTAGACACACCACCATGCACGCCCATACCATTACCATGCAAATACTCCATGTATGCAGCTTCGGCTTCCCTTCGATCTTTATATGATTTGTGATTGGCGTTTGGGAATTTATGAACTTGTCTACTCGCATCTAGCCAACTGTCGTATATGCCTGGAACACGACCGTTAAACACAACATAGGTTCGTCCCATCCTGCTCTACAAAAACGCAATGGTGGGAACTCTTTGCACTAGAATGTGGTTGCACCTTCTAACGTGTGAAGTGGGCTTTTGTAGAGGAAATGGGGCTAAAACTCGAATCTATAGAAATCGAGTTATAGCATGCGGAGTTACATGTAACTCGACTTCTAATTAACCGAGTTTCTGAAATGCCGTCATTTCAATACGTCTTGTCAACAGTAACTCGATTTATGTGGTATCGAGTTTTATATAAAATCGATTTCTTTAATATCGAGTCATGTTGTCCCCCTCCCCACATTTCAGAATCCATGCACGTGTCTGGCTCTATCTGTGTTGAAAACCTTCACTGTCTAGTCTCTGAAAAAGAAAGCCTATGAGGTGAACAAAGTTTGGTAACTCTTCTGCCATTTTCCTTGTCATTATTGCATCCTCACCAGGCGTGCTGTTGCTGTGGTCCCCTTCTTCTTTGTTCTGGCACATCTTCCCTGACAGGTATATATTCACTCACATAACTACTTATAAATGGATTGACTTACATAACTACTTATAATTTGGATTGCTTTCTACAACTGTCTTATTCTGACATTATGTGTGTGTATATATATACATAAATGTATGTATGTATAGATATATGTATATATAGACAAACGTACTTACCCATATCATAAGATGTATATGTGGCATTCCCAAATATATGTATATATATATATATACACACACACACACACACATATATATATATATATACATGTATGTATGTATGTATATGCAAATATATGTAAATATAAACAAAGCTACCTACCCATATATGATCACATGTATATATATATATATATACACACACACATGTATAGGTATGTTTACATATAATGTATGTGCTTAGGGTACCAATTTTTTGAAACATTTTTGTTAGGAATTGCAAAAACTGTTAGTGCATTGAAAATCCTGGAAAAAATTGTCCAAGAAACGATTAATTATTGTGTGCTCTTATTACTTATGTGAGAATAATCTTATATGTGTGTGTGTGTGTGATAGTGACATTGTATACATATTGTTCCTAAATATGTCGAGTTTTATATAGTAATGTATATAATAATTATTTTTGAGAATTCTTTTGGGAAATATGTATATAATCATTCTAAATAAACATATATATAAACAAACATTGTATGGTGAATTCATATGATGACATATGCTGAAAAAGAAAGCCTGCGAGGTGAAAGTGTTTTGCTGACCATGTTTGCATTTTCCTACTCCATATTGCATCCTTACCAAGCGATATTACAAACACCCTGATTCTTTGTTGTGGCACGTCTCCCCTAAAAGGCCAATGTTTGTGTCCAAACGAATCAAGTGTATACACCTATAATTAGGATAGCATCATAGTGCATCTGTAAAAGATTAATTATTGTTGCATTAACATAACCCCCTATCTTCTGCATGATAACCACAATTAATTGTCCTTATCCAGGTCTGGCATGGGTTGTCACTGCTTCTACGTTTACTATGATGGGGAACAGTATTTCCATGACTTGCATGGGCTGTCCTATAAAGGCGAGTCAGTGAAGCAGAAGTTCATTGAGTTGAAATGGGGAACACACTTGAGAAAAATGCACCGGAAGATAATGGAAGCTCTACGGTTGGACAAGGAGTCACATAAGATATCCATTGTGTACCGTGCCCCCCAGATACTTGTGAGTACTCAGGTTGTCTACAACTCAAATCTGTTGGGTTGCGATGCTGACGTGGACATGATGTGGGCAGTGATTAAGCGGACCCCCCAGTTCATAGCGTCCGACTTGTATGTAACTGTTGAGGCTGTTGGGTTCCATGGTAGTGCAAGTTCACAGCATGCCAGTGGGGTGGAAGAGCCACACTCATTGTCGGTTGACGTGCATCCTCCCTTTGCCTATGCCACGCCTTTCCCCTACAATACTCAACCATGTAGTGCGGTTGATCATTTGGACAACACCGAAGTGGTGGGCGCCACCAATACACATGATGTGGGAGGGTCTACTCACACATATGAGCATGTCCAAGTTGATATGGACGGGGGAATTGATATTGATGCCAGCCGAGATGTGTATGAAGAGTTCATTGATACTGATGGACCAGTGGACGACGCGGAGGTCTTAGATGTACCACTGATCGAAAATAACGAGGAGGATTGCCTTACAACAGTTCCTATCCCAGAATGGTTCACATCAAACACATGGGACAATATTAATGACCCATCACCTGCATTGGGTACAGGACATCTTACAAGTTGGCATAAAGATGACCACCCAGCAAGGGGGATGCTATTCAAGAATAAAGCCTCTGTTCAATATGTGTTGACCCTCTACTCTGTGGAGCATAATAAGCAATACAAGGTCATCAAGTCTGACACCAATAGGCTGGTAGTGCGGTGTAAGAATGAGGCATGTCTGTGGTCAATTCGGGCCAATTGCAGCAAGAAGCACGGGATGTGGGTTATCAGTACATGTAAGGGTCCCCATAGTTGCTCATCCCTCCAGCTACCAACTGATGGGCGGATGATGGATTCAAAGTTCATCTCCATTGCACTTGAGAAGTATGTATGGGAAGACCTAACCCGAAAGGTAAGGGACTTGCGTAGTATGTTGCATGCAAGGCATGGGCATGATGTAACTATGTACAAGGTTTGGGAAGCCAAACAGAAGGCAGTTGCACGTATTTACGGGGATTTTGACGAGTCGTACGCAGAATTGCCACGATTTCTAGCTGCATTGTCTGATGCAGATCCGGATACTGTGACCACATTAAAGTGTGACCCCAATGTCCCGGGGACTTGTATATTCAACTCCGCGTTTTGGGCTTTCGGTCCGTGTATTAAAGGGTTTAGGCATTGCAGGCCGGTGATAAGCATAGATGCAACGCACCTTTATGGCAAGTACAAAGGAAAGCTGTTGATAGCAATGGCAACAGATGGTAACAACAAGGTTTATCCACTCGCATTTGCCGTTGTCGAAAGCGAGAGCACGGAGACATGGGGATGGTTCTTGGCATGCCTGTTGACCTATGTTACAGACCGCACCAATTTGTGTATAATATCCGACAGGCATCGTGGGATACAATCATGCTTCGATGACACCACTAGGGGCTACTTGCAACCGCCCTTAACCCATCACCGGTATTGCCTCCGCCATTTAGTAAGCAATGTTAACACTAACTTCAATAGTGTGCCGTTGAAGAACTTGGTATGGAACGCAGCAACTGCGAATCAAGTTAGGAAGTTTGAGAACACCATGGATTGCATCAAGAATGTCAACCCGGCTGCGTACGACTATCTTAAGGAGGTAAATCAAGAAAAGTGGACACTTGTACATGACCATGGGCACCGATATGGGGCAATGACAACCAACCTATCAGAGTGCTTCAATGGGGTACTTAAGGGCGCACGTAGCTTGCCCATAACTGCAATGGTGAAGTTTACATTTTACAAGGTGAACTCATACTTTGATGAACGTCGAAACAAAACCCTAGAGAAGTTGGAAGAGGGGCAAGTGTGGTGCAAATATGCCTATGACAAGTTCGAGGAAAATCAAGAGAAGGCGAAGCTCCATATTGTTAGAAGGATGAGTGCGCAACAACGGTTATATACAGTGGAGACACAGTCTTCACTGTTGAACACTGGCGGGGGAGATCACACCCATAGGGTTTCCCTCATAGACATGACATGCACGTGCGGCAAATGGGAAGCAAACAAGATCCCTTGTTCCCACTTGATAGCAGTTTATGCCAAACACAACCACGATGCCACTGAGTATATGGATCATTTCTACCGCCTTGAAGAACGGTATCACAGCTATGAGCCTATATTCCAACCACTAAAAGATAGGTTAGAATGGCCGGAGCCAGCAGAAAGGAGAACCGTGATGCCAAACCAGCGGTTGATCTGTGAAAAGGGTCGGCCCAAGTCCACGAGAATCCGCAATGAGATGGATGACGAGGATAGGGAGTTGCCAACCTCATTGTGGATTGAGAATGGACCAAAGTTGAAGTGTGGGTTGTGTCGCCAAGAGGGTCATAACCGTCGTACATGTCCAACTCGAAATGTGGCTTCAACAAGCCATGGTGCTATGTAGCAGGTAACAATTACAAATCATAGTAACAAGGGGGTATCATAAGTTATTCTTCTTTACATGTTTAGATATTACATTATATGAGTTATAATTAAGATGTGGGCAGTAATTTGTAGTATTCTTTCAATCTTATTGTTTGTGGTGTACATATTCTAGTATTCATGAGGTCTCTATTTCCCTAACTGTATATGTTTTGCTGCAGATTTGTAATTGTTGCCAAGGTGTAACTGTAGATGCTCCTCATTTAAGCAGGCAAGCTTGAAGCTTATATATATATATATTTGTCAATTCAATTTATTAATTACCATGGGTTGTATACTAATTTCTGTGTTGGCTACTCCTCAGAAAGGAGGCAACTTCTGAAAAGAACAAATAGAAGGTGTCACTCAAATGCTATGACTCCATGTTTGCCGAAAACCATTGTTGGCGGATGCTGTCCAAGTTTCAACATACAATTGTGAAGAATGTTTAAAATGCAGAAATGGAACTTTTTATTTTTGTACATCAACTGATTTAAATGCATAGAGGCTCTTTACTTACAAATAAGCTTGTATATATGGATGATTTTTTTATTCGCGTAATGCAAATGGGGGAATGTTACTGATGGATGTGGTTGGTTATGATTTGTATGGATGACTTGTTGTTCACAGCATGGTTGTCAGCAGGTCCACTTTTACTATGAATAAGCACGATACTGAATGGGTGTGAACAGTGCAAATCGCAAGCAAAACTACAAGTAGAAAGGTTATACTAAATGAAACTCAATTTTAAAGATAACGAGTTACGTTGCAGTCCATTTTCAATCCCCTTCGACTGTATCCATTCTCAATTGTCAAGTATCTAAGTTACTCGATTTCTCTATATCCGAGTTACGTTCAAAATAACTCGATTTATAGGGTACCGAGTTACGTTGGAGAGCACTCTACACAGCTAGATTCCTCTTGGACTGTATCTGGACCAGTCCAAATAGCTGGACTGGGTGTTTGAGCCCAGTCAAGGTAACTCGATTTCCTTATAACCGAGTTATGTTGAGAAGAACTCGCTATCTGTAGCTTCGAGATACGTTGAAGACCATTGTCAGTCAACTTAACTCGATTACATTATTACCGAGTTATGTTGAACAAAACTCGATATATTTAGAATCAAGATACGTTGAAGACCATTGTCTACACTTGGATTCCTCTTGGACTGCCTCTGGACCAGTCCAATTATCTGGGCTGGGTCAAGAAGCCCAGTCAACTTAACTCGATTTAGTTGTTACCGAGTTATGTTGAACAAAACTCGATATCTATAGAATCGAGATACGTTGATCACCATTGTCTACACTTAGATTCCTCTTGGACTGCCTCTGGACCAGTCCAAATATCTGGGCTGGGTCGGGAAGCCAGTCAACTTAACTCGATTAAATTATTACCGAGTTATGTTGAACAAAACTCGATATATTTAGAATCGAGATACGTTGAAGACCATTGTCTACAATTGGATTCCTCTTGGACTGCCTCTGGACCAGTCCAATTATCTGGGCTGGGTCAGGAAGCCCAGTCAACTTAACTCGATTTAGTTGTTACCGAGTTATGTTGAACAAAACTCGATATCTATAGAATCGAGATACGTTGATCACCATTGTCTACACTTAGATTCCTCTTGGATTGCCTCGGGACCAGTCCAATTATCTTAACTCGATTTCTCTATAAGCGAGTTATTCGCATATAACTCGATTTCTTGAGTATCGAGTAATTCTACTTTAACCTGATGTTCAGGATATCGAGTTACTTCAAATGGACTTCCAAACCACCACACACAACATGGATTCCTCTGAGATACACTACGCACAGCATGGACTCCTTTTAGTCCCAGTACACATAACTCGATTTCTTAATAATCGGGTTATGTGTATGACCAACCCACTATTTAGTGCTCAAACGTACGAAGCAGCAACTGTTCAACTTCCTCTCAGCGAAAGTTTGGAGAACCAGAACAATGGCTTCTCAATGGCGGAGAGACAACGACGATGGTCCTGCTGATCGGTCCCCACATTTTTTCAAGATTATTCTGCCGAATGCTGTTCAGGAAGGAAAGCTTGTAAGTATTTTTTCCATTTATAAACTAGATTCCTCTGAAAATCATATGCTAATATACACTTCGAACACTTCATCTTCTTTATTTGTGATTCTTGAAAAAAATGTACATTTGTTACATGTAGTCAGAAAAACTTTCATTTTGCAATACGTAGGTTACACTTTAAGAAGAACACAGTCACATAACATAGTACTTTTGCATCGTACACTTTTATATGAACAAAAAATGAAACAGGGATAAGCGCATGGTAGAGATTGAGGAAAAATAAATACAGAGCAAGAGCAGATGGCATTTTTTTGAAAATGTGATAGGGCTTACAGTAGACCACAGATGTATAACTCAATTTAAACTGTGAAACTGTGTCCTGGGATCAAACTAGGATACAGAAATCGTTCACTCTTTTTATCATTTGTTTTTTAGAGTTCACAAACTTATGAAGTGGCTAAGTGGCAAAAATTACTACGTCTAAATCCAAATCCTGCCCATAAACAAAAGTGGGTCATCTTCAATGTTTCCCCAACACCCCAAAACCAAATCACAGACACATTATCAAAATACAACATTTCCCCAAAATTTTTTACATTTCAACAACAACAGAGAAATGTAAAATGTTGACAGCTGTTGATGGTTATTTTGGTTATAAGATTAGGTTGTATAATTTGGTTTCAAAATTCATAAGATTTGTTACTGTTATAGCTATTAAATATAACGTCAATGTTGTAGGATTACATTTTATTTTGTTTGATTTTCTTTTCTTTTTTGTGTGGGAGTGGGGGGCTGTAACTAAGAAGTATTCTGCCATCATCAAACTTTTATTTTCTAGCATTGTGTATAAGGATTGATTGCATGTGTTTATTTCCCTAGCCTGCATTTATGTTATGGAGATTCTTTTTACAGCGGATTCCAGATAAGTTCGTGCAGAAATTTGGAGTGGACCTGTCAGATATGGCCTTTCTCACTATTCCAAATGGTAGAAAATGGAAAGTCAAGTTGACACAACATGCTGGGGGGGTTTGGTTTCAAAATGGTTGGTCCGAATTTGCAAGCTCTCATGGTGTAGCAGTGGGGCACTTGCTGGTTTTCAAATATGAAGGAAATTCACAGTTTCATGTACTCATATTTGATGCCACTGCAATAGAAATAGACTATACTTTAGACGACGAACTCCAAGTTCATAGGATCGAAGATGATGAGAGTGATGATAGCTCTGTTGAAATCATCAAACACTTTTATAGGGGAGAGGGTTCAGGTTTGAATGTTACACTTTTGTAAGCAACTGGTTGATTTGTTTAGCTTCTGCTCTATTAATTTTATGTGCATGACTTCGTATTTTCAACTTCTTTCAGGATCAGCCCATCCTAAGAAAGACGGTGGTGTAGCTAAAAATCTTGTTATAGCCAATGCTTTTAAATCAGAAAATCCCCTTTTCACTGTTATCATGCGTCCATCCTACGTTAATGGCAAGGATCGTGCGGTAAGCTTTTAGCTTCACTAAAATGGAATATTTTTGTAATTTAGAAATGCAACTCCCATTAACTATCATTTTTCATAGATCAATTAGAAAGATTGTCACACTAGATACTTGTGGCTGGACATTTTGTTCGTAATGATTTTTTCTTATTTGTGTTTTTAGGTGAAAAGATGTAGATCAATTAGATACTTGTTGCTGGAATATATTTGTTAAATATCTGTTATTGTTCCTTGTACAGAGTTTACCCCAACACATTATCAACTACTTACCAAGAGACGGGTTTACCAAGGACTACACCAAAGCAAGTATACTCCCTGTCAAGCTCCAGATTGTGGACCGATTATGGCCTGTGAAGCTATACCTTTATGAACGAAGTGGGGGTTCATCATGTGTCGTATCAGCTGGTTGGTCTGCGTTTGTGAGGGAAAATAGTTTGCAAGTAGGAGATGTTTGCGTATTTGAGCTGATTATGAGGGACGGTGTTGTGTTAAACGTCCACATTTTCAAGTGCCAAGACTAAGTGGTTAGGGTGGATGCAAAGTGATGATAATATTATGTGATGTTTAGAGTGTGTTTACTTTGCAACTTTACTATTCATCCCTATTTTGTTCATCCCAGTTTGCAACTTTATTGATTGGGTACTTTTGTGATGTTTAGAGTTTCACTCTTGGGAAATTTTTAATTACTATGATGAACTTTCATAAGTATTTTAAAATGAATGTGATGCTGTATTTTTTTATGCGCTTTTGTTTGGATTTTGGCCTTTTTTGCATGTCATTCAATTATATTACATTGAATGGCGACTCTTGGATTTTATTTTAGGGGGGTCAACATTGTTATTGCTATAGGATTTTGTTCTTTTCAGATGACATTGTTGTATGTTTTGTATATATTGTAACACTTTAATACAATAACACCATGTGCAATAATTTTTAGTCATTATTTTTGATGTTTGCAAATTTAGATGTTTAAAAAATAAGTGAGAAGTTAATCCATCAATTGTGTCAATCAATATAATGTGGCAAATTGAAAAGCTTGATAGCTAAATTTTCAAAATTTCACTTGGTAGCAATTTTTCAAATGTTATAGATGAAGTTGGAACTTCTTGTAAACTGCAAGGACTAAAATATGTACTATTTTATTCAATGAACTTGATGAATCGTTGCTCAAAGAAAAATATCATTGTTTCCTGAAAAATCTTTGTATCTTACAAATGAATAACACAAAATACTGGTGAAATATGTACCAATACGCTATTTGCAGCCAAATTTTCCACGGCTCCTTTGCCAGCTAAAAAACCACGAACAAGAGGACTGTATGGAACTATTCCAATGCCAAGCTCCCTTCATGTACAAAAACATTAAAATTCGAGAGACCATACTCATGCTTCTGGATAAGATAATTAAATTATATTGAAATCAAATCTACACAAAATGGATGATATTTTTTTTTTTTTGTTGCAGTAGTCCTTCAAAAGAACAGTAGTGTTGCAAACGCAAGGATGAATATAAGGGGAAAATAAAAAAGGAGAGAGATTTAGGATACACGGAAGCATTCAAAACACCAAAATTTATAGAAAAACATCATCTTTGAACTAAACAAACCTGCAAACAACATCTGTCAGACTCCTATCATAACTGCTGCCATTAACTGCTTATGAAAGTGGGTCATCCACACGGTAGAAATGCAAGTAATTCTATCATTGTCATAAGGAATCATGAGTCTGGATTATTTCTAAATCCATTTTCTCAAGAAATTTTCATGAAAAAGAAATTTTCACTCAACTGTGAAACTTACATTTTATTGAGAATCGTACCACTAAAAAAGAAGTAAATAAAAAATATTAAATAAAAAGGCTCCGCATGATTTTTGGAACAACTTAGAAGACTACTTGTTATTGTCAATTAATGTTGAGAAATGATTACACCTAACAGGAAGATTAAGGGAGACCAGTGAAAATAACTCAAGTTCTACAAAATTGAGTAACTCTGCAAATAACTCGCTTTATGATGTATCAATTTATATGCAAGCCATTACACACAGAAATTGCATTCTTGAGATATTCTACTGCAAATAACTCGATTTTACCGGAGTTCGGTTTTGTGCGAGGTAGCCATATACAGTTGGATTCCTCTTGGACCGCATCTGGACCAGTCCAAATATATGGGCTGGGTGGGTGCATGTGTACAACGTAACTCGATTTTCTAAATCTCGAGGAATTTGAATTCTTGTGAGTGTCCACTGCACAGAACTCGATTCAAGTAGAATCGAGTATTGTGGCAGGCCTACCATTAAACTTCGATTCGTCTTGGATTGCATCTGGACCAGTCCAAATATCTGGGGGCCCAGAAAAATAACTCGAGTTATGTATAATCGAGTTATTTGAAATTAACTCGTTGTCTGCAACATCGAGTTATGAGAAAGCCGTTCCACCATTAACTGGATTCTTGTTATTTGTGCTACACATAACTCGATTTACGGACAGTCGGTTTATGTGCAAGCCCTTGTGCTGAAAATTTGATTGCATGTAACTCGATTTCCAGATAATCGAGTTATATGGACATTACAATCTATTACCCATTTTTATTAACTCTTCCCCAGTTCTGCAGAACTTGCAGCTGTCCGAAATTACATCTTCGATTGCTCTCGCTTCATCCGGCTAGAACCCACAATTTCCCGCGCAAATTCGTCGAGGATTTTACATAGTAAGACTCTTTTAACGGTTGCTGTCTTTGAAATTACACATTGTTGGTGCATTATTCTCAAATTTTGCATTTTGATGCTTCACACTTCTATGTCTATGTCTATGAAGATTGTGATGAAATTGTGTGTTTGCCTAGTCAAATGCATTGTTGTTAGTAAGGTTGCCTATGTCATAGGTTGTCTTCCTTCCACAAAATGAACTTGCCAGTGGCTCCATATGTGTGTGGTATAGATATATGCTGGTTGTATGTCTGAACTGTACATTGTGCAATTTATTTTCTGTTTTTTGTAGAAGCTGGTGAAACTTACTACATGTAGCTACGATGGTATGATATATGTCAGTTCCTAAATCCACTTGTATGTTTCCTATATGATAAGACTTCTGTTATATACTCTAGGTCTCTAACTTCAAATTATTGACTCGGACCAAAATGCATTACAATTATTGCACCAACTAAACAACCCGTGAATAAGAATATTTGGTTTTCATTGTGTTGTTGTAAACTGCTCTAGACAGTATATTGTGTGCATGATTTTCTACACATGGTAGCTGGTTACTCTTCAATTTTTGTTCTCTGCTTCAAACTTCATTTTGGTTCTGTTTTTGTGTGAGCTGCTCGTGTTTGCACTACTGACCATCGATTAGTTATGGGTCCGAAGAGGACTAAGAGGGGAAAATGCAAAGCTGCATCTGAACCTGAAGTGGTGTTTGATCAATTAAGGTTCCTCACGCCAGAAAATGAGCAAACCTTTGAAACCTTGATTAAGCGTAGGCGTATTTGGGGAGAAAGGCAAATCAATTTACAGGAACTGCATCCTTTTGTTCGTGAGAATCTACAGTCTAGGCATTGGCTGTCCCTATGTACAAACATACAACCCCCTCCAGCTGACTTGGTTAGAGAATTCTATTCGAATCTATCGGTGCATGAGGATCTTGGTGGTCACAAGGTGGCATCGTCCATACGTGGTGTACCGTTTACAATAACTAGGGAGCACGTATCTAAAGCCCTTGATGTACCTATAATTTGTACACCTACTTATCCAAACTCTATGTCTCCTCGTATTGATGATGTTATGGATGTTCTTTGTGGACGATCAAACAATCGGGATTCTGGCCGAAGTATTAGCTCAAGTGAGTTGACTGAGCTTAATTATATCTTCTTTAGGATAGCTTGTCACAACATTTTCCCTATCTCTCATATCCATACAATCCCTGTAGACAGGTGTATCTTGCTTTACGCCCTTGTCACCAATAGTTCCATTTGTTTTCCTTCCCTTTTCATCGAAACCATTGTCAAGGTGCGTAGGAGCAAGTATAAGAGGCATGCTTTGTTTTTCCCAGTTCTCATCCATAGGGTCCTCAAATATTTAGGATTAAAGAACTTTCCTTCCCACGAGTTGGTTCACATCCAAGCCCCTATAGGAGCCAAATTTCTGAAACAGCGAACTGCCCAAAAGAAGGTTGTGGACCTCAGTGTTGGTCCATCCAACAGACCACGAGTACGGTCTACTACTGGAGATGTTCAAGATGAGGACATGCATGGGGATCCCACATCTGTTGTTGCCGAGGATGGTGATGATGAGATAGATGTTGACACTGTTGATGCAGCGCATACATGCCCTCTTCCTCCCTCTCTTCATGCTATGATGGAGACCATTATGACGACTCAGGCAGCCCATGGTCAGCTTCTACATGGTCTTCTTGCCGAGGTTGGAGTTATGCGAGCGGACTTAGCTCACTATAGACGTCCTGTTCCACCTTCTACACCATCTGACTCTTGATGATTCCCATTGGGTATTGTACCCAAGGGGGGGACGATTTTCAGTTCGTGGTTGCTATAACATATTTGGAGAATTGTATGACAGTTCTATATTTTTTTATTTTAGTGGCAATTTGAAGAACATGGTATCCGTTGAAAGTAATTTGATATATTAATATGATGGTTAGTTTCATGCCCATCGTTACTATCATTAGTATTATTGAAATGGATGTAATGGTCTAAGAATTTTTTATGTTATTATGTGATTCTATATAATATCAAGTAGATCCAAGTCTGTGTGTAAATAACATTTATTTCATAATTCTGTACGACGCTCACGTGTTTTTAGATTATAGTAATTATTAATACAAATGGAAGGTTTTGTGAAAGCACAATTCGTTTACAGGTTTTGATATTAACGATGAACCACCTAGGAGATTTTCCTTGGAACAATGGCTGAAGCTATATCTTGACTTCAGGCAACTATTTTTATTGGAGGTTTTGCTGAGCTTACATGTATTTTCCACTAATTGGATATTTTTGTCGATCTTAAATCAACAATTATATTATTCTGAATTTGATCCTCGCCTGGACTATTCCTCATGCATCATATTTTCATTACAAAATTTATTGATGAAACCTTGCAGTGCAGACTCGTCGAAAAAGATAAAAATGACACTTGGCATGACCTCATTCACTCTAGCATTAGGTCTAACGGATTTTTTTTTAATCAAATATGAGGAATCCAAACCTGAAGTGGTGGCCGCTTACATAATATATTAGATAACAGTGAGCTGAAGATAATAAACATCGTGAAGTTTAAGTATGTTATGAAGGACCAAACACGATTAAACAGATATAACAGTGACCTCAAGCCACTAACATCAAAGTTCTAAGAGCAAAGTGGTGCTTTCAACCTGTAAATTATTATGGCACGCGTTTGTTTGAGAGCTTAGTTTCAGGGTTGAACATGGTTTTACCTATGTGCAATCTCTTCTAACCAACAGTCACGAATTATGGGAAGAGCGTTTTGACTACCATCCTTGAAAATGACCAACGATAATAAACACCCTGATGTTTAAGATTTTGTAAAGGTAAAGTCCACAATTAAACAGATATAACCAGGAGCTCAAGCCACCACCAACATCTACGGTATAACAGATGTGGTATTCAGACCAAATTGGGCCTCGCTTCAAACCGACAAGTCTTTGACCACGATGTTTGATCGAATAGTCGAGTAAGTAGGTATTCCCTCAAATGCAGTCTCACATCAATTGGCTACGATTACAAGAGAAATTTCAGTGTTTCAGCCTATGGCGCTACATAATTTGTAAGAGTGATGGTTCTGAGACCAAAGTGATGCTTTTAACCTGTAAATGTTTAATGACCAAAGATAATGAACACCGTCATATTTACACACCATGATGTTTACAGACATTCAAAATGACCAAATCACAGAAAACACTGTGATCTTCATAATTTATTTTGTGAAAGACCAAACATAATTAATAAATTAATATTACGAACTTACTGGTGAAAGACAAAACACAATTAATATAGCGAAGTTTGAAGGTGACCAAGTTCCAACTCTAAACACACGTCATCAGCCTGCTTCTGTAGCACCAACTGTAGTCATATCAAACTCCTTCAATCGCAGCACATGTGCCAACAGACGCTGCTGCTTAGTCAAGTCATGTTCGGTGCTCTACACGATGTGGATACCCAAGTCGACACTGTTTCACACCCACACTCAAGTGAATACAGAATTGTGAAATTGGATGCACAGATGTCTCATTTACATCTACTGTTGCAACTACTGCCCACCTTTGATGTGACATTAGGAACATTTAAAATCCTGTTCATATAGTGTTTTTCCTGAAGGGTTTGACATGACAGGCCCTAATAAGTGAAATTGTAATGCCTGGACCGTGAAATGAGGTTATAAATGCACCAGTGATATAATGTTAACTTTCTACCCCGCTAACTTCGTAGATTGATTAAGCTATGAGTCGCAATGCCTCAACATCAAATCGTACAATGCGAAACAAGTTTGGACCTACTTCAACAAATGCATCATCACAAGTTCCAACAGATCAACAACTACATACATACACAGACCACTATGGAGGAAAATGGGTTGGAAAGAAGAGAGATTTCGTTAATATGCCAATATACACGTATGAGAGTCTTGGAAGCGTCGGACACATCATGGTCGGCAAACCTACAAAACTAAGTACAGATACCACCGCAATAGAGTTCACTATAGCAGAACCACCATGGTCAACCCTATACGAGAAGAGGTGTGAGTTAGAGGTGTATTGTCAATGGCACGGGTTACGAGTTCCTAAGGCACGCTCTGCCGAGTTACCTAGAGATGAACCTGCCAACATACTTGCTCGTCTTGAACAAGAGAACAATCAAATGCAAAGGCGACTAGACCATTTTTACGCAATCCAAAAAGCTAGGAAGCATCTAAAGGGGAAGGCGTAAGAGTGAGCCATGAAGTCTATTAATGAAATTACTGCGTTAGATGATGAAACAGATATTTCAGACTTCTCAGATTCAAGCAATGATGATTTCCAAAAATTTCTACCTACGAACATTAGACGTTGTTGTTAATGTCTACACATTATGTGCAATACATGATGTTATTGTTAATGTGTGACAAATGATGATTATGTATGTTCAACTTTTGCAACTCTAAAAATTAACTGTTTATTACTTTTGGCTAAGTTTATGTGAAATCACTTTCTCATTTTTTTCATACGTGTTCTTTGTTGCTACATTCAAGTAATGTGGGTCATGGACGAACAATGTCCTTTGCTTTGTAATGTAGGGAAAACCTTAGGAAGTGAAATGCCTCCAAATTATATTTATTGCACATTACTTGTAGGAAAATTTAATAGATTCAATACATACAGACTGATCCAAACCACATAGACCAACCGCGCATATGATTCAATAATTCGAATAATTCTTTTATATGAGTTGTTTGAGTCACGATATAATATGCACGTATCTGTGTATCTTAGTTGTAATAGTGTCCTACTTTATATAGATACATTACATAAAGACTCGTCCAAACCAGACTAACCACTCACTCACTGAAAATCCATATGGCTCACCCAACACACTCTCACAACGATATTTGGTTTGCTTAAAAATAGAGTAAAGGCCTAAAAGCCTGATCAGCCTTTGAAATGTTTCATTCAAGTTATTGGTTTGTTGTAGCATTGCTTGAAAGCTCCCTAATATTGCAATTGTGATGATCGGAAGCCATTGATGTAAAACTTGGAAGCATAGTTTTCTTCATGTAATTTTACATTGATGTTGAGAATATGTAACTACATTTTCTACCTGCAAAGACTCCCTGAAAAGTTTGTAGGGAAACAGGGGGATAAAACTCTCTACTGTTGCTACACTCACTGCTCGTAATACTAGCATTTGGCAAGTGAGGTTGGAAAAGGCTAACACAGCTCGGCACTGTTCGGCGAAGTCATGTTCGCAGTTCTGCATGTGCTGCTTAACAACTCGACACTATTGAACCCTGTCCAGTCATATCATCCATGCTCACGTGAATAAACAGATATGCAACATTTTGCAATGCACTATTTTCAAGGATGCAGAGGACCCTTCAAAAGTGTAAGCAAATTTTTGGGGGTAAGCTGTCCATCATTGCTACACTTGATTGATGTAGTTCTGCATGTGATACTCAACATCTCGAAACTATTGAACCCTGACCACACGTACCCATCCCCACTCACGTGAATACACATATGTGCAACCCTTTGCAATGCACCGTTTTCGAAGAGGCAGAGCATCCCTGAATTGGCTATGCATCAATTTTGGGTGTGAGCTGTCCACCATTGGTACACAGATGTTGTTCGTAGTGCTACATGTGCTGCTTAACAGCTTCGCACTGTTCAACCCTGTCCAGTCAATACACAGATATGCCTTCTTTTGCAATGCACCGTTTTCAAGGATGCAGAGCATGGCTGAAAAGTTTATGATACATTGAACACAGCTCAGTACTGTCTCAACAAGTCATGTCAGATAAAGCACAGGAATTCTGAATAGTTTTGAACAAGACATACCAAACTGGTCAGAGAAATAAACCATAGTAGTGATCAAAGTCCCTAATTAAATATAAGCATAAACATCACTAGTTTAAATTTTAAATAGGTTATCCTTGTCCAAACTCTGATGGTCAACCAAGTGAAATATTGAGACACTAATCACAACAGGAGTCCTTTCGATCACCTCATTGGCAGTGACATCTCCTTTTTCTAAATTATTGTCTTTCGAAAATGCAACCCAGCCTTCCCCGAATCTCATTGCTTAATATGTTTTGATGGAGGGTAATAGCACAAGACATTGATGTGTGACAAATTGCTTCCCAATAATATACTTGCTTCCCATATATGTTTCCAAGCCATATTTAAGAGAACATCATAATCACATTATGTATAAAGGCTCACCATATTATGTGGCCACGAGATACCCATGAAAGAAGGATTTTTAGGCTTCAATTTTTTGGCTGCTTGGATTGCTCTCTCTCTCTTCCTCTGGACATAATCTGTAATTTTTTAAGAACAAACTTTTCTCTGACTTCATGTTTTATGGGTTTGTACATTAAGGAAGAAATGTTTGTATCATCTTCATCTAAGTTTTTGATATTTTTACCTGATGATCTTCCAATTTACAATTCTTCCTACATGGATATTGAATCTCAGTGGCAGTCTTATCAAATATAACAATATGGAAGCTTGAATTTCCTTCATATCTGAAGACTAAAAAATAGCCATAACAGATAGAATGGTATTCAGCGAAATCCTGCCAACCATTACAAAACCTAATGTTGTTATCAGCTTTCTTCAATCACACTTGCCAAATTCCACCATAGGGAGCAATGACTGTAGCTACGGTGGATAGCTCAGTATTGTTGAACCTTGACCAGAAGTACCCATCCACACTCACGTCAATACACATAGCAACGCAGAAAATTTTGTGCATCAATTTCGAGTGTTATTGGTCCTATTGCTACATTGATGTTCGTAGTGCTGCTCAATAGCTTTGCACTGTTGAACCCTATCCAGTCATATCACCTACACGCACGTCAATACACAGCTATGCATCCTTTTGCAATGCAGCATTTTTAAAGGATGTACCTATAGCATCCCTGAGAAGTTTATGATACATTTAACACAGCTCAACATTGTCTCGTCAAATCATGTCAGATGAAGCACATCAATGTTGAATAGTCTTCACGTGAATAAATACGCAACCTCTTTTGCAGTACACATCACCAGCCCGCTACTGTAGCACAAGCTATAGCCATATGAAACAGCTACCTCAACGAATCACATGCACCAACAGACGCCACTGAACAATATACTGTCAACTCATATCATCTTTATTCACGTGAATACTTATACTCACATCCACCTGAATACTTGCTCTTGCAAAACCCCTAAATAAAGTCCCATTTACATCTACCCTTGCAAAACATCTACACATACCGAAGTCCCATTTACATACATCTACCCTTGCAAAACTTCTACACATACCGATCTAAAGTCACATTTTCCAATGTCAATGCGTAATTGGATGCTACCTCGTTTTCCAAATAACTATAGAACGCAAAGAGATTCTGACGAGAGGGAATACTATGCCGGATTGCAACAGGAGTGGGACTTTCGCGTGAACGAGTCCAACGCTCTGCACATTGATCTCCTGCAAATCGGAGCGCCTCTTGTCGAGCGTAGCTCGCTCACACTGCCACGACAAAACATGCACCAATATGAGCGTGCAGTGACGAAAATAAAAAAAGAGAACAATCTTATGATACTTCGTAGGTCCAGGTATCATATGCTACAATTGGCGGAGGAGCAAGCCGTTGCAACAAACAGGCAACTCACTCCGGCAGAACGTAACAATGTCCTCAACTACGAGGACTACCTATCAGAATGAATGCCACTGTGGTGTGTGTGTGTGTGTGTTATGTCTATGGTTAAGTTAATAATGTTAGTGTAAGTTATTTTATGTTTTCTGTGTTATGTCGTACGTGCTTATTGAAAAACATCATGTGTGAGAATATTTGACTTTTATGACTTATGTGAGAATAATCTACATTACGAATAACGTGCATGCTTCTCATAATCAATAATAAGGTTTACATAGTACAAATGCAACCATACATATAACACATAGTTAAGCAAAATAGTTCTCCAACAAAATCTAATTACACCACGACACGACACGATTACTCTTCATCTGACATCTCCACGTCTGACTGATAAATGGGATCAGCAAGAAGTGATTGCATGAACTGTGCATGCTCGTACCACCCTTCCTGCACTGACTCTCGAATCTCGACTTGGGTCCGATATCGATTAAGACGTATCTTCATTCGATTATTTTCTTCTCTTATGCGGTTCAATGCTTTACGAAGTTCGTCGATGCTGTCTCTGGGCATTTGTGATGCGAGTCGCCGAGGCACTGGCAACTTAAAACCAACCAACTCATCATAAAATATTTGTTGTTCACGAAATAACCAAGCCCACTCCTGTCTCATGGTATTGTGAACGTAAGCACTATTTCGCAAATTTGGATTGATTGGATAGCTGAACTCATCTTCCAATACCCAACAACGACCCATAGCAGTGAACACATCATGAGGCCTATAGAGTTGTGGGTTGCCAGAACCAGACATTGACACTGAATACAATAACACCAAATGATCAAGTTAACAGTGTGTATCAACTGTTGCTAAATAATGTAATCCTGCATAGAATGGTACACAGCAAAGACATTCATAAAATTGTGTACTATTGCATGCTAAAAATGAAATACTAACACTAACACCAACATTTGACCATAAACAATAGACATTGTTGGTAATGTCTACACATTGTCTTCAACACTAAATGTTGTTGTAAATGTCTGACCAATGATAATTATGTGCAATACAAAATGTTGCTATAGTAAAGAAATTATTTCATTCTCTTCTCACCAACGTTTACTACAACAAATAACCAAAATCACACCAATGTACTTACTTCACATTCATTCAACCTAAAAAATCAAAATTTAGTACAATATCAAATGAAAATAACATTGCCCTAAAATTGTGATGTGAATTTTTTACCTGAGGTGATACAAATTTCAATTGAGTTTGAAGAAAGCCGCTGTTGATCCGTGGAGGAGTTCCAACTCAGTTCAGCAGAAAGTCCTCAGTTCAGCAGAGAGCAAGGCACACTAAGTGGGAGAAGGTGTGCAGAAATTATAAGAGAATAACTCGACTTTACGGATATCAAGTATACTTTATAACTCGATATTACAATAATCGAGTTACATTGAAACACTCCACCTGACACAAGGACAGTACGAAATCAGGGTTTATAACAGTATAACTAACTCGATCTTTAAATAATCGAGTTATGTAGAGATTCAAAAAAAAATGCCAGCAGTGCGGGAAAAACCTGTGTATAACTCGATTATTAGAGTATCGAGTATTTCATATAACTCGATTTTAGGATTATCGAGTTACAAAAGAGGGGCATTTCCCTATTTAGTTTCAGAATGAGGGCACAAAGATGTTTAATTTCCGAAAAAAGGGCATTTGCCCATTTTGGCCGCCCATTAAGCTTATCATGTCTGGCCCATATCAAAGCATTGATCCGAAATTTTGGAAAGTTCATCTAGATTATCAACCAAATGTTAGATATTCTTAAGGAACATGTCCAAAGGAATAGCAAGGATGCAAGATACGTGGGACCAAATGTTAGAGGTCTTTGAGAAAAAACCAACGGATCAAGAATCCAATGAAATTTTGGAGATTGAAGAACAACCAACAATTCAAGGATCTCACAAAATTTTGGAGAATCATAATTACATACTCTAAGAATCACCCACAATTCACGAGAATAATACGTTGGAGGGTGCACTTGATATGAAATTTGAGTTTGAAGATCAAAAGATGGATAAAGTGGAAAAGATAGACCTTATTCTTGATTCCACATGTTAAGTTCATCACTCCCGATGAATTCAATGATAAAGTAAGGCTCTTTTGTTCCAAGTACTCACATAAGTGGTAGAAGAATTGGTGCAAGTATCCAATATTAGATTTCTTATCATTCAACACTTCAAAATTTGACATCAAGTTTTCTCCAACCAAGGGTGCAAAATACGGTATGACTACTTCCATATATATCACAATCTTCAGGAAAGGATTCATCTTCAAGGGGAAGGGAACTTTGTGTCCTATGGCCACATGGCAAATAATTATGCATAATAAAAGGATTTGAATTTGAATGAGTACGCAATAGTAGATGATGATAAATAAATGATATTAGATTAGGCTGATATTCTTTCAAATTTGTATTTGATAGGAGTTGGTTCCTATTTGTTAGGATAGTTAACTTCTTATGCGTATTATTTATGTACAATGAATGTAGGAATGAAACTTAAATAGAAATTAACCAAAAAATATATTCTCTCTCTTAAGTTAAGGAGGCTAGTCACTTCAAATCGAATAATTTATCTTTTCAATTATCTCAAATATCATGTGATATAAAATACAATACCAATTAAACTTTTTTTAAAAATAATTGCTTGTCAAAAAAGGGAGGCCTATATCTGCAAAAGGTACTAATGAAGTGTAAGTTCGTCAGTTAGAGATGGCAGATGGAACCGATCTTCAGCCCGGGTGATAGCGTCCTCAAAGCGGTCACCGGTGTGGTGCCTACCATAGAGTCTCCGATGCCAAAGTCAATATCAATAAGTTATCGATGAAAAAGTAATGTAATATCACAGAGCAAGAAATGTGTTTCAGAGTATCTTAGTACCTCCTGTTGGTGATGTGAGAGCCTTATATATAGGTTCCCTTAGATTCTGACCGTTGTGGTGAATCATGGGATGTTAATGCCCTTCTTGGTAACGCCTCCTGCTTAATGAGGGGGTCTTAATGTGCCTTTAACGGTTTGCATAGCTGTTGTTGTAACCGTCCGAGGTGTTGTTGATGGCATTGAATGGTCTTGATGCCTTCGTCAGTGATGGAGGCATTTGTTTTAGTTCGTCCATGAGGATAACTTCGTCTGTAACATTAGGTTTGTCTGTAGTTGATTTCGTCAGTCCCATCAAGTACCTTAGACACCCATGGGCAAGTTGTATCAACAATTTGTACATTTTTGTCACTCACAACCAACATCTCAGCCACTGTAGCTCCGTGTGCAGGCAAAATCACAACATCACCCTTATTAACAACTTCAAATTGCTCCCTCCCTTAATGGGAATTAATTGCACTTCCATCTCCTCCAAATGCTGAGTAAGCATTTGAGACTTCATTACCAAAATTAATTAAAAATGAATATATAACTAGTTGCTCTCTTATATGATATCTCTGTTTATATATATATATATATATAAAAGTAGAGATCTCATATAAGAGAGCATGTGATTTGCAATGTAGCATATTTCTAGAGATTCTCTTTGTCTAAGCTTCAACTTTAACAAAGTTTGCATTTATATCAAAATATTAGTTCATTGGCTTCTAAAAAAAAGTATTAATTCATTCAATTAGCCAATAGTGTAAATGCATATATTAATTATCTAAGTTGTGCATTAATTATTTATATTAAATAAATTTATTTGATTATTTTGATAAATTCTACATAAGAAAATTTTTTTATAATAATAATAATAATTTTAATAACAACAACAACAACAACAACAATAATAATAGATTTAGAAAATGACATTCTTTCTCATGTTTAGTTGTTTTGACAACAATTGGCACAAAAACCATCAAAAATTAAATATTTGTGTATTCACTAAAATTAACCTAACCATTTCCTAACTCCTTTCAGTGACATGTAATATTATGTATATGTGGAATCAACATTATTGTATTTATCCTATTAGTAACATAGATCAAATATATTTATTTTTTATATTAATTATGTTAAGTGGTCCATTACCATTTAAGTATAATGAAATTTTGATATCATTTTTAAAAAAGATTTATGTGAGAAACAATTGATTTAAAATACAATATTGTTGCTTAATGTTAGTTGCTTTTGCAACAATTGAAATAAAGTCCAACAAAAGAAAAAAAAAATTAATAACACACAATCAAGAATGTAAAAAAATAATAATAATAATAATTGAAGGAAATTTTCATTCTTAACTTGGCATGTGATTTACTATTCAATCCATAAACTTAATTTTTATTAATAATTTTACCCTACAAAAACTTAAAATTTAAATATTTGATTGATGACATAGCTATTAATCTTTGATCTCTTGAAAATTTTGCAAGTATAGAGAACATAAAAAGAAAATGTAATCCAATGGTAAATTTCTCAAAATTCACATCCAACAAAAATATATTGAGCAGAGCTGTAGCCATTAGCTACAATTTAGTTTGTACCTAAACCTTTTCCTAAATAAGCAACTTCTCAAGATATGACACAATATCCAAACTTAAGGAAATTAACAGTATTGACTAGAGAAAGGACTATTCTTTCAAAAATCTCTTATTATACAATAAGTAAGCCCATCAATAACAAAACTAGTTGCTATATATTGAACTCCAGTACTTTCGAGAAGCATTTAACCATAATTGATTACTTCTATTTTCCTCATAATCCACCTGAAAAAGCAACAAGAAACTAATACTTAGCAAGTCTCTTCTGAATTCAAGTCTATTTGCACCCAATTTTGATATGGAGGAGGAGCTCAGTGACAATCAGACAAAAGGTTCTTCCTAATGTTAGGCTTAGAAATAATGTTGGGGTTTAGAGAAATCCATTGTCTATTAGATCTTGTAATTCATGCTTGAGGCGGAAACAATTGCCAGCTTTATGGCCAGATTTCTGATGGAAGTGCCAATATTCATTAAGGTTCCAAGTAGGGTACAAGATTAGGCCTAGGTGTGGGGTCTAGAGGTTTGAAGAATCCTTTGGAAGTTAGGTTCTCATATGTTTAGGCAAGGGTCATTCCTAGGTCAAAAAATTCTCAGCGGGCTTTCTTTGTGAAGCTTGGGTAGGCTAAGGTTTGTTGAGGTATGATGGCACTTACATTCACGGGATTGGGTGCTTTGGAAGTAGTTACTCCTCCTCCATATGTCTTCTTGATTGGATGCTTACTCTCACCTTCCTCCAATTGTCCATTATTGAAAGCATTTTCAACCCTAGTTCCATAATCACATAACTCTCCAAAAGAACTAATAAGTGATGACAAAAACCTACTATTATATGCTGAAAGCAAATTCTTGTTGATCATGTTGACTTGATCTTTCTCATTTGGTCTATTAACCATCCTAGATGCCTTCTCTTTCCACCTTGTCATGTATTCGGAAAATGTCTCCCCTACTCCTTGTTTGGTAGTCTACAAATCCCTTAAAGTTACATCAATCATAGTATTGAAGAAGAATTGAACCACAAACAACTCTACTAGTTCATTCCAAACCTTAGTCTTAGTTAGGTCCGAGCTATAATTTCAGCAATGCTTAGATATCTCCTAATCTGGTGCTTTGGGTCTCCAATCCTATCAAATTTTTTTACATCAAAATCTTGAACTTTGGAGGCAATGTAATGGCAGTCTTGGAATTTATGCCACCCATATTGTAGAGACAATCATCCTTGCGAAAGGCAAGTTGCATCTTGTCCATCTTTTTTTTCATGACCATGGTATTCACGGTGAACTTCTCAAATTGCTTGTTTCTTTCATAGTCGGCTTTATCCCTTTCATCCCAATCATCTCCTTCTTCTTCATCATGTATCTCCACATGTATGGGCTTTTTGAGTTTGGCCTCTTCTAGTTTGGTGAGGCGCCCTCCCATCTTCTTGAGGACATCGCTTTGTTCCTCTATTGCCTTCAATATCTTTTGTGTGGTCTCATCATCAATTGGAGCAGCCATCACTTCTTGAGATACTTCCCCTTGCAATGCCTCTCCTTGAAATACTTCTTCTTGGTAAGTTTCCTCAATCGGGACCAAATGTCTTCCATTCTTTTCTCGGACCCAAATTGGAGAGGGGACGTGCTTTCTTGATCTTGGTGGTGCAATGGTGCCTGAAAAGAAGTCTCATTTTATTAAGTCCATGTCCCAATCAAAAGTCCTTTATTAGGTGTTCTTAGAAATGTCTTTAAGTCCATTTTAATAAAGGCCCAATTACAAAATTGCTCTCCTTCCTCTTATGGATCTTGCTCCTTGTTTCATTGGGCTTTAGTCCATTTACAATAAAACTCTCATCTTACTCTCGTGGGTTTTCATTAGAATGTACTTAGAGATCTTCAACCCTTTGTCTCAAATATGGGCTTATAATGTATTCATCGCTTTTGGGCTCTTCTTCATTTTTGTTCCATTATCATCATCATCATCATTTTTTTTTTTTTAAAGTAGCCCTCTATCTAGAATATATTGTAACCTTCCTCTCAAAATTCATGAAGTTCTCATCATTTTGGACCTTGGCATAAAACATGGAGACCAAAGATTAGGGAATTTCATATTTGACATTGTAAGATGTTAGATGCTAAGTCTATAGCATACTTGTTACCTTAGGCTCAAGGTCCTCTTTTTCAAAAGACCTTTTGATTTGGACTTATGATAGCAATTAGGCTATAGTCTTATGAACCTTTCAAGTTAATACATACCTTTGGACTTTGGGACAAGCCTTTTATATGTGAGAACTTCTTTTCTTTTTGTTCCAATGTATTAGGGTGTGCCATAAATTTTGTGCCATCCTTCAATTTTACATCTTTTATCTTTGTTTATCCTTTAGAATTAGGTGAACACAAGGTATATGGTTGAACAAATAAGAGATATAAAGGATACCCTTTTTTTGATAGGATCTAAGATCTCTCTAAGTGTGGGTAGGCTCCCTAGAGCTAAAAGGATAGATAAGTATAGAGGTCACTCACAACTACGTGAGCCATGATTTCAACCTTGGGCCTAAATGGACCACTGTGGATTAGTAGCAAACCATTGGCGTACTCAAAGCCCATCATAGGCAATGGCACAGATTGTGAGTTGGTGGGATGAACTTCAAAAGATTTTGGCCCAAATGGAGCATACTTAACTTCCCACTCATCACCAACTGAGGTAATGGAACAAAAGAACCAACTAAAAGTGTGTGCAAACAAATATTGAACAAGCCTTTATTAAGATTAAGAAATTAGACACATTAGAATCAAACTATCTACCCCCAGTGGAGTTGCCATTATGGGTACAACAGTTTTCTCTTAAGAAAGGGGAGTACGCCTCAACCGAGTAGACCAGGGCAGAGAAAAGATAGAGTTGCCACCAAGATTAGGTCTAGGAACCATTTATACAGTTCCCTTACATGAAAGGACTGACCTTACTACCAAAGTATGAATTCGGAGTTCAATTACGATTTTGGGAAGGTGTTAGGCACCCAAAATCGCCCGACCCATGGGTCAGCTTTCACTCATTGTGTCTTATTTATTAATTTCATTAATGGCATATTCAACATTGCATTCTATACTCACACACACACACACTAACTTACATCTAACAATCAACCTGGCATCAATCATCCCAAAAATCCTAAAATACATCTATCATGGCATCATCATCATAAACCCTAGCATATTCCTATCTCATTACATGTCATCTCATCCAAGGCGGCAAGCAAATAAGATATCCAAGGTTAGAAACATAGATATGGCAGCTAGGTATTAATATCAAATGTGTTCCAAACATTTAGGTGTAGTATCAAAGCATTAAATAAGCATATTCATCATGTACATCATCCAAAATGCATGTTCATGTGAATGCATGACTTACATCACTGCATCAGAGCACCTATGCATCACAGCACCTATGCATCAATGCATGATCATATGATGCATGTTCATGGCATATTAAAGTAAGACATGGAAAAAATCCCTAATCTAGCATGTTAAAAGGTAAAAAAATAATCTAACAAAGAACCCAAGACTCAAACAACATAAAAAGGAGCAAAATATAGGCATATTAAGTAAAAGAAATAAAGAAATAGAAGTAGAAAACTCAAAATAGGCTTTGCATACATAGGCATGTGTTCATAGCCCAGTTGTATGCGTATGCATACTTCGAGTCTACGTACGCATGCAAGAAGCATGCATAAGCATACATGCCCTAAGAACCCTAACACAAAAACCAGAAATATGGAAAATAGAGCAAAACTTAAAACAACAAATCTAACAATCTAAACATGCTATAAAACAGAAAATTGCTAAACCCTAGGATACCTAAATATACTAAAACATAAACAAAACAAGAAAATAAGTAAAAATAGAATTAAAACAAGGAAATGAAAAGAAAAGGGTTAGAACTCAATACCTCAAACAATAAGCTTTTCAAGCTTGATTTTGGCCATTCCTTTCAGTCAAATCTATTTACAACCAAACAAAATTGATTAGTAAACTTCAAAATTTGAAGATCAAAACCAGATTAGGTCTTAATCCAAAGAAAATTGACTTGAGAATGTTTTATGAAAAACTCCCTCTTTCTATGTCTAGTGAATTTTAGATTTTTCCTTAGAATTTTTATTGTGTTTTTGAAATATAGCATGTAAAGGTTCATATAGTTGAAAAATGGAGGTTTGGAATAACTCCCAGACGATGTGGAATTCATTCCAAACCTTAGGTTTAATGCAGAAAAACCTGCTTTTCATAACTTCTAGAACCCTAGCTGCGTACGCGTGTCCGTGTGGACGTACACCTATATCAAACCTAAGTACGCATACGCGTGTATGCGTACGCAACCCTAGGGTTTCTATGACCTTTATTTTCCAAAAATAGCTTTATTTTATTCATAAAGGAGTTACATTATCTATATAAATATTCCTCAAGTCAATTTATAATCTGATCAAACCCTAAACCAACCTTGGGCTTTAGAATTTTACCATCATTGTGGAACAAGGGCCTGGGTCATAAGGTGTACAAAATGCATTGTGTACACCTGTCCCAAGCACTTGACCCATCCAGGGATCCTGCACATCAACACTTTAGAATATGAAAAGTGTCACTAAGAGATAAACAAGGGGAGAAGATTGTTCCTTTATAATTAACAGGCATAAGAGTTCTATCAGCAGTGTAAATAAAAATGGGATGTACTAAAGGTGCCTTATCAAAGAATTGTGATTTATTAGGGGTCATATGGTTACAACATGCAGTATCAAAGAACTAAGAATGTTTACCTGAGGTTACAAAAAGGGCAGTGGAATTTCAAGATAAAACTTGTTGAACTACTGTCTTAATATCAATTGTGGTAAGTGAGGAAGTCGAAGATGGACCTGTAGAAACTGATAGATCAGAGGGACATATAGTGGCAGCTCGAGGAAGAGGAGCTTTGTTCTGCTCTTGCATGAATTTCTGCAGTTTGCGGCAAACAGAGGTATCATGGCCTTTAGCATAGCAAAACTCGCAACGAGTACCTTTGGAAGACTAAGAGGTGGGACACCAAGAGTTTATTCGTGGAGGAACAGTAAATGCAACAATAAGAGGTTATGGGGGAGGAAAGGGTGTAGCCAACACATGGTCAGAAGATGACATGTGATAAAAAGGCTGATGATTCTCCTCAGAGATGAGCCCCTTGACTACAGCATCAACAGAAGGAGTAGGAGACCGACTAACCAAAAAAGCCCTAGTAGGCTTAAAATCTTCACGTTAAACCCATCATGAAATGCATAAATTGACAGCGGTCCAATATTTGGCAAAAAGTTCAATGTCCTCAAGATACAGTAGTGGAGGATCTACAGCAAAGAGTTGTCCCCATATAGAAGAAGTCTAAGAATAATAATAAAAAAATAGACTGACCTATCTCTTGGCACATTTGATAAGCCTTTAATTTAATATGGAACTCCAGGCTTGAATCATTAGTGTAATTGTAACGATTGGACAGAAATATCCAAGCAGCCTTAGTAGTACCAAGACGAGGAAGAAGACTATAGATGGAAGGTACAGAGATATTGATAAACCAAGACAAGATCTTACTATGAATACTCCCCCGCTCTTCTAGGCGTGCTTCAAAATCATCCTCTATAACAGTAGTCTTGGAGACATTGGCATCAGTTGTGGCTTGAACTTAGGTATTGGTACTGGCTTGGGAATCAAACCAATTACATAAGTCCATAGTTTGAGACCCTTGAGAAAGATAGTCACATTATAGAAACCATGCATGATAGCTAGTAGGAGCATCCAAGATAATGATGATAGGATGTATAATATCACGTTCATTTTGTTGAGCCATAATGAAGAAAAAGAAAAAAAAAAAAGAAAAAAAAAAGAGGGATTTAGAGACCTCAAATGAAGAAGTGGAACCCAAAATAGGAATCTATGTGAAAAACTGGGCAAGATAGGCCATGTTGAAATTTTTTTTTACTTTGGCAAAAAAGTCAACGCAGCAATCAACGGTCAACGATAGAAGGTTAACAAGGTGACGTTTGCTGACATAGCTATTAATGCTGGATGTTGATATGGCAAGATGACATCACCTTAAGGCTGATGTGGCAACATGCAAACTGTGACTGGCACGTGGAAGGCCTGGGGCGCGTGGATATAGAGTGTGTTGGCACATGGGAAGATCTAGTGGAGCGTGATGGCGTGTGAGGTGCGTGTTCAACTCGTAGAAAGCTTCAACAGGGCATGGGGACGTGTGAAGACACGACTCTGGATGTTTCCGGTTGGGTTTTGTTCGGGATAGTCTATCTATGAATTCGTGGCCGTGGTTCGACGAGTTGATCGAAGAATAGATTGGATCTGAGGGTTGCAAGAGATGTGGCTTGATGGCAATAACTTGCTTCTAACAGTGGCTACTTGATGAAAGCGAGGGCAACGGAAGAATGCTAGAGATGACCACAGGTACCAAAAAAGTCAAAGCAATGACTCTGATACCATGTTAAGAATATAAAGTGAGAGATAGAAAGACTGGATAGTTTGTATATTGATGTATATTATGTGTGTGTAACACTGTACAATAGAGAGCCTTAAATAGGCTAAGTATGTGTAAAGTACAAGTAATATGAGTACACTACAAATATAGTATACTGGGCTAAGCCCAATAGGCTAGACTAGACTAAGCTATATACTAACAAAATTGACACTATTTTGGTTTTGCTTTCTTTTCTGTAATGTGTATGGTTTGCTTAATTTGAGAATTTTGTCACTAAACCAAGAACAAAAAATGAAAACATAATAAATAAAAACAGACAAAAAATTCTGCAACTATGAAAGTTAGAAGAATTCAAAATATTTAACTGTAAATTGGTTGGTTTGTAGACTAAAAAAGGAAAGGAGAGATTAATCATGGAATAAAGGGTCCTGAGTCAATTTCTAATCTTATGTAGCACATGGCTTTAATGGACTTGATTACTGTTGACCTTCCTGTAGGTCTCAATAGAGAAAGGTAAAGGTTCCGCTTCGATCTTCGAAGTTAGTATTTTAATTTATTCTCAACACATTTTTTCTTTCCTTTTCTTTTCTAATTTTATTTTAATTTATGATTATGTGTAGCTTAGACAAGTGGATAATGTTGGGAAATGGGCAATGCATGGTTGTTGCTTGGATATGTCATAGGATAGACTAAAACAACACCATACGTATGAAATTATTGGTCTTTTTTTTTTTTTTTTGATGAACTAAATTATTGGTCTTCATAGATTATATAAATATTTTTAAAATATTGTTGGAAACCACACGACTTGGATTGCATTTGGCCAAATACAAGTTTTGGTATGAATTAAAAAAATGATCAGCTCATATAACTTCAATTTTAGGAGTGTCAACTTTCCTAGAAGTTGATGCCCTCTTATGTTAATAGACTACAATTTACTTTTCAGACTTGAGGAAAATTAATCTTGAAGTCCATTGATTTAATTTCTGTTGTCTTAAATAGCATGTGGGGTTGGAGAATTTATGACCCCGGTCCACTTTATACTAAGGCCCAAGGCCCGAGCCGAGGAGGGATATTGCTGAGGACACACAATGAAAGTCCGAACGGCCTAAGAATATGACCGAGGACGATCTTGTTCTCAGCATCCCAGAGTGCCCCTAAAAGAAGGGGCGAGCACAGTGCAGGAGCGGCCCAAGTAAAAGGCTGCCAATACTGCAATAAAGAACTCTGCGCCTGACAGGTCCATACTCTTCACCATACTCTTCAGCTTTTACAACCACCCCCAACCACTCTAGGTATGGGCTGATAGGACAAGTCTCAACCTCAGAAAGTTGAGCTCACACGTGGACACTAGAGAGAGGGTAAATGCTAGTATAAAAAGGAAAGAGAAGCAATACAGAAAGGGGGGGACAAATCGTCTCCCGAACCATGGAGTCCTAAAAAAGGAGGATAATAAGAGCACGAAACTCCATAAACTCCTCAGACGAGGTTCAATGATCGGAGCCACCCAAGCTGCATCGGGAAAAGGTCTAGTCAGATACGCCAAGTTCTCCCTCATGAATGTTATCATGAGAACCACGACCAACCATCGTTTAGTGACCAAGGCCTAGCCTTTCAAACCCACGCTCTACAAATTATATTGTTTGGGCCTTTAACGTACGAACCCAATACCATCTTGTGGTCGTTACAAATTGAGTACTTACAATTGGTGCCGTCTGTGAGAAAGGCTTGTGCGTTGGCCCAGGCGGTGGATCGAGAAAGTCCCTCCATCACTTCCAGTAGCTCGTTGTTGTGCCCCAACATAAAGTTCCACTGGGGGCTACACTTCGAGGCGCTAGTAGCGCGGACGGTTCTAGGGGCTTCCAACGTCAGATCAACGTCCCACACCTCGGCAGAGAGGCTAATCCCCCCAAACTTAAAAAGCTAAGTTTTGGACAGAACCAAGGTATTGCATGGTCCTCAGACTCAAATTTATGGGGAAACCAACTACTTAAAAATCTAAGTTTTGGACAGAACCAAGGTATTGCATGGTCCTCGGACTCAAACCTATGGGGAAACCAACTACTTAAAGAAAAATCTAAATTTTGGATAGAACCAAGGTATTGCATGGTCCTCGGACTCAAACCATGAGGAAACCAACTACTCAAAAAGCTAAGTTTTGGACAGAACCAATGTATTGCATGGTTCTCGGACTCAAACCTATGGGGAAACCAACTACTTAAAAAGCTAAGTTTTGGACAGAACCAAGGTATTGCATAGTCCTCGGACTCAAACCTATAGGGAAACCAACTACTTAAAAAGCTAAGTTTTGGACAGAACCAAGGTATTGCATGGTCCTCGGACTCAAACCTATGGGAAAACCAACTACTTAAAAGCTAAGTTTTGGACAGAACCAAGGTATTGCATGGTCCTTGGACTCAAACCTATGGGGAAACCAACTATTTAAAAATCTAAGTTTTGGACAGAACCAAGGTATTGCATGGTCCTCGGACTCAAACCTATGGGGAAACCAACTACTTAAAGAAAAAGCTAAGTTTTGGACAGAACTAAGGTATTGCATGGTTCTCGAACTCAAACCTATGGGGAAACCAACTACTTAAAAAGCTAAGTTTTTGACAGAACCAAGGTATTGCTTGATCCTCGGAGTCAAACCTATGGGGAAACCAACTACTTAAAAAGCTAAGTTTTAGATAGAACCAAGGTATTGCATGGTCCTCGGACTCAAACCTATGGGGAAACTAACTACTTAAAAAAGCTAAGTTTTGGACAGAACCAAGGTATTGCATGGTCCTCGGACTCAAACCTATGGGGAAACCAACTACTTAAAGAAAAAGCTAAGTTTTGGACAGAACCAAGGTATTGCATGGTCCTCAGACTCAAACCTATGGGAAACCAACTACTTAAAAAGCTAAGTTTTGGACAGAACCAAGGTATTGCATAGTCCTCAGACTCAAACTTATGAGGAAACCAACTACTTAAAAAGCTAAGTTTTGGATAGAACCAAGGTATTGTATGGTCCTCGGACTCAAACCTTGGGAGAAACCAACTACTTAAGGAGAATTCTAGGTTACTCAGACCTATGGGAAGATTATTTACTAAAAATCGGATTGAGTCCTAGACAGAATGAAGGTCCCGACCTGTCCTCAGATCCTCAGCTTTAAGGGAACTGATGCAAACGAGCGTTTAAGTCTGGTACGGTCATACTTCGGTCCTCAGACCGGATGCCAAAAATGGTTAAGGCTATGAACGTTATTAGGAACATGGCAAAGCACCCTAGTACTTGGCGACCCGCACAGGTAATTCATTTTGGGTTACCCATCCTCGGATGATTACCTCATACGCAATACCGAGCGTTCAGCTGTTATCTCGGTTAGTCTTATATGTGTAAAATTTTTCAGGTCGGCATTATTATGCCGATTAGTTTCAATAAGTTTAGAATAATATCTTTTTCTTAACAAGGGTTTCGGCCCTAAGTATCGTTCAGAATAAAAAATAATCATACAATAGCACATCCACTCACAATATGATCATTGCAGAAAAGAAAGAGTACTTAGGATAAAATAAAGTCATCTCTTTATTAATACAAAGAAATAGTACAGCGTACAATGAGGGGCTTAAACAAGCCTATTCCAGAAGCTAATTACAAAAGCAAAAAGAAAAGTAAAAATAAAAAGATACAAGGAAACAACGAATTCTTCTAAACTCTGCTCTAGTAGTGATTACGCATGACAGGATGACCCCATTGATGGAAGGGAAGAAGAAGAAGAAAAAGAAGTAAAAGCACCAGGATGGCCCCGGTGATGGGAAGAAGAAGAAGCGGAGGCAAAATGAGGCACTAGTGAAGGAAGAGAGGAAGAAGCAGGGATGGTTAATCCCCGCATCAGCCCTGACTCCTATAACGCAGGTGTCATATTAGCTATGCTCGAAAGAGAGGAAAAATATCTTGAGTCTTTGTCTACCTTGCCCTGACCGAGCCATCTTAAGTTTCGGAGAGACCCAATGCTTTTGAAGAGGGTGTGGTCCCTTCACCCTCACCTTTGCCTCAAACATATCACCTTCTAAGTCTTAGTTGCGCTGGTAATGAAAACTTTGAGCGCAGATGGAGGTTTAGGATTTTGAAAAGACTAAGGGGTCTGTGTGTAAAGGAAATAACCTCCCTCCTTGCTTCTTATATGGAGGGAAGGATTGGTGGCATTTAATCTACACAGATTTTCGAGAAGAGCTACAAATGAGATAGTTTCCACTCGACTCCCAACGCCGTATACAACCGTTGGATGTGAATTACCTCATAAAGGGAACTTATTAAAGACGCGCCTCGTGCATTGAAACGGCAGGAGCACGACGTGAGTAAAACTAAGAGAATGTCTCATAACTAGGCACCTTTCCCTGGCAAATGAAGAGACACCGGCATTTATGAAGGGCAAAGCTGGGTAAGCCGTGATGTAAGTCTAGCATAATCAAAATCCTCCTCTCCGACCAAGGGGTCGGACATCAGGATTTTGAGGGGCTAATGTGGGGTCAGAGAATTTATGACCCCAGCCCACTTTATACTAAGGCCCAAGACCCGAGCTGAGGAGGGATATTGCCGAGGACGCACAATGAAAGTCCGAACGACCTAAGGATATGATTGAGGACGATTTTGTTCTCGGCATCCCAGAATACCCCTAAAAGAAGGGGCGAGCACAGTGTAGGAGCGACTCAAGTAAAAGGCTGCCAGTACTGCAATAAAGAACTCTGCGCCTGACAGGTCCATACTCTTCAGCTTTTACAACCACCCCCAACCACTCTAGATATGGGCTGATAGGACAAGTCTCAACCCCAGAAAGTTGAGCTTATACGTGGACACTGGAGAGAGGGTAAATGCTAGTATAAAAAGGAAAGAGAAGCAATACAGAAGGGGGGGGGGGATAAATCGTCTTCCGAACCATGGAGTCCTAAAAAAGGAGGATAATAAGAGCACGAAACTCCATAAACTCCTCGGATGAGGTTCAATGACCGGAGCCATCCAAGCTGCGCCGGGAAAAGGTCTAGTCAGATACGCCAAGTTCTCCCTCATGAATGTTATCATGAGAACTACAACCAACCATCGTTTGGTGACCAAGGCCTAGCCTTTCAAACCCACGCTCTACAAATTATATTGTTTGGGCCTTTAACATACGAACCCAATACCATCTTGGGGTTGTTACAAATTGAGTCCTTACAGCATGGGCTCAATGAGGTTCTCAGAGGAATCCACACATTCGACAAGATTCCACTCAAAAGGCATTATTTCAACATTCCTTTTTCTATTTTTTTTTAACGAATATCCTTACGTATTTTGCATTTCATCTAGTTTTAAAGGACCAGATGAAAATGCTCTAATAAGCTCTTTATTAAACTATTAGTATTATATACCGGTAAGTATGAAATTGTCCCATCTTGAAGATTTCAATTTAATTTTTGGTTCACAGGATGATCATCTAGGAAAAAATTATTATTGATATTTTGCATTTGTCATCTCCTTATGGACATTCTTTGAGCATGCATTGATGGCATATATAAAATATTACATTTATATCTTTTTATACTTACAGAAAAATCAATATTTTTTTAAGGTTGTAGCTGGCAAGCAATCCATATTAATATTTTAAAGCATTTCTTGAACAGTCAAATGAAGAGTATAGTTCTTGGATTCTTGACTCATAGAAGTGGGGATGTTTGAGGAACTTTTTGTTCTTGATCGGGTAAGGCTTCATTGTCCAAATGATGTAACTGAAACCATATGGGTTTAAAGAAAAATAATGATTGTAGGTGTAGAGGTTTATGCTTTTCTATGGACAAAGTGATGCTTGGTTTTGCTACGGGGCTTGAAGGCCTTATATGGAATACTTGGTTCAACTATATTTTATTGCAAGATATCAACACTATAAATTTTAATTTTTCATGCCTATTTCAATTAAGTGTTATTTCTCTTTTGAGTTTAACTTAGCTCTTTATGAATGTTGATTCTTTGTTGTTAATTAAAGATATGCTTTTGATTCCCAAAAAAATGGGGATATTTTTCATTCTTGATCAATTTTGAATGTTATTTGGATGTAAATAAGCATCAGTGCAATAGATCTCATTTTAGTTCATTTGGCTCTTAATGAACTCAGTGCAAGACAATGAGTTATATGTGCCGATGATGAAATTTATGTAATCTTCCTAGATGGTGGAGCATTCAGACAATGACGCTATATTAATTTAAAGATTGTAATTCCATTCCTATTTCCTAGCCAAAAGAAACTTTGCTTTTTTAATTGATAATAACGTATAGTTTTAAGGCATGTACATGCTTATATGTATAGTATGATGTATGATTTACAAAATGTTCTATGAAAGATGAAGATTTGAAAGCGTTATGGAGGCATCCAAATATATATTGAAATCACTCTTTAACCTTTGTGGTTTCAGATTGTTAAATGACTGCATATTGCAGAAGGTCATATTCATATTAGTTTGGGAGACTTAAAAAAAATAAAAAAACAAAGTGTTCCCAAATCTGAATTTGGCACTAACTGTACTCACTAGAAAAAATTTATTAATTTTGAGCATTAATAGAATTTGATCAAACATTGAAATATGGAGGATGGTGGTACTTTTTTTTAAGAAAAACTTTTATGCTGATTTCTTTAATTTCTTAAACATATATGGTAAATATATGTCTCATTACCCTTCTACAATTTATGACAAAACAATACAAAACTGTTAGAGATATATTAGACATATTAGCCCAATATAATAGGCTCAAGCTCACTCTTACTTGTACTGGTAGTCTAGGATTTGGTCGTGTAAGGTTGAATTTATTCAACCATCTAATTGGCTTTATTCCGTGCCAAATTTGCTTGTAATTCAGCATTTAGTAACCCTGTATTTAGGTGGGATTGTTGTAAGGGTAGTGAGTGAGATAGTGTGAAGATTGCTCAAGAGTGTGCAAGAAAACAGAGTGTCGCGGCTGGGACTCGCGGCTAGACTCGCGGCTTCAACCCGCCAGAAGATGCACACGTGCCAAGCATGCTGGAAGATGAATAGTCATGCTAGCTGGAGCACTACAGGACAAAACAGGACAACTGGCCATACGGTTAACTCGCGACTGGAACTCGCGACTTAGTTAAGCCGCGAGGTCAAGCCGCGAGCCACCCCTGTTTTGGAAAAACCTGACGTTTCGCATTCCACTCCACTTCAGTATAAATACCCTTTTAACCCACGATTGAAAGAGAGCTTCCAGAGAGAATTTTGAGAGAGAAACCCTAAAGAAAAACCAGATTGTTTCACCCACAATCTCTACCTTAGAGTCTCATCAAATTCCCTCACTCTCTTCCTCTCCATTGTCAAATCCTTGAGAGGCCATTATACCAAACCTGGTTCTCACCATTATCATCTCTGTGAGACAGTCGTTTGGAGTTCTGGGAAGCAGTTAGGAAGGAGCCAATATTCATTGGTTGATGCTACGGTCTAGTAGCGGAATCCGGGAAGCTAGAAAAGAAAAAGGTTCGGCGCAACCTCGTTGGAGCAAGAAGCTTGGAGGGCTAAGGTGCACTGGGTAGATTAGGCTTGGAGGGTCTATTGCTGTCCTTGTATCCCAACTGTATTTTCTAGTGGATTGATTACCGCTTGGAGGGCGGCGGAGAGGTTTTTCGCCGAGGTCTTCGGTTTCCTCTTCGATAACACATCGGGTGTTATCTTTGTGTTTGCATCTTCCTTCCTCTCTATCTCTGCCTTTACATTATCTGCTGTGGTTTATTTTGTTATGGCTTAGATAGTTGTTTAACCAATTTCATATTATAGCATGTGTTAAGTTTCCGCACACTAGTTGTTTGACATATTGCTTGAGTTGGTTAAGTTGTATTTTGGGGGTCTAAACGTTCAAAAGTGTATTGGTACACGTTTTTGAACTTTCATTTGGTATCAGAGCGGGTACACTTGTTTTGGTTTTATTACCTAAGTGTGATCCTTGACCCCTTGTGTGTTTTGCCATGGATAATGCTTTGTATGCTTCTATGGATATTGTTGTTTGTAACATGCCATGTGTTTGTGAAAATGCCTCTATGAGTGCTAATCCTCATAATTGTGATGACATGTTAATTGAATCCATGGGTGTTGTTGACAAACTCTTGAAGAAAAATGCTAAGAAGTTTCAAAAGAATTTGAGCAAGTTATTTTGTGAAAATGATGATTTGATTGCTAAGCTCAATGAATCCAACAAATTGGTTGAGAAATATAAAAAACTTGCTGAAATTTCTCTTGAAAAGCTGAAAGAGTTTGAATGTTTGAATATGGACTTGGATGCTAAACTTGTTTTGTCTAACAAACTTGTTGATGATCTTAAATGTGAAAATGAATCTCTTAAGATGCATGCCAAGTGTTTGATTGCTGAACCTATTGTTAAAAAGGATGAAAATATTTGTTGCAATCATGTTGTGATACCCGATTTTGTGCCTAGTGTGTGTTCTACCTTAAAGGACAAATCGGTGTACATTCCTCCACATAAAAGAAATCAAAAGGTGGAGAGAAAGGCTGTTAAGTCAAAGCCTCTGTTTAGGTCTCAACCTAAGGCTTTGGATGGATCTAAGTTTGTTCCAACTTGCCACCATTGTGGTGTGATTGGTCATATAAGACCTCAATGTCATAAGTTGAAGAGGGAACAAAACCATATTGCTAGATCCCTTCCCAAAAGGCCTAGTGGACCTAAACACATTGTGTGTCACCATTGTGGTGCCTTTGGTCATCTAAGACCTCAATGCTCTAAGTTTCATGCTTTTAAAAGAATCAAAAGAAAAGAAAAACTTGAGCTTCTTGGAAGTTGTGCTAAAAAGGATAAACCGGATTTGAGTGATAATAGCATGTTGTTAAAGAAAGTGTTTAATGCTCTTAACTCCTTGTCTATGTGCATCTCCGGTTCTCATTCTTCCAACCCTCGTCTCACTTCTCATGAGACACTCATTCCAAACAATTGTTCTGTTTGGATGAGGAAGGGTTCCTATGGTTGAGCTTTTGCTCCTTTGGTCCTTGATCTAATTCTTTCGATCTTTGTAGGACCCTTCATGCATTAGATGCTTTATTGTCATGCATTTGTGCATCATGCATATCTTTATATGCATTGTTTTGTTTTTGTTTTGATCTTACTTTTATGTCTTTGGTTTGTGTGTGTAAAAATCCAAAACCACATAAAAAGTAGAAAATCAAAAAGCTTGATCGACGTTGTTGAGTTTTGTCTCAAAACTTGTTTTGCCTTGTACCTTTGTGCTAATGGCTTTGTGCATTTTCGAGCATTGCTTGTTTCTTTGCACTCATATCACTGTGGAAGAAATCTTGAAATCTATGTGATTGTTGTAAATAGATCTTCAAACTTGTCATGAATGATTAGTGAATGGTTATGTTGATCTTGAAACTTGCATAGACTTGTGTCTATATATCTTCCCACTCTTTATTTTTGTTTTTGCTAAGAAGAGCTCACCAAATGTAAATCTCGAAATGAAAAGAGATATTGAGCTGCAAAAGCCTGTCGCACATTCTAGTATTCGACTAGGAAAAAGGGTAAGCGACCTTATATTAAAGAGAATGTTTATTCAAAAAGCCAAAGGCTTGTTCATTAAAGTGAAATATCAAATATCACTCTCACAATGAGAGGCGATTGTCTCAAGAGATCAAAATGATCAAATGTTATGGAGTCAAATGTAAAGCTCCAAGATATGTTATCAAGTTTTGTGGGAGGTCATATATACATATTTCTATAATTGAGATGGATCACTTGATCTAGTGCTAATTGTGTATGTCTTGGTTGAATTGATCATTGAAACTTTTCATTAGACTAAGGACTATTTCATTGTTGATATCCACACACAACACACAAGTTTATGTTCAATAAATGCCATATTCATTTGTGTGATTGTACTTGATGAAATGTGTTTTCACATGCTCAATCTTTGTTAATTCAAGCGCAAAAAGATTTTTGAGTGTTTTAGGTGTTTTTGGAAAGTATTTTGTTAAAAAAAAAATCTGAAATTTTTCAAGAAACCCAGTTTTGCCCTGTTTTGGCGACTCAGTCGCGGGTAAGTCAAGTCGCGAGACTCAGTCGCGTCTTCGCGGGTCATTTTTGGCAACTTGTTCGCGAGTGGAAGGTCCAGTCGCGAGGGTTACTCAGAGATTTTGGCGGCTCAACTCGCGACTCCCTCGCGGGTAAACCCTCCAGTCGCGAAAAACACTTAGAAAATTTTTCAAAATTTTGTCTTTGAGCGTTTTGGCGGCTTGCCCTGGCGACTTAACTCAGTCGCGAAAATCGCGTGTTTTGCATATTGAGGGTTATTTTCAAAGTTGTTTTCAAAAAAAATTTTTTTTTTCATTTTTCCCCTCATGCATCATTGGCATTGTTCGTACCTTCATCTCTTGCCCTTGTTTCTCCTTGACCCTTTGTCTATTCCTGACAAAAAGGGGGAGAGTATACTCTAATGAGTATGTCGGAGTGTTTTGTCATTTCTATATGACTCTTGTGCACATCCTTAGGGGGAGAAATTCTATTTCTCATGCACATTTGTAAGGGGAGAGATATTCCATAGGGGAGATGCATATACCAAGGGGGAGAAGACATTGAGATAATAAGAAAACTTTGTTTTGAACTAGCACAGGCTTTATGGTGCTTTGAGTTATGTTTTGTGATTCTCTTCGCATCATGTTTTTGTTTTGGACATGTATACTTCCTTATGCTACTGTGCTTCATTGAATGCATGTTCGGATGATCAATTGTTTTACTATGTGATCATTGTAGTCATTTCTATATGACTGTTTTGGTGTTTGATCAAGTTGCTCATATGTTTTACATCATGTTTACTTGATCGTAATTTGCTTGTTACATTATACTTGTCCTTTTATTACTTGCTTTACCTTGAGGGTCTAATGTGTTTTGTGCAAGTGTTTCAGGTTACAAGTATATATGTTCCAAGTGCATCACAGCTTCTCATCATTTTGAAGGGGAGAAACTTTAAGCAATTTTAGTTTATATTGTTTAAGTTTTTATTCAATTTAATGTGCTTTGTACCCATATGCTTTTGTAAGCTTTTAGGGTTTATGTTTTATGCATAGTTTGTAGGCCTTGTGGTATGTACCATGCTTAAGTGCAGCCTTTATGCTATGTTGAAATCAGTACCTTAATCTAAATGTTCTGCATTGTGATTGTTGTACTGTCACTCTTGTGCCCTTGTAGGATTGTTCCTAGATGCATATGCCTTGTGTGCTATGCATTGGTTGAGTGTTGTGCATACAAGTGTCTTGCCTTGTGCTTGTTAACTTGTATGTCCTTGTGTTCATTCCAAGTGTGAATGAGCACTGTGATCACTACCTTGTGGTGTTCACTTGGTTGATCAAGCCATGGTTTGTTTATTAACTCCATCTTTGCTTGATCACATATTGCCTGTTTCATATGCATTTATAATTTTCTGCTTACAACGATCATGGTGTATTGTTGTGTTTCAGGAGTTTATGTTCATATGATTCAAGTGCTTCACAGCTTCTAGAATTAGGTGTGAGTGAGTTTTGATCAACTGTTCCCAACTCACATGTTAAGTCTAGAGTCTGTTTTAGGGTTTTGTCACGGAATAGCCAAAGGGGGAGATTGTAAGGTTGAATTTATTCAACCATCTAATTGGCTTTATTCCGTGCCAAATTTGCTTGTAATTCAGCATTTAGTAACCCTGTATTTAGGTGGGATTGTTGTAAGGGTAGTGAGTGAGATAGTGTGAAGATTGCTCAAGAGTGTGCAAGAAAACAGAGTGTCGCGGCTGGGACTCGCGGCTGGACTCGCGGCTTCAACCCGCCAGAAGATGCAGACGTGCCAAGCATGCTGGAAGATGAACAGTCATGCTAGCTGGAGCACTACAGGACAAAACAGGACAACTAGCCATACGGTTAACTCGCGACTGGAACTCGCGACTTAGTTAAGCCGCGAGGTCAAGCCGCGAGCCACCCCTGTTTTGGAAAAACCTGACGTTTCGCATTCCACTCCACTTCAGTATAAATACCCTTTTAACCCACGATTGAAAGAGAGCTTCCAGAGAGAATTTTGAGAGAGAAACCCTAAAGAAAAACCAGATTGTTTCACCCACAATCTCTACCTTAGAGTCTCATCAAATTCCCTCACTCTCTTCCTCTCCATTGTCAAATCCTTGAGAGGCCATTATACCAAACCTGGTTCTCACCATTATCATCTCTGTGAGACAGTCGTTTGGAGTTCTGGGAAGCAGTTAGGAAGGAGCCAATATTCATTGGTTGATGCTACGGTCTAGTAGCGGAATCCGGGAAGCTAGAAAAGAAAAAGGTTCGGCGCAACCTCGTTGGAGCAAGAAGCTTGGAGGGCTAAGGTGCACTGGGTAGATTAGGCTTGGAGGGTCTATTGCTGTCCTTGTATCCCAACTGTATTTTCTAGTGGATTGATTACCGCTTGGAGGGCGGCGGAGAGGTTTTTCGCCGAGGTCTTCGGTTTCCTCTTCGATAACACATCGGGTGTTATCTTTGTGTTTGCATCTTCCTTCCTCTCTATCTCTGCCTTTACATTATCTGCTGTGGTTTATTTTGTTATGGCTTAGATAGTTGTTTAACCAATTTCATATTATAGCATGTGTTAAGTTTCCGCACACTAGTTGTTTGACATATTGCTTGAGTTGGTTAAGTTGTATTTTGGGGGTCTAAACGTTCAAAAGTGTATTGGTACACGTTTTTGAACTTTCAGGTCGTTTATATATATACTTATGTTAGGGTTCATTGTAACATAGATTATTGTATTACACTCTTACATAATAAAGATGTAGCCTTTAAGGGATTCCTTCGTGGATGTATGCCGACAAGATTGAACCACGTAACCTACCTTTATGTTCTCCGTGTTCCTAGCTATTCTATGCCTCTTCCGTATCCACTCTAACATATACAACATGGTATAACACATCGCGTTGCTAATAATATATTTAACATGATATCAGAGCCAAACTTCGTTTTGGCATCAAACAAACATTTCTACATATTAAAGAAGATTCATACATGGATAGCACAGATTCACAGTGCCCCTACTTAACATTAGATCTAGTTTCCATGCAGCCGCCATGGCTCATTACTGTGTCAAGATCCTTAAGCCCAAGCAATCTGTGCCTCTCCCTATCAGATCTGCGCAAATCGAGGCTTCGCCTGTTGAAACTAATCACACAGAAGTGCTCCGCGGCATCTTGTGATGAAAACCTAGGAAGCTAGTTTCCACCGGAATCTTCACATGCCGCCACGCGCTGAAAAGAATTCTAGCATTTACTCCACATGTCGCCACAGATTCTTCACTTCTAGATCGGCTTTTAGACACATGCGTCGCCATGTAGGCCTTGTCGTTTGCCGCTTAATGGAATCCGATAATTTGGCTCTCATTTGACATCACACGCACCTTCACGTGCTTCCTAGATTTCTGTCTTGCTACCATGCGCCGATACACTCCCTCACACTCCAACCACTCGCCGAAAACCCATGCTCATGTCATCGCATGATGTCAGCAGATCTGCAGCCCGATTTGTGACCTGATCCTGAAACCCGAAACTGACCCAGATAGTGTAACATGTTGACTGACGTTGACCCGTTGACTTTTGGCTAACTAATGACTTTGACCTTTTGGGCTTGACTTTTGCGTTGACTTTTAACCAAAAGTTAAAATTTTTGAAAAGGCCAATCTTGCTCAGTTTTTGCATAGATTCCGATCTTGGACTCCGTTGCTTCATTTGAAGCTCCAAAATTGGTCAATTGGCACATTCTTCATTGTGGTTTCTTCAAAGGTGTTCTTCAAGACATCTCCAAGGGATCTTCTCATGCTTATCCAACTTCAAGTCTTCATCGAGTTTTCACCTTGAGTTTGAGGAAGGGTATTAGAGATATATTAGACATATTAGCCCAATGTAATAAGCCTAAGCCCACTCTTACTTATACTAGTAGTCTAGGGTTTAGTCGCCTATATATATATACTCATGTTAGGATTCACTGAAATATAAGTTATTGTACTATACTCTTACATAATAAAGATGTAACTTTTAATGGATTCCTCCGTGAATATAGACCGACAAGGCTAAACTACGTAACCTACATTTGTGTTCTTAGTGTTCCTATTTTATGTTTCATTTTCCGCATCCACTCTAGCATATACAACATGGTATAACACATCGCGTTACTAATAATATATTTAACAAAAACAAAGGATACCTACTTTGGAATAAAAAATATGGTTAGGGACTAAGGTTTACTTTGAATTTAGTTTTACTAGCAAACTTCGTAGATTAACTCCGATGTTAAGGTTGGACATGAACTTGTGGGTTTTGGAAAAACTGTGAGTATTTGGGTCCTTTGGGATGTGTATTTTGTTTTATAATTAAGGAAAAAGAGAAAAACACATTCTATATCAACTTTTATTTTACAATATTCCTCCAAAGTTTTTTTTTTTTTTTTTTTTTTTTTTTTTTTTTTTTTTTATTTCTAATTGCTTGAACTAAATAATTATAATGGATGTGTATGTAATTTATAATTGATACTTCTTATGATGAACTTATTATTGATTGACAAAGTTTTATAATAATTATCCTATAATATATGTACAACATTCTTCAAAATCATCTTATATAAAACATTACAACAGTATTCGTGCATCGCACAAGCAACTTACTAGTGTAATTAACTACTTGGTTCATAAATTATTTTACCAGGAGCAAATAGAAACAGGCCTTGTGAGTTACAATTGAACATTGTCATGCTTGGTTCACACATCTGAAATGAGTGTTAGTCATTGATATACATAGTAACTTTTTTTTTTTTTTTTTTTGAGAAGGATATACATAGTAACATAAGAAAAAAGATTGTTACGCACCGTTAAAAATATAACTAAGAAAATAGTGCAATAATAGACATCCATAAAAATAGCATTACGGCAGCAAAATTTCTCACCAAAAGGGCCATTAACGTGGATATCATAGCTAGAACTTTTACGCCATTATGGAGAGTTCGAAATGGTTTTAAGGTTAAGATCATTGGGGATCATAAGGTTCTGTTCTCCTTTGAAAAGAAAGAGGATGTGGACAGAATCATGAGTAGCGAACCTTGGAGTTTCGACAAACATTTGGTGGTTATGCATCGCTATGAGAATGAGGGGCCTTTACAAGAAATAAAGTTTGACAGGACGGTTTTTTGGGTGCAGATACATGGAATCCCAATGAGATATATGACTATGGAAGCAGCAGAAAAAATCTGTAGCACTGTGGGAAAGGTGATTCGTCCTACGGATCCTAGAGTTTATGATGGCGGCAGTTTCTTGCGCATCCAAGTATCCATAGACTTAACTCTTCCTTTGTGTAGAGGTCGGTTAGTTTCCCTGAACAAGGATAAGCAGGTGTGGATTTCTTTCAAATATGAGAGACTACCGAATTTATGTTACTGGTGTGGACGTCTTACACACGATGATAAGGATTGCGATCTTTGGATACAGAGTGAAGGAACATTGCAAGCTGAACAGAGGGAGTTCGGGTCATATCTAAGAGCTGCTCCATTCAGTATGTCACGAAAGAGTATGATCAATGTCCCTGGGTATTACTCCACGAGGAAGACGACTAACACGGAAGCTAGTACGGAGTCTCAACCAATGCCAGAAGATCACACAGCCCAGTCACAGCCCTCTGATGTTGGTGCCATGCCGGGGCAGAAGCAAAACGGTGACAACCGTTTCAGATGGAGCGACGACCAACCATTAATGCACAACGGTCGTTTTGGATTAAATTCCAGTTATTTCGTGGAGCCTGAAATCACGTCACCAATAAATTCCAATAATGCCGTGATAAAAGAGAATTTAAAGCTTCCAAATTTGGAAGAAACGGCGCTGACTGAAGTGGTTTTGGACAGGTGTGAGGGGTCGGTTACAGCTGCCACGTTGGTAAGTGATGATTCAGGAAAACAGGGGCCAGATCAGATTAATGAAGCACATGCATCTCACGTACCTAGTAGGGTTTTGAAACAAGAAGGGCAGAAGCGGATTCTACCAACCTGGACACGCAGAGGCAGGCCACCGACTCAAGAGTTTGCTGCAAGTAGTGACTGTTGTTCAGGAAAGAAAAGGGAGAGAAGGGATTCAGAGGATCATTCCGAGTTGCCACCAAAACGTTTTCAGGCTTCTCAGAATGAGGAAGGAGTATCTATTTTATTGGTGGAGGCTGATCATCAGCCCCGCCAAAATCAATGAGTTGCTTAGCATGGAACTGTCGTGGGCTTGGGAACCTATGTACAGTGAGAGAGCTCGGGGAGATAGTTCGGACAAAAGATCCCTCTTTAGTGTTCTTAGCCGAGACACTAACAGATGAAGCAAGGCTAGAATTTGTTCAAGGTAGTTTAGGGTTTGATCATAGATGGGTGGTTCCGAAAGTGGGTAGAAGTGGTGGATTGGTTCTTTTTTGGAAGGCTTCGATGAAATTAACGGTGGTGGTGGTCATGCAAAAACTATATTGATGCTTTTGTTGATAAAGGTGAAGAGAGTGAGTGGAGGTTAACGGGGTTTTATGGTGAGCCAGAGACGGCTAACAGAATTGAGGCATGGAACAAACTTAGGTGTCTTAATTCCTACCCAATTTGTCCATGGCTGTGTTTGGGCGACTTCAATGAAATTGTCAGACAAGATGAAAAGGTGGGGGGTGCTTTAAGGTCTCATAATCAAATGCAACTTTTTAGAGACGTTCTAGATGAGTGTGGATTTATGGACTTGGGATTTGTGGGTCCAAAGTTCACTTGGGCAAGACACTATGAAGACGGTAGCTCTATTTGGGAAAGATTGGATAGAGGCTTGGCCACAAATAATTGGTTCCTTAAATTTCCAGGATCGAGGGTACATCACTTGCATTGTGATTCCTCCGATCACCAACCCATCCTTGTTGTCTTTTCGGGTTTGGAACATCCTAGGAGGAAGAAACCATTTAGATTCGAGGAAATGTGGCTTTCTAATACTAGTTGTGAAGAGGTTGTCAAAGCCGCTTGGTATTGCACTAGTGGGGCCGAAGATGGGAGAGAGGTTTTGAATAAAGTGGAGAAGTGTGGTAAGGATTTAAACTGGTGGAATAGGAATGTTTTTGGAAATGTCCGAAGGGAGCTAGAGAAAGCTAAAAAAATGCTCATCAAGGCAGAAAGGGAGGCCATTCTCAGTGGTAATAATTTTCAAGTAAGGCATTTGAAGGCTGAAATTGAGGTTTTGCTTGATAAGGAAGCTATCATGTGGCAACAACGGTCCAGATTGTTATGGGCAAGGGAGGGGGATAGAAATACTAAATATTTTCACAGTTGTGCAACAAGAAGGCATCGAAAAAATTTGATTGAGAGTATTAGAGATGATGAGGGGGTGTGGAGAGTCCAATAGGAGGAGATAGGTGCAGTTTTAGTTGATTATTATAAGTCACTCTTTGCATCCACGGATCGAAGTGTGACTCCAAGTGTTTTGGAATGTGTACCACCAATGATTACGGATGAGATGAATGAAGTATTGTGCTGCAAGTTTGAAGAGAGTGAAGTGACCAAGGCGTTGAATCAAATGGCGCCTCTCAAAGCACCTGGACCAGATGGAATGCCTCCCCTTTTTTACCAGCATTTTTGGGGCACTGTTAGTCATGATGTCACTTCTTCAATCCTGATGTGGTTGAACTCAGGTACCTTACCCACTCCTTTGAATCATACCTTTATAGCTCTTATACCAAAGGTTAATTCTCCCGAATATGCAAACCAATTTCGCCCTATTAGCCTTTGTAATGTGTTGTATAAAATATTTTCCAAAGTTTTAGCCAACCGTCTAAAAAAGCTGCTTCCTTCCATCATTACAGAACATCAATCTGCTTTTACTAAAGATAGATTAATTTCTGATAATATTCTTGTGGCCTTTGAGACCTTACACTGCCTTCAAAAATATAATGCTGGTTCCCATGGGTATATGGCAGTTAAATTAGATATGAGTAAAGCCTATGATCGGGTTGATTGGGGTTTTCTTGAAGAGATTATGAAGAAGATGGGTTTTAATGAAAAATGGGTAAATCTGATGATGGTGTGTGTGAAATCAGTTACATACTCTGTTTTGGTGAATGGTGAACCATGTGGTATGATTAAGCCCACAAGAGGAATAAGACAAGGAGACCCCCTTTCTCCTTTCCTATTCCTGTTGCGTACTGAGGGGTTAAATGGGATGATAAAGCAGGCTGAGAGGAGGGGTGATATCCATGGCTTTTCTCTATGCAGACGGGGTCCAAAACTAACACATCTGCTTTTTGCAGAGATAGTCTCCTTTTTTGCAGGGCAACTATGGAGGAGTGTGGAAAGGTTTTGGAAGTGCTGAATCAATATGAGGAAGCTTCAGGTCAAAAAGTGAACAAGAGCAAAACCACAATCGTTTTTAGTAAAGCAACAAATGTTGAAGCGAAGAGGGCTATCAAGGAGGCTTGGGGTGTGTCAGAAATAACGCATTATGAAAGATACTTGGGTCTCCCATCCTTTGTGGGTAAAGGAAAAAAGGCTAGTTTCAATTTTATTAAAGAAAAGGTGTGGCGGAAACTCCAAGGGTGGGAAGGGAAGTTACTTTCTCAGGCGGGTAGAGAAGTGTTGATTAAGTCGGTTATCCAAGCTATCCCTACTTATACAATGGGGTGTTTCAAAATTCCGATCGGCTTATGTAATGAGATTGAGGGCCTAATCAAGAAGTTTTGGTGGGGCCAAAGAGGAGACCGAAGGAGGATTCATTGGGTTAAATGGGAAGATATGACAAGATCAAAAATATTAGGTGGAATGGGTTTTCGAGAGCTTGCTTTGCACAATGATTCTCTCCTTGCAAAGCAAGCATGGCGTTTATTGCACAATACCGATTCACTATTTTACAAAGTTTTCAAAGCCCGATTTTTTCCTAACATGACTATTATGGAAGCTACAGATTCACGGATGGGCTCCTACGCTTGGAGGAGTATCCTACATGGTAGGGATGTTTTACAGAGGGGTGCTAGATGGCGGATTGGTAATGGGCAGAAGATTAAGATATGGCAGCACCATTGGCTGCCAAGGAAGCACCCACCTTATTTACCGGAGTGTCCAATTCAAGACTTTGAGGATTCAATGGTAGATACACTCATTGATCCAGTGAGTAGGCAGTGGGTTGAGGAGCTGGTTGACGGCCTATTCACAAGGGAGGATGCTGAGATGATTAAAAAAATTCCTTTAGGCCAAGCTTCAGCCGAGGATACTCTGTTTTGGCCCCATTCAAGCAATGGTGTCTACAGCTGTAAATCCGGCTACAGATTTCTAAAGGAGGAGGCAGCTGCTCTGGGTGATGTTGCACAAGATCATCAAAACAGGGATAAGCATGCCTTAGTCCGTCGCAAAGTCATTGACGTTTCAGATTGTGAGCGCTGCTGCAACTCGACAGAAAATTCTTTACATGCTCTGTGGCAGTGTCCTGAACTGGATCCGGTGTGGGACAAAGCGGAGTTATGGGGCTTCAGAAGTTCAGTGCAATTCCTGGATTTCAAAGAGCTATGGTCGTGGTTGATTATGCAGAAAAAGGATGTTGAATTATTTGCAGCAACGGTATGGATGATCTGGAACCAGCGGAATAGAGTAAGACTCAATATACCAGCTGAAAGTCTTCACCAACTTGCCCATACCGCCAGGATGTGGCTACTGGAATTCCAAAGGAGAAATGCAGTTCGTGCACCTCAGGTACAACAGGAAACACGTCGGACAAGAAGCAGGTGGAAGCCTCCGAGAAGTGAGTTTTTGAAAATCAATTACGGCGGCGCGATCTTTCCAAACGAAAATAAATCAGGGATAGGTGTGGTGATAAGAGATGGAGATGGTGAAGTGATAGCTTCATGCTCGAAACTATTGCATCAAGCCTATAGCAGCAGAGAGGTTGAGGCGATGGCGGCTGTTACAGCCCTTTCTTTGGCATCAGACATAGGAGTTCAACAAGCTATCTTAGAAGGAGACTCACTGGAAGTTTTTAAGACTCAAACAGAAGATTCAGTCCCTTTAGCTCCATTTGGTTTATTCATAGATGAGGCGAAAAGTTTATCCTCACATTTTGTCAAATTACTTTATTCTCATACATTTAGAGAAGGTAATTCTTTAGCTCATGGTCTGGCTAGACATGCCATTGGCATACCAGATTTTCTAGTGTGGATGGAGGATGTTCCACCACATCTTTATTCTGTAGTTCAAGCCGATTTAAGAGGCGCTTTTTAATAAAAATTTCGATGTTTCCCCTCAAAAAAAAAAAAAAAAAAAAAAACTAATAATTACTAGTTTTAAGTACAAGCACAAGCAGAATTCACCATCAAAACATATGACAAATTCGTTGATGCATTGCATTCCGTTTCCAAGATATCTTTGTCGAAGCATTTTATGATAAAAGCAACGTTATTTGAATTATCAAAAAAGACAAAAAAAAAAAATATATATATATATATATATAAAATAAAAACAAAATAAAGGTTCAGTGCCCATTATTTCAGAACCAATGTCACATGGAATCAAATTTCCTTCCTACTTGTTAAAAAAAAAAAAAAAAAAAACAAAACAAAAACAAAAAACAAAAACAAAAGATGGAAATCTATACTGAAAAAAAAAATCTTTAGAAATTAATATAATATAATTGAATTCAAACACAGACTAAATAATAATAATAATAATAATAATAAAAAAGCTTTTCAATTTAGTAGTGTTCCAATCCCAAGATTATACCTTCCTCCAAACCAAGACGGATTTATCACCACAGGTCCATAAACAAAAAACAAATACAGTAAAGGCTTAAGTTAACAAACAGCTAAGATAATCAGGAAAGAGAGGAGCATTGACCACCAAAGCATAGCACAACAGACTACTTATCTCAATTAGTTGTTGGGAATGGGTCCAGAGATGGATAGACTTGGAGCCTACATCCATCCCTCATCTGAAACTGTTGAAGCCCCTTAACCAATTGTGGATCGGGATAGAAAACTTCCACATCCTGCAAGGCGCTCGAGCACCATAGTTCGTCCAGGGGCAGCATATAAAACTTGCAACGCTCGATGACCAAACGTTGAAGCCTTGGCATTGCACCTTTCTTCATAGTCCATTGCATATGATTTAATTTTGCCATTTTGAAGACTCGGAGTTGACAAAAACTACGTTCATCGCATTCAAGTACTAAATTGTCACATCCAACTACTTTGAGTATTCGAAGGTTGGTAAGGCTACTCAACACTCCGAAAGATGGAGAAAAATTTGGCATATCCAGCAAGGTTAACTTTGTTGGGATCAACTGGAGTGAACTAGGATTTGAAAGTTTATAAATATATTTACAAACCTTCAAAGTCTGCAGATGACGCAAGGGATGGATGCTTGACAATGACAATATGAATAACCTTGACTCGTGCACATTTGATGAACACAATCCTAATTTTCTTAGGTTAGGAAATCTGGCCTTGGCAAAGAGACTCTCAGTGTAGTGATTTAATGCTATACCAGTAAGGACTTGAAGATTGGGTAAACCCTCTTCATTGTCTGTTCCAGGTAGAGATGTTGGCCCATTCAAGTACAAATGTCTTAATTTTTGTAACTTCCATAACCCCTTGGGCAAGCTTTCAATTTTAGAATTTCTCATATCTAGCGTCTCAAGATTCCAAAGGTTGCATAAGGAATTTGGAATGATGACATGAGGCAAACCAGATGAAATGCTCAAGTACCTCAAAAGAAACAGGTTTTGAATCTTTTTGGGGATTGCGCAACAAATGGCCATATTGCTAAGCTCTACCACCCGAACCAACTTGTTACTTTTGCATAGCCATTTCAAGTAGTAGCCTTTGTCAAGAGGACTCTCAAGCCCGACAACTCCCTGAAAGCCTATTACAGAACGATTATTTGAAGACTTACAAGGGTTGGAAGAAATGTATGGATTATTGGCAAAGTGGATGGAAATTCTATGACATTTGCTCATGGGTGAAAGCTTAACATCTGAACAAACCTCAAGAAACTTCTCTTCAGCACTTTCTGATATACAAAGGTCTCGTAAAAGATCATGGATACGACATGTTTTGACTCCTCCATCTAGCCTTTTTGTTGCCACTTGAATCAAGCTCCAATCAATGAGTTCCTCCAAGTAGTCTTCAGCAATGTCCTCTATATTTCTACTCCCAATTTGTTGAATGAATCCCTCGGCTATCCATAGTCGGATTAGTTGCCTCACTGGTATCTCAAAGTCTTCTGGGTAAATACCAAAATATAGAAAGCATGGTTTCAAGCGTCGGGGTAAGTGATTGTAGCTTAGAGCCAATATGTCCATGCAACTTGATCTATCCTGAGTCAGATACGAATTGACATGGCCAATATATTTCGACCATGTTCGATGTGTTTTCTCCTTATTCGCCAAAAGACCCCCTAATACCACAATAGCAAGTGGTAAGCCTTGGCAACTGTCCACAATTTGTCTCCCTAAAGTTTCAAGTTCTAAAGGGCATGAAGCTCCTCGGAACACCTTCTTACAAAAGAGTTCCCAACTTTTATCTTCATTAAGAAATGGGAGTTCATAAGGAGGAATAGGAACACTATTAACACTAGTTCCATGTAATGCTACTTCTTTTATTCGGCTAGTAATCAATATTCTACTCCCATTCGAGTTATTAGGAAAGGCGGCACTTACCTCATTCCATGCTTCAATTTCCCAAATGTCGTCTAGGACAACTAGGTATCTCTTGTCTTTCAAGCAATCGAACAACAAACTTCTCAATTCATCTTCATCCAAATCTTGCCACCCTACACCATTCTTTTCGTAAATACCTTCCACGAAAGCTGACATGGAATCTGACAACCATTTTGGCAAATTTTTTTTTTTTATGTGTTCCAAGAAAGCAAACAATGCCTTTCTGCATTCTTCATCATTCATTGCCTTGATTCCGTTCAAGTCTTCAATTACTGTCCCTTTCAATTTATCTTTGTTCGTGCTATACTTAGCTTCCAGACCGTGAAGTAATTCCTCTTTCAATTCAACTTTCAAAATAAACTTCTTCAATTTTGGCATTGGTGTCATACCCTTCAAAATTTCAATCAACATGTCTCTGATTTTATATTCTTGAGAGACATACACCCACCCATGGAAATCAAAGTGGTTCTTGACATGATTGTCGTTGTAGATCTTCCTAGCAAGAGTGGTCTTACCTAAGCCACCCATGCCAATGATTGAAACAAAATTAAGATGCAAACTACCTTCAATAAGCTGCTTCGCCAATGCCTCTGTGTCATGACCAAAGCCCACCACGTGATCTTCTTCTACGTATCTCCTGCGCTTGTGTAGTTTCACCTCTGCTTCTGTTTCTCCTCCGGATGATTCAGCTATTTCTATGCCGTACTTGTTCCTATTGTCGTGAATTTCCTTGTTGATGATCTTGATGCTCTCTATCTTGTTTGCAACCTCGTGAAACGATATTGCTCGGTTACAAGAATGGATTAACTTCCCCAGCTTGCCTTTTCTTCTGTACTTTGTCACAGCCATGATGAACGTATCAATAACATCCTCAGCCTCATAAGCTACGTCCCTTATTTGGCTTACTACCTCTTTCACCAACTCATTGTCATGTCGTTTCCCATCAGTATTTTTCAGGAAGGCATTGATCAGAGACAGCTCATTCTGAAGTGACCTCACTTGATCCTCTACTCCCCCTAGCAATTTTGATTCTTGGGAGAGCAACTGAGTCACGTTCTCCAACAGGAAACTCACAACACTATCTACCATGTCTGCTTAATTATTTTCCCTTCTTTGTGGGTAAAAGTAAAACACTAAAACTTAGTACAAATCAATTAAGGCTCGTTTGGTTTAGGGCTGACCCAGTTTTCATAACTCAAACTCAAAATCCATAACTCATAACCCAAACCCCACTATCACTCAAAAAATCCAACACTTTTATTTGGTCACAAAACTCAGCTCCACCACCACCACCGGCAAACCCAGAAACCCACAACCACAACCTCCACCACCAACAGCCCTCAACACAACCACAACCTCCACCTCCACCAAAAAATCCAAACGAATGCACAGAAAACCCACAACCACAAGCTCCACCACAGCCCAAGCCTCAAACCACAACCACAACAAAAAAACCCAAACCCAAATCCTTAGATCAGAGACCCAAATCCTTAGATCGGAGACCCAAATCACAAAAATACGATATTAAGGAGAGAGATGAACCGATCTGGCAAAGGGGAGAAGAGAGGGAGAGAGAAACTGCTCACCAAAACTCAAGAGAGAGAAAATGATCTTGCAAAGGGGTAGAGAGAGCACGGGCCGAAGTGAATGAGGCTGAGCTTGAACCAATCTGGGCTGCTAGAACCGAGAGACTTGATTGAGAGCCATCTCACGGGGGCAGAGGGTTGTTGGGAAAGGAAAGTCCGGAAGGATGAACGAAAGTGTTTTATGATGACTATCAATCATGTGGACTTGAAGTTAGAAATGAAGGGAGGAGTGAAGGAAAGTGTTTTCAAACACATGTACCAGCTCTAAAATTCTTAGCTGAAAAGTTTGGCAGTCCAAACAGCAATGTTCTTGTCTTGTTCATGGGCTTGTTGGTCTGTTGTGAGATCAATAATAATGAGTACTGCTTTCTTATCCTTTTATTTTTGGCTGTTTAGAGACATTACATTAATGTCCGTTTTACAGTACTGCCGTCTGCCGACACATATTATTTATTGGGTTGTATCTTCGTGCATATATATATATATATATATATAGAGAGAGAGAGAGAGATAGAGAGAGAGAGAGAGGTATACCTAAAAAAAATACATTAAAATTATGATATAATTTATATATATAATTTAAATATTATTGATAACTGATTTCAAAAAAAAAAAAAATTATTAATAGTTATTCTTATTTTTTTTAATTCTTTAAAAAGTCTTGTAAGAATATTAATAGGTAAAAATATTAATGGTCTATTTTTTAAATTTAAAAAAAATTATATTCATTAATTCTAAACTCTTTGATTTTTGTACGCAATAACTCACTTGAATTAACATTTATGATGTGGTCTCACATTTGACTCCAAATTAAAAAATAGAACTCTCTCTAAAATACATAATTTAGGACACAATGCAAAATTATACTTCAATTGTAAAATCTAATTGAAGTTTTGTAAGTTTTGTCTATATATATATATATATATATATGATATGTTGTGGTGACTGCCTAGAAAACTAATTGATTTGATATTTGACAAGTAAATTAATTTAATTTGAAAGACGTGTTTTAAAGGTTCAAAAATAATTCTTAGCTATTGAACTAGATGTTGATTCTAAAGCTGTTGTTTATTTACTTTCTAACAATGAAAGCTCTTCAGCTGAATTTGCCCCTATTCTTGATGATTGCAGACAATTCATGACCCTAATCCCAGCTCTGAAGATCAGCCATTACTTTAGAGAAGCTAACACTTGTGCCGATGGGCTAGCCAAGGCAGGTTCTAGAGGTGGGCAGGATTTTGTTTTGCTGGAAACTCCGCCTGTGGAGATTATCCAGCTTTTGTTTAGAGACTCTTCGGGGTCTATTTGTACTAGACTTTGTTCTGACCCAGCTGCTCTTTCTGTTGGGTAGTTGTTGTTTATAAATTTCCCTATTAACCAAAAAAAAATAAAATAATAATAATTCTTAGAAGTACAACAAAGTCGAAGAATGATCAATTATGTGAATAATCAAAATTTGACTAGATAGGACCACAAAGCGAGTTCCTTCAATGGGAACTATTTTATCATCCACATTAACAATCAAATAGATTTTTGGGATGTCTCACAAGTAGGGCTATCCACAGGTCAATCCGGGTCGGGTTTGTGCCCAACCTGGAACTGACCCGCCAGAATTGAGTGGCAAAATATTGAACCCACTGCTGATAGCCGGAGTAATCGAATCAGGCGAATCAAACCATCAACAGGTGGCGGGCGGGTCGATCGGAGTCACAAATTTGAGAAGACAATGAGAAAAACTTAGATCCGACGAAAACCTCACCGGATTCAATGAGATTTCGCTAGATTCGGTCAAAATTTCACCGGATCTAAGTGAAATATCGTCAAAATCGGAGTTTTTTCGCCGAGATCTGGAAAACTTTGGCCGGAATCTAGGTTTTTTTGAAATATGGAAATTTTTGCTGGACTCTGTGTTTCTTCAGTCGATTCGGGTTTTTCGGGTTTTAGAAGAGGAAAACCAAAACCAACCTGCCGGAATTAGTTTCTGGGGTTGAAGATCCACCGCTGACCACCAGAGTAGTTGGGTCGACCGGAGTCAGATCGGATTTGGTCGGTTTCCTCAGGTGGGTCGGGTCTCGGATCATTCTAGATAGCCCTACTCACAAGAAAGGAGTGTATATATTGAAACACCGTTCCCTTAAATCCAAAATAAAAATAAAAATGTTTAATTAAAACATGTTGTATAAACAATTGTTAAAAAAAGAAGTGCACCCTATCTTTATAAATTTTATAGGCCAAACAACGAAGGGTGAGTTTGGTTCAACTTTTTAAAATGTGTTTTATGAAAAAGTGGTGGTTTTAAATAGTGCAGTATGAAATTGTGTTTTTAAAAAAAAAGCAAAGTGTCTAATAAAAGTTGTCAGAAAATGCTTTTTGAAAAAGTTGAGTGTTTGGTAAACACTTATCAGTATCGCAGTTTGAAGTATAAATTAGCAAAAAGGACAATACTCTTTATATTTGTGTTCTTTTATTTTTATTTTTTAAGAATTCATACTTCTTGTCTTAGGGAAGGGCTTGTGTCCAATGGAAGTTTCCACTAAACACATCAAGATTAGAACACGTGTCCAAGAATGGACACGTGTCCACGACTCCGCAATCCAACGTGTCCAGTGGAAACTTCCACTAGAAACAAGCCGCACCCGTGGTTTTATTATTATTATTATTATTATTATTATTATTATTATTATTATTAATGGTTTCACTATAATAATAAATGATTCTCTTAATAATAATAATAAAAAAATTGTTAAAAAGTATGTGGATTTATCATTTTTTATAATACAAAATTATAATCTTAAAAGTTAAAATCCAATAATTTTGGTAAAATGAATCTTTTTAAAATAAAATTTTATTAACACTTATATTTTAAATGAGTGGTTCTAGCACTACAAACTATTTCACAACTTTTTTGTCATAATTATTTAGTGGCATATTGTGGGTGGTTGCCTACTTCTTATACACAAACCTACAATTTTTTCTCTACCACTCACATTGTCACATTACAATTGTGAGAAAAAAAAAGTTGTAAAATATCATCAGATAAATAATTGGACCATTGACTCCTCAAGCCTCACAGAAAATAGTTCAATTGTAGTTATCTAGTTATTATTTTTTTTGGGGATAATTACAGTAAACTCACCTAAGGTATGGGCCGTTTTCACTTTGCCTACCCGTGGTTCAAAACTTTACACTTTTCCCACCTGAACTTCAATCTGTTACCCATCCATTACCCACCTCACCCTCAGACGTTAGAAAAACACCATTTTATTAAAAATCAAACATAACACGGATCAAAAACATGAACCATTGAATCTTTTTCTCACGAACACAAGAACACAACATTTGTAAATATATTTCAAAATTTTCAATTACACATCCAAAACCAATTAAATCCTTTGAATCTAGACCAAAAATCCCTCTCATTTTTCAAACCACTAGCAAGCCAAAATCAAATAAAACCCACAATCAAAAAGAAAAAAAAAAAAAAATATATATATATATATATATATTGAAACCGACAAAGTGTTGCCACCCACTCCACTACCACCACTATCAGAACCCACAACTTAGCACCACCATCACCTCGCCCACAATCCACAACCACCACAAGCCACAACCCATAACCCCACCACAATCAGATCATTATCAAACCCACAACCCAAAAAAAAAAAAAAAAAACCCATGAAGCAAAGATAGTGGTCAATCCGAGATTGAGCTCCATTTTGGCTGAGATGGAGGCTGAGACCGGGATGGAGGCCGATATGGGTTCTTGCCTCTGGGAACCTTACAGATGTGCTGTTGAGCACATTGGAACAGAATGTCAGTTCATTGTTGATAAGAAATCTATGAAAGAGGAATTGACACAGAAGATCCATATGATTTTGAAGGAGAAACAATACTTGGTTGTGTTGGACGATTTGCAGACACCTGATGTATGGAAAAAACTTCTTGATGCCTTTCCAGACACAAAAAATGGTAGCAAAGTCATGCTGACTTAGCAATTATCGCATTGCTTTAAGAGCAGATACAAGAGGAGAGCCTCATCAGCTCAACTCGCTAAATGACGAAGACACCTGGGAATTATTCTTAAAAAAGGTACGCTTACCAGATAGTAAGCAAGTCCAATTCTCAAATGTTTTGGCCCTGAGTTACAATGATCTATCCTTCCACTTGAGGCCTTGCTTCCTCTATTTACGGCTTTTCCCAAAAGATTATGATATTCCTGTGAGAAGGTTGCTGCGTTTATGGCTTGTAGAGGGATTTGTGAAGCAAACCCCAGGGATGACTCCTGAGGATACAGTGGAAATATACTTGGAAGAACTTGTGAAAAGAAGCATGATTCAAATATCCAAATGGAGAAAAGGTGGGAGTCCCAAAACATGCTGTATGCTTGGTGTGTTACATAATGACAGTAAATTTGGTTGCCCAATTCTTAATTTAAAACCCTTACTTTTTGATTCTTATTATATTTGTTTTTGCCTAAAAATGTGTTTTTCTAACGGCAAACAAAGAGGTGGGTTACGGAAGGCTAACAGAACTAACTTCAGGTGGGCAAAGTGTAAATTTTTGAACCACGGGTAGGTAAAGTGAAAACGGGCCATACCCCAGGCGGGTTTACTGTAATTACCCTTTTATTTTTTTATAGAGAGTTTCAACTTATGGCGTCCGCTCCTGATAATAGTTTTTTTATCATCAGACCAATACACCAATCAGTTTTTTGTTTAGGCATGAATTAAACCTCAGATCTCTTATACAACCATCAGAGATTTACTAGTTGAGTTAATTGAAACCCACAATAGTTATCTAGTATTAAATTGGCAGCATCACAGTTTACAACAATTTTAACTAATTTTTTTACTTTAAACTCAATGTGAGATATATTGTTTACACCAGGTTAAAGTAGGTCTATTGAACATAATGGACCGCTGGTATATTGAACTCTTCTTCTTCTTCTTCTTTTAATTTTTTTTTTTAATTTTTAAAATTTTTAATTTTTTATTTTTATGAATTGGAGAATTTTATTTACAAACAAGGAGAATTTCAAGGGTGGTCTGCTGACCTCCACCCTGATTATAAATTCAAAACAAGGAGGGTCACAGCCCAAATTAAAAGAGCCAAATACATTGTTCAATAATAATCCTTTTCCAAGGCATGCGTAGTGCCATTTGCCCCTTTAGGAATCCAATTAACAGAGAGGGGCTTGTGAGAGTATAGATCAAATATCGCAGTCGATACCCTTAATTCTCCAGGGAATATCTTGGCTAGAGAATATAGATGAAAAAATTCACCAATACCCTAAATTCCTTTTCTAGTAATGTCTTCAAAGAATCATCTTGAAGACATAACAACCTTTAGATATTCAATACACAGAGTAATGATAGGGGCAATTTTTTTTTTTTTTCACAACCTATTTCACAATTTGGTTTGGTGTTATGAGTGGTGCAACATCAATATCATATAGCCCACATTATTTTTATTGTGCATTGTTATGTCATTAATCACAGTACATGTCACCTTAGTTGTGAAAATTGTTGCGTCAATGTCACTAAACTAATTGATTTAGAAATTCAAAACATGCTAGTCACAACAACCATCTGATTACACATGCTACAAGACCTCTTCAAGTTTGATGTCGAACACTTTGATAAAGACATCCTCAATAACCTAGTTAAAATTCAAAAAGACATGTACATGTATCACTTCCATAGCCAATATCATTAAAAATTCAGTATGGCATTTAATGGTTGGGATATACCCTAGCTTTTGACAAAGGATTTCCATGGTTAAAACAACATTCTTTGACAGTAAGAAAATTACCTTATCTGAAGTAGAATAACCAAATGTTACACCAATTCTTAAGGGACCTATGAAAAAAATTTGTTAAGGGACCCACCAATCCACATGTGATGTGTGAACAATGAAAGTTGGGTACCGTAGTCAGTTGCTAGATATGGATAAGAGGGCATCAAATATATATGGTGAGCTACAACAATGGTTGAAGATCCTAACATGGCTAGGTTAATAGATAATTGAGCATGCCATGACGTTGTTAGGATCTCATATAGGCCCTTATGTCCATGCCCTGTAAATGGACCTTTATGAGCCTCTAAAATATCTCTTATACCATGACCAATGCCCCAGTTGGTCCTATACATGTGACCCGCTATCAGGAAAAGAATCGCAATAGCTAAATGATGGTGCTCTGGTAGAAAATTTTCTTCTAGAAAGTACATATACTTCTTTTTTTTTGGTAAAAAAAGGATAATTCATTCCAAATTAAGAAATAACAAGAGGTTATGGACAACACCTATTAACATACAGACCAAAAACATAAAAATCAAGACAAGATCGAAGTTCCAATGGAGGAGCTTCATACAAAATAAAATCAAAGGATTCCTGTCTTCCCATCCTTGCTAAGCCATGTGCGCATCTATTTACTTCCCTATAATCGTGGCTAAACCATACCTAGGAAATCTGGGTAGCCAGTTGCTTGCAATCATCAAGAATGGCAAAAATAATAGTGTTAGATTGGTTCAGGAAATTGGGGACACTTCATTTGGGTTGTTGTATTTGTTTCAGAAATGAGACAAGCCTAGAACACTTTTTCACCTGTGTCCTTTTAAAATAAAAAATAAAAAATTGCATGACGTACAAGAGGGGCACTTATCTTTTATTTGTTTTTAATTTAAATCTTAAACACTTATCTACTCATCTTTTATTTGCTCTTTTAGATCTTATTCTTGGTTTGTATTCTAATTTCTAAACATCATATATTAGTTATGAATTCACTTTATTATCCTTTATTGCTCTTAAATTTATATATGTTTAACATTAAATGAACAAAAATGCTTAACAATATTTAAAAATAAAAATGTATTTAATAATTAATTAATATATGCATCCCCGTCATACTCGTCTTCTAATTTTTCAAAAATCACCATGTTGACATGTCGTATGGCCGTACCCTTACCTGTACCCATGCCTGTATCTATGTCTATGTCTATGCTTCATAGGTTTTCTTTCTCAACCAACTCCCCGTGCTATTGCAAATTCACATTTAAAAAATGCACACTCCCTTTTTTTTTTTGGGGGGGGGGGGGGGAGAAAGAAAAATGAGAAAATATTTGGAATTTAATATTAGTTGAATATTGGAAATCGATGCATTCACACTCACATTCAGCTTATATTGGAACAAACTTGAGATATATATATATATATATATATTTGTGGATTAGGATTTAGAAATTAGAATAGGTACTCTCAAGTCTCAACTTAAACTTATCTTTTCCCATTCTTATGTAAGTGCACCGAAATGAACAAAATAAACCAAAGTGAACCAAATAGACCAAAGTGAACCAAAATGGATTGAATAGACCAAAATGAACCAAAGTGGATTGAATGAACCCAAGTAGGCCGAAATGGACTGAATAGATGAGTTAGGATTTAGAAATTAGAATATGTACTCTCAAGTCTCAAGCCAAACTTATCTTTTCTCATTCTTAAGTAAGTGCACCAAAATGGAACGAATAAACCGAAGTGAACCAAATAGCCCAAAGTGAAATAAAATGGACCGAATAGACCAAAGTGGATTGAATGAACCCAAGTAGGCCGAAATGGACTGAATAAATGAGTTAGGATTTAGAAATTAGAATATGTACTCTCAAGTCTCAAGCCAAACTTATCTTTTCTCATTCTTAAGTAAGTGCACCGAAATGGAACGAATAAACCGAAGTGAACCAAATAGCCTAAAGTGAAATAAAATGGACCGAATAGACCAAACTGGTTGAATGAACCTAAGTAGGCTGAAATGGACCGGATAGGTGAATTAAGATTTAGAAATTAGAATAGGCACTCTCAAGTCTCAACCCGAACTTATCTTTTCCCACTCTTAAGTAAGTGTACCAAAATGGATCAAATTGGACTGAATAAATTGAAGTGGACCAAATAGACCAAAGTGAACCGAAATAGACCGAATACACCAAAATAAAGCAAAGTGGACCGTTGATTACATCACTATCATATATTTATATTCTTAAAAGTCTAGGGGAACACACCCTTAACGTACATTTTGCCATAAATAATACTCACGTCAAGTGTTGATTGAATTAATATTCACAAATACTAGTGGGAAAGTGATGAAATGAATCATACATCGACAAATATGTAAGTTGTATAAGAATGAGAGGCAAAATGAACTCGTTCCTATATTCTGCATGTGAAATGCACTAACATCCCCAGAAAAATTAGAAGAACATCACTTTCCATCACGTGGGGCAAAAATTATATAGGCCAAGGAAATTAAATTCAGGACACCATTATTTACTGATTTTCAAGGGTTTGGGCTATTTTCAACTACTTCTCTGCACTAAAATTTGCTCTCTCTCTCTCTCTCTCTCTCTATTTATTGAGATGTTTCTTGCGGACAGCTGTATCTTGGCTCCAACCATCAACTGAACTAGTGTTCGTGCATTTTTGTGAAAAGTTCTGTAAGGTTGAATTTATTCAACCATCTAATTGGCTTTATTCCGTGCCAAATTTGCTTGTAATTCAGCATTTAGTAACCCTGTATTTAGGTGGGTTTGTTGTAAGGGTAGTGAGTGAGATAGAGTGAAGATTGCTTAAGAGTGTGCAAGAAAACAGAGACTCGCGGCTGGGACTCGCGGGTGACTCGCGGCTGCAAGCCGCCAGAAGCAGCATACGTGCCAAGCATGCTGGAAGATGAACAGTTATGCTAGCTGGAGCACTACAGGACAAAACAGGACAACTGGCCATACGGTTAACTCGCGACTGGATCTCGCGACTTAGTCAAGCCACGAGGTCAAGCCGCGAGGTCAAGCCGCGAGCCACCCCTGTTTTTGTAAAACCTGACGTTTCACATTCCTCTCCCACTCCAGTATAAATACCCCTTTTACCCACGATTGAAAGAGAGCTTCCAGAGAGAATTTTGAGAGAGAAACCCTAAAGAAAAACCAAATTGTTTCACCCACAATCTTTACCTTAGAGTCTCCTCAAATTCCTCAACTCTCTTCCTCTCCATTGTCAAATCCTTGAGAGGCATTATACCAAACCTGGTTCTCACCATCATCATCACTGTGAGACAGTTGTTTGGATTTCTGGGAAGCAGTTAGGAAGGAACCAATCTTCATTGGTTGATGCTACGGTCTAGTAGCGGAATCCGGGAAGTTAGAAAAGAAAAAGGTTCGGCGCAACCTCGTTGGAGCAAGAAGTTTGGAGGGCTTAGGTGCACTGGGTAGATTAGGCTTGGAGGGTCTATTGCTGTCCTTGTATCCCAACTGTATTTTCTAGTGGATTGTTTACCGCTTGGAGGGCGGCGGAGAGGTTTTTCGCCGAGGACTTCGGTTTCCTCTTCGATAACACATCGCGTGTTGTCTTTGTGTTTGCATCTTCCTTCCTCTCTATCTTTGCCTTTTTATTATCTGCTGTGGTTTTATTTTGTTATGGCTTAGATAGTCTTTAACCAATTTCGTATTATAGCATGTGTTAAGTTTCCGCACACTAGTTGTTTGACATATTGCTTGTATTGGTTAAGTTGTATTTTGGGGGTCTAAACGTTCAAAGGTGTTTTGTACACGTTTTTGAACTTTCAAGTTCAATTGATCAAAAAGCAACTTGGACATACTGTTTACACCAAGTGAAAGTAGGTAAATTGAACAGAAGTTTCGAGTAGACCAATAAGCAGACTTCACTCTCAAAACTATTGACAAATTCACCAATGCCCTACACTCTCTTAAAGTCTCTTTCCAGTAAACGTCTTCAAAGAATCAACTTGAAAACATAACCACCCCTAGATATTATGTACACAAGTAATGTTAGAGGCACAATTTCTTTCGCAACTTATTTCGCAAGTTGCTGAGGTGTCAAGTAGTGAGTATTACAAAATCATTTTTACTTGGCTCACCACTGACTGACATCACATTTTACCAATCACAACATACCACCTTAGTAGTTTTGAAAAATTTTGGGTCACTAAACATATTAATTAAGAAATTCAAAACATGATAGCCACAATAACCATAACCTTTCAATACAACATAAAAATTCGATGGTGCATTGGGACTGCATAACATAGATTCTTCAATTATACTCCTGTTTAGTTGTATGGTTACACTGATACTTTGGCAAATGTATACATCTGAAGCTAACCTAATTACACAAGTTGCAAGGCCTCTTCACGTTTGATGTCGAACACTTTGATAAGGGCATCCTCAACAACCTAGTTAAAATCCAAAAGGATATTATTATCTCACTTCTATAGCCAATATCATTAAAATTCAGCTTGACATATAATGGCTGGGAGTTACACTAGCTTATGACAAAGGATTGCCATGGTAAAAACAACATTCTCTGACTATAATAAAATTACCTTATCTGGAGTAGAGGCACCAGATGTTACACCAATTGTTATGGGACCCTCTGGTAAAAAGCTTTCTTTCTCAACCACTCCCCATGCTATTGCAAAGTCACATTGAAACAATTCAAAGAAGTATTTAAAGAAAAGGAAGTGGGGGAGAGAGAAAATTGGAAAAAGATTTGAAATTTAATATTGATTGAAATATTGGAACTCTATGCATTCACACTCACATTAAGCTTATATGCGATTTTGTTGCCAGGACCTATTCTCTTCTCACTGTCAATCCAGTATGAGGGGATTCCACTTTCTTCTGCAATCTCTTGTAGGTGTGAGGTACTGCTTGAGTTCCACCCACCAATCACCAACATTAGATCTAAATTTTCCTCTACCAGCTTGTACATTGCATCTTGGCGCTCCTGACAATGAAACAAATTACTAAATTAGTTGAAGTCCACCTGAAAAATCAGAAAGCCTGGACATAAACATATTGAGTGGCAGCTGTCTCAAGGCAGATTAGCTTTTGGCTAAAATGCAAGTTGGTTATGCTACACAAGGGCATATGAGTGGGTAGATGAAGATCTGCTAATGGGTTTTAGGAGAACAACATCTTCTCTCTTCCTTCATTGTATTTTAGTACAGGCAACAAGGAGGATAAGGTGAAGATGGAGATCATACGAAGAAAGATTACATATTCTTAAAAATGTTGAACACAACATTTTTATATAATTTTAATGGAAAAGCAATACCATGAGCCAAGAAAGGAGAAAATTACTTGAGTAGCATCACAAATGGTATTGAAGCTTAAGAAGTGCTCATTAACATTTTCCACTCCAACTTGCGCATCATTGTCCTTTCTACTAATTTACCTGTCAAATGATTTTTTTCCTCTGTGGGTAAGTGAAAACTATATAAAAATAGAAACTGAAATAGTTTAAGTCCATAACTAACCAATCTCTTCTGTTTCTCCCTTGAGCATTGTTGTCTGATTTGCAATGCCAAGCTTTACCAGGTCACTATCTGGATCAAACTCCATTGAAACTGCATATTTAAATTTCTGCAGACAAGCCAATAATTATCACTAAAACCTTGCATTATACCAAAAGTAGTTGACATTAAAGCTCAAATCAGAAACAAAAATCTGTATCTTTAGAAATTCCTCTTTGGTCGAGCTTGATCCATTAAGTTCACCCCCAAGAATGTAGTCACACACATACATTGCCTGCATTCGTTAAAAAGTTCATAGTAAAAGCATATTTCTTGAACAAAAATGTATGTATAGTTCTACACCAAAAACAATGAAATATAATAAAACAGAGTAAAATTATTATCTGCATCTTGGACATACCTCTTCATATTCTTGACAATAATATACTTCCCAGCAAAAGATGCAGCTGCTACTGTTTCCTCATGAGCATATTTACCATGAATGATTGAGGTGTAATCTCCTTTCTTGTGCTTCTCAATAGTATTCCAGACCTACACACAAATTTATTAAGTATCATCTGAATATAAAAAGGAATACTATTTTTTTTTTAAATGCATGACAAAACAGAGGCCAATATCTGCAAAAGGTACCTTAGACACCCACGGGCAAGTTGTATCAACAATTTGTACATTTTTGTCACTCAAAGTCAACATCTCATCCACTGCAGCTCCAAAAGCAGGCAAAATAACAACATCACCCTTACCAACAACTTCAAATTGCTTCTTCCCTTCCTCAAGGGGAATATTCTGCACTTCCATCTCCTCCGAACGCTGTGATAAAGATTTAAAACTTCAGTAGCAAAATTAGTTAAAACCAAATATAGAACAAATACCATATAAACCAATGAGGAACTTCTTCGCAACATATTACACAATATCCAAACTTTAGGAAATTCCCTGAAGTGCCTAGAGAAAGGACTATTTTCTTAAAAAAGTCTCTTATTATGCAGTCGGTAAAGTAGTAAACTCATGACTAACATAATTATCAGCTATATATAAAACATCAGTAGTTTCAAAAGGCATAAAACCACAGTTGACTACTTCCATTTTTCTCAAAATTCAGCACCAGAAAACAGCAAAAAGAAACCAAAACTGGGCAAGTTCCTTTCAAATTCAAGCGTATGAAGGCCAAGTATAAGATTGAAAAACCTTATTAACAGTCGGGTTGTGAATAATCTCATTGGTGACCAAAATCCTCTCATCCGGAAACTGTTTCCTCGCCTCATAAGCAATCTGAACAGCCCGCTCAACAGCCCAGCAAAAGCCATACGCTTCCACCAATTTCACAGTAACATTTCCCCATTTATACTCATATCCATTCTCCTTCAAAGTCTTTATGATATCACCTGAAATTTCCTACACAAAAATATTAGCACAAGAACTAAAGATGTTTTTTTCTGAGACTGATCCCGGCGTGCCAAATTATGCTGGATTTGGGGCTCTAATGCTCACAACTTGCATAAGTTGTCTATCATATTCACAGGTCAAATTTCTTTACTTGATAGAGGTTTGCTGTATATGTTTCAAAACTTGTAATTATATACCTGAATTTTTATCAAGGTTCATAATAGTGTTATAGTTGGTCATACTAATCAGGCTATGATTACAATTTACATATTGATGCCTGTCATAATAATCAGGAATCTCACTTTTAGTATATCTTTAGTAATAAACCAAAGTTGGAATGTTTTTCTACTTTAGTCTAATCTAAGTATATATGTGTGTGAAACCCCCTCTTAGAAACTTAAATCCCGATCCTTACTCTCGACACCCCACAAGCACTTATACTTGTAGGGGATACAAATTTATAAATTGTAATTCCCAGTCTATCTCTCATCATCTATTTTTGAGTAACATTTTTTTTTTTTCCTGAACTATTTTTGGGTAACTGAAAGTGTTCATATTGTCAAATTACTGTAATCTACAAAAGGGTAATTAAAACAATAACTCTAGGCAGAAGCAGATATCTAGTTCTTGAGCCAGAACTAAGATGAGAAGTGGCCTCTAGTGAACAACAATTGGGAAAAAACTTAAGATTGTGCAAAGCTTGAAACATGCCCTAACATCCTCAAAAAAGGTGTCTGATTACATACCTACTATATTTCAGCATGCATGTGAAATATGCCCTAACATCCTCAAAAAAATTAGAGGACCATCACTTCCCATCATATGGATATTACCCAAGAACTATGAGTCAAGAATTTCAACAACTCTGTTGTTCTAGAATTATGATTTTTCTCCTGTGCGTGTGTTAAGATGTTTCTCATTGACAGCTTGTGCAATTGTCTTTGGAACTATCAACTGAGCCATTTTGCTCTTCTTTATGAAACTTCTAATTCCATTCTTTTTTTCATCTCCTAATACAACAATGACGTAGCTCAATTATTAATTCCCAATTGATAATCTTCATCGAATCATACAAAGTAATTAACTGCTTGGTAAACAAATTATTTAACCAATTGCAGATAGAAAAAATATTGTTAAGCATTGAAAAGAAAAAGAACAAAAAGGACTAAGAAAATAGTGCATTTACTGATGTACCGATGATAACTACTTTTGAGTACAATCACAGCAGAATTTACTGCCAAAACTTATAACAAATTCGTAAATGCCTCCTTTCCATGATATCTTTGAAGAAAAAAACTAACGGCTAGATATTATATTCCATGTTCATTTTCAAAACCGAAGGCTGTCAGATCAGTAAACTTAAGTTTAGAATACCAATTTAGAACCTCATTCTCTCTCCCTTATGTGTGTGTTTGTGGCTTAGTAATATTATTCAGTCTCACTTATAGAGAAATCAAGATTCAAATCTCCCACCTAACTTCTTGTAAAAATGAAAAATTTTAAAAATTAAAAAAAAAGAACCTTAAGAAATCAATATAAGATAATTGATCCCAATCACAGACTTACTAAGTAGTGTCCCAAGATACCTTCCTCCAAATCAATGGCAACTCTATGAATTTTTTTTTAGGGTGGTCACTAAGAAATTTAAATTATACAAAATCTAATAAAGCGATAACTTGAATATTTGCTACAATTGCGAGTCAAGTCACTAAAGAGAGCAAAATTGTTGCGATTGCAAAGCCAAAAAAAGTATAACTGTCATCACTATCAAAGTGAACTTACAACCACAATATTTTTCATAGTACCATTTTTTAAGGAAAAATGAAATTAGAAACTATTTTATTGAATATGTTGAATGATCTACAAATTTAAATGATTAGCGATTTTTATCTTTTTGTTTTATAATTGGCTTTTTGTTGAACAATTTGTTCACTTGTTGTTTGGTATTGTCTTGTTTTTGTTTGGTTTATGTTTGTTGTTATTTGGGCTAATATTTATTGTTGTTATTTAAGATTTTTAAAAAAAAAATTATAAAAGGGATTAAGGATTATGTTTGGGGGGCAGAATTAATTTTGGAGTAATGCTATGTCCACCACATTTTTACAATAAATCTTATGCAAAAAATTGTTATTGATGGGTAAAAAAATAATATCAGTATTTGGGTCAAATTAGAATTAGCAATAGCTTATTACATTGACTTTGTTGTGAAATTATTGTTAAAATGTTGTGAATATTGCATTACTCTTATTTTTGTTGAACCCAAATTTTTGTAATTCTCAAGTCAGGGTATTCAACATTTTTATTAGATTAGTCATAATAGGTTAGTTTAGCATATAATATTTTTTTAACAAGTGTATATATACATTTTTTTGCAAGTCAGGGTGGTCCTGTGACCACCCTAGCTTGCATGTGGAGTCGGCAGTGCTCCAAACCAAAATGAATTTATCATCATAAACATAATAAATTATTAGAAAGTTTATTTTATTTATTTTATATTTTTAAGTAGCAGTAAAGATTTAAGAGCTAGGATAATTAGGGATGTAGAAAAAGTAACAAGTACACAGCATATCATACCAGCAATATGTGAACTAAAGGACGAAACAGAGGAGCATTGACCCCCCCTCGGGACTCTGCCCCCGCCAAAGCATAGCACAACAAATGAAGCCTCTCAACTTCTACTCTCTCGGTAAGTTGGGTCAAGAGGTGGATAGACTTGGAGCTTACATCCATTCCTCATCCGATTCTGCAACTGTTGAACCATCTTTGCCAATGTTGGACCAGGATATAAAACTTCCACATTCCAAATGGCAGTCAACCAACGTAGTTCTTCAGGGGGCATAAAAAAAAAATCACAACACTCGATGATCAAACGTTGAAGCCTTGGCATTTCACCTTTCCCCATAGAGCAATGTACAACTTGCATTTTTGCCATTTTAAAGACTTCAAGTTGACAAAAACTTCTTTCATCACAATCGACAGTGATCTGATGATGGCCATCTCCTACTACTTTGAGTATTCGAAGGTTTGTAAGGCTTATCACAGATTCAGAAGTTGAAAACTGTATATTTCATTAATTGATTCTTGAATACAAGCAATACATATATATACCAGTGTATGCAGGTGTGAACACGAAAGCTAACTGACTAACAAAAATAACCAACCACTACACGTGCAAGCTACAGAAATAACCAACTTCCTACGTGCTAACACTTAAGTGAGTATTAAACTACAAGTCGTGTACATCAGTCTTCACTTATACAGCCTTGCCGTTTATGCTCTGTTATAGAATCTTCAACTCTGTGAGTGAGTCTTTGATCCTCTGTGTTGCTTGATGCTTCTCTGCTCTTGCCACTAGTCCTGGTGACTTCATCCTTACTTGGATTCTGATACTCCCCCTTAAGAGCAGCAGGAGCATGTATATTAATCATCCCCATTTTAGAACTAAGAATGGAGAATTGATTATAATTCAGAGCTTTAGTGAGCAGATCAGCCAACTGACAATTTGATCTAACATGATTCAGCTTAATCACCCTTTCCAACACCTTATCCCTAACCACATGACAATCGATTTCTATATGCTTTGTCCTCTCATGGAAGACTGGATTGGAACCAATGTGCAATGCAGCTTGGCTGTCACAGAACAATAAAGCCTCCTTGTCATGACTCACACCAATGTCTTTGAGAAAATACAAGATCCACACGATTTCACATGTTGCAACTGCCATGGACCTGTATTCAGCCTCAGCTGATGATCTTGACACTGTGGACTGCTTCTTGGATTTCCAAGATACTAAAGAATCACCAATGAAGATGCTATAGCCAGTCACGGATCTCCTAGTGTCAGGACATGCAGCCCAATCTGCATCTGCAAATCCTTTCAAATGCAAGTCTGTCTTGGAAGAAAACATAAGCCCTTTGCCCGGTTCACCCTTCAAATACTGCAACACTCTATGTACTGCATCCAAATGGGGTCTCCTTGGCTTGGACATAAACTGACTGAGTTTATGGACAGCAAATGTAATGTCAGGTCTTGTGATTGTTAAGTACAAGAGCCTGCCCACAAGCCTTCTGTAATGGCTGGGATCCTTCAATTCTTCACCTTCAAACTTGCTAAGTCTTAAGTTGTGCTCCATGGGGGTCTTAGCATACTTACAGCCCAGTAAACCAGCATCATTGAGCAGCTCAAGGGTGTATTTTCGTTGACAAAGAGCAATTCCTTTGTCTGATCTTGCCACTTCCAAACCAAGGAAGTATTTCAAATTCCCCAAATCCTTAAGCTTGAACTTATAATCCAGCATGATTTTAAACTTGTCCACTTCAGCCTTGTCATTGCAAGCTATCAAAACATCATCTACATAGACTAAGAGAATCATGAAAATGTTGTCATGTCTTCTAGTAAACAAAGAGTAGTCAGCCTTGGATTGAATGAAACCAAGCTGAATTAGAGTGTTTGAAAACTTTGCAAACCATTGCCTAGAGGCTTGCTTGAGACCATAAATGGATTTGTTAAGCTTACAAACAACCTCCCCCTGGCTGTGAAACCCCTGTGGAAGAGCCATATACACCTCTTCATCCAAATCTCCATGCAAAAAGGCATTATTGACATCCAATTGACTAAGAGACCAACCCTTAATGGCAGCAACAGCAAGAAGAACCTTGACAGACACCATTTTAGCCACTGGAGAGAATGTTTCAAAGTAGTCAATGCCTTCCTTTTGAGTGAAGCCCTTAGCCACCAACCTAGCTTTGTATCTTTCAATGCTTCCATCAGCCTTATATTTGATTTTGTACACCCATTTGCAGCCAATAGACCTCTTACCAGAAGGTAAAGGTGTCAAGGTCCAAGTATGGTTAGCCTCAAGTGCTGCTATCTCAGCTGCCATGGCAGCCTGCCATTGGGGATCAGAGACAGCTTGATAGTAAAACTGAGGTTCAACAAGGGAAGAAATGGCACAACAGAAGGTTTTATAGGATGGAGAAAGATGCTGATAGGACACATGAGAAGAAAGAGGATGAGATGTACCTGATTGGGAAGAAAGCAAAGGCTGGACAGAAGTGACAGTATTGCAGTGGAACTCCTGTAGGTATGAAGGTCTTTTAATGGTTCTAGTAGACTTTCTAATAGGAATAGGATCTGCAATAGGATCAAGGGGAGCTTCTGGGACATCATCAAGTAAATCATTATCAATGTTATGATGAACTTGAGTGATAGAATGAGGAGAAAAGTCAGAAGTGGCAGGTTGAAACAGGAAAGACTCATCATATAAAGGAGGAACAGGTGAAGCACATGGCAAGGGCAAGGAATTAAGAGGAATGGAACCATTGGCAGAAGACACAAAAGGGAATACAGATTCATGAAATAGGACATCCCTGGATACAAAGATAACATGAGAATCAAGGTCATAAAGCTTATAACCTTTGACATTACACGGGTAGCCAAGGAAAACACATTTTCTTGCCCTTGGGGAGAATTTGTTTCTGGTATGAACAATGGTAGAGGCAAAACACAAGCATCCAAAGACTTTTAGATGATTGTACTCAGGGGGCTTATGAAACAAGAGCTCAAAAGGTGTTTTATCATGTAGCAATGGAGAAGGGAGCCTATTGATGAGGTATGCAACAGTTAAAACACAATCACCCCAAAAAGACAAGGGAACTTGGGACTGAATCTGTAAAGCCCTAGCAATGGAGAGTAGATGCTGGTGTTTTCTCTCTACAACAGAGTTTTGTTGTGGGGTATAGACACAACTAGTTTGGTGAATAATGCCATGTGAACTAAGGAAGTCATTCATGGCAAACTCTTTGGCATTGTCAGTCCTAATGGCTTTAATGTGTTGGCTAAATTGTGTAACAATCATAGCATAAAAGATTGAAATAAAGGTCTGACATCAGATTTGGATTTCATAAGAAAAAGCCAAGTGGCTCGGGTTGCATCATCTACAATAGTCAAGAAATATTTGTGACCATCCAAAGTAGGAACTGAATATGGACCCCAAACATCCATATGAACTAAATCAAAAGCACAAGCACAGGTTTTATTATTAAAAGGAAATGGTAAACGTTTAAGCTTGGCCATAGGACAGATATGGCAAGTCTTATTACATAGAAATTGTAAAGAAGGAAGACTAGGACCTAAAGTTTTAAGCTTCATATCTGAAGGATGTCCTAATCTGGCATGCCAAAGAGAAGATGATGCAGAACCTGCAGAAGTTGCTGCAGAAAAAGGAAGAAAAGAAGCAGTAGACTTATGACTGCTGAAGTAATCAGCAAGGGAAGTAGGAGAAACATTTTGGAGACTGTCACACTGCAACAAATACAAGCCATCAACAGCCTTGCCCATCCCAATCGTTTTCCAAGGTAAAAGGTCCTGGATAAAACAGTAATTGGAAAGGAAAACAAGGCAATAAGGCTGAGATAATGTGAGTGAACTAACAGATAATAGATTGAAACTAAATGAGGGAACACAAAGAACATTAGTGAGTGTAAGGGAAGGGGAAAGAGCAACAGTGCCAATATGAGTGATTTGAGCTGATTCCCCATTAGGCAAATGCACCAAAGATTGTATAGTAGAAGTGATTGAAGTCAATAGATCAACTGAGCAAACAAAATGGTCAGTAGCCCCAGTATCTAACACCCATGTCCATTGATCATAGATCCTTCTATTCACTACTTGGGCAGAAAAGACACTATGAGATAGGTCAATACCTGACATTGGAGTAGTAATAGATGTAGAACAAGATGCTACATTTGCCATTGGAGCATCCCTGACTGGAGCAGAAGGTAGAGTGGATGAAGCCCCAAATAAAGCATGAAGTTGCTGATACTGTTCAGGAGTGAAAACAGATTGATGATGCATTGGTGAAGCAATTGGAGTAGGAGCAACTAGCATATCTGAAGACACTTGATGAGCCATAAATGGCTTGTTTTTGAACTTGAAGCCCGGTGGAAAACCATGCTTTCTATAGCATTTATCCACTGTATGACCAGTCTTGCCACAATGTGTGCAAATTGGTCTCTCCTTCCCTCTCCCAACAGCACCACCAAGAAATGAACCAAGATGTTCATTGGTCAATTTAGCAGCTAAAGCAGTAGAGTCAACCTTGACAAAAGCTGAATTAGGTACTGATCTTTGTGTCTCTTCTTGGATTAGCAAGGAGTACACCTTACTAAGAGATGGAATTGGATCCATAAGCAGAACCTGAGATCTAACTTGGGAGAAAGAGTCATTCAATCCCATGAGAAATTTCATGACAGATTCTCTCATTTGTAAATCAGTGAGTTTCTTGTTGACATTGCAAATGCATTTACCACATGTGCAAGTAGGAAACGGACTAAGGCTCTGTAATTGATCCCAAAACACCTTTAGTTGAGTAAAGAAGTCAGTGATAGACAATTCACCTTGATGAAGCTCAGCTCTGTCCTTTTGAAGGTTGAAAACTCTAGGTCCATTTGTTTGAGCAAAACGATTCTTCAAGTCATTCCAAATTTCTAGGGCAGTATCTTCATAAATGATGCTTGATTGGAGCTTTGGTGAGATTGAGTTGGTTAGCCATGTCCCAACCATATTATCACTTCTTATCCAAGCTTGCACATTCGAAGGAGTTGATACCAATGGTGATGAAAGAGTCAAGCTTCCATCAATAAACCCTAGTTTGTTCTTTGTGAGTAAAGCTTTCCTAACTGCACGAGCCCAAGCAGCATAATTTTCACCACCTAACAATGGCTGTGTAACAAGGACTAAACTTGGATTCTCTGCATGATGTAAAAACAGAGGATTATCCATAGGATTGTCCATTGATGAAGAAGATGGATTCACAGATGTGGAAGCATCTGTAGAATCATTTGTATTTGTAGTAGAAGCCATAGATGACAATTGGCGATTGAAAAATCAACCTCAATCTCCAGAAGACAAAATTTTCTCAAGAACAGAGAGAAATTTTCTCGGAAAATTGAGAGAAACAAGAAAGAAAAAAATCCTATATGAATTTAGGAATTTTGCTTTGATACCATATCACAGATTCAGAAGTGGAAAACTGTATATTTCATTAATTGATTCTTGAATACAAGCAATACATATATATACCAATGTATGCAGGTGTGAACACGAAAGCTAACTGACTAACAGAAATAACCAACCACTACACGTGCAAGCTACAGAAATAACCAACTTCCTACGTGCTAACACTTAAGTGAGTATTAAACTACAAGTCGTGTACATCAGTCTTCACTTATACAGCCTTGCCGTTTATGCTCTGTTATAGAATCTTCAACTCTGTGAGTGAGTCTTTGATCCTCTGTGTTGCTTGATGCTTCTCTGCTCTTGCCACTAGTCTTGGTGACTTCATCCTTACTTGGATTCTGATAAGGCTACCCAACACTCTCATCACGCCACCACCAAATAAGTTTGCGCCTACAAATATGGTTATCTTCGCGAGTGTCAAGTGGAATGAAGTTGGACTTGAAAGCAACATAAGTTCATAAATCTTCAAAGTTTGTAAACGCCGCAAGGGATGGAGGCTTGACAAAAGTCCTGACTCCGTCCATCTTATTGAATGCAATTCTAATTTTCGCGCATTAGGAAATCTGGCCTTGGCAAAGAGACTCTCAATGTCTTCATTTATAGCTATACCAGTAAGGGCTTGAATATTCGGTAAAGTCACTGTATTGTCAGTTCTCGGTAGAGATGTTGGCCCATCCAAGTACAAATGTCTTAATTTTTGTAACTTCCATATCCCTTTAGGCAAGCATTTTATTTTATAATTTGTCCTTTCAGAATTTCTCAGGTCCAACGTCTCTAGATTCCAAAGGCTGCATATGGAATCTGGAATGACATGAAGCTCTCCAGTTTAAATGCTCAAGTACCTCAAAAGGATCAGGTTTTCAATTTTGTTGGGGATCAAACAACAAATGCCCATATTACTAAGCTCTACCACACGAACCAACTTGTTAGTTTCACCTAGCCATTTCAAGTAGTTGCTTTTAAAAAGAGGACTCTCGAGCTTGACAACCTCCCCAAAGCCTATGAAAGTACGACTATTTGAAGGCTCACAAGGGTTGGAAGAAATGTCTGGATGGTTGGCACTGTGGATGGAAATTCTACGGGATTTGCTCATAGGTGAAAGGTTAACATTTGAACGAACCTCAAGAAACTTCTCTTCAGCACTCACCGATATACAGAGGTGTCGTAGAAGATTATGGATACGACATGTTTTGACTCCTCCATCAAGCCTCTTCGCTGCTATTTGAATCAAGCTTTGATCAATGAGTTCCTCCAAGTAGTCCTCAGTAACATCCTCCATATTTCTACTCCCAGTTTGCTGTATGAATCCCTCAGCTATCCAAAGTCGGATTAGTTGCATCACTAGTATCTCAAAGTCTTTTGGGTAGATACCAAAAGATAGAAAGCATGGTTTCAAGTGTTGGGATAGGTGGTTGTAGCTTAAAGCCAATATATCTCTGCAAAATGATTTATTTTGATCCAGATACCAATTGACATGGCCAATCAATTTCAACCATGTTTGATGTGTTTTCTCCTTATTTGCCAAAAAACCTCCCAATACCACAATTGCAAGTGGTAAACCATGGCAACTTTCTACAATTTGTCTCCCTAGAGTTTCAAGTTCTGGAGGACATGTATCTCCCTAAAACACCTTCTCAGAGAAGAGCTCCCAACTTTTATCTTGGTCAGGTAATTGGAGTTCATAAGGGGGAATATAAATACTATTATTATGACTACTTGCATGCAATGCTACTTCTTTTATTCTGCTAGTAATCAATATTCTACTTCCATTCAAGTTTTTAGGAAAGGCAGTACTTACCTCATTCCATACTTCAGTTTTCCAGATGTCGTCCATGACAAGTAGGTACCTCTTGTCTTTCAAGTAATGGAACAACGCACTTTTCAATTCATTGTCATTCAAATCTTGCAATGCTTCACCATTCTTTCTGTAAATACCTCGCACGAAACTCGACAAGGAATTTCTCAATGTATGGTCTTGTATGTGTTCCAAGAACTCAAACAATGCCTTTCTGAATTCTTCATCATTCATTTCCACGGTACCTTTCAAGTCTTCAACTGTTGAAGATTCTAGAAATAATTCCAAGTTGGTAGACTTCCGTATATAGATTGATTGTAAATATATATGTTTCCTAGATTAGAGATTTGCTCTACTGGCTTGGAGATTTGTAGTCCTAAAATTTAGCATTCCAATTATGTATTGTGGCTATTTATGTCCACAATATTGTAAAAAGAAAAGTATGAATGAAAACCAAGTTTTGACTTGGTATCAGAGCCTCCCAAAAATTTCCATCACAGCAAACAACTACTCCCATACTACTCTGAACAACCATTGCAGTAAACAACTACCACCATATGGCTTCCGAATCCTCTACTCTTGAACCATCAATCCCAGTAATCCATATCCAATCTGAAAATTCTGGCTTCCATGCCGGAGTTGTCCTCACAGAAGTTAACTATGATGTATGGTCCCAAATATTAGAGATGCAAATCGCAGGACGTGAGAAGCTCAAATCTATTATGGGTAAAACTGAACCACCGAAGGAAACTGATGCTACCTATGCAAAGTGGTATGCAGAGAATCAAAAGGTCAAGGGTTGTTTGTTGACCTCCATGTCGCCAAAGATAATGAAGCGGTATCTTAGACTGCATACCGCAAGGGAAATCTGGAGTGCTCTTGCCAAAGCATTCGATGATGGATCGGATGAGACACAACTCTTTGCACTAAATCAACGTGCCTTCACCACCAAACAAGCTAGTCGACCTCTATCAACTTATTACGGTGACCTTGTCGAAATTTTCCAAGAATTAGATTATCGTGATAAAGTTATCATGAAGGATCCTGATGATATTGTCACCTATAAGAAATTTGTTGCACGGTTGAGAGTGCACATCTTTCTTAGTGGTCTGGATGCATAATTCGAACAGATTAGAGGTGAGGCTCTTCGGAAGGACCCCTCGATGGACCTCGACGACACCTATGCCTATGTCCGTTGAGATGCTATATGCCGAGCTACCTTAAATGCTGAACCCGATAATCCTGAGTCTTCCGCTCTAATGGCTTGACGCTTTAAGCCCCAGCCTCAACAATTCGCTCAAAAGACTGATTTTGACCAAGCACGATCTCAGAAGGGCAGTTATGAAATAGGCGCTGCCAAACCCGAACGTTTGTGCACTCACTGTGGTGAGACAGGCCATACAAAGGCACGATGTTATGACTTAATTGGCTATCCAGATTGGTGGGATCCAGCAAAGGCACCGCGCAAGCACAATTCGAAGCCAAACCACAACCACCAAGCCTCTATTGCTGTGACCAAACCTTCCAATGATGTTGCAAAAGCTTCCTCTTTGATTGCTACTTCTGCATCAGATAGTAGTAGTATTACATGGATAATTGATTCTAGAGCTACGGATCACATGACCTTTGACAATCAGCATGTTCCGTCTATGAAACAGCCCACCACACATATAGTCTCTACCGCCAATGGCAATCCCTCACCTGTGATTGGGGAATGTTCAATTCCTCTCTCAGATAATTTGAATCTTGATTCTGTTTTAGTTGTACCTTTCCTCAACCATAATTTATTGTTTGTCGCTCAAATAACCAGTGCGTTGTATTGTGTTGTGATTTTTTGGCCTAACCTTTGTGTTTTTAAGGACATTCGAACTCGGAAGACGATTGGTTGTGGTACTAGAAGGGGGAAGCTGTACTATCTGGATTTGAAGCCTACTAGCTCACATCAGTTGGCTCAAGCTCTTTCAACGAGTCAAATCGACAAGTCCTCCAAAATTTGGTTCTAGCACAGGCGCTTGGGTCATGTGTCTTTTGGATATTTAAAAATATTGTTCCCAAAGTTGTTTTCTTAATTAAATACTTCAGATTTCAAATGTAGTATTTGTGAACTTGCAAAAAGTCACCGCGTATCGTTCCCATTGAGTATGAATAAAAGTCCAGTACCTTTTATGTTGATTCACTCTGATGTATGGGGGCCGGCCAAAAACCTGTCCTTGAATGGTTCTCGTTGGTTTGTCTCATTTATTGATGATCACACTCGCATGACTTGGGTTTGCTTGATGAAATTAAAAAATGAATTTAGCTCCTTATTTCAGAAATTTCATAAGATGATTACCACTCAATACCAATCTCACATACAAGTTCTTCGCACTGATAATGGTGGAGAATTTGTTAATCAGGACCTGAAGAAGTACTTGCAAGAACATGGCATATCTCACCAGACAACTTGCCCTTTGTCCCCTCAGCAAAATGGGGTTGCAGAGCGCAAGAATCGCCACCTACTTGAAGTTGTACGAGCCTCTTTGTTTGGAGCTCACATGCCCACCAGTTACTGGGGTGAAGCATTCAATGTTGCGGCTTACCTTATTAACCGTGTACCCTCTAGCTTGCTAAATTTTCAGACTCCCTTTAAAGTTCTTCATTCGATTGTAACTGCTCCTACTGCTCCGAATTTATCACCTAGAAATTTTGGGTGCATGGCATTTGTGCATCTTCCTAAGCCATTGCGTGATAAATTGGAACCACGAGCCCTACGATGTGTCTTTGTTGGCTATGCCTCACTTCAGAAAGGCCACTACTGCTATCACCCCCCATCACGAAAAATGTTTGTCACCCTTGACATTGTCTTTCATGAAAATGACATGTACTATACTATTCCCGAGTCCTCAATTCAGGGGGAGAGACGAAATGAATTGCAGACTCTAAATCTAAATCCTTCTTTGGACCATTTGGATACAAGTGGTGAATTTTTGGATAAAAGTGGTGAGTGTCCAGAGGAGGAAACCATGCTGCGTGAGCAACCTGTTCTCAACCAACCAGACGTTAGTTTGAATGGGGAAAATAATCAGAATCAGATGGAAGCGAATGCACTTCAAGTACCATCTAACCAATTGTTTTCTCAGGTCAATTCCTTTCCTAAACCCCAGGTACAACCCCAGGTACATTCTGAATCTCAATTCCTTCCAAAAGTACTACCTAATCGAGCCACTAGAGGTATGCCTAGAGTAAACTATGAACCTGTTCTTAGCTCCAATCCTAAGTATCCCATGAGAACTATGTATCCTACCATAGACTATCAAAAGAAAGTGAGTCATTTGCGAATCAATTATCTGTTGTATCTATTCCTACTAACATGCAGGAAGCTCTAGGAGATCCTAGGTGGAAGGAAGCTATGAATGAAGAAATGAAGCCACTTCAAAAGAACTCAACTTGGAAAGTTGTCGAGCTTCCTGAAGGAAAGAAACCTGTTGGATGTAGGTGGTTTTTCACAGTCAAATACAAGGCAGGTGGAACCATTGAACGATTCAAAGCTAGATTAGTCGCCAAGGGGTACACTCAAACTTATGGAATTGACTACATGGAGACATTTGCACCAGTAGCAAAAATCAATACTATTCGTATTCTTATATCCTTGGCAGTGAATCTTGACTGGCCATTGCACCAATTTGATGTGAAGAATGCCTTTTTGCATGGAGACCTACCAGAAGAAATATACATGGAGTTGCCCCCTGGATGTAATATGCAGTCAGAAGGTGGAAAACATGTCTGCAGATTAAAAAAGGCCCTATCCGGTCTGAAGCAATCTCTGAGAGCATGGTTTGGAAGGTTTATGAAGTTAATGAAAGCTTTTGGATACAAGCAGAGTAACTCAGATCATACTCTTTTTGTGAAGCATAAAAAAGGAATGATTACTTGTCTCATTGTGTATGTTGATGATATGATAGTAATGGGAAATGATTCAGAAGAAAGGAGAGCATTGTAGAACCATCTAGCTCTCGAATTTGAGATGAAGGACCTTGGTCCATTGAAATACTTCCTCGATATTGAAGTGTCAAGATCAAAGGAAGGTGTCTTTCTATCTTAACAAAAATATGACTTGGATTTACTAAGTGAGACTAGTATGACGGCATGTAGTCCAGTTAGCACATCTATGGAAGAAAATTTGAAGCTAGGCATATATCCGAATCAAGTCCCAACCAACAAGGAGAGGTATCTAAGATTAGTTGGGAGACTAATGTATCTTGCACATACTCAGCTTGACTTGGCATATGCACTAAGTGCCGTGAGCCAATTCATGCATTCTCCAAGCGAAGAACATATGAATGTAGTTACCCGCATTTTGCGCTACTTGAAGTCATCTCCAGGGAAAGAGATTATGTTTAAAAAGGGGAATAATCTGGATGTCAAAGGATACATTGATGTAGATTGGGCTGGATCAATTAAAGATAGGCGGTCTACAGTAGGATATTTCACTTTTGTAGGAGGAAATTTGGTCACTTGGCGAAGCAAGAAGCAAGCTGTAGTTGCTCTATCTAGTGCTGAAGCTGAGTTCAGAGGAATGGCTAAGGCAGTATGTGAATTATTATGGATCCGTAATTTATTAAAAGATCTTAATATTAAGCATGACAGCCCAATGAAGCTCTATTGTGATAACAAGGCAGCTTGTGATATTGCCCACAACCCAATTCAGCACGATCAAACCAAACATGTGGAAGTTGATAGGCATTTCATCAAGGAAAAACTAGAAGAAAGGATCATTGAAACACCTCATGTCTCATCTCAAGAACAACTTGCTAACCTACTCACCAAGGCCGTATCAAGTCGAGCATTTCATGATGGTCTCAACAAATTGGGAATGAGCGACATCTACGCACCAACTTGAGGGGGAGTGTTGAAGATTCTAGAAATAATTCCAAGTTGGTAGACTTCGTATATAGATTGATTGTAAATATATATGTTTCCTAGATTAGAGATTTGCTCTACTGGCTTGGAGATTTGTAGTCCTAAAATTTAGCATTCCAATTATGTATAGTGGCTATTTATGCCCATATATTGTAAAAAGAAAAGTATGAATGAAAACCAAGTTTTGACTTCAACTAGTGTCCCTTTCAGTTTATCCTTGTTTAGATTATACTTAGTTTCCAAACCATGGAGTAATTCGTCTTTCAATTCGACTTTCAACATAAATTTTTTCAGTTTTGGCATTGGTGTCACATCCTTCAAAATTTCAAGCAACAGGTCTTGGATTCTATTTTCTTGAGAGACATAAACCCACCCTTGGACATCAAAGTAGTTCTTGACATTATTATTGTTGTTGAAAGTTCAATAAGTGTATAAAACACTAAGAACATTTAGACCCTCAAATTACAAATTACCAATTCAAACTTAATGTCAAACAATTAATGTGTGGAACATGAACATAAGCTTAAAACAGAATTGATAAACAATCCAAACCAAATAAAATCATATCCACAGCAGAAATTAAATGGAAAAGATTAAGGGAAGAGAGATACAAACACAAGGACAACACTCGATGTGTTATCGAAAAGGAAACCGAAGCCCTCAGCGTAAAACCTCTCGGCTGCCCTCCAAACAGTAAACAATCCACTAAAGAATGTAGTTAAGATACATGAACAATAGAAGACCCTCCAAGCCTAATCTACCCAATGTACCTAACCCCTCCAAGCTCCTACTCCAATGAGGTTACGTCGAACCTATTTCTTCTTTAACTTGTCGGATTCCGCTACTTGACCATAGCAACCACCAATATGAAATTGGTCCCTTCTTAACTACTTTCCCAACACCAAATGGCATTCTCACAGATATGGGTATGGTGAGAAAAGGTTTTGGTAATGTACCTCTCAAGGATTTGACAATGGAGAGGAAGAGAGTGGAGGAATTTGAAGAGTCTCTATGTGAAGATTGTGAATGAATCAATCTTGTTTTTCTCTAGGGTTTCTCTCTCAAAATTCTCTCTGAAAGCTCTCTCAATATCATGGCTATAAGGGTATATATATAGTAGGGTGAGAAGGAATGTGAAAAGTCAGTTTTTTCCTAAACAGGGTGTTCTAGTGACTTTGCCTCGCAACTGGGTTGAGTCGCGAGTTCAGGCCGCAAGCTAACGGCCTAGTCAGCCTGGGACATTTGTCCTATAGTGCAACAGCTAGCGCGACTCTTCAGCTTCTGGCATGCTTGGCATGTGTGCAACTTTTTGTTGGTTTGCAAGCCGCAAGTCACCCGCGAGATCTAGTCGCGAGTCCCTGCTTCTTTGCACAATCTTGAATATTTCTTCACACTCTCTCACATACTATCCTTACATGATTCTCACCTAAATACAGGGTTACTAATTGCTAAAATACAAGTAAATTTGGCATTGAATAAAGTCAACAAGATGGTTGATAAAATTCAACCTTACAATCTCCCCCTTTGGCTATTCCGTGACAAAACCCTAAAACAAACTCTAGACTTAATATGTGAGTTGGGAACAGTTGAACAAAACTTACTCACACCTAACTCTAGAATCTGATAAGCTCTTGAATTATATGAACAAATAACTCCTGAAACACAATAACACAATTTGATCATTGTATGCAGTAAACTTGTAAGGCATATGAGGCAAGCACAATGCGATTAAGCAAAATGGAATGAGAAATAAACCATGGCTTGACCAAATAGGCAATTACTATAAAATAGTGACCACAATACTTATTCACACTTGGAATGAACATTCGGACATACAAGTTACTAAGCTAAATACAAATCACTTGCATGCCCAACACTCAACCAATGCACAATACTTAAAGTATATGCATCTAGGAACAAAATCCTACTAGGGCACAAGAGTGAGAATACTTAAAGAAAATGCATAACATTTAGCTAGAAGTATTGACAACATAACATAAAGGCTGCATAAGCATGGTACAAACCATAAAAGCCTACAAATTCATTGAAACAAACCCTAAAAGCTTACAAAAGCAACATGGGCATAAACTAAAAGAAATACTAAAATAGCATAAGCTAATAAAAAGTAAAATGATAAACAGAAATATTGAACATAGGCCTGCTTGTTGAAATCTCCCCCTTTGACAGTCTTCTCCCCCTTTCATTGTTCTCCCCCTATGAACATCATCTCCCCCTTTTTGTCATGGAATAGCTAGTGCATATCTTCTTCTAGCTTCCTTTGAGTCTGATCCAATTGAACTTGTAGGGAGGTGAATTGCATATCCCACCGAATGCTATGATGATGTAAGATAGATGTGAGTCCGAACGTCTTGGTGTTTAATTCGTGAACAGATGTCACAATGTTGTCGAGTTTGTCGTCAAAGGAGAATGAGTTGGAGCACGAACCACTGGGAGGTGTGCAAGTTTCTGATTTGACTTTCTTCTGACTATGACCAATGCTAGCGTTGAATGTACGCATGGTGATTGGACTTGGTTTTGTGCAGGGAGAGTCATCATCTGTTGGCCGAATTCCTTTAAGCTTCAAAATTCTAGAAATGAACAGCAAAAAGGAACGCATATCCTTGACTCAGTTTGTAGAACCGTTTTGCACAGAATGTGAAAGATATGAGCATAGATGTCAATCTCTACATCAGAGATTAGGTCATGAAGAAACAAGACATGTCCAAGGTTCATATACCCTGTGCTGAATAAAGGGTACAAGTTGTGAAACATGACTATTGTAAGCACTCTCAATTTTGGAGGGAGAGAAGAAACACTAACGGAGTTTCCATTGGATGAGAATTCCAAGTCTTGTCCAAGACCACCTCGAAGAAGTTCCTCGTCTGGACATAGATCATCATAAACCAGTGAGATTTTGAGCATCGGTCTGTTGATGTGAAGGATCTCTGCCAAATATGCGGGAAAGACTGAGAAGCTTTTACTTCAAACCCAGCACTTGAGTTCTCCACCTTCCATAATTGCAGTGGCTCAAAATTCTTTTACCACATTCTCATAGGCGACATCAAGGTCGGAAAGAAGGTAATTCCAATCCTTATGGGCAAACCATTTTGGGATGTCGGTGTCAAAAAGTGACGATTGATCAACAACCCTCTCAAGTAAAGGTGTAGCATCTCTGAAGTAATTCTCATGAGTTTGAAAAGCTGCATAGGATCTGAACTTAGTGGGATCGAACACTCCTGATGATGAACGAGTCCTTTTTGATCTAGGTGAGATGTCATCAACATCAATGACAGGCTCTTTCCCTTTGTTACTACCTCCTTTCACAGCTGCTCTCTTAAATGGAGACATTTTCACTCTGCATCATATTTCATAAAGAAAGAAACCCCATAATGCCACAAACATTATTAGCAATGGGTCAGTTCAAAAACAATGAAAACCCTAAAAACTGGAGATGTGCTAAACATGACAATGAGTGTGTATGTGTCACTAATAACCTAATATTAGTTCAAGATAGAGTAGATCAAAAAATAGCCACCAAAATACACACAATGATTTCACCAGAAAAACATAAACCCATGTACAAACAAGAGATATACAGATATCAGAAAAAAATACACAATCCAAGAGGAATATGCAATAAATGTGAAAGAAAAAGAGTGAGTGACAAAAACCCAAACCTTTCCTTGACGATTGAAAGATGAAATGATGCAAGGACAGAGGTTGTTCGAGAGAGACATAGTGATTTTGAGAGTGAGTCAGGTAAGGAAGAAGATGAATAGTCAGAAATGTTTGAGGGAAAACTGAAAAGGTTTAAAAACTGACCAAGTTTGCCCAAAACACAAGATTTTCGCAACTGAGACAAGTCGCGTGCATGTTGCCAGGACCAGCCGCCAGAACACTAAAAAGAAAACTTAGAAAAAAAAAAAAAATTATAAGTGTTTTTCGCAACTGGAATTCCACTCGCGAGAGAGTCGCGAACTGAGCTGCGAAAATCTCTGTGTACCCCTCATGACTAGACCTTCCACTTGCAAACAAGTCACCAACCTAAGCCGCGAGAAGCATGAAAATCCAATTTTTTGAAAAATAATCTAAGTCCTTTTTGCGACTGAAGCATTTACCTGCCAAAGAGTCGCGAAAAATCTCTGTGGTGGACTTGCAACTGGGGTGTGCGACTAGTTCTACCTGCAACTGAGTTGCCATAATAGGGCAAAGCAATTTTTGAAGTTTTTGACAATTTTTGTAAAAATAAAGTACTTTCCAAAAATAACTAAAATACTCAAAAATCTTTTTGTGATAGATCAACAAAGATAGAGTATGTGAAAACAAATTTAATCAAGTACAATCACACGAATAAATATGACATTCATTGAACATAGACATGTGTGTTGTGTGTGAATATCAAAGATGAGATAGTTCTTAGTCTAATGTGAAACTTTAATGATCAATTCAATCAAGACATACACAACTAGCACTAGATAATGTGATCCATCTCAATTATAAAAATATGCATATATGACCTCCCACAAAGGCTTGAGTACAATATCTTTGAAACTTTTCATTTGGCTTGATGTTTGACATATCATTTGATCTATTTGTATCACCACATCTCATTTTGAGATTAATGCCTGAAATTTTTGATATTTCACTTTGATGAGTTAGCCTTTGGCCTTTTGGGCATCATATACTTCTAATTTTTGGGCGCTTTCCCTTTTTCCCAGTCTAATACTAATATGTGCGACAGACTTTTGCAGCTCAATATCTCTTTTCATTTGGAGATTTACATTTGGTGAGCTCTTTTAGCAAAAACAATAAAATAAAGTGTGGGAAGATATATAAACACAAGTCTATGCATGTCTCAAAATCAACAAAACCATTCACTAATCATTCATGTCAAGGTTGAAGATCTATTTACAACAGTCACAAAGATTTCAAAATTTCTCCCACAATGATATAAGTGCATAGGGAACAAGCTATGCTTGTAGATGCACAAAGCCATTTGCACAAAGGTACATCATAAAACATATTTTGAGACAAAACTCAACAATGTCGATCAATCTTTTTGGATTTTCTACTTTTTATGTGGTTTTTGGATTTTTGACACACAAGAAAGAAAAGATTGATAAGAAGCAATAATGTAAAAACAAAAAAAACAAAAAAAAAAAAATGAAACAAACAAATAATTTTCAAATTTCATAATCAATAAACAAACCAATAGTCACACAACATAGGAAGTATTAATGCATGGACATGTGGTAATGCTTATGTATGAGTACCCTTCATCACCCACACGTCGTGCGTTTGGGGTGATTTCCGTATAGGATTGGGTATGAGAGTTAGGACTTTCAAACCTTCTAGTGAAGTTTTCCAAGCAGTTGGTGAATGCACCAATCATCTTCATCACGTCCATCATTCCGAGATCAACATTTCGATCTCTTGATGGCTCAACAGCCCAAGTCCTCTTGTCATTTCTTGGCCTTTGGTCACTAGCATTCCTCAATGCTTTCAGCTTATGACAATTGGGTCGGGTGTGCCCTTGAAGTCCACAGTGATGGCACACATGATTCGTTCTAGGACCTCTTTGCGATCGAGGAAGAGATTTTGATCTGCCTTCAAACCTAACCACAGAGTGATTACGGGGCTTGTTCAACACTCACTGGTCAGTTACATTCTTCTTCTTCTCAATATTTGTCTTTTCAATAGTAGGGGCAACTACAACATGCTCTTTGGCCTTCACAAACTTCACTTCTTTGGAGATGTTCACAGTTGAACTACTTTCTCCGATGTACCCTAATCCGGTTTTGTCGGATAAGGTCTTTTGAGAAGAAAGGACATCATCAAGCTTCTTTGTAGAGACTCGCTTCACCTTGGCATTTGCTTGAATCACATCAAGCTCAAGGAATTTTACCTTGGTGTAAGTCTCGGTTAGCTCACCATTTAGCATCTCTACCTCACACTTGGCCTCTTTATATCTCACTAGAAGATTTTTATAGTCCTCTTCAGCTTTCTTCATCTTTTTCACAGCTGCTTTGGTCACCCTAGCATATTCTCTTGACTTCTGAAGTAGAGAATTGTAGTTCTCTTTCAGACGAGCTGTATCTTTATCTTCTTTAGCATCTAATTCTTCTACAATTCCCATGAATTCCTCATCACTATGCTCCCCAAGTTCTTCCACAAGCAAATTCAAGTCCTTCGAAGACTCAACATGAGCAACAGTCATGAATGCTGAGAAATTCCCTTCTTCATCACAACTATCCTCTCAATCAGAGATGGAGGAATTTGAGTCACTGAGAGTGGTGGCATACACCTTGCCCTTCGATCTTAGATAATTAGGACATTCCTTTTTGAAATAGCCCTGTCCATTACACTCAAAACAAGTGACTTCTAGTGTAGATTGGGACTCCTTCCCTTCTCTCTTTTTGAAGTCTTTCTTTTCCTTTCCGGAACTCATTAATTTCCCTTTATCACCAAATTTCTCACTGTTTTTGAACTTTAGAAATTTGCAAAAATTCTTTGCAAGGTAGGCAACATCCTTTTCTACTGCATCTTTATCCGATGAGCCATGACCTTCTACCTTTTCATTTATTGTCTTAAGAGCCAGTGATTTGCTCTTTCTTTGATTTGGTAATGAAAGTTCATACGTTTAGAGAGAATCGATCAGCTCTTGGACTTTGATTTCATCAAGGTCTTTTTTCTCCTCAATTGCAGTCACCTTTGCACGGAAGCTCTCCTGCAATGAACAAAGAATTTTTCTTACAACTTTCAAGTCCTCCGTTTTCTCTCCTAAGTTAAACTTGCTGACGACCACTTCATTTAGCTTACTATAGAAAGAGTCAAAGGACTCATCTTCGCTCATCCTGAGCTCCTCAAACTGGGTAGTTAGCATCTGTAGCTGTGTTCTTGACTTTCTTTGTACACTCATAAGTGGTTTCCAAAATTTGCCATGCTTCCTGGGCAATGGTGATATGAGAAGTCCGATGGAATTCATCTGGGGACACACCACAAAAAATTGTGTTAAGTGCTTTACTATTAGCATTTGATGCCACGAGGGCTGCCTTATCCCAAGTGGATTTGGCTGCCTTTGGCTTTGTCCATCCTATTTCAACAGTATCCCAAACAGCCTCATCTATAGAACACAAAAATGCTCTCATCCTTACCTTCCAAAAGGCATAGTTGCTACCATCAAAATATGGTGGAGCATTTAAAGATTGAGACCAGTCCATCTTAATATAGGGTCAAGGATCACACTATAGTAATGAAACCAATAAGAGTGTACTCGCTCTGATACCAATTGAAAGTTCAGTAAGTGTATAAAACACTAAGAACGTTTAGACCCCCAAATTACAAATTACCAATTCAAGCTTAATGTCAAACAATTAATGTGTGGAACATGAACATAAACTTAAAACAGAATTGATAAATAATTTAAACCAAATAAAATCATATCCACAGCAGAAATTAAGTGGAAAAGATTAAGGGAAGAGAGATGCAAATACAAGGACAACACTCGATGTATTATCAAAAAGGAAACCGAAGCCTTCGGCGTAAAACCTCTCCGCCGCCCTCTAAGCAATAAACAATCCACTAAAAAATATAGTTGGGATACATGAACAACAGAAGACCCTCCAAGCCTAATCTACCCAATATACCTAAGCCCTCCAAGCTCCTACTCCAATGAGGTTACGCCCAACCTATTTCTTCTTTATCTTGCCAAATTTCGTTACTTGACCATAACATCTACAAATATGAAATTGGTCCCTTCTTAACTGCTTCCTAAACACCAAATGGCCTCCTCATAGATATGGGTATGGTGAGAAAATGTTTTGGTAATGTACCTCTCAAGGATTTAACAATGGAAAGGAAGAGAGTGGAGGAATTTGAAGAGTCTCTATGTGAAGATTGTGGATGAATTAATCTTGTTTTTCTTTAGGGTTTCTCTCTCAAAATTCTCTCTGAAAGCTCTCTCAATATCATGGGTATAAGGGTATATATAATATATATAGTAGGTTGAGAAGGAATGTGAAAGGTCAGTTTTTTCCTAAACAAGGTGTTCTGGTGACTTGACCTCGCAACTGGGTTGAGTCACGAGTTCAAGCCGCGAGCTAACGACCTAGCCAGCCTGGGACATTTGTCCTGTAGTGCAACAACTGGCGCGACTCTTCAGCTTCTGGCATGCTTGGCACATGTGCAACTTTCTAGCAGCTTGCAAGACGTGAGCCACCCGCAAGATCTAGTCGCGAGTCTCTGCTTCTTTGCACAATCTTGAATATTTTTTTACACTCTCTCACACACTACCCTTATATGATTCCCACATAAATACAGGGTTACTAATTGTTAAAATACAAACAAATTTGGCACGGAATAAAACCAACAAGATGGTTGATAAGATTCAACCTTACAGTTGTAGATCTTCCTAGCAAGAGTGGTCTTACCTAGACCCCCCATGCCAATGATTGAAACAACGTTATGTTGCAAATTCCCTTCAATAAGCTGCTTCACCAATGCCTCTGTGTCATGACCAAAGCCCACCACATGATCTTCCTCTACATATCTCCTACGCCTGTGCAGTATCTCCTCAGCTTCTGCATCTCCTCCAGATGATTCAACTATTTCTATGCCATACTTGCTCCTATTGTTGTAAGTTTCCTTGATCAAGTTCTTGATGCTCTCTATCTTGTGTGCTACCTCATGAAGTGCGATTGCTTTGTCAAAGAAATGGATTACCTTCCTCGGCTTGCATCTTTTCCTGTGCTTGGTCATTGTTATGATGAATGTATCAATAACATCCTCAGCCTCATAGGCTACGCCCCTGATTTGGTTGACCAACTCCTTCACCAAGCCACTGTCATGCCGCTTCCCTTCAGTATTTTGGGGGAAGACGTTAACCAGAGACAGCTCATTCTTAAGTAATTTGACTTGATCATCTACTCCAGCTAGCAAGTTTGATTCTTGGGAAAGCAACTGAGTCAGGTTCTGCAATAGGAAAGTCACAACAGCGTCTGCCATATCTGCTTATTTCGTTTCTTTGTGAGTAAAACACTAGAACTTGAACAAGAGTTACAGATTTTTTTCTTAGGGGGATAATCCGAAGGGTGAAGGAAAGTGTTTTATTCATGTTGACTCAATGTCATGTGGACTTCGAAGTTGGAAATGAAGGGTTGGAGTGAAGATGAAAATTCTTGGCAGGAACATTTTGTGGTGCAAATTCAATTATGTCCTGTCACCTGTGGGACCAATTTGCTTATGATAGAGACGCAATTTGCTATGATTTTGTTTCACAATGGTTGAAAGTTGAAACTAATTGCAGACCCGCGCTAAAAGTAAAGGCACGCTATGAGAATGAAGGAGACACTGAGGTTTCTTATTAACTCTTGATTACATTGATATACAGTGCTGAAAGATTACCAACTAACAACTAACAACACTAACCTCCTAACTAATTAATCAAATGAGAAGCACTACCTTCACAATATTTTCACTACAAATTTAAGATAGTAAGTTGCTATTGGTTCTAATTTAAACACACCATTGAATTAATTTTTTTGTCCACTAGTAATAGTTAATAAAAACTTGGGGCTTAAGATTTGTTGTTGAAGTATGATGAAAATGTTTGGACATAGCATTTTTCCTAATCAAATAGGTACACGTGGTAAACCAACTAACTCTGTCTACCCTCTATCGTTTCTCTAAAAAAAAAAAAAAAACTCTTGTCTATACTCCATACAAAAAATGACACGGTGGAGATCAAAGACTAAATGTAACAACTTGTAGCACAGCTCCAGTTCTTGTGAGAAGATGAATGACATGTCGTAAATACCCAGTTGGCTACACGACTTGTAGTTTCTTTTGCTTTCCTTGAAGGTATTGTAGGACGGCCAACGAGGAGGATAAGGAAAAAGACATGTCACTATTTAAGTGTGTTTTTCCTTTCTAATTTCCTTTTCACTTTTCCATTTGGAAATCCAGATCATTGCTTGCTTGTGATCTATAATAAATTGTCACTAAACACCCAAATGACACAGATGGTACAAGTTATTGTAGATGGAAAAGGCCTCAGTGGCCTTGACCTGAAGGTGATGACTAAAAATAACAGCTTTACTAATAAAATATAGGATTTTCTTTGACTGCTTATTTTTGTTAGTGTTGGAACTAATCATGGTTTTTTCCCAGACTGATCCCGGTGTGCTGATTGTTTATGCTGGATTTGGTTCTCTAATGTTCACAACTTGCATCAGTTTTCATTTCTATCTCATTCACAGGTATAACTGTTTTTTTTCCTTGATAGAGGTTGGCTGTACCTCTATATCTGAATTATGAGTTTTCAAAAAAAAAAAAAAAAAAAAAAAAAAAAACAAACAAACAAACATATACCTGAATTATGATCAATATTCATAATAATGTTATATTTGGTCATACTGAGTAACTGATCTTGCTATTCTCACTAAAGGTAATTTACGTTCTAGCACCTATTATAACAATCATGTCTTTCGCTTTTACATTTAAAAAATGACGTCTTTAATAATTTTCAAAATTGTTTACTGAGGTTCTGGACTTAAGAATGGTTATAAAAATTAACGAAGCGTATTTCCAGCATCGGTACTTTTACACTGTAAGGGTGCACAGATGTGTTAAATTGCTCATTTTCTTTTCAATTAATAATTTCATTTTGGTTTGATATTGCCATTGTTGAAACTATGATTCCAATTTAATACATACTCATCTGTTCCACTATTTTCTTTCTTGAACATCCAAAAGATTTGGGCCTTACAAGATGGAACTATGATTTTCGTTGGAGGAAAAACTAATCGAGAATTTCTAGAGGAGATGAACCGCTTACCTGATCGGGTTCCAGAAATGGTTGAATCATCTCGTTCCAAGGAGCCTGATAAAGTTTAAAATTGCATTTAGATGAAAGATGCAATTTTAAACTTTGAAGTATAGCAGAGAGGTGGCTTGAATACAATCTGACGTCCGGCGCACAAATTAAGGACACCACTCCATCCCAATTGAGCTAAACTTTGGCACAGAAGGTTCAGTGCCCATTATTTCAGAACCAATTTTTATTACTTGGATTCAACTTTCCTTTCCTACTTGATGTAAAAAATAAAATAAAAAAAGACGGAAATCTATCTGAGGAAAAAAAAGGAAATTAATATAACATAATTGAATTCAAACACAGATTAATTATGCTATTCAATATAGTATTGTCCCAGTCTCAAGATTATACCTTCCCCCAAACCAAAACGGATTTATCACCATAGGTCCATAGACCAAAAAAAAAAAAAAAACAAAAAAACAAAACGAAACAGTAAAGGCTTAAACAGCTAGGATGATCAGGGAAGAGAGAAACAATGACCACTCAGGCCAAAGCATAGCACAACAGTTAGTTGTTGGGAATGGATTCAGAGGTGGATCAACTACTTATCTCAATTACATCCATCCCTCATCAGCAACTATCGAAGCATATTTGCCAATTCTGGATCGGGATGTAAAACTTCTACATCCCTCAAAGCACTCAAGCACCATAGTTCATCCAGGGGCATCGTTTTAAAGTTGCAACGCTCGATGACCAAACGTTGTAGCCTTGGCATTGCACCTTTCTCCATAGTCCATTCTGAATCAGTTACTTCTGCCATTTTGAGGACTTCAAGTCGACAAAAACTACTTTCATTGCAATCGAATGTGAGCCTGCCACATCCAACTACTTTGAGTATCCGAAGGCTGGTAAGGCTGCCCAACACTCCCCAGGAGATGGCGCACAACCTTTTAAATCTAGCAAGGTTATCTTTGTTAATTGGAGTGAAATTTTATTTGAGAGAACAATAATAAATTCACAAAGCTTCAAAGTCTGTAGATGACGCAAGGGATGGATGCTTGACAATGACAAAACCACTGAGTCTATGTCTAAAATGTTGAAGTGGGCCGTGTGTGTGGCTTGAATTGGCCACAAGCCCAAGTCTACCTAAGTCGGTCACTATTGACAGAATTTAACTAGGAATAACAATTCCTAGTAATAGCCGACTTTGACATATATATATATATATATATATTAGGTTTGAGATGTAGTGCAAGTCGTGAGCAATAGTAATGATTCCCAATAACCTAGTAAGTGCAGCCGTGTGAGAGAGTCAGGGTGTGATTGGGAATTGGGTTTCTTGAGAGTGTTCTTCTACACTATTGTATTTTCCCTGATAATAGTGAAATTCATGCAACTCCGTGGACGTAGGCAAATTTCCAAACCACGTAAATATTGTCTTGTGCGTGTGATTATTTTTTCTTTGGCATGTGTTTTCTCTATTTGTTTTGTTTCTCACAGGTTGAGATTTCGGTGTAATTCCCTACAACGGGTATCAGAGCCTAGGGTTAGGTTTGAGTGGGAGCAATGGCAGAGGAAGCAGGAAAGGCGTCTGGAATAGAAAAGTTTGATGGCACAGACTTTGCATATTGGAGGATGCAGATTGAAGATTATCTCTATGGGAGGAAATTGCATCTGCCTCTTTTGGGGACAAAACCTGAGGCTATGAAGGCTGAGGAATGGGCTCTTCTTGACAGACAGGTACTAGGAGTTATCAGGTTAACTCTGTCTAGGTCTGTTGCACACAATGTTGTAAAGGAGAAAACCACAGCAGATCTGATGAAGGCTTTGTCTGGTATGTATGAAAAGCCGTTAGCAAACAATAAGGTGCACTTGATGAAGAAACTGTTCAATCTGAAGATGGCAGAGAATGCATCAGTAGCACAACATCTGAACGAATTTAACACTATCACAAATCAATTATCGTCTGTAGAAATTGATTTTGATGATGAGATCCATGCACTGATCATTTTGGCTTCTTTGCCAAACAGTTGGGAGGCAATGAGGATGGTAGTAAGTAATTCTACAGGAAAAGAAAAGCTCAAGTACAATGATATACGAGATTTAATTCTGGCTGAGGAGATTCACAGAAGAGATGCAGGTGAAACCTCAGGATCTGGTTCTACCGTAAACCTTGAGACAAGAGGCAGAGGTAATAACAGAAATTCAAATCGAGTCAGATCAAAATACAGAAATTCTAATTGAAGCAGAAATAAATCTAGATCAGACCAACAAGTACAATGTTGGAATTGTGGGAAAACAAGTCACTTTAGGAACCAATGCAAAAGTCCTAAGAAGAAGAATGGAGATGATTCTGCTAATGCTGTAACAGAAGAGGTACAGGATGCATTGCTTCTTGCAGTAGACAGTCCACTTGATGATTGGGTTTTGGATTCAGGAGCTTCGTTTCATACCACTCCACAACGAGAAATCATACAGGATTATGTTGCAAGTGATTTTGGTAAGGTGTATTTGGTTGATGGTTCAGCCTTGGATGTTGTAGGTATGGGAGACGTCCGAATATTATTGCCCAATGGATCTGTTTGGTTACTGGAGAAGGTTTGACATATTCTTGACTTAAGGAGGAATCTGATTTTTGTTGGACAACTTAATGATGAAGGGCATGCAATACTATTTGTTGGTGGTACTTGGAAGGTTACAAAGGGAGCTAGGGTATTGGCTCGTGGAAAGAAAACTGGTACTCTGTACATGACCTCAAGTCCAAGAGACACAATTGCAGTTGTTGATGCAAGTACTGATACAAGCCTATGGCATCGCAGACTTGGTCACATGAGTGAGAAAGGGATGAAGATGCTGTTATCAAAAGGAAAATTACCAGAATTGAAGTCCATTGATTTTGACATGTGTGAAAGTTGCATCTTAGGAAAGCAGAAAAAAGTGAGGTTCTTGAAAACTGGCAGGACACCGAAGGCTGAAAAATTGGAGTTAGTACACACTGATTTGTGGGGGCCTTCTCCGGTTGCATCCCTTGGAGGTTCAAGGTACTACATCACTTTCATTGATGACTCAAGCAGAAAGGTATGAGTTTATTTTCTGAAAAATAAATCTGATGTATTTGAAACTTTTAAGAAGTGGAAGGCCATGGTTGAGACAGAAATAGGTTTGAAGTAAAATGTTTGAGGTCAGATGATGGAGGAGAGTACATGGAGGGTTTAGTGAGTATTGTGCTGCACAGGGAATTAGGATGGAGAAGACCATTCCTGGGACACCACAGCAGAATAGTGAGGCTGAGCGCATGAACAGAACTCTCAATGAGCGCGCTAGGAGTATGAGGTTCCATACTGGACTACCAAAAACTTTTTAGGCTGACGCTATTAACACTGCAGCTTACCTGATAAACCGAGGACCATCAGTTCCCATGGAGTTTAGACTTTCTAAGGAGGTTTGTAGTGGTAAAGAGGTAAAGTTTTCACATTTAAAAGTTTTTGGTTGTGTTTCTTATGTTCATATTGATTCTAATGCTCGTAGTAAATTTGATGCAAAGTCTAAAATATGTTTTTTCATTGGCTATGGTGATGAGAAATTTGGCTATAGGTTTTGGGATGAACAAAACAGGAAAATCATCAGAAGTAGAAATGTGATATTTAATGAACAGGTTATGTACAAGGACATGTCAACTGTAGTATCAGATGTTACAGAGATAGATCAAAAGAAATCTGAGTTTGTCAACTTAGATGAATTGACTGAAGGTACTGTCCAGATAGGGGTGAAGAAGATAAGGAGAATGTAAATTCATAGGTAGATCTGAGTACACCTGTAGCTGAAGTCCGTAGATCTTCCAGGAACATTAGACCTCCACAACGTTATTCACCCACTCTAAATTATCTGCTGTTAACTGATGGTGGTGAGCCAGAATGTTATGATGAAGCCTTGCAAGATGAGAATTCAAGCAAGTGAGAGTTAACCATGAAGAATGAGATGGATTCCTTGTTGGGGAATCAAACATGGGAACTGACTGAATTGCCAGTAGAAAAGAAGGTTTTGCACAACAAATAGGTATACAGAATAAAGAATGAGCATGATGGTAGCAAACGTTACAAGGCCAGATTAGTTGTTAAAGGGTTCTAGCAGAAGGAGGGCATTGACTACACAGAGATATTTTCTCCAGTTGTGAAGATGTCAACAATCAGACTGGTACTGGGAATGGTGGCTGCAGAAAACTTACATCTTGAGCAGTTAGATGTGAAGACAGCATTCCTTCATGGTGACTTGGAGGAAGACCTTTGCATGATTCAGTCAGAAGGGTTCATTGTTTAGGGATAAGAGAATCTAGTTTGCAAACTAAGAAAGAGCTTGTATGGCCTAAAACAAGCTCCAAGACAGTGGTACAAGAAATTTCACAGTTTTATGCATAGAATTGGGTTCAAGAGATGTGAAGCTGATCACTGTTGCTATGTTAAGTTTTCTGACAATTCTTATATCATATTACTGTTGTATGTGGATGATATGCTTATTGCAGAGTCTAGTATTGAGGAGATTAATAATCTAAAGAAGCAATTGTCCAAACAGTTTGCAATGAAGGATTTGGGAGCTGCAAAGCAAATCCTTGGTATGAGAATCATTAGAGACAAGGCTAATGGTACATTGAAGCTTTCACAGTCAGAGAATGTGAAGAAAGTTCTCAGCAGGTTCAACATGAATGAAGCTAAACCAGTGAGCACACCATTGGGTAGTCATTTCAAACTAAGTAAAAAACAGTCACCGAAGACAGAGGAAGAAAGGGACCATATGAGCAAGGTGCCCTATGCCTCAACTATTGGCAGCTAGGGATGGCAATTTTTGCCCTATCCGTGGGTACCCGGCCCAGCCCGACCCTAATGGGCCGGATTTTACCCGGTCCGATTAGAAATAGGGTCGGGTATGGGTTTCAAAAAAAAAAATCCGAAGCGGGTTTGGGTCGGGTCCGGGTTTTAATTAAAAAACCCGAGACTCGACCCGTGTAAAAACCCGGAACTTAAAATTACAAAACTACCCCCATATATATATACACATTAATCTAACCCTAACTTTCTTCACTCTTTCACTCTTCAGCAACGTCCCTCCCTACTCAGTCCGACAGTCCATCACCCTCACTCCCACACCACACTCCGACACTCCCTCACGCCGCCGTCCCTCAGTCCGACCCTCACAACCCTCACTCCCACACTCCGTCCCTCAGCGTCTCTGGTACCGTCCGTCCCTCAGTACCTCAGTCCAACCCTCACAGCCTCCGGCTCCAGCTACCCTCCCTCTACTCCTGGTTACGGCAGCCGTTCGCGTCTCTGGTACCGTCGGCGTCTTTGGAACCGATCCGAACGTCGTCACCTGCTTCAAGATCGCCGATCTGGACGGGAGTGATCTTGGACTTTCGGTTTCATCACCTACTCCAACCGCAATCACTGAGGATCTTGGATTTGAAGCAATCACCTGCAAGAAGGTTCGTCCTTCCACATAACAATGCCACTCTATTTCCTTTCTTTCTATTCAAATTCTTTTTTTTTCCTCTTCTATTTTGCTTCGAATTGTGTTTGCATTTTGTAATTTCCATAATGTGTTTGTTGTGTATGATATTGATATGATCAGCCCTACGTTTCAACAACCTTGGTCTATGTTATGGTCTTGTTTGAACGCAGTTGAGGCTGCATTTGAAGCCATGAATGTTTAGTAGTGTAGTCATTTGCACTAATGGAAATTAATGGTTTCTGTTTAATCTTGCTAATTTTAGTTTAAACATTTAAAAAATGTTATTATGGACATTGCAATTGAATATTTTGTTGCTTTGGATTAACTTGTGATTTTTGATTTAGTAAAGCAAATGTTGAATTATCCAAAAAATAGAATCAAATATTTAGTTTGTGGTTTTGGTTCCTTTGGATCAGAACTGATGTGTCATTCTTATTATTATGCTTTGGAGAGGTTGCGGCAGTTGGTGTTGATTATTGCTTTGTTTATGCAAATTGCGTGTATTTGATTTCATGGATTTGTAATAGTTGAGCTTGCTCTGTTTTCCGTGGCTGTTATAGTGATGCTTTAGATTGCATTGAAACTTTTGATACCATGCTACTTGAATTACCATTGGGTGAACATTTCTTTCCCCAAGTTGCTGAGAAACTTGGTAAGTATGGAAAGTTAGAACTTGCAACTGGACAAGAGAAACTGTGGTGCTTTGGGTAGACAATTGGATTACCGTGTGGTGACCAAGGTTGCATCAGTTTGGGTGGTTTTAGTCTGGTACAAATCAAGGTTTCAACAAAGTTTATTTTCAAATTAACGTTGTTAGCTTGCATTTCTTGTGAAACTAAGTGTGAAATATGGTAGTGAAATACTGTTTTTTGTGTTTGTTGGGAATGTAGAGCCTAAAACAGAGATGGAAGACACAAACATAAACACAAACAAATCTGATTCTTCCTCGCCAAGTGGCTCTCCTTTAAGAACCGGACGTTGTCCCTTGCAAACTATGTGGTCTCCTTCGCCATTTTCACGATCACCCTTACCATTGTCGCCTGGCAGCTCACCTTCAGGATCACCATCACCTTTATGTCCATTAAACAACGAGTAAGTGTTTGAATTTGTTGTTAATCATGTTTAATTTGTGAATTTGTGTAATTATGAATTTGTACCTGTTAATTAATGAGTATGTGTAATAATAAATTTGTTTTGATTCTAACCTCCAAACTTCTGAACCAATTAGGAGTCCGAAATCCCCGATGGTGGACTTAGAGGTAGAGGAACAAGAAGGGAGTCAAGGAAGTCCAGGGACAGAGGAGAGAGAGAGCAAGAGCCTACAAATGAGGACTTGGATACAAGTAAAAAAAGAAAGACCACTTCAGATGTTTGGACTCATTTTACCAGGAAGAAAGCTGAAGGAAAAGTTAAAGCCCAATGCCATCATTGTGGCAAACTTTACTTGGGTGATTCAAGCCAAGGTACAACCCATTTGCGTAATCATCTAGCAAGATGTCCACGGATGAAGTTTAAAGATATAAGACAACAAGTCTTAATTAAACAACAAAATAAGGTGGATGGAACTATGAGTTTAAGTAATTATCAATTTGATCAAGCTAGAGTTAGGAATAAGCTTGCTCGAATGGTCATCCTACATGAATATCCCCTTTCAATGGTTGATCACATTGGGTTTAGAGAATTTGTGACGGATCTTCAACCGATGTTTAAACTTGTCACAAGAAATACTTTGAAGAGTGACATTTTTAAAATCTATGATAATGAGAGGGAGAAAGCTTTGAAGATCACGGACAAGAATGGAAGTAGGATGGCAATTACAACTGATATGTGGACTTCAAGTAACAAAAAAAGAGGGTTTATGGTCATTACCGCTCATTTCATTGATCAAGCTTGGACGTTGCAAAGCTGGGTTTTAAGGTAATTTTTTTATCTATAAATTGAATGTTAAAGATTTTACATTTAGAATGTTTATTGAGTTATGTTAAATTGAATGTTTATTTAGTTATGTTATAATTATTCCTATTATTTTTCTAGGTTTGTTTATGTTCCTTCTCCACACACGAAAGATGTTCTTGCCGATGTCCTTGTTGATTGCTTTCTAGAGTAGAATATTGATAGGAAGTTGTCCATAATAACCGTAGATAATTGTAGTACTAATGATGCCATGATAAGACTTCTCTTGAATAAGCTTGATACTAGTTCTCTTATGTTGGGTGGGTCTATGTTGCATATGAGATGTGCTGCACATATTTTGAATTTGATTGTTCAAGATGGGTTGTCTCTTATTGGTGATGGTATTGAAAGGATTCGTGATAGTGTGATTTATTGGACTGGATCACCAAAGAGGAGACAAAAATTTGAAGAAAATGCACGTCAATTGCGTTTTCAATGCACCAAAGAGTTAGTTTTAGATTTTAAACCTCGTTTGAATTCAACTTACTTAATGCTTTCTACTGCGTTGATTTATAAAGATGTTTTCTCGCGTTTGGCTAAACATGAAACATCTTATACTTGTTTGCCATATGATCATGATTAGGAGGTAGCCAAAGATATTTGTGGGAGGTTGGAGTTGTTTTATAGTGTGACTGAGTTTTTCTCTGGTCGTAAGTACCCCACAACTAATATGTATTTTTCTTTGGTGTGTGAGTTGAAAATTGCATTGAATGAATGGAGTTTGTCTTCAAGTGAGATGATAAGTACGATGGCCGAAAGCATGCTTGCTAAATTTAATTCTTATTGGGCTAATGTTAGTGTTGTTATGGCTGTTTCTGTTATCTTAGATCCAAGATATAAGATGAAGTTATTGGAGTTTTATTATCCTAGCATTTATGGTGTTAATTCTGATTTGGAGATTGAAAAAATTAAGAATCTTTGTTATGATTTGCTTGATGAGTATGGAGACGTAGATGAGTCTCCTGTAGATAATGAAGGAAGTTCTCATATGCCTGCAAGTACTTCAAATCAAGTGGCACAAATAAAATTTAGGTTGATTGGGTCAATGTCAAGGTTTGATGGGTTTGTGAACAATAGTTCAAGTAGTTCAAAGAAACATGGGAGTGGTAGAATGGAATTTGATCATTTCATTGATGAGGGAGTGTTGAAGAGGAGCGAAGACTTCGATATTTTGGCATGGTGGAAAAGTAATGGTCTCAAGTATCCTACTTTACAAAGGATTGCAAGAGATATTTTAGCCATTCTCGTCACAACTGTTGCTTCAGAAGCTGCCTTTAGCACTAGTGGGAGACTTTTAAGTCCACACCGCAGTAGGCTACATCCCAAGACTATAGAGGCAATGATGTGTGCTCAGAATTGGTTATGGAGTGAAATCAACGGTTAGCAATTGTCTAATTTTTATTTATAAAATCAAAATTGTGTTTTTATATTTGCTAGTTACAATTTGATGAGATTTATTACATTTTTTAATTCATTGTTGTTGTAGGTTCTTCAATTATACCTGGAGATAGTACATTTCAATCCATTCTTAATGATGGGGAGCCAAATGAAGATGATGGGAGTTGTGCCACAATTGATGGGAGTTGCATCACAATTGATGAAGATTAAATATTTTGTATTAATTTAGTAGTTTTTTTAATTTCTTGGACTTGTTGAATTAATTTGTTGGTTTGTAATTATTCTAAACTTGTGGTCTTGTGGGATTTATTTTGTAGCTTTTTAATTTCTTGGACTCGTTGGACTTTTGATACTCATTTCTTAAACTTGTTGGATTTATTTTATTTTTATGTTTAGCTAGTGATTATGATTATGATATTAGTTATAGTTTATTGGTTTATTGATTTATAATTAACAGGTGATTTATTGATTTATTATTAGTAGCCTATGATTTGGCATTTGAGCCATGTTATTTATTGGCATTTGGGGCATATTATTTAGGCTTGAATTGCATTAGAATATGCAGGCTTAATGTAGGCAAAAATAAATTTGGGCTTAAATTTTTTTTTTTTTTGGATTGGGCCTAAAAATGCAGGCTTAATGTAGGCAAAAATAAATTTGGGCTTAATTTTTTTTTTTTTTTTTTTTGATTGGGCCCAAAAATGCAGGCTTAATGTAGGGAAAAATAAATTTGGGTTTAATTTTTTTTGTTGATTGGGCCACGAATTGGGCCCAATCCCTAAACGGGGCCCGGTTGGGGCGAGCCCAGGCCCCGAAAAAAAACCCGGTACCCTAAACGGGCCGAGTCCGAGTTACGGGCCTTGCCCCGCGAGTTGTCCGGGTTTGGAAAAACCCGGCCCGAACCCGTCTCGTTGCCATTCCTATTGGCAGCTTGATGTATGCTATGGTGTGTACAAGGCCAGATATTGCACATGCAGTGGGAGTTGTGAGCAGATTCATGAGTAGGCCTGGAAAGCAGCATTGGGAGGCAGTCAAGTGGATACATGTCTTTGCTTCACAGGTGCAAGTTTGAAACTGCAGGATTATGTAGATGCTGATTTTGCTAGTGATATTGATAGTAGAAAGAGTACTACTGGGTTTGTTTTTACTCTGGGTGGTACAGCTATATCATGGGCTTCAAATCTGCAAAAGATTGTCACTTTGTCTACTACAGAAGCTGAGTATGTTGCAGCAATTGAAGCTGGAAAGGAGATGATTTGGCTACATGGTTTCTTAGATAAATTGGGTAAGAAGCAGGAGATGGGCATTCTACACAGTGACAGTCAGAGTGCAATCTTTCTTGCCAAAAATTCGGCTTTTCATTCAAAGTCGAAGCACATACAGACAAAATACCACTTTATCCGTTATCTTGTTGAAGATAAGTTGATAATAACTGAGAAGATTTGTGGATCTAAGAACCCGACAGACATATTGACTAAGGGTGTCACTATTGAAAAGCTGAAGCTGTGTGCAACTTCAGTTGGCATTCTAGCTTGAGGACAAGAGGATGAGTTGCAGGGATGAGGGATTATGTTATGGAGGATTGTGGTTGATGTTTGCAGCTTGTGAGCCCTTAAGGGCTAAGGTGGAGGCGACGGAGGAGTTTGCTCATGTAGCTTGATCAATTCAAGCCAAGGTGGAGATTTGTTGAAGTGGGCTGTGTGTGTGGCTTGAATTGCCACAAGCCCAAGTCTACCTAAGTCGGTCACTATTGACCGAATTTAACTAGGAATAACAATTCCTAGTAACAGCCAACTTTGACATATATATATATATATATATTAGGTTTGAGATGTAGTGCAAGCCATGAGCAATAGTAATGATTCCCAATAACCTAGTAAGTGCAGCCATGTGAGAGAGTCAGGGTGTAAATGGGAATTGGATTTCTTGAGAGTGTTCTTCTACACTATTCTATTTTCCCTGATAATAGTGAAATCCCTGCAACTCCGTGGACGTAGGTAAATTGCCGAACCACGTAAATATTGTCTTGTGCATGTAATTGTTTTTTCTTTGGCGTGTGCTTTCTCTATTTGTTTTGTTTGTCACGGGTTGGGATTTCGGTGTAATTCCCTACATATAAACCCTCTTGAGGCTGAGGGACGCAATCCTAATTTTCTTAGGTTAGGAAATCTGGCCCTGGCAAAGAGACGCATACTGTTGAGATTTAAATCTATACCAGTTAGGACTTGAAGATTGGGTAAACCCGCTTTATTGTCAGTTCTAGGTAGAGATGTTGGCCCATTTAAGTATAAATATCTCAAATTTTGTAACTTCCATATCCCCTTGGGCAAGCATTTAATTTAAAATTTCTCATATCCAACGTCTCAAGATTCCAAAGGTTGCATATAGAATTTAGAATGACATGACGCACACCAGAAGAAATGCTCAAGTACCTCAGAAGAACCAGGTTTTCAATCCTTTTTGGGGATTACGCAACAAATGGCCATATTACTAAGCTCTACCACCCGGACCAACTTGTTACTTTACATAGGCATTTCAAGTAGTAGCCTCAAGAAACTTCTCTTCAGCACTTTCCGATATACAAAGGTCTCGTAAAAGATCATGGATTCGACATGTTTTGACTCCTCCGTCTAGCCTTTTTGTTGCCACTTGAATCAAGCTCCAATCAATAAGTTCCTCCAAGTAGTCTTCAGCAACATCCTCTATATTTCTATTCCCGATTTGTCGAATGAATCCCTCAGCTATCCAAAGTTGGAGAAGTTGCCTCACTAGTATCTCAAAGTCTTCTGGGTAGATACCAAAATATAGAAAGCACGGTTTCAAGCGTCAGGTAAGTGATTGTAGCTTAGAGCCAATATGTCCATGCAACTTGATCCATCCTCAGTCAAATACGAATTGACATGGCCAACATATTTTGACCATGTTCGATGTGTTTTCTCCTTATTGGCCAAAAGTGTAAGGTTGAATTTATTCAACCATCTAATTGGCTTTATTCCGTGCCAAATTTGCTTGTAATTCAGCATTTAGAAACCCTGTATTTAGGTGGGATTGTTGTAAGGGTAGTGAGTGAGATAGAGTGAAGATTGCTCAAGAGTGTGCAAGAAAACAGAGTGTCGCGGCTGGGACTCGCGGGTGGACTCGCAGCTTCAACCCGCCAGAAGATGCACACGTGCCAAGCATGCTGGAAGATGAACAGTCATGCTAGCTGGAGCACTACAGGACAAAACAGGACAACTGGCCATACGGTTAACTCGCGACTGGATCTCGCGACTTGGTCAAGCCGCGAGGTCAAGCCGCGAGCCACCCCTGTTTTGGAAAAACCTGACGTTTCGCATTCCTCTTCACTCCAGTATAAATACCCTTTTAACCCACGATTGAAAGAGAGCTTCCAGAGAGAATTTTGAGAGAGAAACCCTAAAGAAAAACCAGATTGTTTCATCCACAATCTCTACCTTAGAGTCTCATCAAATTCCCTCACTCTCTTCCTCTCCATTGTCAAATCCTTGAGAGGCATTATACCAAACCTGGTTCTCACCATTATCATCTCTGTGAGACAGACGTTTGGAGTTCTAGGGAAGCAGTTAGGAAGGAGCCAATCTTCATTGGTTGATGTTACGGTGTAGTAGCGGAATCCGGAAAGCTAGAAAAGAAAAAGGTTCGGCGCAACCTCGTTGGAGCAAGAAGCTTGGAGGGCTTAGGTGCATTGGGTAGATTAGGCTTGGAGGGTCTATTGCTGTCCTTGTATCCCAACTGTATTTTCTAGTGGATTGATTACCGCTTGGAGGGCGGCGGAGAGGTTTTTCGCCGAGGTCTTCGGTTTCCTCTTCGATAACACATCTGGTGTTATCTCTGTGTTTGCATCTTCCTTCCTCTCTATCTCTACCCTTACTTTATCTGCTGTGGTTTATTTTGTTATGGCTTAGATAGTTGTTTAACCAATTCCATATTATAGCATATGTTAAGTTTCCGCACACTAGTTGTTTGACATATTGCTTGTGTTGGTTAATTTGGTTTTTGGGGGTCTAAACGTTCAAAAGTGTTTTTGTACACGTTTTTGAACTTTCAATTGGTATCAGAGCAGGTACACAGCTGTTTGGTTTCATTACCATTGTGTGATCCTTGACTCCCTTTTTGAGATGGATAGGTCTCAATCCCTTAATGCACCTCCATATTTTGATGGAAGTAATTATGCATTTTGGAAGGTTCGTATGAGAGCTTTTTTATGCTCTATTGATGAATCCGTGTGGGATGCTGTTGAGATTGGTTGGACCAAACCTGAGGCAGCCAAATCCACATGGGATAAGGCAGCACTTGCTGCATCTAATGCTAACAGTAAAGCACTAAATGCTATTTTCTGTGGTGTGTCTCCAGATGAATTTCACAGGATTTCTCACATTACCATTGCCAAAGATGCATGGGAGATTCTGGAAACAACTTATGAAGGCACGAAGAAAGTGAAAGATACCAAGTTACAAATGCTGACCACTCGGTTTGAGGAGCTCAAGATGAGTGAGGATGAGTCTTTCGACTCTTTCTATGGGAAGCTAAACGAAGTGGTTGTCAGTAAGTTTAACTTGGGGGAGAAAATGGAGGACTCAAAGATTGTAAGGAAGATCCTTCGATCATTGCCGGAAAGTTTTCGTGCTAAAGTGACAGCCATTGAAGAGAGCAAGGATCTTGACGACATCAGAGTACAGGAGCTGGTTGGTTCTCTGCAGACCTATGAGATGTCGCTGCCAAATCAACGGAAGAGCAAATCCCTTGCTCTAAAGACCATTAATGAGAAGGTGGAAGATCAAGGCTCATCGGGAGAAGATATGGTGGACAAAGATGTAGCCTATCTTGTTAAAAATTTCAGAAAGTTTTTGAAATTCAAAAACAATGGAAAATTTGATGATAAGAGAAAATTCCAAAATTCTGGAAGGGAGAAGAGGGATTTCAAAAAGAAAGATGGAAAAGAATCCCAATCCACACAAGGTGTCACTTGTTTTGAATGCAACGGGCATGGACACTTCAAGAAGGAATGTCCTAATTATTTGAAATCGAAAGGCAAGGTGTATGCCACGACCTTGAGTGATTCAGACTCGTCCGACTCAGAATCTGAAGAGAGCTGTGATGGAGAAGGGAACTATTCAGCTTTCATGACTATTGCTCATGTTGAGTCTTCGGATGAATTGAATTTGCTTGTTCAAGACCTTGGAGAACATAGTGATGATGACTCACTAGGAATTGTTGAAGAGTCTGAAGCTGAAGAAGAAGAAAGCACAGCAACTCTTCAAGAGAATTATAACTCACTCTTGGAGAAGTCGGGTGAATACACAAGGGTGGCCAAGGCTGCTGTGAGAAAGATGAAGAAGGCTGAGGAAGGCTACAAAAGTCTCCTAATCCGGTATAGGGAGGCCAAATGCGAGATTGAAACTCTGAATGGTGAGCTGTCTGAAGCTTACACTAAAGTAAGATTTCTTGAGAATGAGATTGTGCAAGCAAATGCAAAAATAGAGAGGGTCACCACCAAGAAGCTAGATGATGTTATATCATCTCAAAAGAGCTTTTCAGACAAATCCGGACTGGGATATACCGGAGGAAGTAGCTCAACTGGAAATGTCACTAAAGAAGTGAAGTTTGTGAAGGCCAAAGATCCAGTTGTAGCTGACCCTACTGGTGTGAAGCTCGAGGTGGAGGAAAAGAAGAATGTGGTGGACCAACGGATGCTGAATCATCGTAATCAGTCTGTGGGCAGGTCTGAATCTCGTGCCAAGTCACGTCCACGACCACAAAGAGGTCCTAGAGGAATGTATGTGTGCCACTATTGCGGACTTCAAGGGCACACTCGACCAAATTGCCAAAAGCTGAGAGCAAAGAACAGTGCAACTCCTCAAAGGTTAGGAGGACCAAGAATTGATAGGAGAACTTGGGCAGGTGATCAACCTAGAGAGCAAAATGGAGATCCCGGAATGATGAACGTGATGAAGATGATTGGTGCATTCACCAACTGCTTGGAAAGCTTCTCACGAAGGTTTGAAAGCCCTAACTCCCGTACCCAATCCTTTAAGGAAATCACCCCAAACGCAAGTGACGTGTGGGTGAAAAGGGGTACTCATGCATAAGCACTACAACATGTCCATGCATTAATACTTCCTATGCTTTGTGACTATGTTTGTGTGGTATGTTTGCTGTTTTTTTTTTTTTTTTTTTTTTTTTTTTTTTGTTCTTGGTTGCTTGATTATTCTTCTTGTGAATATTTCTTAATTGTGTTTTATCAATCTTTTTGTTTCTTGAGTCAAAAAATCCAAAAAATACATAAAAAATTTGAAAATCAAAAAGCTTGATTGACTTTATTGAGTTTTTGTCTTAAAACTCGTTTTGCCTTGTACCTTTGTGCTAATGGCTTTGTGCATTTTCGAGCATTGCTTGTTTTCATGCACTCATATCACTATGGGAAAAATCTTGAAATCTAAGTGATTGTTGTAAATAGATCTTCAAACTTGTCATGAATGATTAGTGAATGGTTATGTTGATCTTGAAACATGCATAGACTTGTGTCTATATCTCTTCCCACTTTTTATTTTTTTTGCTAAAAAGAGCTCACCAAATGTAAATCTCCAAATGAAAAGAGATATTGAGCTGCAAAAGCCTGTCGCACATTCTAGTATTTGACTAGGAAAAAGGGTAAGCGACCTTATATTAAAAGTGAAATTTCATTCAAAAAGGCCAAAGGCCTGTTCTTCAAAGAGAAATGTTACATATCCCTCTCACAATGAGAGATGATTGTCTCAAAAAGATCAAAAAGATCAAATGTTATGATTGAAAGTGGAGTCAAATGAAAAACTCCAAGTTATGTTATCAAGTTGTGTGGGAGGTCATATATTCATATTTCTATAATTGAGATTGGTCACATGATCTAGTGCTAATTGTGTATGCCTTGGTTGAATTGATCATTGAAGCTTCACATTAGACAAAGGACTATCTCATTGTTGATATCCACACACAACACACAAGTTTATGTTCAATAAATGCCATATTCATTTGTGTGATTGTACTTGATAAAATGTGTTTTCACATGCTCAATCTTTGTTAATTCAAGCACAAAAAGATTTTTGAGTGTTTTAGGTGTTTTTGGAAAGTGTTTTGTTGGAAAAATCTGAAAATTTCAAAAATACAGTTTTGCCCTGTTTTGGCGGCTCAGTCGCGGGTATGTCAAGTCGCGAGACTCAGTCGCATCTTCGCTGGTCAGTTTTGGCGACTTGTTCGCGAGTGGAAGGTCCAGTCGCGAGATTCACTCAGAGATTTTCGCGGCTCAGCTCGCGACTCACTCGCGGGTAGACCTTCCAGTCGCGAAAAACACTTAGAAAAATTTTTCAAAATTTTGTTTTTGTGTTCTTTGGCGGCTTAATCTGGAGACTGTGTGGCGACTTGTTTCAGTCGCGAAAATCGCGTGTTTTGGGTATACAGGGGCAGTTTTTAAAATTTTCTGTTTTCCCTCGATCTTTTTGTGACTGTTCATTGTCTTTTTCTTCTGCACTTTCCCTTTCACACCGTGCCTCCATTGTCGATCTCCATTGTTTGCTTCTTCTCAGCTAAAAATCGTCGACTAACAGGTATGGTTTTCTGTCTTGCACTCGAATTTTCCTAATGTCTTGGTTTTCCCTCTGGATTATTCATTTTTGCGTATGGTTTTGTGATGGGTTTTGTGATGGGTTTTGTGCTGTCATCGTTGTCCTTTCTTAGCTTATGGTAGCCTGTGCTTCTGGTTTTGAGCTAATTTTTTTTTGTTGGTTGTGTTCTTCATCTTGTGCTTAGCTAGGGTTAGCTAATTTTTGTCTGATCTGCTGTTGCTATCATGTTTCACTTTGATCTTGTGTGGTATCTTGTTGATGTGGTGTTGATTTTGGCCCTTTTTCAGCTGTTTATGTGGTTATATTTGATCTCTCTATACTGTGTAGTTCTAATTTGGGCTTTTGGTGTCCCTCATTGTTACTTTCTGACCATACTCATCCAGCTGTTAGGGTTTCTTCATTGTTCCTAAATTTTCACTAACCCATTGCTGATATAGTCTGTTGGAGTGTGTTCTATCATTTCCCTTGTTTATAATACAGACTGGTCATGTCTCCATTCAAAAAGGCTGCTGTGAAAGGAGGTTCTTCCAAAGGGAAGGAACCCGTAATTGATGTTGATGAAGACACACCTCTCCCGAAAGTGACTCGCTCTTCATCACAGCGATTCGATCCCAATAAGTTCAGATCCTATTCAGCCTATCAGTCATATGAGAATTTTTTTCTTCATGCCACACCATTATTAGAGAGAGCTGTGGATCTGCCCTCACTTCATAACACTGACATTCCGATATGTTTTGCTCACAAGGATTGGAATTACCTTCTCTCTGATCCAGATATCGTGTATGAAGAGTTGGTTAAAGAATTTTATGCTAACGCAATTGTGGAAGGAGATGAACTTAAGTGCTGGGTTCGACAAAAGAGCTTTTCTGTCTCTCCTACATACCTGGCAGAAATTCTTCACATCAACAGACCCATTTTTCGTCATTCACCGGTCTATGATGATCTATGTCCTGATGAGGAGCTTCTCAAACAAAGTCTTGGTCAAGACTTGGAGTTCTCACCCAATGGCAAATCCATCAGTGTTTCCTCCCTTTCTCCGAAACTGCGAGTGCTTACAATTGTGATGTTTCACAATTTGTACCCTTTATCAAGTACTGGGTATATGAATCTCGGACGTTCTTTGTTTCTTCATGATCTAATCTCTGATGAAGAAATCGACATTTGTGCTCATATCTTTCATGTTCTGCGTAAAACGGTTCTTCGAAGTGAGTCTCGGATCTGCATTCCTTTCTGCAGTCTCATTTCACGGATCTTGAAGCTCAAGGGAATTTATCCAACGGCTGATGAGTCTCCTATCCCCAAACCGAGTCCGATCAACATGCGTACATACAATGCAAGTGTTGGACATAGTCGGAAGAGAGCCAAACCAGAAACTTCTGCATCTCACAGTGACTCTCAGTTCAGCAATCACTCCCTCGATGAGAAACTTGATCGCATTGTTTCCTCTGTCCATGAGTTGAATACAAAGATGTCTGGACTCACTGCTTCTCTACACCATCAAAGCAACCGATGGGATATGAAGTTTACTTCTCTTCAGACTCAGTTGGATCAAATTCAGAGAAAGCTAGAAGAGGATGACTAGCCTATTCCATGACAAAAAGGGGGAGTGATAGGCATAATCAAGGGGGAGGATATTACCCTAAGGGGGAGTGTCACTATCTAAGGGGGAGTGTCTTTAATTTTTTGTTTCTTTCTTCTCTTTAAGTTGATATATTGTGGTTTGTAAAACTGTTATTCAGGTATTTGTTTGTTTGTACCCATATGCTTATGTAAGCTTTTAGGGTTATTGTTTTATGCATAGTTTGTAGGCTTTATGGTATGTACCTTGCTTAAGTGCAGCCTTTATGCTATGTTGAAATCAGTACTTTAATCTAAATGTTCTGCATTTTGGTTTATGTACTGTCACTCTTGTGCCCTTGTAGGATTGTTCCTAGATGCATATGCCTTGTGTGCTATGCATTGGTTGAGTGTTGAGCATACAAGTGTCTTGCCTTGTGCTTGTTAACTTGTATGACCTTGTGTTCATTCCAAGTGTGAATGAGCACTGTGATCACTACCTTGTGGTGTTCACTTGGTTGATCAAGCCATGGTTGGTTTATTAACTCCATCTTTGCTTGATCACATATTGCCTGTTTCATATGCATTTATAATTTTCTGCTTACAATGATCATGGTGTATTGTTGTGTTTCAGGAGTTTATGTTCATATGATTCAAGTGCTTCACAGCTTCTAGAGTTAGGTGTGAGTGAGTTTTGTTCAACTGTTCCCAACTCACATGTTAAGTCTAGAGTCTGTTTTAGGGTTTTGTCACGGAATAGTCAAAGGGGGAGATTTTAAGGTTGAATTTATTCAACCATCTAATTGGCTTTATTCCGTGCCAAATTTGCTTGTAATTCAGCATTTAGAAACCCTGTATTTAGGTGGGATTGTTGTAAGGGTAGTGAGTGAGATAGAGTGAAGATTGCTCAAGAGTGTGCAAGAAAACAGAGTGTCGTGGCTGGGACTCGCGGCTTCAACCCGCCAGAAGATGCACACGTGCCAAGCATGCTGGAAGATGAACAGTCATGCTAGCTGGAGCACTACAGGACAAAACAGGACAACTGGCCATACGGTTAACTCGCGACTGGATCTCGCGACTTGGTCAAGCAGCGAGGTCAAGCCGCGAGCCACCCCTGTTTTGGAAAAACCTGACGTTTCGCATTCCTCTTCACTCCAGTATAAATACCCTTTTAACCCACGATTGAAAAAGAGCTTCCAGAGAGAATTTTGAGAGAGAAACCCTAAAGAAAAACCAGATTGTTTCACCCACAATCTCTACCTTAGAGTCTCATCAAATTCCCTCACTCTCTTCCTCTCCATTGTCAAATCCTTGAGAGGCATTATACCAAACCTGGTTCTCACCATTATCATCTCTGTGAGACAGACGTTTGGAGTTCTAGGGAAGCAGTTAGGAAGGAGCCAATCTTCATTGGTTGATGCTACGGTGTAGTAGCGGAATCTGGAAAGCTAGAAAAGAAAAAGGTTCGGCGCAACCTCGTTGGAGCAAGAAGCTTGGAGGGCTTAGGTGCATTGGGTAGATTAGGCTTGGAGGGTCTATTGCTGTCCTTGTATCCCAACTGTATTTTCTAGTGGATTGATTACCGCTTGGAGGGCGGCGGAGAGGTTTTTCGCCGAGGTCTTCGGTTTCCTCTTCGATAACACATCTGGTGTTATCTCTGTGTTTGCATCTTCCTTCCTCTCTATCTCTGCCTTTACTTTATCTGCTGTGGTTTATTTTGTTATGGCTTAGATAGTTGTTTAACCAATTCCATATTATAGCATATGTTAAGTTTCCGCACACTAGTTGTTTGACATATTGCTTGTGTTGGTTAATTTGGTTTTTGGGAGTCTAAACGTTCAAAAGTGTTTTTGTACACGTTTTTGAACTTTCAAAAAGACCGCCCAATACCACAATTGCAAGCGGTAAACCATGACACTTTTCACAATTTGTCTCCCTAGAGTTTCAAGTTCTAGAGGATTGATATGTTGCACCTGATTGCTGTTGTATGCTGCTTGATATGAATTGTATTTTCTTTTCTTCCATATCAGGGACGAGTGATGGGCAGACAAAAGTTGTCAGAGAGGGGACAATGGTGTGGCATATGCTTGGAACTTGAGGGAACAGAAGTGGGATAAGGTAATTTACAATTCCATTCTAACAACTATATCAACAGTTAGATTTATGGTTTTATTTGCAATGCAACATTAAGTGGTTGCCTCTCTGGCGCTTGATATACTCTTTCCTTTTCTTCCTTTCTTTTTTGTGGTGTTTCTTAGAATCCTATGCTTTGCAAGTTTGTTCATTTTTCTTCAAAATTTTAATCTCTTGTTTAGCAGATGACTGTGACAGCAAATTTTTTGTTTTTTTCCCCTCAATTGTGAATAAAAAACTAAGAAGTGGATAGAAAGGTTACAGGTCCAGTTTGCTGTGTGATATTTACAGCCACTGCCTATGTCCCTCTTCACCAAAATTTCCCCCCTATCTATGACTTAGTTATGGTGTTTGTATTTTCATCACCCATTTACTTAATTTTATGGATGGTAGTGAAGTTTATGGGGAGTCTTTTTAATGCAATCTCTCAGATTGCTGCGGGATTCTAAAAATGTGCTCTATCTAGTAGTCTTGACTTATACTTGTTGAGTGAGGTGTCTTGCACTTTCATGCAAATGGCTTTAAGATTGTCCATATTCCTATTCTACTTATTTATGTTGAATTCCCCTCTTTTAACACACGTTTAAATTGACATTTGGAATGAGTTTTGAGCTGGACCATTAAAGATTTATGCATTTAATTTTATATGTTAGTGCATTTAGTTTGTTTTCCGAGTACCTTTACATTTGCGGTTTTTGTTTGCACTTTAGTTCTCCCTTTCTCTAATATTTGAATTTTTAAAATTAGTCTTATGTTTTTTTTTTTTTTTTTTTTTTTTTTTTTTTTTTTTTTTTTTTTTTTTTTTTTTTTTTCCAGATTGGTGAAGTTGTTGACGGACCGGATGATAACCTGAGGCGTCCTGTTCTTGATGGGATTGAATATAACTATGGTCAGAATCTTAATTATGTTCTTTGACAACTTTAATATGGTTGACCATTTGTCTATATCATTTATTTATTTTTTTGGTAATAAGTAACGATTCAGTCTTTTATTCTGTTGTTACTCAGTATTTGATGTCGATATTGGAGATGGGGAGCCTATTCGTAAGTTGCCCTACAATCGATCAGGTATTTTTTTTCTTGGTCCTGTTTTCCTGTGGTTGATTATAATTGCAATATCTGTTGCTCTTCATTTTCCTTTCCACCTTACACATACACCTGATGGGTCTTGAACCATGACTTCACCCTCCACCTTAGTTTAGTTTTACAAGGGAATGGCACTTGAGCTAGAAGAGTTCACTGGCTTTCCACCTTGTTGCATTATAATTATAATTTTGTGGTCCCAATTTCTCTCAGTATTCTCTCTCTACTCGGTATGATGTTCATGTCTTACTCTAGTATCAAATAAATGAAGGCACTCATCTCCCTTGATGATATTAGGCCTCAATTGTTGTTTGTTTAACTTACTACATCATTGACATCTAATGAATCATGAATGTAATTGTTAATTCAAAAAACAATGACATAAAATTTGATATTTCAGATAATCCTTATGCTACTGCTGACAAATGGCTTCTCAAGGAGAATCTACCTCTTTCCTATCGACAACAAATGGTAGAGTTTATACTCCAAAATTCTGGACAAAAGGACTTCACCCTGGATTCATCATTTCGTGATCCCTTTACTGGCTGTAAGTACAATATTTTTATGGAACTATGACATGAACATCTGAGATAATTGATGTAGTTGCTTGCTTTTTGCTTGTCTAATGTTTTCTGTTTTTCATTTCAGCTAGTGCTTATATACCTGGAGCAACTTCCAGTATGTCTGGTACGTATTTGTATTAGTTAAAAATTAAAAATTGTTGTCACTGTATGTTACTTTCTCTTGCATATGCTAATATGTATTGAATGCCTGACTTACTTCACAACCTCCAATATAAGACTATGGCTCTAATGTTTTTTCATATTCTTGTTTATATAGCAGCTGTTTCAGCAAAACCCACTTTCAAGCACATTCCTAAGGTATGCTGTTACAGTGTAGTGTTAATAGGTTTGGATATATCAGTCAAGGGGTTTAAGATGCATTTCTAGGAATTGCATGTCCATTCTTAGGGAACTTGTAAAAAAGTATATATTGAGTGATTGTAAAAGCTCATGTATTATATTTTATTTGTTTCACATGAAACATTACCTAGTGAATGCAATGTACTTTTTTAGAATTTTTTTTCTGTAATCCTCCAGCCAAAAGAGGCTCTTTGGCTTCCCTACTTGACTATTATGGCTCTACTCCATTATGGTTGGGATTGACACCTTTTCACTTAGAGTTGTAGATTCTAGGTTTTTATTTTCCTCTTAAATAATTATATGTTTATTACTCTTTTTATTGTATTTCTGTTAGAATGTTATGCTTGTATTTATACCCTCTGGTATTTTATGAAACTTTTCTCTTTGGTATTGATCCTCAGTTGTACGAGGGAGTTATGAGGGTTTTTTTCCTTTTTCTTTTTTGGTTGTCTATAGAAGTTTCTCACTGTGCTGATTGTGTTTTCATTCTTTCACACATTTTTTTCGCTGTTCGTTGTTTGGTAGATATGTCATGTAATTGGGCTCTATGGCTGTTTTGAGGCGAGTTTTACCCCCTTCAGCATTTTGGGCTGTGTATTTTGATATTCTATTTCTGTATTCCAGGACTATATATCTATAGGGGTCGTTGTTTGAGTATCTGATATATTGCTGGTTGGGTTTGTCAATTGGGCGACTTTAAAAGATGCATGCTCCTTCTTTACATCTCTCAAGTACTTTGGTGTCTCTTTTCACCCTGTCATTTACTTGTCATTCTTTGTCTATCATTTTGTTTCCAGAAAGGAGTGCTTGTTTTTGATGTGGCACAGTTTGATGGGATCCTCAAAAAGATTAGAGTCTAACAATGACAAAGTAAATGACAAAGTAAATTCTACTTTGTCAGGAAAAGGAGAACTTATCTTTGACTGAGCTCCTGATTAATTTCTACTCTACCACGAAGTAAACTCCTGATTAACTTGGATTTATTGACAATCTGTTGTAGGAAAATAAAAATTTATCTTTGACAGAGCTTGAGTTTTCCAGACTTGGTGCCATTATTAAAGTTCCGAAGGACACGTCACACTATCATAGTAGTAAATTAGCAGATGTTGATATAGCTTTGTTACTGAAATTGCTAAATTCATGGCCTCTGGCAATGATATTTCCAGGTTAGCATGCCAAAATTCTCAGGCTTCTGCATAAATTATAGGATTCTGGATTCCCATTAGTATCATATTTGTAATTTAAAACTTAGTAAGGAGCTTTCTAAATGATATTAATGGCTGTTTCCTGGTTCTTATTTACCTACCAATAAAGGTTTTCTTAGATCTGTTTTAATCTTTTCCCAATATATCTTAATGTCTCCCAGAGACGACATTTCTCTTAATGAATTATTTGATGGCTGAATTATCTGATGTATAAGGGTATTCCTGTTTTGTTCTTAGAACATCTGTTACTTATCAATAAAAAGATCTTTTCAATTTTATGAGATTTAAGCTTTGAAGTGCCATGGAATTTACTTTTGTATAAGAATTAAAGAGGTCCCCTTGGGGCCAAAACTTATATGTATATTACAGAGCTCTATGCTTGATGCAGGACAGTCTAGGCTTCTCCACCTATAGCAGCTTGAAATCCTTAGGCTTCACATCCTTGGGGTTGCTTGGAATCACCAACAAGCAGACAAAGAAATTTCTCACAAAGAAAATTTTATTCAATAATATAAAAAAAAAAACCACCTTTATCATTTTAATAGTGCTTCTAGGATTACAAAAGTTTACATCCCATAAAACTCTCAACTAAAAAATAATCTGAAATCTTATCCCTATCTTAATCCAAAATATAAAAAAAATGAAAATTTTGAAATAATCCAATCCCATTAGACAAATGAAAATCTGAATACTAAATTTCAAAATAACTTTGGTTGTGCTCCTTGCATCAATGCTATACTGAGTTCTGTACTTGCATGCAATTGTGGCACACTAACTGTAGGTACTATTTAGTTTTATTGATAAATGAATATGCTCTTTATGTAAATTCTGAATGCTTTGATTTTCACTTATTCTTGGATTGTATTGGAGTGTGATTTTACAGTATCATGCTTTTTTTCTTTTAAAAAAAATGAGTAACATTACGGTTCCAGGAAAATAGTTTCGCTCACTTGGTTAATGTTATACTGTCAATTTGCAGTTATTGATATTTTGAGGATGACTGTCCTGCACCCAGATGGGGCGACCATGCTTCTCAAGCATGTTGAAGCTGAAAATGGTATTGAAGTTAAAGATGAGACCTAAATATTTTTTATTTCTGAAAATATATCTGATCATTTTTAATTTCCTATTTACTTAGATCATATGAGGAAATATCCTCAAATTATATATATATATATATATATATATATTAAAAGAGTTATAATCCTGAATTCTTAAATGAACTGGTTGTTGAGGCTTACAGGCAAAGCTTTTGTTATGAGGCATGCTTCTTTCTTTATGGATAGTTTTTTACCAAATTCTATCTTGACTGTTGACCTTGTGTGCTCAACACAGGTGTACTATCGGAAATAATCAAGAAAGTCACAACAAACCCAGCTATTCCTGCAAACCTTTTAACGAGTATCCGTACTGTAACTAATCTATTCAAAAATTCATGTTTCTACAACTGGTTACAAAAGCATCGTAGTGAGGTTGGGACTCGCTTCTTCATTGTTATTTTCTGAGTTTGATCGTGCATGCCAAGCAATGGCCTTTGTTTGAATGTGGTTTTGAGCACTGTGTGCTCTCTATGTGCAGTGGGTGGGTGTTGGTGTATGTGTCTATTAGATATGGTATGGATATATGGTATTAACACTGTTGCTGACAAGCACTTAATGTGTTCTACATAATATAGTTTTTACCTGTGCTTTTTATACTTTATGTGCTAATTTATTGTTCCCTTGAAACCTTTCTCAGGATTACATTGGAAATCTCATGTTTTATAACTGGCTTTGACCTTTTCTTCACTAAACCTTCTTGTTTCTAGAAGAATACTAGCTTGTATATTGATGTTCCAAATATTTTTTCTTTGATAATTTCTTTATCATTATTATTATTAAAAAAAAAAAGATATACTCACTTAGGTTTAAAAAATACCTGGAGTATTTTGTTACAGATCTTTTGTTGGGTAGAAATGCAATGGGTACTCGATAAATCAGTTAGAGAAAACATTTCCCTTTTTTCAGACCTTTTACTTGGATGATTGTTAAGGCAATAACTGCACAGCTTGTCACACTGAGCATGTTTTTGGTTCGTATATTCAATTGCTTCTCGTATTTATTTATTTAACTGATTTCAAGTTGTTATTCATCGCCAAGTAAGAATTTGCAGTTGTCTTACTCCACTTTAATACTCAAGTAAGTAATTGTTTTACTGTAAATTTGCCAGCATAGTGTTTCTTTTAGTGGATTCTTGAGCAACAGTGAAAAGTGGAGTTGGTCAAAGGTTCTGTAGAATTTGTTTTGTGATTCCTGGAATTTATGTTTTCACAGTTAATTTATTGTCATCTCCCTATCGTTGTACTTTTCACTACAACCACTTATTATCTTGTTAGTCCAGTTTTCAGTATTGAGAGAATTTATGTGTTTTTCCATCCACTTACAAAAATTATGGAAACAAACTGCACTATCATTTACAGATTCTCTCTCTGTTCAACCAGCTTGGTCTGACTTTGAAAAGGTCCCGTCCTTTCACGTCATGATTGGGTCAAGCAGGTGTGATCATGAGTAAAAGGAGAGGATTTTTTCTCCACGTGGGACAGCCCTCACCTTTGATAGAGTAGATCATTTAACGCCTTTGTCACAAATCATTTTTGACCTATTGGTTCAAGTGGCATAGCCGCATAGGTGGTCTTTTTTATGCATATTGTAGTACTAGTCACTAACCCGTGCGATGCACGGGAATAATTACCAGATGATTTCAGGAAAAAAAAAAGTCATAACCTTTCATATTAGATATATCGAAATGTGTCTATTGGAAGGTCATAACTCTTTATATTAGATATATATTAAAGGTGTCTATTTAACGAAAATATTCCTATTAAATAAAAATGTGCAAATTGAATGAAAATGTGTCTATTAAATAAAAATGTGTCTATTGACTGAAAATATGCATACTGAATGAAAATGTGCATATTGAAGAGTCATAAACATTTCGGTATGAATAGTAGTTCATATTCATTTGGTAATTTTTTCTCAACTTCTTCTTTTTCATCTTTTTTAAAAACACAAGAAACTTGTGGACTTTTTTCAAAATTGCTATTTGTAGAACCCAATAAATTTGGTTGTGTCATGGGGAGAATTTTGTGCCCATACACCATTGCACATAAAAAGCCAAAAAATATAATTGGACTAAGAACCAGTTATATATAAACTATAAATTAATATGGTGCGAAAATCTAATTCAAACTCAAAATAAATTTCAACTAAAACATAAAAATATTTTTATTACAATAGTCAACGATGAAACAATAAGAAGAATAAATTGTGAAGTGCAAATATGCCAAACACACATTTAATGCCACATGTTTGTTTTTAACTGCTGTTATACCTTGATTTTACCACCAAAGTCTGGCCATTCCAAGCATGGTAATACAATCTTATACAAATTAGAACACAAGTAATAAAACTGATAAAACTGCCAACAACACAGAATAGTTAATAGGGTATATAATAATATTGAAGACAACGTTTCAACCAATAACAATACACGATACCATTCTTTGAGCAAAATATTAACATAAAGCAAATGCGCAAGATTCAATTTTTTACAATGGCCAACAATTAAAGTATCAGTATAAAGAGGTATCTACTTCTTGATTATAGTGTCGAAGTCATGGCCATTTCATAAATTATAATACAATCTCACTCTATATTATGGCCATAAGAAAATATTAAAACAACTTGTAATACTGCTTTAAACCAAATCTCCATTGCAACTACCCGATTCAAACCCAAATGTTAAAATTCGAATGGAGATGAGGAAATACAAAACAATAACTCCAATAACCAAATATGCTTAAATAAATAATCAAAGCCATTAAGCCAAAAAAATACGAATTTAAACTCATTTTACAGAGTCAAACGTTACACAAATAACAATATATATGTTGTATAACTTTGGCACACAAAGTAAGGCAAAAAGTATGTAACCGAATAGTATAACACCATCTTCTAAATAAAAAAAAAGAATAGTATAACATCATGATCAATACTTAGAGCAATTTCTCAATCACGGTTGACCAAATTAGTTTCTAACCTTTTCATCAAGGGAATATAGCGCCAATAATGTTGTTTTCTTATTTCTGTACTCCTCTGGCAGAAAAGAAACTGGGAGAAATAAGAAGTGAATGTAAATGCGCAAAGAGAGAGTTAAAAGATATAGTAACGGTAGTAAAATTGTATTGAAACAGTTTGTTTAATCCACCAAATGAAAAGATACAACTGTTAGGTTTCTAAATGTAGGCATGTGGCATAAATTTATGTAGCCACATGGCACAATGAGGAGCGGTCAACAAAAAGTTAAACGCTTCGGCTATTAGTTATTACTAGTCGCTAACCCGTGCAATGCACGGGAAAGATATTGAGTACAATATAAAATTTAATTTTGGTTTATTTTACTACAACACCAAAATTGAATTTGTAAAATAAAATCATGTAGTTAAAACATTTGCTAACAGCTATACGTTTCAAACATTTATTAAACTATATATTATTATTATTATTATTATTATTATTATTATTATTATTATATCAACTTAACAGTTAAATATATGATATTCATTGAAATCTTCTAGTATTGAAAGGTTCAATATTGTTTTGCCATGTGGGCCTTAGAAACCTGGAGGCAATACTGTGGTTGTGTTCATAGCTATATCCAAAGTCCAACCAAAAGGATCCAACGAATGTCTTTGTGTTCAATAAAGCAGACCATGCAAAATCAATACATCAAACTAAGAACACAAATGCAAATATAACTAAATTTCATCTTTTTAAAATCCATGGAAACAGAAGTTTGTCACTTTTAGAATATGAAAAATGTTTTGTTTGAACCAAGTTCTTTCGCAACTTTAAAAAAAAAAAAAATGTTCTTTGCCAACTACCATATATGCAAGAAGAGCAAACACACAATAAGGCAATGCAACTCAACCTCCAAATACCATGCATGTACAGATTAAAAAATATATACAACTTATTTCAATCCCATTACAACTTTATTCTCCTTGATTATATCATGTTCCAAATTCAAATGCAGCAATGAAAACATAAACTAAAGCAATAATATAGCACAAGACCAAACTCAATTGGTAGTGGAGGTTAGAGAGAATTTACTGTGTTGAATAAGTAGAGAAGATTAAATTTCAATAACAAAATTTTATTCAGAAATTGAGTCCTAAAACCTGAAAAAGGAAAACCCAAGATTCAGAGAGAAGAGAAAAAAGTTAATCTAAATCAAATTATTCACTGGGGAATTTAAACAAACACATAGAGGACAAACACAAAGATGTTAATAACAATGAATCAAGACAAAATCTTTAAACCCACAATGCTAATTGCTTACACACAGATACTTTCATGAAATCAAAAGTTGATGAAGTTACCAAGTTTTATCCAAAATCACAGAATAATGATAGTTTTTTTTATAAAAATAAAAAATAAAAAATAAAAAAAATAAAAAGAGAAGAAGAGGTTTGTTCACCCAAATTATAAGCCATGTTCACCCAAATCCATTCATGTTCATTTGATCTGCCTAGGAACAACCATTTGCTTTATATCTTTAATGCATTACAAATATGAGTACAATATAAAATTTAATTTAGACCGATAACTTTCAGCACAGTACTCCAAATGATGCAAGGCTGGAACCTATGGAAATTATCTTGTGAAATCTTTCATGGACACTAAGAACATCAAAATCGGAGTCTGGAAACATTGTTTTTTTTTCTATCGCCAAAGCAAACATGGCGTAATTTAGAAAATTGACTAAAGTTGTATAAATCAAAACATATAATGGAAAAACAATATTTCTACCAAATTAGTGGAAGGTTACCGTAGGGATTTTGTGGGTTACTCTGTTTTTTCTCCACAACCTGTGCTGGGTTACTCTGTTTTTTCTCCACAATCTTTGCTGTAAGTAGTTACCCACTGAAACGGTGTGGGTTTGAAAGAGTTAGACCAACTAATGCAAGAGTAAGCAAGACCAACTAATGTTTGTGAAGAAAAGAATTACCAATAGCAGTAGCATCAAGGACACTCTGTTTTTGGTTCACAACGTTCGCTGAGTTTGTTCTTGCAGCAGGGAAAAAAAAAAACAGAAAACGGAAAAACGGAAAGAAGAAAACACAACATAATCAGCGTATATAAACAATAATAAGTAGTTACCCACTGAAACTAAATAAGTCACCACCGAAAAGATACATTGTTCTACTTTTTTTAATGGTAGACGTGACATTAATTTATGTAGCCACATGGTGCAATGAGGTAAGAACAACAAAAAGTTAAACGTTTCGGCTATTAGTTATTATATAGATATAGATTATAGTCATTCAAAGAGTAAAGAAAGGTAGAAGTTAGGCATATATTTTTATACTAAGAGTAATTATATATATATATATATATATAAACATTTTGTGTGTCATTTTTAAACTACCTTGTTAGTTAAGTTGCCTAACTTTTAGTTCTCTGGTGAGCTTGACAGTTACGCTGTGCTTTTAATTGAAAAGAAGGATCAAGAAGGTCAATCTCAAGTTCTTTCAGCAGCTCTTGTGGTATGTTTTGGTTACATTACCAGCCAAATGCTTAGCCTTTTGTTTTAGATGGATTACATTGTTTCTTGATGTTCTCAAGAAATGTCAATCTTCATATTCATGCATCATAGTACTTTTTTTTTTCCTTTTCTTTTAACAGATTGTGAAAGAGGAAAATCTAGAAGTTGATTCGAAATTCCGTGTTTTAGTTGCCAATGGATCTCTGGTATCTTTTTATTTTGGTCTTGTTCGCTTGTATCTGTTGATTAATCTGTTTATGTTTATGCTGAATAGTAGGTCAATTCACTGGAGATTTAGCCATATAATTTTTAGACTTTTAAAAAGTATGCTTTCATTTTTGGAATACAGATATTTTTTATATATGAATTGATTGGTCCAGAGGGAAAATGATTTGATATTTCTCACTTGAAAATGGTCAAACTTGTAATTTTGAGTGTGCTAGATAAAGCTTGAGCTGTACATTGAAACCAAAGTTCTGTGCTGGCACTTCATAATTCTTTTTGTGAATGCTAAAACAATTGTGAAAAAATTAACAAAAATAGGCCATCGATGGTCACTCACTGCTTTATAAAAATCTTCTGTCCTAGCCTAACCATTATGTTAGATAAAATGTAATCACTGAAGGAGTAGGCCAAGATTTTTTATTTATTTATTTTTCTCTTTTCTTCATCTCATATTTGTTGGTGAAATATTGGGGTCATGCTTGAAACAAGGATGCTCAATGGTGCACACTAATATGTTGTGAGATCTGGGAAATATAACACCTTTTTTTGGAAACACAAAAACTCATTGCCCTGAGCAAAGTTTCATATGCATGCAAGAGGAAGTGTAAAGCAGTATATAATATTGTATATGATGTCATGGGTTCATTAAGCTGGATGTGATGTTAAGCACGAACTGGGTAAGGGTTTGGAATTTAGTGAGAAAGACTCAACAAACTTAACTGAAGCATAGACTTACTGCACTGAAATAAATTTTTGGTATCAAATATGTTTTTGTATAATATTTTACCATTGAATTGGCCAATTGGCTTAATTAGTAATTTAATTGCTGTGTTTCATAATACAGATGCTTGATGGTCTTGTGAGAAAAATTGCCTTGGACCTTGATGTTGAGGACATTGCCAAAGCGGCAAAGGCCTCTAAAGACGCCAAAATTGCTGAAGTTGGGGTTGACATTGAACTGTTAACTAAACAGAGCTGAATCTCTCAAGTCCCTGGTAACTAAACAGTTTTCTCTGGATATTTTGTATCTTTGTTGCTTGTTCAGAGTGTTCACCATCGTGAACACGATGTTTAGTTCTTTCAATAAAAGTCTTATTACCTATAATTTTTTTTATTTAATCTTTGTTGACATGTTTATTTTATCACTTTTTTTTTTTTTAATATAAATTTTTGTTAAGTGTCCCATAGGCGTAGTGTACTTGGGCCTCGCCCCATTTTCTTTTTATAAGTGAAAATTTTATTTTAGTGTTAAAAAAATAATTTGAAATGCATATCACACGTAAGTAGTCTGGGAGATGCATTAGTGTGCATGTGTGTGATATACAAGCACAAAAAAATGCTGAACACGCACAGTTCCATTGGATAGTGCTATGATTCTAGAGTCTCACATTGATTAAATATAAACTTAACAATGTGTAGCTCTTGGGCACCCTTCCCTTGCAAGCTGATTTTCAAGGGTGAGTTCTACCCATGGGTATCTATTAGGTAGCTTCCACCATGTGGTTTCTTGTATTTCATCTTGTCTAATAGTGTGATGCTTAGCAATTTTTAAAGTGCGATGTTTAGCAATTTATGATGGTCTCTAGCTTTTTGTGATTTTGTCATACGCAGACATGTATTATCAATTGTATCAACTGATCTAAGTGTCAGCTGAACATGATAAGATGCAATACACCCCTCCCTGTGTTGGCAAGACATTCTGTTTAACAACTTAATATACAATAATAGAATGGGGATGGAAGAGAGCCTTAAGTTATTTAACTATTTTTGGGGGATTTTGTTGGAAGCTTCCTACGATAACACTACTCTCTATATGTATGCAATGTCATACATGATCTATGTTGCTACGATTGAATGAATAAGATGGTCATATATAGATCAAAATGGCGGAGAGGGATTCTTGAGGCCAACCCCAACTAATTTGGGATTTTACTTAAAAGCCTATTATGCTGAGTTTAGTATATGTTGATGATTCTTAATTTTCCTCTTTCCCCAGGTTTGAATAAATAATGACAGCTTAAAGTGAATCTAAAATAGAAGATGAACCTTAGAGCATCCACACTGGTAGCAGGAAAGTTGATGTTTCCTTTAGAGCATCCACACTGGTAGCAGTAAATAGCTATATTGCTACTTTAGCACCACCAAATACCAAAATGTGTCCTACAATGGTGGAGCCAAATCTATATTTTTTGGCTCCACAGTTACAGTGCATAGCCATAAATAGCTGAAAGGTAATTTTTTTATTTTATTTGTGCGTTCACACTACTTTTGATTATTTTATTCATTTCTTCTTCTTGTCTCTCTCCTCACTCTCTCTCCATCTGCTTCTATCTTCCACCATGCCGATCTGCACGAGCCTAGCCGGCACAAATCCATTGCCGCTAACCCACACTTCAATCAGCCATCACTGTCAACCCACGCTCCACCATCAACCACGCTCATCGCATTAACCCACTCTGCCACTCCTCATCAGCCTAACTCCCCTACCTTATGCCACCGAATTAACCCAATGATCCGGTAAGTAATCCACACTACATCACCTCCGTTATAAACAAAAACAATCCAACTCACAACCATAACTACAACCACCACAAAACACAAACCCACATCACAAATCACAAATCTACGGCAAATCGGTTAGAGTAGAGAAAAGGATCACGAACCCACGACACAACCCACAAACCCGCGACCTCGATCGAAGAATGCCGGCGTTCTCAGCGGCCCAAGAGGCCCTCATCCATGACAGGATCCTTGAGAGCTCGACGAGTTCAACTCTAGCGTTTGCGAGGAAGGTTTCGGGATGGTGATGGGTGGGAAAGAGAGAGTGGAGACGAGACTTGTTGGGAAATGAAGGGAGAGAAGTGAGAAGTGAGAGTGGAGAGAGGCATGGCGTAAAGATAGAGAGAAAGAAAGAAATTAATAAAATAATGTAGTAGATATATTATTTTATTGTGATGTTTATATTATTTTATTGTGTTGAAAACTAAAATAGATCCACTGATGCTAGATGTTTTATAAAGTGAATAGGAAAAATAGATAAAGTAGCTTTTTGTGATACCAAATAATTAAAACAATAGCTCTACCAATGTGGATGCTCTTAGTAGGTTAAAATTTAAGCACGAAAGGATTACCACCACCATAGAGTAACCTGTCATTCAGCATGGTTAAATAAGCTTAAACATGTTTACTTACTGTTTTGCTTGTGGCATTGAATTTGCTGAATTTGCTTCATTAAAATAGATTAGCAGATTATTTTGCATAGTCTATGCAAGTCAGTGTAGTGAATGAAGCAGTATAAAGTGTCCACACAGGCTTTATAGTTCCACGCTACCACCAACCTGCTCAGTACATCGGTAATTTTTTAAGAAAAAAGATATGCAGAAGATAGTGCACGTAGGTTATAGGGAGGGACGGAGCACTTGAGGCTCCAATTTACATTTTGTACTTTTTTTTATGAACAATAACTTAATGAAGCAAATTTTACATTTTCTACTTATTCACTGAATTTAATAGTACTGGAATATCAAAGTTTGCACAAGAACTTAACGTTCAAAAAGGGTACACTAATTGTCTAATTGATCAATCATATAACATAGCGTTCCACAAAGTAACTTTTCTTCTTTATAATTTTTTAGAATACAACAGAAAACAGACTAAATTTTGTTAAAATGTGTGGTTTACATATTTACATACAAAGCCTTTCTTGTTAATGAAACACAGGCCATAAGTTTAGCAAACCCAAAAGAAGGGAATCATAAAGAACCATGCCAAATTTTATTTCCACTTGGCATAAAACTTTTGGTCACTCCATAACAACATTCTATTCAATGGAATCTGAACTTTTCTCTCCTTCAAATGCAAATGCCTTGGCACTATCCGCTTCTCCAAACTAAACCCAAAATGCTACGGAAACTTCTTCAATTCCTCCACACTCCTTTCCATCTTATCCACCAAATACTTGAACTTTGGCCACAAGTTATTATCAATATATAACCAAACATGGCAGGCAATCTAACACAAGCCCTTTCAGCTTCCTCCTGAGAGAAACCAATGCTCCTCACGAACCCAATTTTTTCTCTCAGCTTATTAGCTCGTGTGTTCAAAAGATGCGCATTAAAACTACTCGGGGAGCTCAAATTCTCCATCCCCAGCTGCCTTAGATAATCCAGAGTGGGCTAGAGACAGAAGTCAATGTCTGAAAAGAGAAGGTGAGTGCAGTGGAGGATTAAGCTGCGTGATTCTTCGGTGGTGGCAGGTAACTTGGTGGCCAGGAAATCAAAAACTGGAGCGAAGTCAGTGGGGTCACAGTTTGTGGTGAAGAGTTGTGGGCAAAGGTAAGTGTTGATGTTGGGCCCCATGTGGCTTGAATTACCAAGCCCAATTCGTTCTTATAAACCAAATACAAGCAGTAGTAGGAAACCGAATACAAGTAGGATTGTAAGAGCATCCACAGCAGTGGAGCTAAATTTTTAGCAATTTAGCTCCACTAAAAGTTACTTTATCTATTTTACCTACACACATGCTCCAGCAGTGGATCTATTTTAGCTTTCAACACAATAAAATAATATATTCATCACAATAAAATAATATTTCTACTACAATAAAATAATAATATCTCTACTTTAATAAAATAACATATCACCACCACCGCACAGCACAAACATCTTCCTCCACCACCCCCCACACAGCACAAACATCCACCACCACCACCACCAGTCCACGGCAGAGAAAAAAAAAAAAAAAAACAAAACAAAACCCAAATCAAGGCTCAAGCAAACACCAGTCCACAGCAGAGAAAAAAAAAAAAAAAAAAAAAACCCAAATCAAGGCTCAAGCAAACGACGCGAATTCATCGCTCCGGCGCTCGGTTTCGCCGGCGGTTTCACTCTCCACCGCCACTCCAAGGATCGGCTGAGACATCGAGGCGATTCCGATGTCGGGGAGTGGATTCTCTTCACCAGTTCGACGCCGTTTAGCCGGTTCGTGTTCTTGCGGTGTCGTTCGCCGGAGGCGAGGACGTGAACAAAGGAAGAATGGTGGTGAGGAGCGACGGCGACGGCGTGGGCTGGGGACGGCTGGGACGGCGACGGCGTGGGCTGGGACGGCTAAGACGGAGAGCTTGAGAGAGATGAGAGCTGGGAGATGAGAGAAGTCCACGGTGAGAGAAAAATTACTTTTTTTTTTTAGATGAGTGCTACAGTGCACATCTATAGATAGATGTGCACTGTAGCAAATCAGCCAAATATTATGGCTTTGGCTCCACTGCTGTGAGCTTGTTTTGCAATATTGGTGGAGCTAAAATAGCATTATAGCTTTTTAGCTCCACTGCTGCAAATGCTCTAACTCCTTGTAATAGCTGACCTATGGCATATATATATATATATATATATATATTAGGATTGTGTTATAGGGCAAGTTGAGAGAGTAATTCCTAAAAACCTAGCAACAGCCACATAAGAAGAAAGAATAGTGTTTTCTTGTCTTGTGGGTGAGAGAGAGTTAGGGTGTATTGGGATTTGAGTTTCTTGAGAGTGTTCTTGTGCACTATTTTATCTCCCTATTTTTTTATAGTGAAATTTCTCCGTCGTCTCCATGAAGATAGGCAGTTTGTCGAACCACGTAAGTTCTTGTGCTCTTTGTGTGTGCCTGTTATTTGATTTCCACTTATTTACTGTTATTGATTTAAGTCCTGGGGTGCTATCTGCACAACAAGTGGTATCAGAGCCAGGTTAGGATTCAATCCTTTGAATACAGTAAAGATGTCAAGCACAAAGTATGATGTAGAGAAGTTTTGTGGTAAGGGAAATTTTTCACTTTGGCAAAGGCGAATGAAGGATCTCCTAATTCAACAAAGAGTTCACAAGGCCTTGCTTGGGAAGGAGAAGAAACCGGAAACGATGAAGGATGTAGAATGGGTAGAGATGGATGAGAAAGCAGCTAGCGCTATTCGTCTCAACCTAGGTGATGAGGTCATTCACAACATCCTAGAAGCAAAGACCGCAAAGGAGGTTTGGGAAAAACTAGAAGGTCTTTATATGAGAAAGAATCTGACGAACAAGTTGTACGTGAAGAAGCAACTGTATAGTTTGCATATGAAGGAAGGTTCAGATCTGTTGGAGCATCTGAATACGTTTAACATGTTGAACACCCAGTTCTGGGGTGACTTTTGAGGATGAAGATAAAGCGTTACTCTTATTAGCGTCGCTTCCTACTTCTTTTGATCATCTCGTGACTACGTTGATGTACGGGAAAGAGATTATAGTACTCGAGGAGGTGACTAGTGCTCTCTTGTCACACATAAAGATGAAGCAAGATAGTGATGGTTCTCAGGTTGATGGACTTATTGTAAAGTCTGAGTCGAGCAATAGGTGTAGAAGTAGGTCAAGAGGACGGAACTCCAATAGGAACATATCACAGTCTAAATCACGTGCAAAGAAAGATGTAGAGTGCTTTTATTGTCACAAGAAAGGGCATTATAAGAATCAGTGTAAAGAGTTGAAAGAGCATTTAGAGGAGAAGAAGAATGGAAAGAAGCCCCTAGAATCAGCTAGTGTTGCTGAAGAAACATCAGATGACAGTGAAGTTGGTGCAGATTTACTTTCAGTCTCATCCAGTAACAATGTTCTACTAGAATCTTGGGTATTAGATTCAGCATGCTCATATCATATGACTCCAAAGAAAGATTTGTTTTACACGTATAAGCCTTACAACGGTGGTATGGTCCAAATGGGTAATAATGCTACATGCCCGGTTATTGGAATTGGTACCGTGAAGATCAAGATGTTTGATGGAGTTGTGAGAGTTCTTGTTTGATGGAGTTGTGAGAGTTCGTAGTAATGTCAGACATGTTCCAGATCTTAGAAAGAATTTAATTTCTTTAGGAGTGTTGGATGATTTGGGCTATTTGTACTCATCAAAGGGTGGAATCATGAAGATTACCAAAGGTGCTTTAATGGTGATGAAGGGACAGAAAATAAGCACACTTTACAGATTGATTGGGAACACAGTTGTAGAAAGAGTTGCAATTACCACTCCGATGGAGTCCAACACTGACGACACAAAATTATGGCATATGTGACTTGGCCATATTGGTGAACGTGGTATGTTAGAGCTGCACAAGAGAAATTTATTGAAAGGGGTGAAGACATGCAAGCTAGACTTCTGCAAGTACTGTGTATTTGGGAAGCAGCATAGAGTCAATTTCAAGATAGGCTCTCATACAAGTAAGAGTGTTCTTGACTACATTCATTCAGATGTTTGGGGTCCAGTATTAGTTTCTTCACATAGTGGTGCTCAATATTTCGTCAGTTTCATTGATGACTACTCTAGAAAGGTATGGATTTATTTTATGAAGTATAAGTCTGATGTGTTTGGCATATTTAAAAAGTGGAAAGCACAAGTTGAGAATCAGACTAGCAGGAAAATAAAATACCTTAGAACAGATAATGGACTAGAGTATAGAGATAAAGAATTCATAAGATTTTGTGAATTAGAAGGCATTACTCGTCACTTCATAGTTAAAGGAACTCCACAGCAAAATGGGGTTGCAGAGAGAATGAACAGAACCTTAGCAGAAAGAGCCAGAGGCATAAGATTGAATGCAGGGTTTCCTAAGGTGTTCTGGGTAGAGACAGTTAACACGGCAAGCTTCATTATTAATAGATCTCCATCTTCAGCCATAGATTTCAAGATTCTAGAAGAGGTATGGTCAGGTAGACCTGTTGATTATTCGAGTCTAAAAATCTTTGGTTGTCCAGCTTATGTGCATGTGCAGATTGGAGAGCGTTCTAAATTGGATTCAAGGTCAAGAAAATGCATATTTATTGGTTTTGAAAAAGGTGTTAAAGGCTACAGGCTTTGGGATCCAAACTCAAAGAAAACGGTGACCAACAAGATGTCATATTTGATGATGCCTTTATGTTGAAACAGAATGAAGCAGAGACATATGATGATAGTCCACATGAGAAATTAACTGTTGAGGTGGAGTTTGACGAGAATAATTCACCCAGTGATATGGGTGATGTTGAGATTAATCCATAGCAGCAGCAAGAAGAGTCTTATTCAATTGCTAATGGTAGAGAAAAGCGGGTTCACAAAGCACCACAGAGATATGGGTTTGAAGACATGGTTAGCTTTGCTCTCATAACTAGCAGTGGAGATCCATTGTCTTACAGGGATGTAGAAGAGATGGGGTCACTATAGAAGAATAAGACTTAGGAATCCTCTAGTATGTTGACAAAGCCAATTCCAACAGATAAGTTCAAGAGCTACTTGGACTTGGTTGATGTTTGCAGCTTGTAAGCCCTTAAGGGCTAAGGTGGAGGCGATGGAGGAGTTTGCTAGTGTAGCTTGATCAATTCAAGCCAAGGTGGAGATTTGTTGATGTTGGGCCCCGTGTGGTTTGAATTACCAAGCCCAATTCGTTCTTATAAACCAAATACAAGCAGTATTAGGAAACCGAATACAAGTTGGATTGTAACTCCTTGTAATAGCCGACCTGTGACATATATATATATATATATATATATATTAGATTTGTGTTATAGGGCAAGTTGAGAGAGTAATTCCTAAAAACCTAGCAGCAGCCGCATAAGAAGAAAGAATAGTGTTTTCTTGTCTTGTGGATGAGAGAGAGTTAGGGTGTATTGGGATTTGGGTTTCTTGAGAGTGTTCTTGTACAGTACTATTTTATCTCCCTATTTTTTTATAGTGAAATTTCTCCGTCATCTCCGTGGAGGTAGGCAGTTTGCTGAATCACGTAAATTCTTGTGTTCTTTGTGTGTACTTGTTATTTGATTTCCGCTTATTTACTGTTATTGATTTAAGTCCTGGGGTGCTATCTGCACAAAAGTAAGCGAGTCTAGGTGTTTAGTGTCTGTGTTGGTTGAGGGGGGCTTCTTGTTGTGAATGATGCCAAGGGCTTTAAGGTAGCGGAGGTTGTCATGGTGGGATGTATGGAACATGATGTATAGAGGAGATGAAGGGGTTTTGTTGGGTTTTGAGGTTTTGGTAGGAATGGAGGAGCAAGAAAGGGTTGGGAGTGAGAGAGTGTGAAGCACTGTGTTTTGTCATTTATGTATGTATGCGTGTGTTTTGGGGTTTTAGAGGCAAATGTAATAAACGTGTTATGGGGAAGGGATAGGAGTTTGTGTTTTGTGGTTGTTCTTTTGTTTTGAGGAGGATAAGGAAGATGATTGGTGGGGCCATACTCTAAACAATGGTCACTGGTTAGCAAATTTGAATACATTTAAAAAAAAAATTTATTTAATGAAGAAAATAGTTATCGTATTCTCATACAACTTATAGACTTTTTAAAGTCAAATTTTCATGCTCTAAAAGAATGTAAAAAGTTGTAGATACAACTCATAAAAAAAAAATTAAAAAAAAATTGTAGATACAAATACAATTTTTAGAAGTAATATGTTGTAACTTAACTGGTTAAGCATGCTAGTTAAAATATACTAGAATACTGATTTGGATAAAATAGTATATTGATTTGGCGGTGGGAATTAACAATTTACTAGAATACTAATTTGATTAAATTAGAATACCGATTTGGATAAAATAGAATACTACTTTGGAGTGAGAGTGAACAATGTACAAAGATACTAATTTGATTAACATAAGATACTGATTTGGATAAAATAGTATACTGATTCGGAGTGGAGTCAACAATCTACTAGAATACTTGTAGAAGTGAAAATTCTCGACCTATCACAAGCCGACACATCATACTACCAAGTTCACAAAATTCGGCCAATTATAAAGCGCCACGTATTGTTACTAGGTTCCGCTATTACTATCCAAAAACCAATAGAAATTTGCCAAGTGGCATTGAAATAAAAGCATAAAAAGTATGCAAAAAACCAATCACACATCGGCACATGTAAGCAATGATGTATTATATATTTGCATAATATTTTACCTTTGATCTAGCCAATTGGATTAATTAGTAATTTAATTGATGTGTTTCATAATACAGATGCTTGATGGTCTTAATGAGAAAAATTGCCTTGGACATTGATGTTGAGGGCATTGCCAAAGCAGCAAAGGCCTCTAAAGACGCCCAAATTGCTGAAGTTGGGGTTGACATTGAACTGTTAACTAAACAAAGTTGAATCTCTCAAGTCCCTGGTAACTAAACAGTTTTCACTGGATATTTTGTATCTTTGTTGCTTGTTCGGAGTGTCCACCCATCATGAACACGATGTTCAATTATTTCAATAAAAGTCTTATTACCTATAATATATATATATATATATATATTTGGGTAACTTTGTTGACATGTTTGTTTTATCTTTTATCTTTTTTTTTTTTTTTAATATAAATTTTTGTTAAGTGTCCCATAGGCATAGTGTACTCCCAGTGTACTTGGGCCTCACCTCATTTTCTTTTTATAAGTGAAAATTTTATTTAAGTGTTAAAACAAAATAATTTTGAAATGCATATCACATGTAAGTAGACTAGGAGACGCATTAGTGTGCATGTGTGTGATATACAAGCACAAAAAAAAAAATGCTCACGCAGTTCCATTGGATGGTGTTATGATCCTAGTGTCCCACATTGATTAAGTGTAAGCTTAACCATGTGTAGCTCTTGGGCACCCTTCCCTTGCAAGTTGGTTTTCATGGGTGAGTTCTACCCATGGGTATCTATTAGATAGCTTCCACCATGTGGTTTCTTGTATTCATCTTCTCTAGTAATGTGATGCTTAGCAATTTGATGCTTAGCAATTTATGATGGTCTCAGCATTTTGTCATACGCAAACATGTATTATCATTTGCATCAACTGATCTGAGTGTCAGCTGAACATGATAAGATGCAATATATCCCCATCCTGTGTTGGCAAGCCATTCTGTTTAACAATTAAATGTACAATAATAGAAATTTGTTCAACCTGTGGACAGCCCTAGGTTTTCCTATCACTATCCAGAACCCAATAGAAATTTCCCAAGTGTCGTTGAAATAAAAGCATAAAAAGCATGCAAAAAACTAATCATACATTAGCATGTGTAAGCAGTGACGTAAGCCGCCCGTTGCGTGTAAGCAATGACATAAGCAATCCAATCGGGTGCTGACATGTGTCACCTTGAAAATCAAGACATTTCGGCCATTCAAAAGATGCCATGTGTCTTGGAGAAAAAGTATTAAACCTCCTCCAATCAGATTGTGACACATGTCACCAATAAGACTTCACCACATGTTGCTCACCCATCCCCAAACTTCTATAAACAGAAGCCTCCTAAGGCATTTGGACACACCAACACATCTTGGGACACATACTAAGACATCTTGGGACACACCAAGGCATCCAGAGCATAAGTAGCATCAAAGAAGATTCAGAAGCACTCAAAAGTACAAAAACTCTGTAGGAATCAAGCCTCAAAGCCTTTAAGAACTTCAACCTCAAAATCGAAAAACATTCAAAGCAGAACCATCCAAACTATCTTCCTAGATCTTAAAGTTCGTTGGAATCAAGCTCAAAAGCCTCCAAAACCCTCAAGAAATCGTAAATCAGTGAAGCTATACAGATTCAAGCCTCAAAAGCCTCGAAGTACTCCCACCACAAAACCTTCGAAGACAAAGAACATGAAGAACAAAGAATTTCTAACAAGCTTATAGCCAAAGATTCATTGTAATTCTATTTGAAGGGTCTTTGATCCATCCTTCAGCCAAATTGAAGGATATTTGGTGTTCGAGTCAAAATCACATTATTACAATTCCAATCAACAAGTCTTTCAAGGAGATCGAATCAGAAGATCACTCTTTTGTAATTTCAGAGAATTATACCATATATTCGTCAATACAAATCCATATTTGTGAAACTATTTTACTTGTTTAATTTATTTCAAACTAAAATTTTAGTTGTCCACAATATTCATTTGATTAAAATACTTGGCTGCTATAAATTGTGGAATTCCTTGACTGATTTCAACCAAAATCGACAAAGAGCATTTTTATAAAGAAAGCAAAAGAAGTCTCGCGCATTCAACCCCACCAAGTGATTGATCAAAAGGTTTGTCAATTCTCTCCTCACTTTGTTTTTGCAATCAATTTCAAAAGCCAAGTCTATCAGATTATGTTCTTAGTCGCCCTTAGATTTTTTTTTAGCCAAGTCTTCAACCTTATATAACCAACTGTGTGGACTTGCAAGCTGGGGAACTGGTTCTAACCCCCACAAATATATTATACATCATATGCTATATAATAAAAGTTGGACTTAAAAGCCGTAGTTGCACCACGTGACTTCACCAAATTGTAGAAATTTTGTTAGATTTATATATATATATATATATATATAATTTTTTTTGTTCTTATCGTCTTCTCCTATAATTTCTAAGTTTATAAAAATTTCAATTTGAATACAATTCAAATTCTTCATCTAATTATTATATTATTAATTTATCTATAATTTCTAAGTGATTTATTTAATTAGCAATAGAAGATCTACTTCATTTATGATTTATGAGTTCTAGCATTCTAGGAGATTAGAATTTTGGTTTTACACTAATTGTTCACGTCATCATTATTATTATTATTTTTTTTAAATCATAGTACGTGTATACAACTACTTATATCAACCTTTAATTTTATTTTTTAATTTTTTAGAACACCTCATGGATAGACACAAAATTGTAATTGCTATCTTTTGTTTAAGTTACACATGATTCTTCATCTAATCCTTTTTTATTTTTACATAAATTATATTACTACACATCCAAAAACAGCAATATTATTTGTATTTTTTAGATTTTCAAAAAAAAAACATTAATTATATTGTAATCTTAAAAAAAACATAAATTATGTCGTATATATACGTTAAAATCAACTTAAAATTTTTTGCATTATTAGTTCATATTTTTTAGATTTTCAAAAAAAAAAAAAAAAAGATATAATATTTTGTTCTTATGTTCTTTTCCTATAATTCATACGTCCACAAATTAGACTGGCATTAGACTTTTTGTTCATATCAACTTCTTCAATGTATAGTGTATATATATCAAATAATTCATAATAAATACCTACTATATGATTTTTTGTTCTTCTCTTCTTCTGCTTACAACCTTACAGGTATGTGTTTGTTTACGCTAATTTTTTATATATTTGTTTACTTTATTTTCTTTCATCAAATTGAATAGGTTTTGTGTAATTTTTTTCTTTTTTTTTTAACCTAAATTTATTAAGTTTTATTTGGTTCATGTAACATAATACTCACAGCTCAACCAAACACGAACTCGACATGCAACCATAGTTTTAAAAATCGGACCGAACCAGTCGGTCCAACCGGTTCAACAGGGAACCAGCCTTTAATCCAGTCCAATTATGGCAGAAAATCGAAAATAGCCTAAAAACCGGTAAATAGTGAAAACCAACCGGTTCAACCTGAGAATCAGAAACCGGCGTGATCGAACCAGTTACTGACCAGTTTGTCATTTTTTGTCCTTTCCCACCTAAAACTACATCATTTAACCCCTAACCCTAAGTCCTAAGCCTAACACTCTCACACTCTCATCTTAGTTCTCACTTCTCACTTTCAATGTTCTTTAACTTCTCTTACGCCCAGGGACGGAGTTAGGACTTGGAGTTAGAGGGGGCAGTTTTATTGTTAGTTTTATGCAGTGGCTTCGGCTTTCGGCTCTATTGCTTAGCCAGCAAAGGTTTTCTTTTTTTTTATTTTTTTTTATTTTTTTTTATTTTTATGTGTGTGTAGAGTGTGTCTTTTGTTGGTAAGAACAAAATTATTTTGTTTAAAGTTTTTTAAAGGGCTAAGTTGTTTATTTTTGGTAAAATTTGTTGATTAGTCTCAAATTTTTTTTTTTTTTTAAGATCTATAAATTTTTTTATGACTTTAAAAGGAGGAAAATACTAGATCTACAATTTTTTTTTTGTGATTAGTGGTTATTAGTAAGTAAAAAGGTGATGCAAGTGGTGGATCCAGATGCAAACCAGTAAGAATTTGTTACCTCAATAGTCTGTAAAAATGTTGTAAAAAAGTTTGTTGCTGTATCATTTCTCTTATAATGATCAATAAGTTAGACAAAATGTAATTTTATTGAACGAAGTTGCTAAAATTAGTATCTAAATATATAGTTATATAGTTCTATTATTTTTTTAAAAAAAATTAGGGGGGGCCATTGCCCCCCCTAGTCCATGAATGGCTCCGTCTATGCTCACGCCTCTCAACTCTCAAGTCTCACCGTCTCACGCCTCTCACTGCTCATGCACGCCTCTCTACCTTGCCCTCTCGCGCCCGCTCACTCTCTCTGCCTCCCTGAATATCATGCACGCTGCCATGCCTAAGATCACGCCCTCAAGTATAATGGCACTGACGTCTACCAAGTCCACAAAGTATGGTCAATTACAAAGTGCCACGTATTGCTACTAGGTTCTGCTATTACTATCCAAAAACCAAGAGAAATTTGCCAAGTGGCATTAAAATAAAAGTATAAAAAGCATGTAAAAAACCAATCACACATCAACAAGTGTAAGCAGTGATGTAATATATATTTGTATAATATTTTACCTTTGATCTGGCCAATTGGATTAATTAGTAATTTAATTGCTGTGTTTCATAATACAGATGCTTGATGGTCTTGTGAAAAAAATTGCCTTGGACATTGATGTTGAGGACATTACCAGTATCAATGCTGAATTCTGGGCTCTTAGAGATGGTCTCAGGCTTGCCTCACAGATGGGAATCACACATTTGGCCGTGGAATTGGATGCCAAAGTGATTGTAGATCTTGTTTTATCAAGTAAAACCCCTAACAGTTCATACACTTCACTCTTAAATGATTGCAGGTACCTACTCAATCAGTTTCAGTGGACCAAGATCAGACACGTATATAGGGAGGCCAACAGAGGAACGGACTGCCTTGCCAAGAAAGCTTGTGACTTGGTTAATGATGTTGTTAACGATTTTGTTCTATTAAATGCTCCCCCTTCCCTTGATCTTGATGTAATTTTGAGCTCTGATGTTCACGGTCTATACTCTTTAAGGCCCACTGCCAATACGCTGCCTTTTGTAACTAGTTAATCTAATATAATTCAGCCTCTTGACCAAAAAAAAAAAAAAAAGATGTTGAGGACATTGCCAAAGCAGCAAAGGCCTCTAAAGACGCCCAAATTGCTGAAGTTGTGGCTGACATTGAACTGTTAACTAAACAGAGTTGAATCTCTCAAGTCCCTGGTAACTAAACAGTTTTCTCTGTATATTTTGTATCTTTGTTGCCTGTTCAAAGTGTTCACCATCATGAACACGATGTTCAGTTATTTCAATAAAAGTCTTATTACCTATAATTTTTTTTTTTTTTTTGGGTATCTTTGTCGACATGTTTGTTTTATCTTTTATCTTTTTTTTTTTTAATATAAATTTTTGTTAAGTGTCCCATAGGCGTAGTGTACTCCCAGTGTACTTGGGCCTCACCTCATTTTCTTTTTAGAAGTGAAAATTTTATTTTAGTGTTAAAAACAAAATATTTTTGTAATGCAAATCACATGTAAGTAGACTGAGAGATGCATTAGTGTGCATGTGTGTGATATACAAGCACACAAAAAATGCTGAACACACAATTCCATTGAATAGTGTTATGATCTTAGTGTTCTACATTGATTAAGTGTAATCCCTTCCCTTGCAAGTTGGTGTTCATGGGTGAGTTCTACCCATAGGTATCTATTAGATAGCTTCCACCGTGTGGTTTCTTGGATTCATCTTCTCTAGTAGCGTGACGCTTAGCAATTTATGATGGTCTCAGCATTTTGTCATACGCAGACATGTATTATCATTTGCATCAACTGATCTGAGTGTCAGCTAAACATGATAAGATGCAATATATCACCACCCTGTGTTGGCAAGCCATTCTGTTTAACAACTGAATGTACAATAATAGAATGGGAATTGAAGAAACTCAGAGCCATAAGGTATTTAACTATTATTGGAGGATTTTGTTGGAAGCTTCCTACGATAGCACTACTCTCTCTATATACGCACATGTATGCACAGTCATACATGGTCTATGTGGCTATGATTGAATGAATAAGATGGTCATATGTAGGCCAAAATGGCGGAGAGGAATTCTTGAGGCCAACCCTGACTAATTTGGGATTTAACTTAAAAGCCTTTTATGTTAAGTATATGTTGATGATTCTTAATTTTCCTCTTTCCCCAGGTTGGAATAAATAATGACAGCTTGAATTGAATCTAAAATAGAAGATGAACATTCTGGTAGGTTAATTGGATCTTAGAGTTCACAGAAATCACAGTGAAGAACCGGGCCTCTGTCTACTTGGTGCATGCGCTGAATACTAACATGCCAAAAAGGATCCTCCAATCGATGAAGCACTAGAAATCTTAGCATGGATGGATCCAATATTCTATTCGAAAATCGGTAAATGTTCTTTCACACACCCCTTTTTTACATATTTCCAACAACCAAAAAAAAAAACACACACACACACACAAACACAAACAGATGGTCTCTACTCCTATTATCCCAAAGCATCCAAAATATAATTCTCATAATAAAAAACAAGTTTTTCCCAAAATTAAAAGGTTGGAAGTTTTATGGACTTGTTCAAAGAGTGAGCTCGAAACCACACCTAGCTTACGATAACCACGTCATGGTGCGCAACCCACGACTCACATTGCCACGCAATCGACCCATGTCTCGCTGCACGTTCTCCCGCAATCGATCCATGTCTCGCTGCACGTTCTCCCGCAATCGATCCATGTCCTCGCGCAATTGATCCATGTCCTCGCGCAATTGATCCATGTCTCGCTCCACGTCCTCTCGCAATCGCTGCATGTCCTCTCGCAATTGATCCATGTCTCGCTCCACGTCCTCTCGCAATCGCTGCATGTCCTCTCGCAATTGACCCACGTCTTCATGTAAACAAAGCGTGGCACGCTGCACGCCCTCCATCAACATAACCAATCTAGCAGCCTCCTCTACTCGGGAACGATGCGCGTCTTCCATCAACATAACCAATCTAGCAGCATCCTCTACGCGAGAACGATTCTTTCGTTTGTTTTGTGTATTAGCAATAGCAGGATCTTCTTTAGGCACTATAAAAAAAATAAATAAACTAATTAGTAAAATAAATTAAATTATAGACTTGACTGTTCAAATTGAAACACAAAATTTCAGAATTATATACCTTCATAGGCTTGATTGTTCCCTATATCAAAAGATATGCTGCTTCCCTCATCAAATTCCTTCGGGTCCTGAAACCTGCAAACGCAAACATACATAAAAATATGCGGTTTAGTTTTATGTGAAATTAGTTTTCTAGACTTTCTAACACGAACCAACCAAATGGTATAATAGATGGAGGGCAAACGTCTGCATGATTCACTGTCACTGTTGGGGAAGACAATAATATACAGCCCTGTGGAAGGAGTTTTATATAGTTACCTTTGTCCACGAATGGGAGTTTGTATGGTTGGCTACTATAGAGACTAGGGGATAGACTCTCACTTGCTCCCAAATCTACTGCTTTTTGATCCTAATAGATCCTTCTTTTTCAAGCCATAGTAGCCAATCTCAACCCTAAAGCAGCCCATCACAAACTAAAACTAATATCTTGTAAATAATTATTAGTCTATATATCACGTGGCATAATTTATAATATTCTTCATTAAAAAAAATTAAATAAATAATAGAAGAAGAGGAAGAATGAAGGATTACTCACATGGCTTAATTTATAATATTCTTCAATAATTTTTTTTTTAAAAAAAAATAGAAGAAGAGGAAGAATGAAGGATTTACTCACATTGTTATGTACTCATGTGGCATAATTTATAATATTCTTCATTAAAAAAAAAAAAATAGAAGAAGAGGAAGAATGAAGGATTACTCACATTGTTATGGTTTTCTTGGTAGCAATAGCGCGGTAGCAATAGCGCAAACTGAAAATTATGATTTTCTTGGTAGTGATAGCGCAAACTATGAAAATTATAGAGATGACTTCCTTAGTAAGAGATTAGGAGTCTATAGTCTAAACCCACTAAGAGAGAATTTTGTGGGAGAGATGTGTGCGTGGATTTTCTCTTTATAGGCAAACGAATAGGATTTCTGTCGAGAGGAAGAGACGTGAGGGAGAGAGACGTGTGTGAAGATAAACAAATAGAATTCTGAACTTTTTGATAGATGATAGAGTTTTTATGTAACTTAAAAATTATCCATAAATCAATTTGGTTTGAGAAAATATATCTAAAGAATTAAATTTGATAAGATAAAATTAATTAAACTTTTGTGTCTATCTACAGAATTGATAAAGCCGTGGAGGAAAAATTGATAAGATAAAAATAACATTGTTATTTTTAGAAGGAACGAGATGTAAAAATTTCATAAAGTTGATATGAAAAAAAAAAAAAAAAAAAAAGTTTACCTCTCAAATGCGACAAAATAATAATAATAATGAAAAGAAGAAGTTGATACGAAAAATAATGTTTAATTAAAAATCAAATATGAAACATTTATAATAAAAAAAAAAAGTGTTAAAACAACAGAGAATTTCGTCTTTAAAAAATTATTTCAATTTATAATTTAGTGCAACCACAGATTTTCAATTCAATTTTTAACTAAAGAGAGAATTATTGATATGAACAAAATCCTGGCTACAAAAGAAAATTTTCTCATTAAAAAATCTTTTACTAAAAATTTGATAACAACAATTCAATAAATAATATATTAAACAACAATTCATCTGCACCACAAATGCCATGATGAAATCTCAAAATCAAAGGTTTTTTTTTTTTTTTTTTTGAGAAACTAAAATCAAAGGTTAATAACTTTGATTATACAGGCTCTTCTCCATGATGTATTTATAACTTTTTCTAATTAATGAAGTTTTTGTTTGCTAATAATCACAAAAAAAAAAAATCAAAATCAAAGGTTAATAACTCTGATTGTACTACGCCGTAATGAATTAAAGTTAGTAATCCAATTGGTTTGACACACACAGATGCCATAATCTATTAGTAGTCTTTTGTTTTGTAAAAGACATAAATTTTATACAAACTTATTGGCTATTGCACGAGAGGACTTGTTCTGTATGAAAGAGGAAATATTAATCAACGATCAGAACAAATAACTGAATAAGTAGTAAAATTATTGTTACGTAAAAAAAAAAAGAAAAAAAAAATAGTAGCTAACTCGTGCAAAATACCAAATAGTTAGCAAAGATTAAATATTTTTCACTTGTTTGTTTTTGAAAATAATAGGGAAAAAAAAAATCTTCACTTTATTCCTGGATCCGTCCCTGAATAAATCACAACCTCTAAATTTTTTACTGTACGGCAAGGCCATCTCATCTTACTACTTATCAAAACACTTACAAGTCATCTGATCTTACTACTTATTAAAAAAACTTACGTACGTGACTTAGAACATCCACAGCAGACGTTGTAAAAAAAATGTCATTTTGAAACATCAAAACCCTACTTTATTATTTTACAACATCTCATTTATCATATGTTTTATCCTTCAATTTATACATTAAAATAATATTTACAACATATTAAAATAATATATTAAATTCCTCCCCTCATCATCATCAACCACCACCGCAACAACAACAACAACCAGAAAAATTGTTGCGCCACAATCACCAGGAAAAAAAAAAAAAAAACCACAACCGCTGCCGAATCCACCACCAAAATAAAAAAACAAAGACAAAAACAGATCAGAAATCATCATCATCATCAACCACCACTGCAACAACAACAACAACAACAACCAGAAAAATTGTTGCGGCCACAATCACCAGAAAAAAAAAAAAAAAAAAAAAAAAAAAAAACCACAACCACAACCACCAAAATCAACCACCGCCGAATCCACCACCAAAACAGAAAAACAAAGACAAAAACAGATCAGAATAGAGATCGGCACCACCACCGATTCGCCCACCAGCCGACCCACCCACTACCACCGATTCGTCTACCGCCATAACCCACAACCCGAACCCACCCACCATCGATCTGCCCATCTCAACCCACCCACCGCCATAACCCACAACCTGAACCCACCCACCGCCAATCTGCCCATCCGAACCCACCCATCAAACCACAGCCAAAAAAGGTGAACGGAAAAAAGAAAAAAGGGAAAAAAAAAAAAAAAGAACCCGAAGCAGAATAGAGAAGACAAATGAACGACGGCATCGAGTGGTGGTCTTTGGTGAGATCGACGGCGTTGAGTGGCAGCCATTGGTGATCGGCGTGTTGTGGAAGATGAATAGAGAAGACAGAGATGAGAGAGAATACAGAGATGATAAGACGGAGAGAGAGTGATATCTGTGATGAGGAGAGAGAAAACGAGAATAAAATAATTATATATATTATGCAACATCTGTCCGTACCGTGCCAAAATTGTGATGGTACTATAGCATGTTGTAAAAGTTTAGCACATTTAACACATCTGATAAAGGGGCATTTTTGGTGTTTGGTGTGGCAAATGTGCCAAATATTTGGCATTTGACACATTTGCCACACCTGCTGTGGATGCTCTTATCTATATATATATGATGATTATATCTATATCTAGATCTAGATCTTTATCTATATAATAATTAATAGTCAAAATATTTGACTTTTTGTTGACCACTTTTAGCTGAAACGTTTAACTTTTTATTGACCACTCCTCTTTACTCCACGTGGCTACTATTTTCTAATTCATTAGATACAACGTTCTTCATCTTAAAAGTTTCTCAAAAAAAAATTAAGTTCCTCTCAAAGAAAAAAAAATACAACGTTTTGAACTGTTGGGTAGCCGCTACAAACCCGTTTCATATTCCTACCCATAAAAGACTATATATATTAAAAAAAATAAAAAATCAAGCACTGCTTTCTCCAAAAAAAAAAAAAATGATCTCCCTCCCTATACGCTCCTCTCTACCTTTCTTTCTCTCACTCTCTTGTAAAATGTATTTCCTATGCACAATTTTGAAACAATTTCTCTCTATTTGGTTGAAAAACTCAGAAAACAAAAATAAAAAAACAAAAATTCAGATTTTATATACAAAAATTTTGATTTTCTATTTCTAAAATCGGATAAAAATAAAATAAAATAAAATCTGACCATCTCTATCATCATGCCTCCCGAAATTTGACAATCTCCTTCAAAATCTTTCCTCATTGCCCCATCATATTTTTTATTCTAGTTACCATTAGATTGAATGAAAGCGATGACCAGCAGATGATAGCAAGGCTAAACAGATTCGAGATTCTCAATCAGATGGGCGGATAGGCATGCCCAACCTAGCCAACAGATGGATTTGCTATAATAATAATGCATGATGTGTGTTTGATAAAATGTCTCAAAAAACCTGCACTGCACATTGTTTTGAATAACTTTCTGCATTGTTTTGAATCTAAAATAGAAGATGAACATTCTGGAAGGTTGATTGGACCTTAGAGTTCACAGAAATTACAGTGAAGAAACGGGCCTCTGTCTACTTGGTGCATACGCTGAATACTAACATGCCAAAAAGGATCCCCCGATCGATGAAGATACAGGGATACTTTTTTCTTGGGTTGGTAAAAAAAAAAAAAACATGAAAGTCTAAATTTAGTTAACAATTTTGTGTCGGGCCCAAGGAATTTCTTAATGGTACCAAATTGTGCAGCAATGTTTTTTTCTTGTGTTCCGGGGCCCCAGTCCATATTTGTTGACCATTAATGGAACGTTTTTCAAATAGATGGAGAATGTAGCTAAATGGCCGGCATTCCTGGATATTCATGGCCTGTTCTTTATGTATGTGTGGTTGTGCTCGCTTTGTAGATGTAATCATAGTGAAGATGTAACGGGTAGCAGGAAAGTTGATATTTCCTTTAGTAGCTTAAAATTTAAGCATGAAAGGATTACCACCACCATAGAGTAACCTGTCATTCAGCACGGTTAAATGAGCTTAAACATGTTTACTTACTGGTTTGCTTGCTGCATTGAATTTGCTTCATTAAAAATAGATTTTCAAATTATTTTGCATAGTCTATGCAAGTCAGTGTTGTGAATGAAGCAGTATAGAATGTCCACACGGGCATTATAGTTCCACACTACCACCCACTTGCTCAGTACATTGGTAATTTTTTAAAGAAAAAAGATATGCAGAAGATAGTGCACCTAGGTTATGGGGAGGGACGGAGCACTTGAGGCTCCATTTTACATTTTCTACTTGTTCACTGAATTTAATAGTACTGAAATATCAAAGTTTGAACAAGAACTTAACGTTCCAAAAGGGTACACTAATCGTCTAATTGATCAATGATATAACATAACATTCCACAATCAACTTTTCTTCTTTCTAACTTTTTAGAATACAAAAGAGAACAAAGTGTATCTATGTTAAAATGTGTGGTTTACATTTGTACATGCAAAGCCTTTCTTGTTAATAAAACACAGACCATAAGTTTAGCAAACCCAAAAGAAGGGAATCATAAAGAACCATGCCAAAATTTCATTTCCACTTGGCATAAACTTTTGGTCACTCCATAACAACATTCTATTCAATGGAATCTGAACATCCTCTCCTTCAAATGCAAATGCCTCGCACTATCCACTTCTCCAAACTAAACCCAAAATACTACGGAAACTTCTTCAATCCCTCCACACTCGTTCCATCTTATCCAGCTTATTAGTTATCATATTCTCATACAACTTATAAACATTTTAAAGTCAAATTTTCATGTTCTAAAAGAATGTAAAAAGTTGTAGATACAACTCATTAAAAAAAAAAAAAAAAAAATTGTAGATACAAATACAATTCTTAGAAGTAATATGTTGTAACTTAACTGGTTAAGCTTGCTAGTTAAAATATACTAGAATACTGATATGGATAAAATAGTATACTGATTTGGGTGTGGGAATTAAAAATTTAGTAGAACACTAATTTGATTAAAATAGAATACTGATTTGGATAAAATAGAATACTATTTTAGAGCGAGAGTGAACAATGTACAAAAATGCTAATTTGATTAACATAAGATACTGATTAGGATAAAATAGTATATTGATTTGGAGTGGAGTCAACAATATACTAGAATACTTGTAGAGAGGGAAAATTCCTAACCTATCACAAGTTGAAACTTCATACTACAAAGTCCACAAAGTACGGCCAATTACAAAGCGTCATGTACTGCTACTAGGTTCTGCTAGGGGTGTCCATGCAAACTGAAGACTTGCCGGAACCAACCAACCTGGCTGGAACTGACCTGTCACGGTTGGACTGACACCTCCGACGGGTCGGTGACGAGCCTCAACCCTCAGAACCCGACTCCGGCAGGTCGAGTGGTAGGTTTCATCCTCAAAAACCTGAGCCACCTAACAAAAACTCAAAAAAGGCCGAAAGTTACCTAGATCCGGCGACGATCTAGCGCTTCTCAGCTCTAATCTGGCCACATTTGGCCTTCCTTTACTCAGGTCTGCTCAAATTTGGCCCAAATCTACTCTCTTCCTCACTTAGATATGCTTAAATTCGACGAATCTAGCCCAGATCTACTCAAACTTTGCCAAAACTCTGATTAGCCCGACTCTAACTTGGCCAAATCTTGTTAGATCTCGACCAAATCTTGGCTAAATTTTCATAGATTCAAAGGAATATCGGCCAAATCTCATTAGATCCAACCAAATTTGACTAGATCTGGCTAGATTTCAGCCAAAATCCGGCAATATCGGAAAACTCGAAACTGACCTATTCACATCCGAAAACCAATACGACTCAACCCGGTTGATCTGAAACTTCATTTGGGTCGATTGTGGGTTGAAATCTTCCCTACCCGATAATGTCGGGTTGAGTCTGGGTTGGGCACAAACCCGACCTAGCCCGACCCGTGGACAACCCTAGGTTTTGCTATCACTATCTAGAACCCAATAGAAATTTGCCAAGTGTCGTTGAAATAAAAGCATAGAAAGCATGCAAAAAACCAATCACACATCAGCGTGTGTAAGCAGTGACATAAGCAGCCCGTCGCATGTAAGCAATGACATACGCAATCCAATCGGGTGCTGACATGTGTCACCTTGAAAATCAAGACATTTCGGCCATTCAAAAGATGCCACATGTCTTGGAGAAAAAGTATTAAACCTCCTCCAATCAGACTGTGACACATGTCACC